>NC_062281.1:600000-1200000 GCF_902655055.1 Lutra lutra | reverse complement strand
AGGGGAGAGGAGAGGAGAGCAGTAGGGGTCCCCTGTGGTGACACAGATTTCTTTAAACCAGGGGTGCAGGACTTGAAGAGGACTCTGGAGGGAGGCGGGGAGAGCGGAGGGAGTGGGGGGGTGCAGACGCCGCCTGCGGGGTTGCCTCTCGGCCTCCTACAGCACCAGGCCCCCGTCCTCCTGCCCACCCACAGTCACCTCCCCTCGCCCACGCTTCACAAGCCACCCACCTCCCGTCATCGCCCAGCGCCTCCCTCCTCCGCAGCCATCGTCCTCCGGCCACCCTGTCTGTCCAGCCGTCCCACTCTCTGTCTGTCCAGCCAGCTGGCTCATATTCACCGTCCTCTGCTCACCCCAGGGGGCCAGTCCAGACCCTGGGTTCCAGCTGATGGCCTGACAGGGGTCTCAGCTGCAGTGGGGAGGCCCCAGGCGTGCCCTGTACCGGGGCTAAAAGTTGCGCTTTCCCGAGTCATAACTTTGATATGGCTTAAGTGCCCTGTGCACCCCCAGAGGTCCTGAACTCAGCTGAATTCAGCTCCCTGGCTGGGCGGGAAGTGTTGAGGGTGGGAGCAGACCTGTCCCCTGGGAGTGACCCCTGGTATGCAGGTTGGTGCAGGGACAGTGTGCGGACAGATCCAGACTGGAAGCCCTGGAGGAGCAGAGGGCTGGACAGCTGTCCCCTTCTGTGCCTCCTCCCTCCCTGTCCTCTTCCGCTAGGACCAGGACCTCAAGGTTAGGCTCCTGTGAGGTGGTGGCCTCCCTCCTCACACTCTGCCCCAGGGCACTTGGAGAGCCACAGGCTGCTCTACTTCCTCCCATCCATACAGAGCCACCTCCTCCAGGAAGTCTTCCCAGACTGACAAAGGACTTACTTGCCTTTTTTCAGTTGCCCCCCACAAGGACCCTGTGTGGATGTGGGAGTGGGTGGGGGGCGAGTTGTCTTTTTCACAGGAGACAGACTCAGCGCAGGGAATGTTCTCCCCCACCACCAGCTGGTGAGGGACGCAGTGGGAGTGGGCTCAGGCCTGACTCCTGCCATGTGATCTGCCATGTCTGCCCATGGCCTTGGTGTCGGTGGGGTGGTGACCGAGTGCAGGAACGTGGGGATCCACGGCGGGGGTCCCTCCAGCCTGACCTGGCCCCCAGGACCGGCCTCTGGCCACCCCACACTGCCAGGACCCACTGCCCAGGCACAGGCGGCCCCCCCAGTGGGCTCCAGAGAAGGGACACTGAGTTCTTTCCTGGCCTACCACCCTCCACACCAGTCCTGCACTCTCTTGGGCATTAGGGGGCCGGCGGGGGGTGGCCTCAGGGGCCACCTGTGCTCTCTTCCAGCCTGGGAGACCCGCGGGATGGAGGGACTGGTGCTGGGGACCCAGGCAGGGCTGTGCAGGAAAGCTCTGGGGCCAACCTGAACCTTACCACACCCACAGCGACACCGACAACACAGGTTTTTTGTCACTCCTAGGCCACAAATGAGGAGGTGGCCAGAATGGGACAAACTTTGGCCCAGCTCTTACCCCAGGCAGCCCAGGCAGAGCACCCCGAGAACCCCCGGGGAGCATCTGCCTTCAGCAGGAACAGGAGGGGGAAGGGCCAGGTCCTTGGGTGGCAGCCAGCTGTGTGTCCCCACCCCCTGCCTGCTACCGTCCACTCTCTCCCTGAGCAAGCCCACGGAGCAGGTCCTGTGACCCTCCCTCCACAAAAAGACTTGGCCTTTTCTCAGCCCCTGGGCAGGGGAGGGAGCCTCGCTGCTAGGCCACCCCCCGCCCTGCATGGTGGCCGGTGGCCCCCTGCTCTCGCCCCCACAAGCTACAGAAGTAGGGATCCTTGTGCTGTTCCCAGCCCTAGGACTCTGTGTCCTCCCCAGGTCCTCTGCTCCCCCTGCCCTCCCACTGCCCACCCCATGTCCCTCCAGCATCCCTGCTCCCTACTCCTTGCCCTGCCCCACTCTCTCCAGTGTGGGGACCCTCTCTGATTCCCTCTATCATTTCCCTCTTGAAGGCGCTGAGCTCCTGCGTGCAGCCCCGAAGCGCCCCTTCGCGCCCCTGCGCAGTCCTCGCCCCACCCCAAGTCTCACACACACGGAGACACACATCTGGAAGTGCCACCCCTTAACACCCTGTCACTGGCAGCCGCCATCACGTGTCCCGGCCAGGCGCCCTCACCTCCTCTGCTGCTAAGGGAGTTCAGGGTCAGGATAGTTGGAGTCAGGAAGGAAGGAAGGACAAGCCTGGGACAGGGAGCAGAGAGTGCAAAGGCCACAGGGGCAGGGTCTGGAGTCGGGGCTTGAGGGCACTTGGGAGCCACAGGGGTTTCTGTCGGGAGCTGAAAAGGAAGGACCCCAGGCGCCCATCCGGAGTCACTGGGGAGGGAGTCTGGGCGGTGGTGGGGTCAGGGGCCCTGCGTTGAGGCTATCCCCCCACCTGCCTCCCAGGCATTGGCTGCCACCCCCAGGGCCAGTACCCATAGAGGGGGACGATCCTGGTCTCTGGGGTCCAACTGGGCCCCATGGAGTAACCTCAGGCAAATCCTGGGCTTCTCAGCGCCCCAGCCCCCATCTATAGGAGGGTCATCGCCGTCCCCAGGGCTATTCCTGGGAAGCCACCAGGTCCCATAGACCTGGCATCTGGCGCTTGCTTCCAGGTCCTTCTCTGAGGACAGGGTGGGAGGGAGGGCAGTAAGGGGACCACCTGCAGGAGAGAAGGAAGGACGGCCCCCGGGAGCTAGTGCCAGGCTGAAGTGACCCAAGCGGGGTGAAGGGCCAGGGAGGTAGGGCCACCCGGGCAAGACCTGGAGGAATCTGCCCCGGTGGGGACGGCCGAGGGAGCAGCCCTGATGGACGGCGGCCTCCCAGGCAAGTCCCAGGGCAGCGGAGGGTGTCTGGGAAGGCAGCACGGGAGGGGGGCAGTTGCCCCTTTGAGACTAGAATGGCTGACCCCAGCCGGCCTCAGGACACCTAACTCAGGGCACCAGAGTCAGGGAGGCCACTGTGGAGGAGGTGACAAGGCTCAAGGAGCTCCAGGACGCCAAGGGACCGCAATAGCCTGCGGCAGCGGCAGGAGGTGTTGGGGGAAATGCCCCGCCCCTCCCCGCCCCCCACTCCTGCTCCGCCACTGCCAGGAGCCCGGCTCCTCCCGCCTCCCGGGGATCGCGGGGCGGGGGGGGGGGGGCGGGGGAGCGTCCAGCTCCTTGGCCAGCAGAGAGGCCGGGGCTCGGAGTGTGAAAGCCGACACCCCCCTCCCCCGCCGCCAAGAAACCTGCCTCCTCCCGGGATCCCATCCCCCCAAAAGAAAACTGTCTGGCTGTGGCCTCTACCCCTGCCCGGTGGCTTGGATCTGAGCGCCCTAGAAATTCAGGTTCTTCGCCCACCCTGAGGCCCAGGAATCTGCATTTTTGCAGGATTCGGAAGCAGCGCACACGCCCTGAGAACATCTCTCCACCCCGAGCCAACTCGGGGGGCGGGGGTGGCGGTGCCGGGCCACTGAGCCGGGAGGCTTCCTGGAGGAAGGGGTGGAGAAGGGAGAGGAGGAAAGCGGTGAGGAGGCAAGGGGAGGGGGCTTGGAGGGGGAGTGGCAGGTGGAGGATGAGGGGGTGGAGAATAGAGGGAAGGGAGGAAGAGGTGGGAAGGGGGATGGGAGAGCAGGGAGGGGGGAAGGGAGGAGCGGGAGGAGGAGCGGGAGGAGGACCGCCAAGCAGCTCCCCTGGGGGAGTGGGCACTGGCGGAGCTCCGGGGGCACCAGGCCGGCCTCGCCCGGGCCTACAGGTCGCCCCGCCCCGCCCCCGGGCCAGGCCCCGCCCCCAGCCCCGGGCCGCCCTCCACCGCCGCGGGCTAATGGGCTGTGACAGCTCGAGCCTGGTGCAGCTGAGCGGCGTCACTGTGCATTAGGCCCGCGCTGAGCCCGCCAACAGCAGATTAGTCGCCCCGGCTCCGCTGGTGCCGACCCTCGCGCGGGCTTGAGTGTGCGCGTGTGCGGGGAGGGTGGGCGTCCGTGCACGACCCCTCCTCCCCTGTCTGTCCAACACCGGGACTGGCCTCTCTCATCTCCCTGCAGACCGCTGCCCCGCCTGCCGCAGCTGGGGAGACACCCAACCTCTCCCTGACCCCAAGTCCAGCCTCCCGCCTCTGCCCGCCTGCTCCCCAGCTCTCCATGCCTGGTCCCCAGAAAGTGTCCTGTGGCTCCTGGGGGGGCTCCAAGCGGCTTCTGGAGGTGGTGGGAGGGGCGCTGCCCTGCTCCTGCACCTGATGGCTCCGCAGTGTCAGCTGGGCCAAGCCCACTCCCCGCAGCCCCACTGGCACCTGCCCCTTCCCTGCTCAGAGGAACCTCCCAGGGTGCAGTCCTCTCCCGTCCACTCCTCCTGGGGCTCCCACCGTCTTCACCAGACCCCTCCACCGGTCCTTCCCCTGTCTCACCTCCTCCAGGACCCAGGGCTGGGGCTCTGCCCACCCCCTTCCTCGCCCCCACTCTGCAGGCCTCTGCACCCCCCGCTGCGCTGGCTTCGGCCCACCAGGATGGCCCCAGCTTGTCCAATTCCTGGTCTGTCCCCGCCTGCTGGAATAGGCACACAGTAGGTGCTTAATCAATACTTTGAAGTGAATGAAGGAGTCCCCTCCCACTGTCATGGCCAATTGTCCTGGAGCCGGGGCAGCGGGGCCGGGGGGTCCCTGTGAGGGTCCATGGGGGCTGAGCTTGAATCTGGGGGGCCCCAGGCCTGGGGGCTCTTGAATCTGGGGGGCTCCGGGTCCGTGGCTAGACTTCAGGGCTCAGGGACTGCTGAATAAGTGGCAGGCCCAGGAAGTGACGGCGGAGCTGGTCTTGCAGCCAGAGCGGGGGGGGGGGGGGGGGGGGGGGGGGGGAGGCTGTCCCTGTCCCCTCTAGTGCGAGGGACAGCCCAGCTGCTCACCTCTGGGGCTGGCTCAGACCTCCCACAGGCTTGCTTCCCAGAAGAGCTAGCAAGGAGGCCTCCCAGGCTCCGCGGGGGTCTGGGGACAGGCTGGCTACTTCTTGTGGCTCACACTGCCCCAAGTCCCCAGACCCTGGGCCAGGCAGTCCCAAGCGTGGCCACAGACGGGTGGTTCGACCCTCCCTGGGACCCAGAAGGGGCCATCAGCCCCAGGCTTGGGGTCCTGTCCGGTAGACAGATGGGTCGCCCAGCCTGGGGCCCCTGTCGCTGAGCCCTTCCGGGCCCCATCCAGGCTGCTCCTAGGCCCCACCTGGGGAAGCCCCCCGGGCACAGGGCCTCCAACCCAGCGCAGCAGGTAAAGGGCCCACCTGAGGCAGAGGCTGGGCTTCCTGAGGGGTGGGTGGGCCTGGAGAAGGCCCTGCCCAGAGCCACGTGCTGAAGAGCAAGGCCTCTGGGCCTCCTGCTGGCACCGAGGCGCCGGGCTGGGGCTGACGAGGTCAGGAGTCCAGGGCAGGTGGTGGGGGCTGCGGGCTCCTGGGGTCACACAGAAGCAAGCAGACAGTGGGTGACTGAGGGCAACACTGCCCTTCGGTGGCCGGCGTCGAGGCCGCATGGCCAGGACGGGAGGTGCAGGGACCGGGACAGACAAAACCCGCGGGGTCCGTGTGTGTGGTCGCAGGCGTGTGCACTGGCCCATGTGTGCGCGTCTGTGCGCTCTCACGCGTGCATACCCGCGTGTGTGCGCACCTGTGGAGGGGTCGGGGGCTGTGGTTTGCACATCTCAGCCTATGCACGTGGCCGTGTCTGCACGCACACGCCTGTCTGTTTCTGTTGCCCAGACCTGTGCCTGCGGTCCTGCGCGTGCCTCTCCTCGAGGGGGAAGCTGGGAAGAGGACACCTTGGCCTTGTGCTTGGCCACCCTAGGAGCTGGCTATAAATAGGGAACCGGGGTGGGGGGGGCCTTTGGACAGGCACGGGCCCCAGGAGACTGGGCTGGAGTGGCCTGGAGACGCTGGGCTGCAGACAGAAGTGTGGTGTCCCCGCACGCAGCAGCCCTGTGGCCCGTCTAGGGCCAGCAGCTGGGAGCTGGATACCTGGAACCCCTAACCAGCTGGGGGATGAGGGGCAGCTGGGCTGGGTGCGGTGTGCGTCTGTCTGGGCTGTAGGGAGCCTGGCAGGCGAGGAGGACAAAGCTAGGCTGTGGGTTCTGTGTGGGACTCGGGGGCCTGGAGGGACGTTGGCCCCAGAGGCTGCAGGGCAGAGGGACAGCTGGGGTGGGATGGGGTACGGGGGTGCCCGGAGGGGACTCCCAGGGCTCCACTAGGAGCTGGGGTGGCCACAGCCCAGCCTCTAGGAGTTGTAGCGAGTACAGCTGTGGTAGGCGCTGGCGTGGGACAGTGGCCTCCGGCCAGGGACAGCTGCTGTGCGGGGGTGGCCACACAGGGCCCGAGTGTGTGGGGGGCATGTCCAGTGCACGCGGCTTCAGTGTGTACATCTGTGTTCGGGTTGGGGTGCACACGTCAAGCACATGCGTGAGGCCCTGTCCCCCCACAGCACAGCCCCTTCACAGTCTCTGGTCTGCGGCCGCCCACAGGAGTCCTCCTGCCCCCCGCCCCACCAGGTTGCCCGCCCTGCAGCAGGCGAACCAAGACCCCTACCTCCTCCCCCTGCACTCAGCAGTCCAACCTGCCATCTCCCTCGGGGCTCTGAGCCAGGGCGCTCATCTTGGTCCCTGCTGGGGTCCCTGCCACCAGGCACAGAGGAGGGACTCTCAGAAGAATGAGTGGACGCCTGCGGGGTGAGGGGCACGGAGACAGGAGGGAGGGCCGGACCCCTCAGAAAGAAGCATCCCGGCGCCTCCGCTAGGAAGTCAGAGCCTGGGCCGTGGGAGCCGAGGGGCTGAGGCGGGGGTGCCCCCATGGCCCCCCACACCGTCCCTGCGGGCCGCTCTGCACTCATAGACACACGGACTCCCGGAGGACCCTCTCTCCTGGCGGCAGACAGAACCCCCTCCTTAGCCCGGGGCCGGCCCCTCCCCAGGGGTGCCGGCCCGCTGGGGGCTGTGCTGGGCGAGCAGAGGCTCCGGCGGCGGCGGCGGGGTGGGGGGCGGCCAGGGGAGGGCCCCGCAGAGCCCTCGGACTGTGAGTTGGACTGTGAGCTGGGGGCCGGGGCTCAGCCGGTGCGCGCAGGAGAGCTCAGAAGCCAGAGGTGTTTCCCCACAAAAAGATCTGCCTCTAAACACAAAAATCTCCCCCGCCCCGCCCCCCCGCAATGACTCCCAGCCTCCGGGCTCCTTCTCTCCTGGGCAAGAGAAGGGCGGGGTTCGGGTGGGGGAGGAAGGAAGGAAAAAGAGAGAGAGGGGAGGAAGCAGAGACGCTAGAACAGGACAAGGACACCAAGCCCGGCTGCGGAGAAGCCACCGCGGGCTGCGGGCCAGTTGTGGGGACCCTCCTTCTGGGGCTCCAGAGCCCAACCCAGGCTCGGGCACGCAGGGCTCCAGGAGGCCTGGCGGGCCTGAGCGCAGCTCCCTGCCTGCCACTGGCTCCTCATAGGGCCAGCCGTGGGGCCCAGCGACCCTGGCCGGCCTCGGTCCTCGATGCGCCTGGTGCCTGCATTCTCCGCCAGGAGGAAGATTCCCAGGTGGGTCTTCTGGTGGCAACAGTGAAAACTAAGGGGTCCTCGTCCAACCCTGGCCGGCAGACTCCACCCATGCCCAAAAGGACACGGGCCTCCGGGGATCCTGAGTCCGGGGGTCCCCTTCCTGAGGCTGGCTGGGACCTGCTGAGCTGGCTGCCCCCCATCAAGCTGCTGGCCCCCCACCTGGTGCTTGAGCTCATCCCCGCCTCCCCCCATTTCTATCTCTCTCAGCACCAGCGTTTGTGCCCCCCAGATGTGCGGCCTCTTGCTCTTCCCTCCCCGGGGGCTCGAAATCTCAGCCCCGGGGTCCGGGAATTTTGCTGAAAGCCCCAGAGACCCCACAGTCTTGATACCAGTTTTATTCTAAAGCCAAAGGGGAGGCGGCCACTGTCACCTCTTCTCTGGGTCAGACGGGGACAGCAAGCCCAGCTCGGGTCGGCGCCCACAGAGACGGGCCGCCATCCTAGCACCGAGGACGAGCTTTCACTGTCTCCAGATGGAAACGTGCCGGCGCCCCTTGCAGCCCAGCTCAGTAAACGTGCACACAGTGGACCTTCACCGTCCTCCGTCCCTTGGTGAAGAGGTGACAAGTCCCCTAAGTCCTGCAACTGCCACGGACCCTTTAGGGTGAGAGACCTCTAGAGGTCCTGCTCCTCCCCGGCGACCCGCAGCCCGGCCTCCGCCCTTCAGAAGACAGAGGCCAGGCCACCCCTTGCGGTGGGACTGTGGGCTCAGAAGGCATGGGGACAAGTACCGGCCACTGCCCCTTAGAGGGAGCCTGGGGCCACCACCCTGAGGCCTTCCTCCCCACCGGGCAACCGGGGGAAGGTGCCTGTAGGTCCCACCAGCTGGCCACAGCCTTGTTTACAACTCTGGTCAGAGTCTCTCTGGTGGCCCAAGCGGGTCACCCAGAGCTAAGGCAGGGCCCTGGTCACGGGCCTCCTTTTCTATCTGGGGAGAAACGGCAAAAATGAAAGCCACAGAAAAACCAACCAGGCTCCAGTGACGTTGGATCTAAACGGATTTATTTTTTGTGTGTGTGTTTTTCCCCCTTTCCTCGGCTTCATAGCAAATGAAAAAATTATCCAACAAAACGCAACAACACAAGAAAACTTTCAACGACTTAGAGTGTCTCCCACTCAGAGCACTGGGCAGGAGCAGGCCTGGAAGGAGCACAGGACCCACTGGAGGCCAGAGGCCTGGCGGGCCTGCAGGGACCCCGGCCAGTGGCGGCTTCCTCCTCCCCACTGGCTAGTCCAAAGCGCCACTGGGCCTTTTTTTTTTTTTTTAAGATTGCACAAACAAAACGAAACACAATTTAAATTAAAATAAAAACACTTTCTTCACTTGCCCCCATGCCAGGAGGTTCAGTCTGAAACCTCCTCTTTAAAAAAAAAAATTTTTTTTTTTTGCTAGAAATACTGTGCATTACTTTTTTTTTTCTTCCACTTCTCTTGAAGGTTAAAATAAGATACATTTCCCCGGGACTCATAAATACGATCTGGTGCATAGAGAAATAGCAGGGGAGTCCGGGCCAGCCCCCACCCTCAGAGCGGCGACCCCCAGCCCCATCCCCACCCCCCTCCCCCCGTGAGTACAGCAGGGCAGCAGGACTGAACACGGCATAGATAATATCCCTCGGCTTCAATCTCTAGGGACGCCCGCGGCAGGGCGGGGGGCAGGCGGGCAGGCAGGGACCGGACCCCCCCCCCCCCCCCCCCCCGAGCGAGCGAGCGAGCGACACATGCTGGGACACGCGGACGTCCGAGAGTGGACCCCGGCCGGGAACGAGGGAACTTCCTCCGGGGTTTTCTTAACTAATCACCGAGCAAAAGAAACAGAAATGCTTCGAAAATAAAGTCGCTTTAAAAAGGAGTCGTAGAAACGGGCAAGGAAGGGGAGGCCGCGAGAAGGCCGGCCCGCGGCGGCGTCGGGGCCGGGGAGCCGCGCGCCGCGGCCGGGCAGGCGGACGCCGGGGAGGAAGCCGGCTCCGGCCCCGCTTGGCCGGGAAGGCCCGCGCTCCGTGCGCGGAGGGGGCGCGGCCCCGTCCCGGACCGCGAGCCGGGAAGGCGCGGGGCGCCCGGCGGGCAGGGGCCTCCAGTGGGTGGCGGGGCGGCGCGCGCTCGGCCCGGGCGGTCACAGGAAGAAGTCGGGTGCGCCCTTGGCCCCGCCGGGCCCGGCCTGCGGCGGCGAGGACTCCCGCGGGAAGCCGGCCCCGCCCGCGCCCCCGGGGCCGCCCCGGCCCGCCAGCTTCTCGTATTTCTCCTTGTACAGGTCCCGCTCCTTGGCCAGGCGCCCCACCTCCAGCTTCAGCTGCTCCACCTGGCTCTGGAGCTGGCACTTCTCGCTCTCCAGAATGTGCCGCTGCTGCACGCGCTTGAAGCGGCACGACTGCGCGTAGCCGCGGTTTTTGAGCGTGCGCCGCTTCTGCTTCAGCCGGATGACCTCCTCCTTGCTGAAGCCGCGGAGCTGCCGGTTCAGCTCGCGCACCGACATGGACACCAGCTGGTCGTCGGAGAAGCGCTCCTCCAGGCGCACGTGGTGGCCCGCGCCGCCGCCGCCGTGGTGGCCCGCGCCCGCGTGGTGGTGGTGGTGGTGGTGGTGGGCGGCGTGGTGCGCGCCGTGGTGGTGGCCGGTGCCCATGTCGTCCGCGCCGCCGCCGCCCCCGAAGCCCTGGCCCCGGAAAGCCTCGTAGGCCGCGGCGGCCGCCGGGTGGTGCGCGCCGTGGTGCCCCGCGTGGTGGCCGCTGCCGATGAGCGCCTCCACCGCGTCCTCGGGCGTCAGGTTGAGCGCCTCGGGGTTCAGGTGGTGCTGGTAGCCGCTCATCCAGTACAGATCCTCCAGCGCCGGCTTCCCCGAGGCGCCCCCGACGGCGCCCGGGCCCCCGCCCGTCGGCCCCGCGGTGGCCCCGGCCTGCGCCGCGCCGCTGCCGCCCCCCGCGCCGCCGCCGGTGCCCGGGCTGGGCGCGCAGAAGCTGGGCGAGGAGGGCACGGAGGAGCAGGGCGTGCTGAGCGGCGTCGAGGACAGCGAGCCGGGCGGCAGGCGGTGGCAGAAGCGCTCGGCCTCGGGCGGCTCCTTCTTCACCTCGAACTTCATCAGGTCGAAGTCGTTGACGTACTCGATGGCCAGCGGGCTGCTGGGCAGTTCGGCGCCCATCGCCAGCTCCGCGGCCATCGCCCAGGGGCCCCGGCCCCGCTGTCGCGCCCGGCTGCGCCTCGACGGGAGGCGGCGGCGGCGGCGGGGGGTGGGGGGAGCCGCGGGCCTCTCCCCCCGCGTCACTCCCCACCCGCGGCGGGTCTCGGCGGGGGCGGCGCCCAGACGCGCAGGGAAAAGTTTCGCGCGGCCAACTTGAGGGCGACCGCGGGGGACGCCGCCGCTCGGGCTTCTCCGGCGGCCCCGGCCGCACCCCGGGGGGCGCAGGCCGGCCCCGCTCCCTGTCCCCGCGTCGGCGGCCAGGCGGGTGGCCAGGCGGGTGGCAGGGAGGCCGCCGCCTCGGGCCGCTCGCGCTCCCCGCGCTCCGCCCGCGTCCGGCCGGCCCCGCCTCCACGCCCGAGCGCCGCGCCGCGCGCTCCCCTTTATAGAGCAGGGCGCTCGGGCCCGCCTTCCTGGGAGGGGCGCGAGCCCTCAGGCCAATCGGAGCCCCAGACCCACCGCCCTCATTTGCCTATCCCCATGGCAACCCGGAGCCCAGCTGTCAATCTCCTGCGGGGAACAGCTGTGGGAAGGGGTGATGACCCGCAGCCCGCGAGAGGAGTGGGCAGGGCCCTCTGGTGGCCGCCGCGGGGGACTGCACGCGCAGAGGGCGCGGGGCCGAGGGGTGCGGAGAAGGCGCCGCGCAGGGGGCACGGAGCTCCGCCTGAGGCCCCCAGGGCTCCGCGTCCGCGACGGGGAGGCCGGGGAGTCTCGGGGAGCCGACGGGGCCGCTCGGTGCCTCGCTGTCCCCGCCGCCCCGCGCGCCGTGACCCCGCAGCCCCGGGAGCGTGACGGCGCCGGGACCTTCCGGCCTGCGGACACCGGGGCCACGGCGCGGCTCAGGCGGGCGCGGCTCGGGGAGTGCCGGTTATTTTTAGCCGCGCGGTCCGGGCGAGTTCAGGAATTTAGTCAACAAAGTTGCTGGCACCTCGGTCGGCGGCTGCACCGCGGGGCGCAGGTGGGGGGGCCGGGCGGGGTGGACACTGGGCGCGCACGGCTGTGCAGCGGGGCGCGCTCGCGGAGCAGGGGACACGACCTCTCCGGGGTGGGCGGAGCCGGGAGGCGCCGCGCCTCGCGTCGGCATCGCAGGAGTGCTTGGGGACCCCCGGATTTTCCATACTGCTGTTCTAGGACTTCGGGTAACAAATTCCATCTTATATATAACCATCCGTGCATGGAAAGAAAATTCTGGAAGAACCTGGGCAGGAAGTCACTAGGGCAGTTTGTTTTTGTCTTGTTCTGGGCATAAATGCCGTTATTATAACAAAAATTCATACAAGTGGGACTGAAACCTCACTTCCTAAGATGTCATGGGGTGGCCCAGCCCGCACTGTCGCCTTCCTCCTCACCTCCACAACCCTCCCCGTAGGGCTGTGCTGGGCAGGCAGGGTCAGGCCCACCACCAGGACCCTCCTGCCCTTGCCGGGACAGCTCAGCCAGAGGCAGAAGCAAGGCCCTGGCCACGCTTGCGCTCCAGGCTAAGTGGGTTGCCAGTTGCCCTGCAGGGTTTGACCCCCACGCCGCGTTCAGACGGAGGTCACACTCAGCCACCACCAAGTCTAGCTAAAGTGGGGACAGGTTCCCCTACATCCGGCCCCCAGATGTGCTGTTCGAGGATGCTGGGCCCTGCCCTCCATCACACGCTCACCGGGCACACAGCGCTTTGTCCCCGCGCCCACACCTTCATTCACTGCCCGGAGAAGGGGCGGCCTGGGGAAAGCAGGGCACCTGTGTCCCCAACCGGCTCAGACACTGGCCTTGGAGTCAGACTAGCCAGCAGGCTTGCCTCAGCTCTCGGCCGCTCAGGAGTCTCAGAAGCAGGGGCCCCCAGGGGAGGCCCCCAGCCCTCAGCTTCTTGCTGGGATTTGGGAGCACAGCAAGGCAAGGGTTATTGAGTGAGAGCAAAGCGAAGTTTATTGAGTGACAGTCTGAAGTTCCCAGAGAGGGAGGGAACCTGAGAGGGCTGCCCGCCCTGCTGCCCTCCCTGCTGCCCTCCCTGTCCGGTCCCCATCGCCCCTGCGGCCTCCGCCAGCTCTCCTCCTGCCAGTCGTGGTCGGGCCGGTGGGAAAGGGCACCAGGGTCACTGCCCGCAGGTTCTTGAACCCAGGGAAGGTGCTGGCCTTTCTGGGCTCCCTCCTGCTCAGCCAGGGCTGGGGAGCAGAGGCCGTGGGGCCCGGGGCTCACCCTCCTATTGGCCGCAGGAAAAGCGGACGGGCGTGCCGCGGGCCCTCACAGCCAGAGCAGCGCTGTCCCCTCGGCCCCCTCGACAGCCCATCTGTGCCCAGAAGACGAGCATCCTGGTTCCGCGCTGCCCCGGAAAGTGTGCGTTCCCACGCCACACCTGCATGCCAGTCCTCGCTTGACCCAGCAGGTGTCCGCGGGGCCCACCCCCTGGCTCGCCATTATACGTGCCCCACAAATCTTTAGAGTTCCTGGTGCACGGCCTTGGTGTCATCCTCTGGTAAGGTGGCCCAGAGACAGACCTGTGGTGGAAAGCAAGCCGGTGGCAGTGGGAGGATGGAACGTGGCTTCTCATTCCGTGCCTGGGGTCCGTGCTGGGTGGGTGTGTCCCAAGGCTGAGCCCCACAGCTGGGAGTTCCTGGAGACAGGGGCAGTGGGGCAGGGGTGGCCGGAGCCACTGGGAGTGTCTTGGGGCCCCGGCCGAGCTGGGTCTGGGCACAGCCTGCACGCGGTCGCTCCCATGGGCTCCCCGGGCTGCCCCGCAGCACATGGCTAGGCCCGAGAGCAGCAGGGGGCGGGTGCCTGGCATTTTTGAGGGGGCCTCGCCAGCCGAGACGCGGCGGCCTGCCCACGGCCGTAGCCCAGGTGCAGGAACACGACTCGGTCCGGGCATCTATGCGGGGCTGGCAGAGCGCAAGTGCGTTGAGGGCAGAAATAAGCCACGTGGTAACCCACCGGCCGGCCTCGCAGCGTGTCGGCACTCCTGTCGGGACAGACTGCCCCGAGTCCAGCGACTTAACCCACACGGGCTCCGTCCCGGCGTCTGTGGCCTGCAGGCCTCGATGGCCGGCCCAGCCGCCTGCGCTGGTCTCGCAGGCGGTGAAGCAGCTCGCAGCTCCCCAGCTGCAGGCCTGGCCCTTTCCGAGTCGGAGGCACCCCGGCCCCAGCTGCCTGGTGGTCCCCTCCTGACCCCGAAGCTGCCCCCCTGGGCTGCAGGACAGCCTCTGGAGACTTCCATCTGCGGGGGACAGTCGGCCAGGTTCTGGGCCTGGAAGGGGTCCCAGGTCGTGGCTATCTCAGTGGGAGCCCCGGGAGGTGAGAGGCCGGCAGGGGTGCTGGGAGGAGCTGGCTGCAGGGTGTGGGGCATCCCCCGCAGGCCCACGGGGGAGCTCAGGCAGGAGCCGCCGGCGCCTCGCTTGTCCTAGGCCAAGGGCACTGCCTGGCGCTCGGGACCCACGATGCTAACTACGGCTCTGGTAGGGAGTGTGGTGCTGCACCGGGTCTGGACGGGTCACTGTTGTCCAGTCCCCGCTGCTCAGGGGTCCCATCTCCCACCACACCCCCTTTCTGGGCTCAGTGACAGCAGGGCCCAGTGCCCTCCCTGCTTAGAATGAGGCAGCCACTGCGTGCCAGGCACACTCTGGGGGGTGCCCACGACAGGGGGCAGGTACTTCCTTGGGGAACGGCCTCAGGCCGGGAAGCCCATCCCACCAGGGACACTCCCCCAGTCCCAGGTGAGGCCAGGCCCACCCCGCCCCAGTCCACGCCTACCCCTTCGCTGCTCTCACGTCAGGTGCCTCCCTTCACCCTGAGGGCGCCCCGGCTTACAGCTTAGACGGGGACAACGGGTCTAAGGTCTCCAACGCCCACTTGTCTGGGGCCCAGCCCCTCCCCTCCAGCTCAAAGGGTCAGCAGAGGGTCTCCCCCCTGCTGCGAGGTCTGAGCTGGGCCACCAGCCCTGCCGTTCTGCTGGCTGCCTGACCCTAGGCCTTAGCTGGACAGCTGTCCCTGCCCCGGCCACAGCAGGCAGCGGGCCAGCCAGTGCGAGGGGGCCCCGGCCCGGCTGCCACCTCACATGGGGCTCCCCGCCCTCGTGTGGCCCATCTCTGAGAGTCTCCACGACCTGCCACACCAGGGCAGTCCATGGACAGGCATGGACCTGTGGCCAGAGACATAGGCTCCAGGAGAGGGGGCGGCCCCTCCCTGGTCTGGGGGACCCGTGCTGTGCCCTCTGCGAAGGCCACATGCTCTGCCTGGAGCCCAGTCAGCCTCAGCCGGCAGCTTGATCTGTCTGGGTTGGTGCGAGGTGACCAGCACCTTCATCCCTGAGGGTCTCTGCTGGCCTGCGCCTGACACGGGAAGCCCAGAGTGTCCCCCTACACCACCCTGGGCTGCCCAGGAGCCCGGACTCTGACCAGGCAGAACCCAGGCCGACAAGGTCCCCAGATGGGTCGCAGGGAGTGTGGGGGAGCCGGGCCCCCACCCAGAACAGGGCAGCCACTGGCCCGGCCTCTCCTGCTTCCCAGAGTGCCAGCCCTCCCCGAGCCTTCCATGCTGGCCCACGGTGGTCAGACCTGCTGCTTCCGGGTGCTGGGCTTCACGTGGGGCCTGTGCGTGCCGCGTGGCTTGGAGCAGTCAGGAGACCGGGCTGAGCGTGGTGCTGGGAGGGGCAGGCCCCCCGGTGGCTGTCCTGCACGCAGTGACCCAGCTGTCCAGCCGACCGTGGGGCACCCACCCACCATGCACACAGCTGTCCACTCTGCAGCCCGGGCTGCGCGTCCCCGTCCACTGTGAAGGGAAGAGCAGGAAGGTCGGGAGGAGGTGAGGGTCTGAAGGGGCCACAGCTCAGATCAGGCCGGACCAATAACCACATCTCCAGCCATCTGTCTGTCTGTCCAGGCAGAGGAGGGAGAACTGACCCCCAGCCTTGTGGGGGGGGGGGTCACGGTGGAAATGGCAAGGATGCCCTGAGGGAGGAAGGGGCAGGAGATGGGCCCATGGCCTGGACTCCTGCCCCAGGGACTGGCAGCTGTGGGGTCCCCCACTGTCGGTGCCCCACCCAGACCCCACAGCCCCTGCCCCACTCCCCCGAGGGCCCAGCCCACAGCGGGGACCCCACTGCTCACTGAGGGGGAGTCCCTTTCCTTCCAGCCGGGGCTGACTCCGGACCCACCACGCCGCCAAATCAGCGGCAGTGGCCTCGAGCACACGTCTCGGGCCTCTGGGGACGTCCACCTGGGGTCGCAGGCGGGGCGGGGGCAGCAGCAACCATAGCTGACTGTGAACTCCTGTTCCACCTCACTGGTCACCGGCTGCCACAGATGCTGGCCTGTCCCCTTGCCGTGAACCAGCCCCGTCCTTGCCACCTCTGGAGCTGGACAGGGATGGCCCCCATCAGTCAGGGAGCGGTGGGGCGCAGGACCTCTCCCCGCTCCCTGTCAGTGTCTCGGGGGGGCTGGAGTGTCTGCCCGTCCGATGTGGGCTGGGCCCAGGAGGGCTCTGCTCTGGCCAGTGGGCCCCTCAGGGATGTGGTGTGGGCGGACGCCTGCACTCTCCCCATTGTGCTGGCCCCTGCAAGCCAGGGCTCCAAGGGACAGGCAGAGGGCCGTCACGCAGCAGACCTGACTGCAGGCTGACACGTGGGGCTGGCAGCCAGGTGAGGAGGAAGGCGTGGGGACACACTCAGGTGTGGAGTGACCGGGGGTGAGAGGGGAAATCCCCAGATTGTCCCTGTGCCCCTCCGATCCCTGGCCCTGGCCTCCCAGGGTCCCTGTCAGCCCAGACCCTGTCCTGGGCCCCTCAGCGGAGGCTACAACCCTCTGCCAGGCCTCCCCGGGTCCGTCCAGCAATGCAGATTCCGCCAGTTTCCCTCTGTCCCTTTCCCTGGCCCAGCCCCTCGCCCGAGACACCCAGAGGAGGGGTTGGGGACAGAACCTCAGCTTGGGGGCCCCGCTGGGCCCATCGGGTCCGACGCGCTCCTTGGCACCCCCACCCCAGGCCTCTCACTACAAGGCACGTGGGCTTGGCCATGGTGGGGAGGCTGTCCCCAACCCTCTGAGCCATTTCCGGGAGGCAGGGAGGAGGGCCGATGTTCCTGCCCAGAGACCCTGTAGCCGCCATGAATTGTGCAGCCAGCCCTTCCTCTCCCGCGGGGTACCCCATTCTTCTCTTGGGGTCTGTGGGCAGCGTGTGCCCCCCAACCCCTGCGAGCTGGTGCAGACAGGGCTGGACAGCGGCGCGACGGCACTCAGAACAGCCAAGCAGACACAGGGCAGAACCTTTATTGCTGAACATAAAACACCCACCAGGGAGCCGGGCAGGAGTCCTGGGGGTAGTGGGGGGAGGGATTTGCATGGCACAGCCGCTCTCACACCCACAGTGGGCACAGGCCTGAGGGCGCGGGGTGGGGGTGGGCGGAAGGTGGGTGTGCAGAGGGGCGGGCTGGCTGGGCAGAGCCCGGCCCAAGGACGAGGCGAGGCCCTGGGCACACACGGTCACGGAAGGCTGAGAGCCGGGTGGCCAAAGCAACAACCCGGGAGATCCCGGGGGGACTCGGTGGCAGGCGGCCCCTCCTCTGGGGCAGGGGCAGGCAGAGCCTCCTTCCTCTCCAGGAACAAGGGGCTGAGGTAGGCACGGGCTGGCCCCCGGGGCCCTCACAGACGGGGTTTGATGTGCAGAGTTTTCCCTGTTCCGAGAAGGGAAAAGGTAAGGTGCCAGGAACCACACCCCCCGCGCCGTCCCCACCGCCCCTGCCAGGGAGGAGCGCCTCTCCTGCCAAAGCTTCTGGGTCAGGATGCGGGAAACTCCGTCCAGCACCCCCCTGCCTGCCCCGGCGTCCGGGGAGCCCCAGCAAGCCGCCGGTGGGGCTATAAATGCCAGGTGCGAGCCGTCTGCACGCTGGCCCCATGACGCGCCACACTCACACCTGCAGCGGGCCTGCCGGACGCACACGTGGCGGCTCCGGGGCCTGTGAGCGGCGGGCAGGAGAGGGGCGGAGGGACCTGGGGCCCTGCGCACAGGGACAGGGCCTAGGGGCAGGGAGGGCTTCCCAAAGAAGAGCAGGGCGCCTGAGGACAGAAACCCACCTCCAAGGGGGTTTCCTGCCCCGCACAGCCCACGCTCACTGGGACTGCATGCCTCTCCTCAGCTATGAATGCTCCAGGCCACCTCTCAGGCTGCCATCCCCATGGACCACAGGTGCCTCCTCGTGGCTGCCCTGGGGCACGGCACCCTCTATGTTCCCTGTGAGCCGGCCTCACCTCCTGGGCCACCCACGGTGGGACTGAGGGCTCCAGTCACCTGTTGGCCAGGCCAGAGCCCAGAGGCCAGCGGGCCAGGGCTCCAGGCTGGCACACTTCACTGGCCTCTGCCTGCTGGCCACGGCCCCTACTGGGGGGCTGCCTGGGGATGTGCAGCCCAGCCTGCTGCCCCAGAGCCCTCCCAGGCCCACCTCCTCCAGCACCTGCAGCTCCCAGCCCCGGCCCGGTCGGAGGGGGCCGAGTAGGAGTCAAAGACCACCAAGGCCTCGGAGGCCAGTGGGGATCTCCGCGCCCCATCCTGGGCCTGGCCCACCCTGCCGGCCTCCACGGACGCTGGGCTTGGCTGCCTCGGGGTGGGGGGTGGGAAGGAGGGGGCCACCTGCGGCCTCCCCACTGCAGGGGGGCTGTGCAAGGGGGAGGGGGCAGAAGTAGCTGGTGCCCTGGTGCCAGGCCAGTAGGCAGAGGGCCCGACCACAGCTTCATGCCCTGAAGGGGGGCTGCGCATAGGCGCCGGGTCCGGGCCCCTTGGAGGCAGGCGTTTGAGCGAGCTCAGCGGAGCCGTTCGAGAAGGCTGTGGCAAGCATCTTCCATTAACGTTACGACCGTGAAATATGACAGTAAGATGATAGCCGTATGGTCGCAAATTTGCAGCCCGCCGAGCTGCGTGGGGTTTATCGTCACTCAAACGCGCGGAGAGCTGTAAAATGTTTACAGAAAGGGTCGTTTGCAGCCATAAAATCCTCTTTTCTCTCCTAAACAAGGCTGAGTGGAGCCATTTACCGAGCCCCAAATGTTCACTGGGGGGGGGGGAACATCTGTTTTCTCCAGGAGCGCGCGGTGATCTTCCAGAACAAATTAACAGAAATGGGTGCTTTCTAATTAAATCAGCCCTCGGCTGGGGTGGTCTGCACGGCAGCCGCCGCCGTGCTCACACCTTGGCCGGCTCTGGCCCCGTGGGCGGGAGGTGTGCACCTGCCACCCGGGCTGGGGCTCACAAACCATCCAGGCCCCACCTGGGAATTCTGCCTCGGTGGGTCTGAGATGGGCACTGGAAAAAGAGCCCCTGGCTGTGCCATACTGGGCCCTGAGGGGCCAAGCTGCCTACCTGAGTCCTTGGTTGGGGGGCTCCTGGGGGTCCGGGCCCTGGGCTGGCCTCCTGGGCTCGGCGAGGACTGCAGGGAGATGAAGGAAGGCAGCTTGGAGAGGCTGCCGGAGCCCGTCGTCGCCGAGGCAGCCTCCTCCTGGAGAGACAGCTCCTCCTGGTCCAAGGACAGGGAGGGGGAAGAGGAGGAGGAGGGAGAGGGGGAGGAGGGGGAGGGGATGGGAGAGGAGGAGGAGAGGCGGGAGGAGGGAGAGGGAGAGGAGGGAGGCTTTGACGACAGGGGAGAGCCCGAGGCTGCAGCTAACACCCGTGGGGAGGAAGGAGGGGAGGCCGAGCCAGCAGCCACGGAGGTAGGGGAGCTGGGCGTCTGTCTGGTGGGGCGCTGGGCAGCCGAGGCCTTCCTGCGGGAAAGGAAGGGGAGCAGAAGCATGAGGGTGAGTGGCTGCTCGGCAGGCTGGGGTCCAGAGGGCACTAGCCGACCAGCTGTGCAGCACCTGTCCCAGCAGCCACGGGGCATCGGGGCATCGCCATCCAGGTCTGAGGCCAGCCCTCGGTCACTAAGGACAGGCTGGTGACGACATGGGACCTCTGGCATGAGGCAGCTGGGGCGAGCCTGGCCGGTAAGACCCGGCTCCACACGGACCCTGTCCTCTTGCGCCAGAGGGCCTGCTCCCGGGACAGGTGAGCACGACGTGGGGTCCCAGCTGTGAGCATCACCCAGGATCCTCCCTTTCCTGGGGCATGGGAGTGGGGTAGCCAGAGACCCCACCTTCCTCCGTGGGGCAGGGACTGGGTAGTCCCACAAAGGCCGGTCTGGGCCAGGGATGTCCTCAGCTCTGTTCACCCTGGGGATGTGGGCTGGGGGGCCTCTGGAGGTGACATGATACTCAACCTTGAACTGAGATTTCTTTTTGGGTCTGAAACTGTAAGAGCTGGGAAGGGGCACAGAGGCTCCCCGCCGGGGTCCTGAGCATCTCCAAGAGCAGGGAGGGACTGCTTCCAGCCCACCCCTGGGGCTTCCACATGCACCCCTCCACTGTCCCTGTCACCTGGGTCCGTGGCTGGAGGAGGTCCTGCTCCTGGGGGGCGCGCTGCCGGGCTCCAGGGTGGGAGTGGGCCGCCGGCCAAGGCGCTTCTGGCTGCGGTGCAGCAGCTGGCACTGGGCGCCCCGGGGGCAGAGGCCCCTGCGCGAGAAGTCAGGGCACAGCAACGTGTGCTTCTTCTTGCACTGTGGGGGAGACGCGCAGCTGGGGGAGCCCGGCAAGACCCCTGTGCCGCGTGGGCTGGCCCTGTCCGCTCTGCCCCCCAGGGGCCAAGGCCCCCAGCCCAGGGCAGCCTGCACTCCCTCCCATCCACGCCCCCTAAGCCATCAGAAGGGTGAGGGCCAGCACTGCCCAGCTGGGCCCTTGGCCTGGATGGAAGGCAGGGACCACGGGTGGCCTGGGCAGGGGGTCTTCCGGCTGGGATGGGGATTCCTGGGACACGAATCCCTCCTCCGGGCTGCAGATGGGGTTGTGGGGGGGGGGCCTCCACGCCCAGGGGACCTTACCGCATGGGGTTTAGGCTTCAAGCCCAGGGGTACCCAGGTCGGCCGAGGCCAGCACACACCCGATCCACCACACCTGTCATGGTGGCTAATTATACCCAGTTTGGGGTGCGCTGTCCAGCAGGTGCTAGGGGCAACACGAGGCCTCGCTCTGCCCACGGCCCATAGGGAGCCACGAAGCTCTGCCCATGGCCCGCCTTGCCTTGGCCCACCCGCTTCCGGGAGCAGGAGCAGTAGGGAGTGATGGGCCCAACTCTCCAGGCCTGCTCCGTACCCATTTCCTGCCTGAGGCCCCTCCAGGAGAGGGGTGCTCGGCTCTCCATCCACCCCTGCGGCTGGCTCAGTAGGCATGACAGGGAGAGCCGGACTGCAGCCACTGCCCCTCGTGCTGACCAGGTGACGGGAGAGACACAGTCCCGGACAAGAAACCCTGCACGGTCCCTGCCAGTCCCACCCAGAGAAGAGCTGAGAACCAGCTTGGATGCTGGAGCAGCTGCAGCACCTACCCTGGCACGGGGGGCTGTGCGCCGGCTGAACCACAGGGAAACGTGCCAACAACCTCGAAGCCACTTCCTGCCGGAAGCCAGTCCCCAGAGCCCCGGCCTCGGCCCTGCTCCCGGCACCCAGCACAAGAGCCTGGCGGAGGAGGACCCCGCAGAGCGCGAGCCCATCCCTGGAGCGGAATCTGGGCACCGGTCCCATTCTTGGCCTCACACCTGTCCCCAGCTGCCACCAACAGACCAGAAGCCCCTCACACTGGTGCCTGGGGGCTGGCGTGCAGATGGGAGCCAGCCGGAACTGGCAGGGCCATCTGCATAGGCAGCAGGAGCCCTGAACGCCCACGGCAAACCCCCGCCAGCCCGTCCAGGACGGGGACAGACACCCCCACGCCCCGAGAAGGCTCATGCTTGTCCGCCTCTCCTTCCCCGTGCCCTCCAGTCCGCACAGAAGCCCCTGAGGCTGCCCAAAGAGCAGCAGAGCCTGGGGGACAGGGCCTGCCGGGGAAGGAGAGCAGTTTGTGGGCTGGAGGGCCAGGGAGGGTCTCCACATGGAGAGGGCCTGGCTCCGGACAGGAGAAGCCAGCTCCCTGGATGCCGAGTGAACGCAGAGAGGGGGCTGCTGGGGGCCAGGCACGGCAGGAAGGAAGAATGTAGAAGACCACAGCCATGTCTCCGCCCTGACGGCAGGCGGAACGGCGTGGCAGGTTCGCTAAATTCCTTTCACCTCTCGTGGCTGTGCTCTCGCAAGGCGGCCCCTAGGACACTCGGAACCTCACACGCAGCTCACATCTGGCGGACCTCCTGGGCTGTGCTCATCGGGGCTATAAGCCTCCTGCCCAGAACAAGCACACGGCCGGGGTCGGACGTAAGGAGCGCTCTCGAATCACCCACGAGCTGTGGAGAGCCCGACGATGCTGGACGCTACTCAGAAGCTTCCCGGACACAACCCGAGTCTCCCGCTCCAAGGGCCCCACATCTTCTGGCAGACCCGGCCCCCGAGGAAAGAGAGAAGCCAGACCACTAAACGGAAGCCCCAGAAAACCCCCAAATCCCTGGAAATGAGCAAAGACACTGCTAACTAATTCCCAGGTCAAACAAGACACGCAGGGGGCAGTCCTCAGGCTCGCAGCTCGGTCAGCAGAGCGGCCGGGCTCAGCAGAGGGAAGGGCGGGCAAGGGAAGAGCAGAAACAAAGGAGGCGCCTGGGTGGCTCAGTGGGTTAAGCCGCTGTCTTCCGCTCAGGTCATGGTAGGGTCCTGAGATGGAGCCCCGCATCGGGCTCTCTGCTCAGTGGGAGCCTGCTCCTCGCCCCCTGCCTGCCTCTCTGCCTGCTTGTGATCTGTCAAGTAAATAAATAAGTAAAATCTTAAAAAAGAAAAGAAAGAAAAGAAACAAACGAAATAACAAAACAGCAAGAACCAAGAGGGCGCAGAGCTGGTTCTCTGAAGGTGCTGGTAACTGAGCGGGCGAAGAGGAATCCGGAAAGAAAGAGGCGCCCGCCGGCATTAGTGGGGCCAACCCGCCCGCTGTGACTGTCTGCACGAAGAGAAGCGCCCGCAGGGCGACACGCCCGCAGCACTCAGCCAACCCGCGGAAGACACAAGCAGAACGCCCTCAGGAAGGAAAACAAACCCGAGCGAGCATTTCTCTGACGGGACACGCATGTGCCTCACTGGCCGACACACAGCGCACGCCCAGTGTCCTGGGTCCCGCCAGCAGCCGGCTGTGACCAGCCTTGCAGGGCACGGCCGGGGCCGAGAGGACACTGTTCCACTCCGCCCGGGGCTGGGGCAACCCCGAGGGCACGAACGGTGAGACGAACGTGCGGAAGGACAAGGTGAAAGGAGTTACTTTCTTACTAGGAATCACGGTGCAGCTCAAGGAACCCGGCGGGCACCCACCGGCTCAAGGACACACAGAGCAGAGCCGAGAGCCCCGAGACACAGCCACGTCCGCGAGCCCAAGGGAAACGGGCTCCCAACCAAGGTGCTCGGGCAAGATGCAGCCGGACCCCGACCTCACACCGCACACCGGCAGCAACGGAGACAGGCCCACATGTGAAAGGCCCTTCAGACTTTCGGAAAGTGGCAGGAGTTTTCACACAAGACAGTGGGACAAGCTGTAAGGAAAGATGGATAAGATCATTTACGTTAACATCAAGAACTTCTGTTCTTCAAAGTAACACAAGGAAGAAGGGAAAAAACAAAACACAAAGAAGATATTTGCCATTTACGTTGACTGCAGAAGACTAATGTGCGGACTACTTTACGTTTCCGTATTTTTATGTTCATGTTTATACTTTATAAATTCCCTGTGAATCAGCAAGAGAAAACCAACCCAGCAGAACTGTCCCCTCTCTCACCTACAGAAACCAACAAAACCCGAGGTATTTTTCAGAAGGAAAGGCCCAAAAGATCAAAACACAGGGAAGGCATTTGGCCTCATTAAGTCCAGTAGAGGGAAATGAAAAAATACAGTGAAGTAACTTTTTGTCCTTCAATTGTTCAAAGAGAAAAAAAGGTAGATTGTCACCAAGTGCTGGCAAGAAAACAGGTGCGCAAGTGTGAACGGACAAAAGCCACCTGGAAACCGGCCCCAGCCTCTATGACAGCAGACCGCCACCCCCCTGACCGGTGGCCCACACCCTGCTACAGACACAGGCCAACACCCTGATCCCCACAGGCTGTCGGCGGAGCCCAAGACGCTGGCCTGCCCTCCAGGAAGCACCTTCCAGAGAAGTGAGGCCCTGAGAGGCCAGGACCTACCTGCCGACCCGTGCTCGCACCCACAGCCCCCGGGGCTCCAGGGTCCCCACTGGCCGTCTGCTGCAGGCCAGCCAGACTGCTGGGACCCAGATGGGCCATCTGACCCCACACCACTGCCCTCTTCCCTGGCCAGGAGCCCAAGTGTCCCATCTGGCTCACGCACAGCAGCCCCCGACATGGGTGCCACACAGGGGCCCTGGCCTTCCCAGTCCTCCCGGGTCTCGCCAGCTCATGTCCATCCTCAGACGGCCCAACAGCAGGCTCCATCGCCAGCTGTCCCTCCTATGGGCCAGGGCCCACTCCTACTGCAAAGCTGGCGGGGTGGTTCATCAGTGTCCCCTGTCCCCAGAGACCCACCCACTTCCTTCCCACGCCCCCACACCAAAGCTATCCCTTCCCCACCTTGGTGACAGTCCCAACTCCCCCACCCCCCATCCTTCCTCTGACTGTGCCCCACCACTCTCCCTCTGGGGGTCGGAACAACGCCCAGAAATGTCCATCTTTGTCCACTCCTGCCGGCATCTGGGCCAAGGCCTCCTTCAGTCATTCACTCCAAAATGGCAGCCAAATCCTTGGGCCACCCAGAACGGAAAGTGGAGATTAGCGGCAAACCAGACGGAGTGCAGACAGAGCCTGGAGTCAGGCTGGCAGGAACACACCCATGGCACTCTTCCGGCTTCGATGCTTAGCCAGTGCTTCGCCGGCTGCTAGTGGGGGCCTTTCTCGGCAGGGGCTGGGGGAGGGGTGTGGGGGTTCTCCACTCGCTTTGCAACTTTTCAGTGAAGCCACAGTTACTACAAACAGCAAGTTTGTTAAATGCCATAAACGATGAGCACTGTCCGTGCTGGGCTCTGTGGAGTGAGCAGGCCCCCAGAGGAGGCAGTGAAGCAGGGGGCACTGGGCCCCACACAGGTGATGACCACAATTAGTGTCCATCGGGGACCTCCGCGCCAGTGTGGCAGGGGTTCCCCGGGACTTCCTTCTGCTGAAGAAGCAACCTGAAGTGTCCACAGGTGCCGATAAGGAGCAGCCCAGCCAGACACCCTGAAACACTGTGACCCCACCCAGGCCAGCAAAGACTACGTGGGGAGACCTGGCCCCTGCTGCCCCTTCCTGCCTTGCTGGGTTGGTGCTAGAGGAGGCCCTGAAGACACAGAAATGCGGGGCCCCTTCCTCTCCCAGTCAGGGGAGCCCCCAGTGGGAAGTGGCCTGGTGGGAAGTAAGTACCACCCAGCCAGGAGGAGTAGGAAAACCCTTCCTCAGGGGTCTGCGGAGGCCACGTGGGGACCTGGATCTCCACTTGACAGGGGCAAGACCCCACCTTCACTCCCCCTGCATCTGTGTGTCACACAAACACCAGCCGAAACAGAAGGTTTGAATAAGATGCAGACCCTCATAATAATACAAATTGTCCAAGTTTCAATAAAAAGTGACTCATCATACCAGGAAAAGGTATAGCTCTCACACTGAATGCAATTCCAGACAAGCAGTGCCTGGCAGCAAGAGGCAGCAGAGGTGTGGGAGTTCTCGGACAAAGATTTTAAAGGAGCATCATAAATGTGTTTATTTTATTTTATTTATTTTTAGGTAATTTTATTTTTAAGTAATCTCTACCCCCACCATGGGGCTCCAACTCACAACCCCAAGATCTGGAGTTTCACACTCTACCAACTAAGCTCGCTGGGTGCCCCCATAAATGTGTTCCAACAAGCAATTAAAAACATGCTGGAAACAATGAAAACATAGAAAGTCTCAACCAAGAAAAAGAAAATATAAGATAGGACCAAATGGAAATTTTAGAACTGAAAAGTACAACTGAGCTACACTCCGCGTATGGGCTCGACAGCAGGAGGGAGGCCCCGAGGAAGGCGTCCGTGCACCAGAAGATGTAACAACAGACCTTAACCAATCTGACTGCTGGGAGAGAAAGCAGAGTCTCTGACACCGAGAGCCCTTCAAGGGCTGCGGACTGAGAGGAGAAAGAACAAGAGACTCATGGCTGAAAATGTCCCCAACTTGCCAAAAAACACAAGCCTACAGATTCAAGAAATTGAGGGAACCCAAACAGTAAAAAGCAGAGAAATCCACCAAAAACTGCCCCACAGTCCGTCTTGTAAAAGCTACAGACAGCCGGAGAGGCCACTTCCCCGTGCGGGGGGAGTTCACATGCCGGTGGGTTTCTCCTGATGCACCACTGAGGCCAAGGAGGGGGTACAACGTGTGCAAGTGCTGAAAGGGAAGAACTATGAGCTCAGAAGCCCGTGTTCAGCAAAGAAATATCCTGCAAGAATGTGGGGAAATCCAGACATTCTCACATGAAGGAAAACCACGAGAATTTGTCACCAGCAGACCTGCCCTAAAAAGTGGCTCTAGTAAGTTCTCTAAACAGAAAGGAAACAAGACGAGACAAAGCCTTGGAACAACAGAAAGGCAGACCGAGGTGACAAAACATGGGTAAACATACCAGACTTTCCTTGAGTCTCCTAAATTATGTTTAATTATTGAGGCAAAAAACTGTCAGTGTCTGTTGCGGTTTTAAACGTCTGTGGAAGACATACGTAAGGCAGGTACCGGTGGAGAAGGGCATAGGGACACAAAGGAGGGGAAGGTTTCTACACTTCACCTGAACTGGTAAATGAGAACACCAGCGACAAGTTATGGGTGTACAACACAATGCTTAGTACAACCACTAAAAAAAGCTATAAAAAGATATACACACACTTGGGGTGCCTGTGTGGTTCAGTGGGTTAAGCCCCTGCCTTTGGCTCAGGTCATGATCTCAGGGTCCTGGGATTGAGCCCTGTGTTGGGCTCTCTGCTCAGTGGGGAGCCTGCTTCCCCCTCTCTGCCTGCCTCTCTGTCTAATTGTGATCTCTCTCTGTCAAATAAATAAATAAAATCTTTTTAAAAAAAGAAAGATACACACACTCAATAGCACAGATAAATCAAAATTCTAAAATTGTTCCAGTAATGCATAAAAAGACAGAAATGAAAAACAGAAAGAACTAACAAAACACAGAAACTGACAGAAGTCAAATTATAGGCTTAAGCCTTAATACAGCAATAATTACATTAGATGTAAATGACCTATATACATCAATTAGAAGACAAAGGTTGACAAAGTAAATTTTAAAACATGACCCAACTATATGCTGTCCACAAGAAAGGTATTTCAAATATAATGCGATAGGTAACCTGAGAGCAAAAAGGAAGGAAGTTATGTCAAGCCAACACTGATCAAAAGCGAGCAGAAGTGGGCACATTAATACCACACAAAGTGGACCTCAGAATAAAGAAAATTACAGACAGAGAGGTACATTTTATAATGATGGAGGGATCAATCCATCAAGAAGACCTAGCAATCCTAAATTAACATGCACAAAATAAGAGATCTGTGAAATACATGAAGTAAAAACTGATTAATAGGAACAGAGGAAGAAACAAATCTGCAATTACAGGTGGTGACCAATGCCCCCTCACAACAACTGATTCAACAACTAAACAGAAAATTGGCAAGTAAGCAGAAGAACCAAGAAATGTCTTTAACCAGCAAAACCTAATCAACATTTATAAAACACTCCACTTTACTCAATAATAGTGGAGGATATATTCTTTTCAAGTGCGCACACAGAACGTATACCAAGCATATCCTGGACCATAAAACAAAGACCAAGAAACTTAAAAGAATTAAAATCATACGAAGTATATTCCTCACCATCACAGACTCCAACCAGAAATCAGTGACAGAAAGACAACAAGAAAGTCTCCGGAGATTTGGAAATCAAATAAAAGTCTGTGGATCAAAGGGAAAATCTCAAGGGATGGTGGGGGGGGGTCAACAAAGGGGGGGTCAACAAACAAACAACCAGAACTAAATGAAAATATATCTCAAAATTTGTAGGACCCAGCTAACTAAATTCATACAAAAGGGGAAATTTTTCATATCAATAGTCTAAACTCCCACCTCAAGACCCTATGGGGGGAAAAGAGCGAAATAAACCCAAAGCAACAAAAAGAAACAGTAATGATATGAGCAGAAATCAATAAAACCAAAAAGAAGAAAAAACCAATAAAAGAAAAAAATCAATGAAAACAAAGAACTGGCCCTTTAAAAAGATCAATAATGTGGACAAACCTCTAGCAAAACAAACAAAGAAAAAAGATAAAAGTCACAAAGTTATATCAGGAACGAAACAGAGGTCATGACAGAGCCTGCGGCTGTCAGGAGGATAATTAGGGCACACTTCAAACAACTCTACACGTATAATTTTGACAACTTAGATGAGATGGACCAATTCCTACCAAAACTGACTCAAGAAGAAGAAGAAACTCTGGCCTAGCACTCTGTGTCGTAAGGGGCCTGAATCAGTATCAGACTGACCAATAAACAGAAGCCCAAGACCAGAGGGCTTCATTAGTGAATTCTACTAAACACATAGGGAAGAATGAACACCAATTCTCAAATTCTTCCCCAAAACTGCAGAGCAAGGAATCCTTCCTCGCTCCAATCAGCGGAACACCATGTGAGGCTAGCCTTACCCTGACACCAGAACCAGACAAAGATACTACAAGAAAAGACACCATAGGTCAATATCCATCAAAAATACAGATGCGAAAATCATCCACAAAATACCAGAAAACTGAATTCAGCCATGGCGTTTATTCTTCGGATGCAGGGGTATTCAACATCCAAGTATCAACCAACACGACTGTGATTCAAGGTGGTCAGTAGGACGGGCTGGCGCCTTAAGAGACGGAAGGGAGATGAAAACCCCACAATCATCTCAACTGATGCAAAAGAGATCGGACAAAATTCAACACCTTTTGTAATAAAAACACCCAATAAACTAGGACTAGAAAGGGACATTCTCGACAGGATAAAAATCATGTGAGAAGCCCACAGCGAACATCACACTCAACAGTGAATGACTGACAGCTTCTCCTAAGACAAAGAACAAGACAAGGATGCTCCCTTCTGCCACTTTGATCCAACACAGTACTAGAAATTCTAGTCAGAGCAATTAGGCTACATAATTATGTAAAAGATATATAAAATCTTAGTTTAAGGGGAGCCTGGGGGGCTCAGTCATTAAGCATCTGCCTTCAGCTCAGGTCATGATCCCAGGGTCCTGGGATCGAGCCCCGCACTGGGCTCCCTGCTCAGCGGGGAGTCTGCTTCTCTCCCTCTGCAGCTCCCCCTGCTTGTGCTCCCTCTCTCACTATGTCTCTGTCAAATAAATAAATAAAATATTTAAAAAAAAGAAAAATAATAATTATTTAAATGATATATAAAATCCAAGTTTAAAAGGAAGAAAATTATCTGTTAGTAGATAACATGATCTTATATATTAAAAAACCCTAAAGAACCCACAAAAAGAATTGCTAGAGCTAATATATGCAGTCAGCAAAATTCCAGAATATAAAATCAACAGACACACACACAAAATCAACATATTATTACGCACTTTGGAAGAACAATAAAAAAAGGAAATTAAAAAAAATCCCATTTACAATAACATTAAAAAACTATAAGATACTCAGGAATAAATTTAGCCAAGGAGGCAAAAGACTTACACACTAAAAACTACAAAACACGGCTTAAAGAAATTAATGAAGGTCTAAAGGAATGTAAAGACATCCCATGTTCATGGACTGGAAGACTTCCTACTACCAAGACCCCCATACCACCTGAAGGACCTACAGACTCAGTGCAATCCCTACCAAAATTTCAAAGGTTCCCCCCTTTTGTTAAAAAGAATCCTAAAATGCATATGGAGTCTCCAATGACCTTGAATAGTCACAATAATCTTTGCAAAGAAAAATAAAATTGAGGGATTTATTGTTCCTGATTTCAAAACTTATTAAGGAGCTATTGTAATCAAAATACTTAAGGACAGACGTAGAGACCAGTGGAACAGGACGCAGCACCCAGAAACGAACACCCCATCTGTGCTGGACGGACTTTCCACAAAGGGGCCGTGGCCGTTCAGTGGGAGAAGGACAGCCTGCTTAGCTCGCAGTGCTGGGCAAACTGCCCACATGCGGGAGACAGGCGCTGGGCCCTCATCTTATATCACATACAAAAACTGACTCAAAATGGGCCAAAGACCTAAACTTAGGAACTGAAACTATTAAAGTCTTATATAAGAAAACACAGGGAAAAGCTTTGCTAACATTGGGTTGGACAAGTATTTCTTGGATATAACAGCCAAAGTACATGCAAGAAAAAAATAAACAAAAAACAGAAAAATTGTACTTAATCCATGAAAAGCTCTCATGCATCAAAGTACACTGTCGAGAGAGTGAAAAGACAAACTGGGAGGAAGGAGTCCTACATCCTCTTCCAACAAGGGCTTCATTTCTAGAACATATAAGGAAGGGGCACCTGGAGGGCTCAGTCAGTGAAGCCCCTGCCTTTGGTTCAGGTCAAGATCTCAGGGTCCTGGGATTGAACCCTGTGTCGGGCTCCCTGCTAGGCGCGGAGCCTGCTTCTCCCTCTGCCTGCCACCCCCCTGCTTGTGTGCGCGTGCTCTCTCTCTCAAATAAATAAAACCTTTAAAAAAGAAAAGGAAATGGCAAATTTTGCATTATACTGATTTTACCACAATTAAGAAATTTAACAATATAATATAACAGGCGAATGGTATGCTATGTGAATTTTATCTTAACAAAACTGTTTTTTTGTTTTCTTTCAAAGATTTTATTTAAAAAAAAAAATTCTTTGAGAGAGAGAGAGAGCGCGAAGGGGGAGGGGTAGAGGGAGAAACTCAAGCCGACGCCCCACTGAGCGCAGAGCTTGACATGGGGGCTCGATCTCGCAACCCTGAGATCCTGGCCTGAGCCAAAACCAAGAATCTAGCGCTCAAGCGACCCCGCGCACGCACAGGCGCCCCCTCGGTAAAACCGGTACAACAGAGATAAAGCTCTCGGGCACACACCGTGTTCCACACCAACACCGTCGGCTGTCAGGGGACGCAAAGGGAAGCTACAGCCAGACTGCCTTGCGCCACCAGGGGCTGAGGTCAGCAGGACAGACCTAGGCGCTGGTCAGCACGTGACACCAGGACAGCCTCACTCGCCCCCAGGGACACAGCTCGGTGGCGCGGCCTCATGAGAAAGCAGGCAGGGAGGCCTGCAGCCCCCTTCCCTGGCACCCGGCAACCCCACTCCCAGGCACCCACCCGAGGCAGATGAGCGCCTGTGCTCATGAGGACTCACACAGAAACGTCCACGCAGCCCCACCCCGGGGACAACCCGGACATCCACCCACCAACGGATGGACACAACGTGGCCTCCGCACACGACGGAGCACCACTCGCCATGCACAGGGGCATAGGCCTAACCTTGACCGCAACATGGTGACCCCCAAAACCAGGCTAGAGGAGAGGAGGTGGGCAGCAGAGGCTGTGTGTCGCGGGACTTCTGCTGTGAGACGTCCGGAGGAGACTAGTGTACGGGGACGACACGTGAGCCGGCACTGCTGGCGGGTTAGGCACAGGTGGGACCGGCCACAAAGGGACTGGAGGCGTGTCTGGGGTGACAGACGTGTTCTAGAGCCGGATGCCAGGGGTCGCTGCACAACTGCCCCCCGGGGCGGTGAACCAGACACACAGGAGCGGCGCCCCCATAAAGCCGGGCTCCCTAACACGGGCCCCCGAAGCAGGAGGGAAGGCACAGTCTCATGCACAGTCTGGGGGAGGGCGTCCGCTCCATGGAGGACGCCCACGTGGGGTCCGACTTCACCCCACAGCCAACTCAACAACAGCTAACACCTGCCCCAGCCTGCTGCAAAGGCGACAAAGGACGCCTTCCTCACCACCATCCCCACTGCGGCACAGACTCCCATCAGCCTAATTTTACGGAACAAGAAGCAGAGGCCTGGAGAGGTCAGGTAGCGAGTATGGGGTGGGACAGGGTTGGGCTCAGGTCTGAGCCCCTGCCCCAAGTCCTCTTCTCGGGCCCGCTGCACTGAGGAGGACCGGGCCGGTCCGGGAACAGGACTGCAGGGTGAACATGGATGGACTCTGCCCCCCAAACACTGGAAGGATTTCAGCCGCAGGAAAGGCACCACTGGCAAGGCCAACAGGTGATGGAAACTTGGCCTGTGACCTTGAAGCCAAAGGGTGATGCCTGGAGGACATGAGACCTTGTGTGAAGCAGGACGAGGTAAGGGACAGGAAGGGCCGTGGAGCAGTGGACTGCCAGGAGCCTCACCAGCGAGCGGAGCAGCCAGCACAGGCCCTGTGCCACCATGCTGGGGCCGGGGAGTGGGGAGGCCAGCAGCGGCCATGCAGGGAGAGCGCTGGGCTGCAGCAGGGCTGGTGGCCGGGCGCCTGGCTTCGATCCGGAGGCAGCCGTGGACCCCGCACGCACACAGGCATCTCCCAGCCCTGCACGCTGGCGGCCGGCAGCATCAGGGGGGGCTGGAGCGCACCGATTGCCCGCAGCCAACACGGAGGGCCACAGGGACGTGCGGCAGGAGCCCGGGGCCACAGCCACGCACACGCCTCAACCGGGAGAAACGGGTGCCGTGAAAGAGAAGGGGGCAGGAGAGAATTGTGGGGGGCTGTGAAAACTAGCCTGGGGTGAGCATGGGGGCCTCCAGAGTCCCCCAGGGCCACCCTCAAACACACACTAGCCAGAGAGGAGACAGTCAGAGCGCAGGCACCCCGGCGGACATCCCGTCGAGGGAGCACGGGGAGCACGGCCCTTGCCGGGACGGTGGTGTCCGAGCGTCAGTCCCCCAAGGTGGCGGACATCCCACGGAAGGACGGCGTCCTTGCCCACGGGTCCTGAGCGGCTGAGGGATGGAGCGGATGCTCCTGAGGGATGGAGAGGAGACTGGCCGGGGGCCGGGGGCAGGGGGGCTGGAGCAGGGGTCCTGCAGCAGTCACGTGGCCCCCACAGAGGGAGAGGAGCGGAGATTTCATCCGGGCCTGAATCACGCACAGGAAAAGGGAGCGCGTCTCTTTAACAAGCCGTGGCTTTACGAAGCAAGGCTAACGATTTCACTTGATTCAGTGGAATATTATAAACTCTCTGGGGCCCGTTTGAGGACTTGTACATCAGGCACAAGGTGACGACTCAGCACTTTTTATATTATTTAGAGAATAAAATTAACCCTCGCCGGCCCAGGCTGCTGAGTCCCCTCCCGCCGGATCCGGCCTGCTCAGCGCTTTCCCATATATAATTACACGCCGCCATCCATCATGCCGCGGCCACGCAGCGCCAACATGCCGAAAGGGACGCAGTAAGCACTTCCACTAACAGAAGCAGAACTTAAATGCCACTTTGATATTTCCATTTACATTGGGATATCTTACAATGATCACGCACAGCCTCCGTGGGGGGGTCCCGCCACCCCCACCCCCACCCTGGCCAGGGCTCTGGGCATCCTTCAAGGTGACCCGCTGGCTCCAGGTCGGGTCCCCAGGTCTGCAGAGCCTGGCTGGGCCCAGCCCCTGGCCTTGTGGCAGGAGGGAGAGGGTGCTGGGAAGGAAGGGGCACGGGCCCCATGGTGTGAAATGGAAGGGGGTTGTCAGGGCCTCAGGCTGTCCCGGCCCCCTGGGGTTCCCCAGGAAGCCCCAGCTCTGGTCTCCCCAGTCCAGACTGCAGGCCCCAGCGCTGATGAGCAGGCTCCCGTCCAGGGGTTCCCAGCCCAGGGCCCCGCCACCCCCGCAAGTCCACATGGGGATGAGGAGAGGCAGCAGAGTCCCCTCTGGAGAGCAGGACAGTAATTCAGAAGGGAAGGCGCCGATGTGCCCAGCTGCTGGGAATTCCCCGGCACGGTGGCATTCCCGCGGACAGGAGAAGGCGGCCGGCGGCAACGACGAGCCCACTTGCGGGTGGCCCTCGCGACCCAGTTCCCTAGTTCCCTTTGCAGCAGCCCACTTCCACCCTCGTCACCCCGGGGTGCTGCGGGCTCCAAGGAAGGCACCGAGGAGCACAGCTAGCCACCGCGGGGGCCGCCCGCCACCCACCAGCGCCCCTCACCTTCGCGCCCAGCGGGCAGTAGCCTTTGAGAAAGTCCGTGCAGACCTCCGCCTTCCGGGACACGTAGACGTGGCTGTAGGGACAGTTGCTGTTGCTGCAAATCCCCTTCAGGAAGTAGGAGCACACGGGCATCTGTGGGGGCGAGGGGACGGTGCTGAGGCCAGCAGACCCCACGGCTCCCAGCGGCGCACGGGCCCCGCCTCCTCCAACCCTCCATCAGGAGCCTGCACCTCGCTTTACAGCTAGAACACCTGAACGGGAAGGACCGGCCTGGGGCTCCAAGGCCCGGTGTGAGCCACACACAGACCCTTCCCCAGGGGAGAAATGGACACACAGTGCTGGCCAGCAAGGGGGGCCAACAGGAGCCAAGAGCACCTGGCACCAAGCCAGGTGAGGGCTGCCCACCCCAAAGGCAGACCCCCAGCTTCCCCAGAAGGCAAAGCCGTACGGGCAGGGCACACGTGCCCTCAAGCAGCCCAGCCAGACATCCCTGCAGGAAGGCTAAGGTGCAGGTACTCCATCTCCACGTGGTGGGGCCGTGGTGGGACGGGCCAGGAGGAGCAGGGGCTGGAGGGTAAGGGGGACACAGAGCATAGGGACTCTAGGCAGGGCAACAGCCTACAAGGGACTGGAAATTCAGCTGATCTGCCAGCTGCCTAGACACCTGGCAGCGTCCATGGGCTAGTGACCTGATTCCACCCAGGAAAGCCTAAAGCTGTGGTTAGGCAGGGAGATGCCGTGGAACAGCCTGGGGCTGCACGGACCGCAGGCAGGCACTGTGGAGGCGTGGCAGGGGGCCTGTCTCCAGCACCCAGGCCACCAGCAGGTGGGCCCAGGGAAGACTGGGGCGGGGGTGGGGAGGCGGACATGGAGCAGGCAGCCTGGGCAGGGCTAGGCAGCATGGGAGTCCCTGGCCCCTAGACCAGGAGAGAAAGCTGAGGCCTGAGGGCCAGCAAGGAGGGGTCTCTGATCTTGCTCACCCTGACCTATGTGGTTGCCACTGTGCCAGCCGACTCCTCTCTGGGGCCCCTCCCTGACCATCGGTCAGTCCCCTGGGGGCCTCCCACCTTCCCCAGGCCTGTTACCCCTATAGGGGCCTCTCTGGGAACTCGCCTCTTCTCCTCCTCTCGCCTGTCAGACCTGCCCTTCATGCACCCCACAGCAGCTCCTGGTCCCCGGGGCGGGGGCGGGGGGGTTCTCCGCTATCAGACCTGCCAGGAGCCCCACCAGGGCAGAGGGGAACCCAGGGCGGTGATGAGGGGAAAGCGAAAAACAAAGGGCGAGTTAATGTGCAGGAGTTTATTTTTAATTGTCTTTTAACTGCAGTGCACAGGGGAGAAGGGCCGGCCCGTCTGGGGCTGGCACTGGTGAGCTTGCAGACAATTCCCTTAATGTGGCTTTTGATATAGAGCCCAAATTAGCTCTAATAAAAAGGGATAATAAAGCCAACTCTTACACCAAACGGAACTCCTCCTAGCTGTCAGCATGGCCGTTATCGAGAGGAAACTGCATTCTCATTTCAATTAACCTTGTTTGCACCCACCACGTCCACACAAATAACAATAACATTAATTCAGGGCGCGAGAGCGGCACCCACATTAGACAGCTCAGAATGTGCACCAGCTTCGGAGCCGGAGCTAATGAACCCGAAACTCGACGTGAATTTCCAAATTGCTCACAACAGAGTTTCAAAGCTCTATTAGGGAGAAAAATGCTGATTCTTTTCAAGTTCCTCAAGGGGAAAAGCTGTTGTAGCAGCAGCCTCGGCCCATCCCGCCTCCCGTAACCTTGCCGCGGCCCCAGAGCGGCACCACCCTGGCTCTGCCCCCCGCGGTGGGCGCCATGTGCAGGGTCCCCCTTGCTCACAGAGGCTGAGGGGGGCGGCGCCCTGTCCCCTGCCGGGGAGGACGGGGGCGGGGCTGCGGGAGGCCGTGGGGCGCTCACCTTCTCCTTGGACACGTGGTGGGAGAAGGGGCACGAGCCGTCCGTCTTCTTGCACGTGCCCCGGAGAAACCTGCGCAGACGGAAGAGGGTCAGCGGCGCTGCGGCAGGCGGGGCGAAGCGCCCCCGCGGCCCCCCCACCGCCTCCCCCCTGGCCCGGGGTGTGGGGGCGGAGGGCACCTGGTGCACACGGCCACCTTGTCGGGGTCGTGGATGTAGGGGCAGCGCTGGCCGTGGTGGCACCTGCCGAAGCGGTTGTAGTACATGCAGTATTCCGGGCGCTGCTTCCGCCGCCGCTGCCTCGCCTGCCGCACGATGGCCAGGCTGCGCTGCACGGCACGGCTGCGGGCAGGGACGGAGCTTCGTCAGCCTCGGGGGACCCCCACCCCCACCCCACCAACCCGGGAGCCCGGGCCCAACCCTGGGGGACGTACCTGGCCAGGGAGCGGCTGCAGCTGCCGGCAGGGTCCCCGCGGCCTGTGGGCGAAGGGGCCACGTCACGCCAGGTTCTCCCGCTACCCCCAGCCGCTCCGCACAGCCATCGGGGTGCCCGCGGTCGGCGCAGGCACCGCTGTCCTCCCCCCGCCCCCCGAGGGAGACCGTGTGCCCTCCCTTAAGAGGGGGGTCGCCCACCCTGCCCAGACCCTTCCAGACTCGACCTGGTGCGGGCCGCCCAGTCCAGGGACCAGATCTGGCAGCCACCCAGGGGCCTCGCCTCAACCCAGGTGGTCCCAGGACTGGCAGGTGCGGGTGGGGGGGGGGTCCCGGCCACCTCCCTCTGCTGGGAGCAGGGCCCAGGGAACTCCCCCTGGCTTCCTAGTGGCCGGGGAAGGACTCTTCTGTATTGACAGGGTCATAGGACAGAAACAGCACAACAGGGACGCAGCTGTGAAGCCCAAGGTCCTCGATCCCAGGCTCTCCAGGGAGCCCCGGGCCACCCTCAGCCTCCAAAGGCCCCAGGGAAGCACGTCTGGCCCTGAGGCCCTCATTGGCCATGGCAGGGGCCCATTCCTCAAAACCCTAAGCACAAAGACCAACCAAGTCCTCTCTGAGGTCACCGACTGTGGCCCAAAGGGAAGCTGTTCAGGAAATGACCAGAGGTAACAAGAAGGAAGCAGGTGACAAGATGCCCACAGCCAGGGTGGCTGGGCCGAGGGGAGGGGGCTAGGGCAGCAGGGGACAAGGAGCAGGTAAGCAATGCCTGTCCTGCCTGAGAAGCAGGAGGGAGTCCAGACTATCATACACCCTCCTGCCTTCGTTTCAGGCTCGAGGTCACCGCCCTCCAGGGCCAAGGAGGGCAGGTTGGGGCCAGAGGCTGCTCAGAGGGCCACAGAGGCCGGCGGTTCGTGTCTCTCTCTCTCTCTCTCTCACACACACACACACACACACACACACACGCACGCGCGAATGTTTTCAGACCAGATTCAGTTTCCCACAGGCAGCTGCTGAAATGGATCTGCTGGTAAGAGGCAGAAGTGACATCACTCAGAAATTCTAGGGACCTGAGGCAATGACAAAGCATCCCAGGCTTAAAAAGGGATGTCCCCAAGCTGCCTGGCCCTGAGCCGCCCCCATCCAAGCTGCATGGGAGGCCCAGGCAGGTGGCCCTCCTGCCACTTGGAGGCCCCTCCCTCGACCTCCCCAGGACGACCTTTGCCAGGACCCAGGCAGCTCAGTGCCCTCTCCTGAGTTCCAGACTTGGTCACACAAGCATCCTGACACTTTCTGAGGCTCATCCATGTCCAAGCTCCCCTATGCCCCCAGGCTGGACCTTCAGGCACTCCTCTCCGTATCTACTAGCCTGCCGTCAAGCCCTCTCCGGGCCGCCACCCTCTGGCTAGTGTCTGCCCCTCTGAGCCTCCATGTCCTCAAGCTGAGGGGGGGGTCTCCAGGACTGAGCAGCGAGACCTCCAGTGGGAAGGAGGTGCTCTGGCCAGTGGCCCTGGCCCAGGCTCAGGCCAGGGGTTTTTTTGGTGCAGGGGGTAGGGGGTGGGCGGGAAGGAGCTGGGCTGCCCCAGGCCGCAGTGACGTTCCCAAGCGGGGGATACTGACTGGGGGCTCACACCGGAGGTCGGCCCAGCGGGCACGTGGTGCTGCACATCTGACAGCCCGGGGTTGACAGAGTGTCATCGGATCGTGGCGGAGAGCACGGCTACCCAGGCTGTCATCCAGCCCCTGTGGCGCCATCTGCTCCGCCAGGGACCGCTGTCAACCTGTGTCTGCTTGTCAGACTTGTGCCCCCAGGCCCGGGGCAGGGCGGGGCGGGGCGGGGCGGGTTTACTCCCCTTGACTCCACAGTTCGCTCTTAAAAAATGCTGGTGTAGGGCTCACAGTGGGAGGCAGCCATCGGCCCGCAGTGGTACAGTGTTAAAAAATGCACATAAAGTAGCTGGCTGGGAAGGAGGCCGTGGGTGCTGAGGGGTGCTACAGGGCTCAGCGGAAAACCCTCGGCAGGCAGCTCGTGCTGCCCCGGGATCTTCCCAAAATAGACACCATGTGCTCTGCCGGGTGCCCCACCCGGCCAGTCCTCACCAGGGAGCGCCTCACCCTTCCCAGGCTGGGGAGCCCCATGCAGGGGCTCTGGGGTCAGAGGGAGTGGCCAGGCAGGGCTGCAGCCCCACACACCCCTGCGGGACTCACCCTTTCCAGGAAATCATGGCCCTGGGCAGGGGGAGTCCCAGGAAGAGGCACTGGTAAGGGAGGGAGGCAGCAGGGTGGGGCCGTGGCCGCCTGGCTGGGGGGGTCTCTCTTTAACCCTCTCATGCCCTCCTGGGTGGCTTCTCAGCACACAGGGCGGGGTCTGCAGGTCACACGGGAGGAGATGAGGCACAGGGGCCCGTGACCTGCCCAGGGGAGTGTGGCGGCCAGTGAGAAGCAGGGAGTACAGACCCGCCTCGCTCCGGGACCCAGGAGCCAACCATGCAGCCTGGACCGGGGAGGGGCTCTGGCGATGGACGCAGGACTTCTGCTCTGCTGCAGGCACCCCGATGACACCCCACCAGGAGCATGAGCCAAGCCCACACCTGGGTGCCCCTGGGGAGAGGTCACAGGGTCAGGCCCTTTGGCTGGGCAGACCATGGACCCTGGGGAGGAGGGTGTGGATGAGGCTCTGCGCTTCCCTCCCTGCCACCCCCCTCCCCATGGCCCGGGGGCCCCACACAAGGGCTGACACCACCCCACAGAAGCCCCGCAGCCGGGAGCAGCCTGGAGGAAAAGCCAGGAGGAGAGGGGAGCGGGCTGTACCCTCCCGCCAGAAGTCCAAGTTCTGCTGACACCAAAGGAGAAAATTTATTCCTTTAATTATTATTGGCCTAAGGAGGCCGCTGGTCAGTGGCGCTCCCGCAGCTGGGAACACCCCACCTCCCTCACAGCAAGGAGGCAGCCCCCGCACAGGGGTCTGGGCGGCTGGAGCGCAGGCCGCAGGTGGTCTCTTGGGCTCGGGCTCGGGCTCATACCTACCTACTTGCTCGCACTCCCCCAGGTTGGCCCCCGCACGGTCTCCTAGCAGCCGACAAGGAGTGGGGCCTCCTGGGAACCTGCCTGGCCCTGGAGGCCTGTCATCCCTGCACTGCTCCCTCGTGGCCCTGAGGCCAGGAGGCTGGGGAAGGCGAGGCTGGAGGCCAGGCGAGGCCACACTTCACTGGAGGGGGACGGCGCGACTGCACGGAGGTCAGCCCGGCAGGGAGTGGGCTAGGCGAGGCGTCCTCCCTCCCCGGGGAGACACGGGACAGCTGCTGGCTCAGGTGCCGTGAGGCCAGTGCCGCAGAGGGAGGGAGCGACCCACAGCCCTGACGCTGGCCCCTTTCACAGCCACTCTACCACCTCGCCTGTACCCGCCCCTCGAGCAGCGTCCAAGCGGTTCAAACCTGACCCTTCCTGTCTCCGGGCACCTCTCCTCCCACCATGGACCTCAGGCGCCAGCCCCAACCCCAAAGGCCCATCGGGGTCCATGTGGAGGGGCCCCCACGCAGCCCAGGGCACATGGGCAGCAGGGTGCCGGTGAGGGCCAGTGGAGCCCCAAGCCGTAACCCACTTCTGGGTCCCTGCACGTAGACAGTGTGGATGCCGGGACAGCCAGTGACGTCTGGACAGGCCAGGGAGGAGCCCCTCAGACCTGATGTGAGTAAGCAGCACAGGGCATCACTGGGGCTGACCTGGAGGGCAGGGAGCTCAAAGGGGTGTGGCCCTGTGACGTGCTTGGCTCAGGCAATGGCAGCAGAATGCCTGCCCCCACCCCATAAGCTCCATCCAGCTTCCAAAGGAGGATAGCAGGGAACAAAGTCTGAGTCCTGCCTGCTGGGGTTGGCTGTGGGGTCAGGGGTGGCAGTCCGGGGCAGAAAGGATGATGGATGGGAAAGGCCAGCTGGGGCCCTTCACTGATGAGGCCCAGGGGGAGGCTGGGGCCAGTGAGTGTTACCCACAGAGAAGCCTCCTGAGTCAGGCCGAGCAGAACGTCACTCCACAGAGAGACAGCCCAGAGCCCTCTCTGGCTCTGTCGAGACACCAGCCTGGCTAGGGACAGCTCTGCGAAGGACCAGCTGCTTTGTGTGCGGCCTCAAGGACCACGAACACCGATGCCGAGCCCTGCTGGGCCCCGGGGGTCGGAGGCTCAGGGTGACTCTCGTGCAGGCCCTGTGAGGAGGCCCAGCCGATGCTCCGGACCTGCTCCTCCACCAGGAGAGCCTCCGGAGGCCCTCAGACCACATAGCCCAGTCCCTTGAAAGGGATCAGGCAACGGAGGCACAAAGGTAGAGCAGGGTCATGGCCTTCGGGCCCTGGCCAGGGCGCCCCGTCTGGAAAAAGGCAGCCAGGCACCCATGCCTCCCTCCCTGTAGTCCCACAGACAGAGGCCCTGGAGACACAGCTGGGCAAGGGCTTCCGGGAAGGGCCTCCTCTCCCTCCTGCCCCCATGTGTGGACAGGGCAGGGGCTGGGAGCCGCTGGGCCTCTGCTGTCCCCGTACTGCCTGCCACCTCACCCTTTTTTTCTTGGCAGAAAAGGATGGGGGTAAAATTGGACTGAAACCGAAGTATTTTCTAGTTAATCTGTATAATAAGCAAATCCACAGCATTTCCTTCTCCTTGGCCTGTTTTCCCAGGCCGCGGGCGCGGCGGCAGCACGCCTCCAGATACAGTTGGGGGGCGTTGCCAATGAGATTAGGGGCGCCACGGCCCCAGGTGTTCAGCCGCCAGCGCCGTGCTCACCATACCTGGCCCATCTCCTTTATCCAGGAGCGAAACATGGAAAGTCAGGGTCTGCTCAGCCAAGCACGAGGCCGTGTGCTCGGGGGCTTCCCTCGGGGACGTGGAGGCCGTGGATCCCCACCCCATGCGGGCCCCAATGCTCCGGCCGCCTCGTCAGCTCCAGCAGGAACAGCCTCGGAGGCCCCGGAAGCACCGGACGGTACCACGAATGCCCGGCCTGGGACAGGCCCGTCTGGGAGGCAATCCCTGGCCCAGGCCCGCCCGTCTCGGTGCCCCACAAGCCTCGGCGGCCGTCCGTGAGGCACACGCAGGCGGGGAGTAAAGGACGCCCCCCCGAGGAGCCTCACCTGTGCGCAGGAGTGGCCTGTTCCCGCCGTCGCCACCGGGCCGGCCGCAGGTCTTGGAGAGCTTGTTGGCCGACACCCTGTACAGGACCCCTCCGATGCAGCGGAAGCCTCTGCTCCGCCACCGAGGGGAGCCGGCCTGGCCCTTCCCGCCCCCCGCAGCAGGGCGCAGGCGGTTCAGCACCAGAGACCTGCGGAGACAGGGAGACCCCGGTGTGTCCGGCCCCACGGCCCCATGGTCTGTCCCCTCCCCTCCTCCCCGCCCCATAGGTGAGCAGAAAGGGCACAGGCAGGGGACAAGCGTCCCCCCTTCCAGCACATACACTGCTGGGCCGGGACTGTCCGGGCCCCTCGGGCAGGGCGTCACGGGAAAGTCCCCTGAGGGTCCACACCGCAGCTGGTGGTCCACACTACCACCCGGGAACATCTTCCCTCACATGCTGCCCCAGTGCACGCCATCCAGGCCGCTCGGGTCAGCAGGCTCTACTGCCTGTCCCCTCTGTCCACCGTGTGGGAGCCCAGCATGGAGAGAGGGAGGGCACAGCCTCAGAACCCCATCTAGGCAAGCTCTTTGGGGGAAAGACTGGAGGTACCTTAAAGTCACGGGCTGGAAGAGGTCTGGGACAGCCTGTGGGACGAGCTGAGTGGCTGACCCGGGCCAGGAGGGCAGACCTGTGCCTGGATGGCCCCAGTGGCCACCTGACCACTCCCTCCCTCCACATTCTCCTCCAACCAGGTCCCAGGCCCTACCCCAGCCAGACCAGGAAGCCAAGGACAGAGTGGGTTGGGAGGAGGCCCCAGATGCCCCCGTTTCAAGAGACGTCCCCTGCAGACACCACGGCTGCCGCGGGCAACAGCTGCAGGCCCTCAGGCCTGGGGTGCTAGGCCAGCACCCCAGGCCAGGGCTGACCTGCTCCCCACCAGCTGTCACATGGGCAGGCGGCCACCGAAATGAGGGGACAAGGCCCTACCCCCTCAGGACTCATTTCAGCAGTAACTTGTTTATGCAAATTAACCTTAATTCCACATTAGTCCAGGCTCTGCTCATAATGTCGTTACCACCGAGTGCACACACCGTGCCCACTGGCAGGTCTGGGCCTGTGGGCCCCAGAGCCTCCAGGCAGCAGGAGGGGCAGGGCGAGGGGGCAGTCCTCACAGCAGCACCACCACCAGCGTGGGGACCTGGCTAAAGGGGGAAGGTGGTCTGGCCCGTGCGGGGCTCTCCCACGGTCCCGCAGCGCATGGATGGCCACCCCATCTGCAGCGGACGCCGGCCTGGGCACCCGGGGACAGGGCAGGCCCTGGGGCATCCGGGCACACAGGCTGCGGGGGCCGCCCCAGCCCACCTGCCTGGAGCTGAGTGCGGAGGGCTGAGCACTTCTGCTCTGGGGTGCAGCTGCCCCCCACCCACTTAGCCCCGGGGTCTCCCGGGCCTTGGTCTCTCTGAGATCTGTGGGTGACTCCTGCCAGTGCAAAGCTTCTGAGGGCACGTTAGAGAGAACACCGTGCACAAGTGAGCTGGGCACTCAGGGGACCCAAAGCTGCGGTGTAAGACAAAGGCCAGGCGGGGAGTGCCGAGGAGGACGCCGCAGCCCGATGGTACTTAACCCAGTTTTCTTTAATTAAAATTCAAGTTGACAAACACCGATCTCGGGAAAAAGTCCTGCCAAGGGACCCCGGCCAGCCTGGCTCAAGCTGTCCACGCCCTTACAGGCTCCAGTGTCCCCACACAGGGTGTATCTTGGCAAGAAGAGGGTGGGGTAGGCGGGGACCCTCTGGGGGAGGCAGACAGACTCCCAGGTTTTCCCCAGACCCTGGGACCCCAGCTCTGCTCAGCCTGGGCCTGGGGCATCTATGTGTCCTATATGGTTTGTCCTCCGGGTCACTCAGAGGCCAGGCCAAGGCGGGGCCGGGCAGAGCCATCTTCCGTGGGGCCCTGCCCCAGAGCCCTGAGCCCTCTGCGGGAGCTGTGCTCACGTCCACAGCGCACAGCTCGGCCGGAGTCCTAATCCCCAGAGCTGAGAGCCGAACTTAAGGCCGGGGCCACCACCGCTCGCTGGGCCAGAGGGCAATGGGCCCCCTCCAGCCCCAGCCCCCAGCCGTGCGGTGTCCAGAGCCCTCCGTGGTCTCCCCACCGACAAGGCAGCTGCCCCTCTGTACACCCACCTGGGCCAGGGCCAGCCCTGGGCAGCCTCCATTCCTTCAGCCTGGAGGCTGCGTGACCGGCAGCAAGCCCGGCCAGTGCCCACCAGACACTCACCCCGCAGGGCCAGGCCCCAGACCTCCCAAAAGGCCCTGCCCCGAGGCTGTGCGACAGCCCGTCCTGTGAGCACCACTCTTAGCTGCCTCTTCCCTCGGGGCACAGACCCCCCACCCCGGGCCACCACCCTCAGCCAACCCCCATCTGCACCACCGCCACCCAAGCCTCCCGATGCTATAAACCACGAGGGACGGGTGGGCAACCAGACCTGCGCCCACTTACGCACCTGGGACCTCACATCCCCAGAAACCCAGCCCTTCGAGGGGTGAGGAAGCTCACCTCGGGGCACGTGCCCCGGCTGAGGCCAGGGTCAGACCACCACTCCCAGGGGCAACCACACAGGTGAAGCTGCAGAAAGAGGCGGCCAGGCCCAGACAGGGACCCACGGAGGCCGGCAGGATCTTGCTTCGGAAGCAGCTAGAAGCTTCAGGATAGATTTCGTTCTGGCCCCGAGGGGGCTCTCATCCAAGCCCGTCCCACGGAGCCTCAGTCTGGGGCCGTTACCGGCTCACCCTGAAGAGTGAGCCCCAGGGACGCCCTCCTGGCTCCCAGGCTAGACGCCAGGGCCAGACACACCCAACGCGCTCCCTCGGAGAAGCACCTTTTGTGACCGACTTTCTGGCCGCATCTTCCGCCGCCCTCTCCCCTGCGCGTTGTTGGGTCCTGCGGCTACTTCTGCGGGCGCACAGCACCAATAGATCCCACGCTTCTTCCACCAAAAACCATACCCCTGGGTTCTAAGGCAATTACAGGGTGAGAGTCAGCCACCGGGGAGGCGACGGGGGCAGCCGGGAGGCCTAGCACTTCTTCCGTTCTCACGCCCCCGCCCAGGGTTTGCGGCCTATGCACACACACCCAGCCGAGAGACCCCGCAGGCCGAGGGACCCTGCATGCCCAAGGGTGTGTGGGGCTGCGGAAGGGCCCACCTACCCGGGGAGAGTCAGCCCAGCAGCCTGCGGCTGCATAGACCTGCTCAGCCCTGCCCTCACCCCTGCCGGGCCCGCTCACTGACTCAGGACCTGGGGCCGGGCGGGCGCTGGGCGGGCAAGGGGCTGCCTTGTAGCTTCTCATTGCCGTGGGTGTCACAGCACTCCGGTAAATTGTTACCCTAATGGAGAGGACAGGCTTTGGAAACCAACTGCATTGAGAAGAGGGGATAAAATTAATGAGATAATAGCCGGGCCAAGGACCCGGAGAACGCTCCTGCCCTCGCGGCGAGGGCCCTGTAATTCCTTTTCTACAACAGGAGCCTCAGATCTAAAGGCTTCTCCCATCCGTCCGGCAGGCCCACGCCGCCAGGAAATTTCATTAACGCTGGAAAATAGGAAAGGTATTAAGCGTGGATAATGAAGGCCAGGGAGGGAACCGCGCCTTAAGATAGTTCTCTTTCTCGCCTTTGTAATGGGAGGCATGAACTTTCCCTTCAAATCCATTTCTAATCCATTTGAAATACTACAGCAAATTATCTTTCCTTCAGCCCGAAAGCGGCCAGCCAATTTACTCCGAATAGAAGTGACAATGCCCCAGGATTTATCACCATAACCTTGACTACACCAGGGTGAGGGCTGGGCCCCCTCACCCCCCCGGGGGGCACAAGGAACGGGTGGGGGGGGGAGATAACATTTTAAATGAATAGCAGTGGTAATGGGGAGACAGACACATACACCACAAAAGTCGGTTTAAGAAGAAAAGCCGTCCACGTGTCTGGGGCCTGGGGAGCAGCTGGCAAGTGCCAGCCCGAGGACGCGGAGGCCGGCAAGGGGCTCTGCCGTGCCAGGTGTGGATGGTCCCCGGGCCAAGGTGCCCAAGAGGAAGGGAGGTGAGGGTCTGGGCAAGGCCGAGGGAGGCCTGCCCCGAGAATCCGGGCATGAGCGTGGTGTGTGCCCTGCTCGGCCTGCAGGGCCGCTCACCCCGTCTGCCAGGGCGCCCCCGCCCTCCAAGGGCTTGGAGGGCCAACCCTGGACATGAACACTCCCGCCCCTGCAAGCATCCCATGGCCACTGCCCACGCCAGGTCCACAGGGCCCCCACTCCTGTACACGGGGCGCCCCTGGCCACGGGTCTGGGGCTCAGGCTGCGGGGTGAGGCGGGCCCATCGCAGGCGTCGGCGGCACCACCTGTGGGCAGGTGTGCACAAGGGGCCAGACAGGGCACCAGCTCCCAAACACAGGTGCACACGCGAGCGCAAGCGCCCTGCCCTCCCTGGTCACGGGACTGGATAAAGAGCAGCCCCTCCCAAAGCCCTACGGGGGTGCTGCCCTCTGCACCCCAGACCCGGGGGGTGGTGCACAGGCAGCCTGCCCAGGCCAGGTCAGGTGAAGGTCCAGGGGGTGGTTCACTCCCGACTGAGAGCAGACTCAGGTGTAAGTGGGAGAGGGGTAAGTCCCAAATAGGGGGCGGTGCCCAGATGCCCAGACCTCCTCGGCAGGTCCAACGGCACCTTAAACGGATCCCACCTCCGGCCACCCTGCACAGCCACAGTGGATCTGGATGGCCCCAGCCCCCATCTGGACTCACTCAGGCCTTGGGTTTTCCTGAGCAAACAGCACAGAGCACATGGGCCTACGGCAGCCTTTCCCAGGCCACGTGGACCCAGAGAGGGTGGGACAGGCCCTCCTCCTGGGGACAGGGCCAGGCCAAGGGGCCACATGAAGGCTAGGCACAGATCTGCGTGCAGGACAGAGGTCCTATGCCCGGACAGGAAATCACCGGAGGGAACTTGCGAGGCACACAGAGGTGTTTTTGCCGATGGATTCTTCCCAACCCCCTCGGGGAGGCTCCTGGACCCTGGATATCCCCACTGTCCGTTCCCCACCTTCCACAGGGACTCCTCCTCCCTGGACCCCTACCCAGCCAGTGACCACAGTCACCAAGGAGACCTACCTCACCGACGCTGGCCCACTCTCTCCCCAGATGCAGGCTGGGAGTCCCCACCCTGATTTACAGCTTCCTTGGGGCATCTGCACCCCCATCCCACCAAACCAGCTGGTTTGGAAACAGCTTGTGTGATCAAGTTCTGTCCCCATTCCACTGACCCTGTGCAGCAGCCCCCATGCCCCTCGTGGGGAGGTCTGTCAGGAGACCCTGCAGTCGGGGCTGTCTGGTCCACATGGACCACTGTCCCCACATGCCCCCACCAGCCAGGACTCCAGCCACGCTGGGCAGTTCCACTTCCTGGAAAGTGCTGTGGAGCGTGAGTGTGGTGTGTGTCCTGCCGGGCCTTGCCTGGGCCTCTGTACACGCACACTGGACGGCTGCTGTCAGGGTTACCCCTGCAACCAAGCTCCAAGGTTGGGTCCTCAGGAAGCCTTCCCCCTGACCCCCCGATGGCTCGCAGTGATGCCCCGCCCCGCAAGAGCCATGTTGCTGTGGGCAGCAGGAGCTAGGGGCCGGAGTCCCATACCCTGCAGGCCCCTTGGAGCTCAGGCCAGGTGAGAGACGCAGAAAGGACACGTGTGCTGGGCAGAGAGACCGGGCCTGAATGCACAGCTGGCAATGCCGGAGGAAGCACCCAGGGGCCCCGAGCCTTGGATGTGAGCGTGGTGGGTGGGTGGACTGGAGTCGGGGGGCTGCGGCCGCTGCCCAGGGCTGGGAGGGCAGAGGAGGGGGCAGCGGAGGGCTAAGGCCGTGGGTTGCTAGCGGAGGGGCTGGACCTGGCTCTGGGCCAGAACTCGACCTCCCATCCTCCCTGGCTGGGGGCGGGGCTGTCAGTGCGTGGCCGAGGACCCAGCGGCCTCCAGGGCAGGCCGTCCCAGCCCGCAGTGACCGTGCAGGAGGCGGGCAGGCCATGTGGGGAGAGAGAAAACAAGTGGAGAGACATTTTTCAGGAAACGGAGCGCGGCTGTGGGAAGCTTCGAGGCGAGCGAGGAGTGCGCCGTCAGCAGAAGCCGGGGGCCGGGGGAGGCGGCTCGGCACAGCGAATCCAAGTAGGTCAGGCTCCGCCGACACCGTGACAGGCTGCAAAGTGCTTAAGTGGACTTTCCGCAGACGCTGACGGGCGCCGCCTCCGCCCGGCGCACAGGGTGGGAGCGGCCCCCGCGCTGGACCCCACTTGGAGCGGCTGCGGGGGTGGGGGGCTGTGAGCAGAGCTCTGGGGGGAGAGGCCTGTGCAGGACCGGCCGGGCAGGAAGGGAGAGGATGACCGAGGTGCGGGCCTCGGGGAAGGGGTTCAGCGGGACTCAGCGGCCAGGGACCTAGTGGACGGCACAGGCCTCGCGGCTACTGGCTGGCTGCCCTCCAGGACCCTCCTCCAACGGCACAACGGTTCTTCCCAAATGAGGCGCGGCTGCTCCAGGGACGCCCCCAGCTCCCAGTGAGTCAGAGCGGGGCTCCAGGCCCAGCAGGGGCCGCACACCCCACAGCTGGCTCAGGGTGCTGACCTGCCCACGTGCCCTCAGGCCACCCTGGTGCAGGGCCAGGCCAACGGCTTGGCCTTCCAGGACCCATCTCGCAGCAGACAGGGGCGATGGGCCTGGGCAGGAGCGGAGGCCCAGGGGACCTTGTGTGACCCGGGCCAGGCAGTAGGGGCAGGATATGCCCGGAAGGGAGCTGGCCCACAGTGGAGGCCGAGCACCTGACCATGGCCCTGGAGGGGTGGGGGGGGCCTGACTCCCACGGCTCCTGGGCTGACCTGGGGGTCACCCGAAGGCTTCAGCGCTGAGGCTGCCCCTGTCCCGCAGCTCCCCAGGAGCAAACCCAAGCGATGCAGGGCACCCGGCCAGTCCACAGCTGGTGGGCGACGCCAATCGTGCCACCCCCGTTACACAGGCAGCCGCTGCGTTATGAGGGGCTGGGACTGCTTCATGTGCTCGCAGCTACTCAATCGGTATTTCGATCAATGGATGCATTACAAGCTTTCCCTTTAAGAGCCTAATAAACAACAAGACGGAAAGTAAAATTCTCCATAAACTGACACTTTGAAAACGCACTTCAGCTGCTGCTACCGGTGTCTGTGTGTCAGCGGCAGAAGCCACGCGTTACCGGGCCTCAGCGGACCCCTGTGCTCCACCAAGTCCAGCTCGTGGGGGGTGGAGGGCAGGCGCTCAGGCTGGGCAGCCTGGGGCGGGGCCCTCCATCCCCTGTGTCCCCGTGTCACCCTCTGGACTGGGTTGTCAGCCCAGGACGGCCTTAGCCTGTGAGGGTCAGGGTTGGCCCTTCCTCTGTTCCCTTGCCCATCCCCCATGTCTGTCTCTCCCACCGGCTTCTCTGTCTCTCCTCTGTCCCTCCCTCCCTTCTTCTCCCTGCCCCCTTCACCCTGTTCACTGTTCACGTGGAGGCCTGGCTGACCATTCCCCCAGCCCTGAAATGGTCCTCGCCCCCAGAACTCCAAGCACAGGAGGAGCCAACACAGGGACAGAACTCAGCGCCAGCCACCATACCGAGGGAACCCGGCAGCTGGCCACGCAGCGCGGAGCGCAGGACAGACGTGCGACTGGCCAGCTGCAGCGGGCAGGGCAGGGGAGTAAGATTCAGTACGGCTGGTTCGGAGGCTGATCGGCCGGAAAGGCCGAGAAACTGAGCCAGCATTTCTAACATTCATCTGGGAAAACAGTGCCCGGGAGAGACGAAGACAGGCGGCCGTAAGGACGCAGCAGTGTGTCCAGTCCCTGGATGCCGGCCAGACTGAGTGCCCACTTCACTGAACGTGTCCCTGGGCTGCCTGGGGGCTCCGTCGGCTGAGCGTCCGACCCTTGGTTTCAGCTCAGGTCATGATCCCGGGATCACGGGGCCAAGAACCGCATCAGCTGAGTGTTGGGCGTGGAGTCTGCTAGAGGCTCTCCCTACCCCGTCCCTCCCTGCCCTGGCTCCCATCGACAAACCAGGCTTGGGTGAGGCACCAGTGCACCCTGCAGCCGAAGCCGCGGGAAGACGGCGCCGCGGGTGCCGCCAAAGCCATGGGGGCCGGAGCGCTCTCCTCCTGCCGAGAGTGCGCAGACGAGGACGGCCGCCAGAGCCCCATCCTGACCTACGGCAGCGCAGGACTCCCCCCACCCTGCCCCCGGAGCAAGTCCACAGAAACCAGGGTTCTGGGTCAGTCGGCGACAGGCCCAACAAGACCAGGGTGCAGCAAAGACTAGAAACGTGACGTGAACGTGTCATTGCACTTGCGACCAAGCTGCGCTATGTCCACATACCTCGAGGGAAAAGAACATGCTATCGCTACCCACGGTGTTGCACGTGGACCTGAGAACAGGGTCTCAGCTGGCCTGGGTTGCCAGACAGCGCCACAGACTGGGTGGCTCACACAGCAGGAACCCATTTTCGTCCAGTTCTGGGGGCCCCGAGTCCAGCCCCCTTGGTTGCAGGTAAGGCCCCACGTTCTCTGTCTCTGTCAGATAAATAAAATGTTTTTAAAAAGGAGAGAGAAATTAAACTTGAACTTTAATCTTATACCATATCTCTAAAGAAATTCCAGGTAGATTAAAGTTTTTTTAAATTTTTTTAAGATTTTATTTATTTATTTGACAGACAGAGATCACAAGTCGGCAGAGAGGCAGGCAGAGAGAGGGGGGGAAGCAGGCTCCCCGTTGAGCAGACAGCCCGATGCGGGGCTCGATCCCAGGACCCTGAGATCACGACCTGAGCCAAAGGCTGAGGCTTAACCCACTGAGCCCCCCAGGAGCTCCTAGATTAAAGTTTTAAACGTACAATTTAAAACCGCAGCACCAGAAGGAAATCTACCTGAACTCCTATAACCTCGGGCTGGAGAAAGCTGAGTCTTAGGAGAGTGACAGATTTAAGTACTCAGAAAGGCAAAAAGGTCTGCTAGAAGCCCTCATAACCGTAACGGGAAGGCCGGAAGGCCGATTCAAACTGAGGAAACTGAGGAACGAACGTTGGATCATCTTGGGAACACAAAGGGCCACACCCTGAACACGTGCGAGTCCTGCAAACTTGTAAGAAACAGGCCAGAGGCAAATGAACATAAACATAAAGAATGTTGAACTTGACCAATAATGGGAATGAAACTGAAATTAAAACTGAACAGCATCCTGGGGCGCCTGGGTGGCTCAGTCGTTAGGCCGCTGCCTTTGGCTCTGGTCATGATCCCGGGGTCCTGGGATCCAGTCCTGGCGCGAGCTCCCTGCTCAGTGGGGAGCCTGCCTCTCTCCCGCCTCTGCCTGCCGCTCTGCCTGCTTATGCACGCGCTCTCTCCGACAGGTAAATGCATAAGTAAATCAATGATCTGGATAGCATCCTCCTCCACTCAAGTGTGGGACAGGCTGTGGCAGTGGGGCTGCCCCTGAGAAGGGTGGGGTCAGCGGAACTGGAGTAGACAAAACAGTAGGGGGGATGAGCGCACCCTGAACTGCCTCGCCTGAGGGATACGACCCTCACGACCCTCCCGACCCTCCCGGAGTTGTGCCGGCCTCCTCCAAGAAGCCTTCCCGTCCCCAGGTCCCCAGTCTGCCTCAGGGAGGGAGCTCCTGTACTCCCGTCCCCGTCCTTGACTCACACTAGTGCCCTGGCCAGCACCCTGGGGCACGGACTCAGGCAGAGCCAGGCCTGGGGTGGGGGTGGGGGCGGGGATGGGGAAGGGGGGTGGGGGTGCGTGCGTGGGCCAGGCGCCCAATTCCTCAGACCCCCACGGGGCACTACGGTGTGGGTGTGGGGGGCAGCTAAGCCTCCAGACCGAGCGGCCCCGCCCCACCCGGGAGCTGGTGGGGCGGAGGGGGCGGGGCCAGGGGCGGGGCGGAGCGGGACTGGACCGCCTCCCCTCCTGCCCCGCCCCCAAGCAGAGGCACGCCTAGGGACAGAGCTGGGCCCTAATTTATGCCCCCCCGCCCATGCTTTATGGCTTTCTTAATTCGGCTCCTGCTACTATTAATGTAGTTAATGCTGAGATTATATCTATTTTCTGGCGTCAGGCGGTGATTTATTCAAGCCATTTTTCCGGTGGAGGCTCCCACGCTGTTAAATCAAGTGCCTTGCCAATTAAGTGCTGACTTGGGAAGTGGACGCAATCTTAACAGACATCTAACCGCAAATTAAACCGGGGCTCCTTACTCTGGGGAGTGGGCGGGGCACCGGGGAAACCTTGCTGACTTGGAGGAAAGTCACAGGAAAATCAAACCACTGTGCACCTGCCTGCTGGTGCTGGGGCAGTGGGGAGGGGTGTGGGCCTGGAAGAGCCAGGCTCAGCAGAAGCTGGGTAGGGGTGCCCCCCAGCTACAGTGGCTACCCAGCAGGCAGGGATCACTGGGCCTGTCCCCAACACAAGGAGGTCTCTGCAACTGTAGTCCTCATCCCCCTGAGACACAGCATTTAAAATGACCTGTCAGGGGCGCCTGGGTGGCTCAGTGGGTTAAAGCCTCTGCCTCCAGCTCAGGTCATGATCCCGGGGTCCTGGGATTGAGCCCCACATTGGACTCTCCGCTCAGCGGGGAGCCTGCTTCTCCCTCTCTCTCTGCCTGCCTCTCTGCCTACTTGTGATCTCTGTCAAATAAATTAAAAAAGGGTGCCTGGGTGGCTCAGCAGGTTAAGCCGCTGCCTTCGGCTCGGGTCATGATCTCAGGGTCCTGGGATCGAGCCCCGCATCGGGCTCTCTGCTCAGCGGAGAGTCTGCTTCCTCCTCCTCTCTCTCTGCCTGCCTCTTTGCCTGCTTGTGATCTCTCTCTCTCTCTGTCAAATAAATAAATAAAAAATCTTTTTAAAAAAATTAATTAACTTAAAAAATAATAAAAATAAAATAACCTGTCAGCCATCCCCACGATTCCTGAAGACCCCCGCCCCCCTGCCGGTCTGCACATGAAGTGGCACAGGGGCCCGTGGGCAGCCCTGGAAGGGTACAAGGCGGGAGATGGAGGAGGTGGATGGCCCCCGGCGTGGGACGGGCTGCAGCCCGGCTCAGCAGCTCTGACCCGTCAGAGCCCAGAAGGGCAAGGGAAGGCCCCAGGAAGGAGCAGCTCCCAGAGGGCCACACAGGGCGGGGCGGGGCGGGTGAGTACAGTAGGAAGGTAGGCAGGGGTGGGGGAGGGGTGAGGCTCCCTGCCAGGACCACAGCAGGGCGAAGACACCTGTCCCTAGGCCCAGCATCTCTCTGGGCGCCCCTGTGGGGGACACAGGGCAGGGTGGATGCTGGCGCCACAAAGTGGGGCCCAGGGACGAGGTGGCAGCTGGGGGCCAGAGTGAGGCCTCGCTTCCGGGGCTCTTTCTTTAGCGGTGGTCCCCAGCCGCTGCGGGGCTCCCCAGAACCTCATATCCCTCAGTGGCCTGCAGCGGCCCCAGCCCAGCTCCGAGAGGGGACCTGTGGTTTGGGGTCAGAGCAGGCTGAAGGGCTGACAGATGCAAGGAGTGAAGTATGATATCGACCATCGGAGCAACGCTTTACTGCTGCCTCTAAAACCGGGACAAAAGTGGTATTTAAAGTGCCATTTGAGCGTGTAACGTACCCAGGTACCGCCAGGCGACACAGACGTTTTATTTCCTCCTGTCAGAGGCGGTGTTTTCAGCTTCCCCTGCCCTCATCTCCAGGGACATCACGGGTCACCAGTCCTGTCACAGGAGGGCCCTTGGTGCTGGCCAGGCGTGGCCAGGGGGCTCAGGCACGGCCTGAGGGTGATCTTCCGGGGATTCCACGGGGACAGACCTAAGAGGACTTTCTGAGGCTTCCTTCCCAAAGGTCCTGCTATTTCCAGAATGAAACTCCCCTCCAGCAAACCAACGGGACGCGCTCTCTCATTCTCTCCTGAGAACCAGCCTCGGCCAAGGGGTCTCCCACTCCGAGAGCCACTGTACTGTTACCACTGGCCCCCGGAGGCCACACCAGGCTTACGGTCTGTGCTGCGACAGTGGCATCTCACAAGGTCCTGTCCCCCGGGGTCTGCACCCACAGGTGAGGCCTGGGAGAGGCGCCTGCCAGCCTGACCCCTTTCCCCTTGCTTCCCCGGTGCACTGGTTTGAAAGCTGCTTCGCGGGACTCAGCCACTCGAGCCAACTCGCAAAGGGCAAAGAAGCCATCCACATGTCACACGGATCAAGACTCAGGACACTAGAGCAGGTGGGACAGGCTGGCCCAGGCAAAGCGGGAGTGAGCTGGCGGGCACAGCCGTCCAGGGTCAGGTGGCCCAGGGCCCTCACACCGTAGGGACGGGAGGTGGCTGGGGAGAGGCAGATCCTTCAGGGCTAGCAAGGTGATGGGGAGGCAGGGAGGCTGCCAGAGAGGCTGGACCTGGCTCGTAACCACCGCGAGGCCCGTGTGCATGGAGGCTGGACAGCCCAGGGTACCCACCTGTCCTGGCTTCCCAGCCAAGGAAGGAGCCCTGCTCGGGGAACCCACGGCGTGCCCACAGCACCAGGGTGCGGCACCCACACCAAGAGACAAAGCGCCAGGCGACAGAAGCAGGACCGAGACACACACTCGTCCGTGGAGAAACGGGGACAAAGGCAGCAGCAATGGGAAGGACGCAGACACATGGAAGCAGTGACAAAGGAAGGCCACAGACTGAAGACAGAACAGTTGGAGGCGAGCGGGTCAGAGACACAGCCACATACATGAGGCCAGTATGGGCCAGAGACCTTCCCAGAAGGGATTCACAGCACAGCACACTGGCCTTCCCAGGCCTTTCCACTTGGGGCTCTAGCCCCAGCAGGGTCACCTACCTAGCAGGATGGCCTCTGGGACACAGATACAAGGGAACAGCTTCCCATGGGCCCAGAGAGAGAGGTGATCAGCCCAACATGATGGGCAGATCCCAGCCCAAGATGGAGCAAAGGGGAGGAGGCTCTGATGTCTGCCCCCCTCCCTTCCCACAAGGGCCTCCGCATCAGGCCTGTCCTGGAGCCCCTCCCTTCCCACAATATCCACAGACAGAGCCCAGGTACCGCGTCAGAAAACACAGTCTCACCCCAAATACTCTGGCCACAATGCCTGTCAGGCCAGATGCCAGCAGTCCCCATGGCCAGGGAGGAAATAGTGACACAAACACCATATGGTCACAGGGGCCGTGTGATCACTCGGGAGGGCAGGCCAGAGGCTCAAACTGACAGGGAGATGGCAGTTCAGTCCCATCCGGCACCCCCCCATGCCAACATCCTCCACTGAGGCCAATGCCCCCCCTCCCCGAGCCCCTGCCAGGGAAAGCCAAGGAGGAAGCAGTTGGGAGCGTGGCTGAGGTGCACCTCCTGCCTGAGCACAGGGCCACGCAGCACGGTGGGGGCCCAGCCAAGCGCGGCCTCCCCTGGGGGCTCTGCATCCTCACTCTGGACCCTCTCACTGGCCTCCATCATTTCATGGGGCCGCCCTAGAGAGGTCCACACTGGTGGGGACAGGGACCAAACGTGTGAAGAGACCCTGGAGCCAGAGGGACCAGCTGGTCTGCTGCTGGGGTCCTGAGGGCCCGATGCCAGACGGCAGGAAGGCCATCTCAGCTTGTGTACCAGCCAGACCCCGGCCCCCAGGGGCCCTCTCCTCCCTTCTCGGGATCCTGCGTCCCAGGCCATTGTGGCCAGCAAGGGGCCGACTACCAGCCCTGCCCAGAAAAGGTCCACCTCTTTGGCATGAGGTCCCAGGGGAAGATGAGGCGTCTTTTTTTTTTTTTTTTAAGATTTTATTTATTTATTTGATAGACAGAGATCACAAGCAGGCAGAGAGGCAGGCAGAGAAAGAGGGGAAAGGAGGCTTCCCGCCAAGCAAAGAACCCGATGTGGGGCTCGATCCCAGGACCCCGAGATCATGACCTGGGCCGAAGGCAGAGGCTTAACCCACTGAGCCCCCAGGCGCCCCAAGGTGTCTTTGACAGTAAGCATCAGGGCCGATGGGGCTGGGGCCAGGCTGGTCCCCCTCCCTTACCTTCCATGGAGGGGGCAAGGCCCTACATTCCCACCTGAGCCCCGGCCCCTCCCCACACTCTGCCAAGGAGCTTGGGCAGGTGTTCCGGCCTCAGGAGGACGGCTCAGCCCCGCTGCCACGGGGCTGCTGACAGTGGAAAGGGCCCCTTGCTTCAAACAGACACAGAAACAAATAAATCAGGCAGGCATGCTTTGAACCGACTTCCAAATTAAGAGTTGCATCCTTGCTGTCAGGCCCCCGCCAGCACTCTCCGCAGCACCTCCCGAGCAGAAACGCACCTCAGCCCATTTATTAGAATGATGAAGGCAAAGGGACCTACAATTGCACTCCTTCCTTAATGAGCAGCCGAAGGGATCGGTAAGCATAATTTCAGAGGCCAGTAATATTTTATATAATCGCCGAGTGGTTTAAATTGAAAACCCCCAACTGAATCAATATTTACTGCGTTGAAACGAAATGAATAGTAATAAGTCACTAAGCTCCCTGTCCTGTTTCATAAAATAAAAAATTATAAAAATGAGCAGAGGCGCAGGGAGGCCATCACATTAACTTTTACGGCACTTGGGGAGCTGTAACCGCCTGTTCTCATAAAATAAAATTCTAAAAAACCTGCCGGAGGAGACCTGCTTCAGCAGTGCTCAGGGAAGAGGCGGGACCTGGGTCACCCCCACAGGCTCTCCCCCGGAACCCTGCCTGGGGCCCCCCAGCACGGAGGCCCAGAGGAGACTCGGCTCCAAGTCAGCAACTGCCCTGTCACCCCCAGGCTCACCTCCTGCTCTCACTTCTTGTCCTTACAATGGGATAGGACAGGCGACAGCTGAGGGGTGTCCCCCACGGGGGAGGGAAAGGCCAGGGCCCTGGGCCAGTAAGGGACGTATGTGAGTGGGGGTGGAAGAGGGGGTCCGGCAGATGCGCCCCATCAGAAAGCATAAAGCAGGAGCCTGCCCTGCCCTGCAGAGGACCGCAGACACCTAGAAAGGCCAGGCTTTCCCTGGGGAGCTCTGGGTCCCCCAGGGACACCACAGCCAACAGGGGTCCTGGGGGCACTCCTGGGACAGGGGTGCTGCGGTGCTGACAGGGACCAGAGCCAAGAGAGAGTCCCCTGGGAAGGGGGACTGTCCTACTAAACTCAGCCCTCTGAACAAGGGGCGGAGACTGGCAGCCGGCAGCGACAGGGTTCAGCCCCCCAGAGACTCCTGGATGGGAAGCAAGACCACATCCAAGCAGGGACACACGAGTTCCCTGTGCTCCTGTAGCTTGAGAACGAAGCACAGACCAACTTAAAAATGGGCCAACGAGCCCATACGGCCTTAAGTAAGCCTATGAATGGGTGCTCCCAGCGTGGCCCCTCAGGGACACGCAGAGTGAACCATGGTGAGATGCCCACACACGGAAAATAGGAAAAATAGGAAAATAGGAAAATCAGAAAGACCGTAACACCGTCATGGGGACAGAAACGGCACCTCCGCTCTGGGAAGAAATGGGATGGCCCACTTTTTCGTGTCCCCCCGGGCCCCTGCTGGGCGCACACGGGATGAGGATACAGGTCTCCATGGGGCTGGGCGGGAAGAGCCAACAGCCTTCGTCCACCGCTCTCCAGAGCAGGACTCCCTCCCGCGTCCAGACAGGAGAGCTACTAACCAAAGAAGACAATCGGCAGTCAAAAGTGAAGTCCGGGGGCGCCTGGGTGGCTCAGTGGGTTAAAGCCTCTGCCTTCGGCTCAGGTCATGATCCCAGGGTCCTGGGATCGAGCCCCGCATTGGGCTCTCTGCTCGGCAGGGAGCCTGCTTCCTCCTCTCTCTCTGCCTGCCTCTCTGCCTACTTGTGATCTCTGTCTGTCAAATAAATAAATAAAATCTTAAAAAAAAAAAAAAAAAAAAGTGAAGTCCGGGGGCGCCTGGGGGGCTCAGCGGGTTAAGCCTCTGCCTTCAGTCCAGGTCATGATCTCAGGGTCCTGGGATTGAGCCCCGCATCAGGCTCTCTGCTCAGCGGGGAGCCTGCTTCCCCCTTTGCCTGCCTCTCTGCCTGCTTCTGATCTCTGTCAAATAAATAAATAAGTTCTTATTTAAAAAAAAAAAAAAAAAAAGTGAAGTCCTGGCACTCACGGCACGTGGGGGCCATGGGCCAGAGCCGGGGAGGGGAGGGTGGCAGAGGGATGCGTGGGGGATCTCAGCTCCAGCCCTGCAAGTCACGCGGGGCAGCGGGTCAGGGTCAGAACAGGCATCCTGGGATCCTGGATGTGGGTTGGCGACGGGGAGAGCGCAAAGGCACTCAGGGCGGCAGGAGTCCTGACCCTGACCGGGATCCAACCGACACAGGCGCGTCATTGGTCAAAAGTCTAAGCTCCGTACGTTTGGACTCCTGCATCTCACTGGATGTAAACTTTAGCTTAAAAAGACCTGTAAACAAATGGGGAGCTCTAGCGAGTGCACATCCTGAGAATAAGGGAGCAGGTGACCCTGGGAGCAGTTGACCCCATCGCCTAAGAGCCCCAAGCAGGCCGCCGCAGGGGAAGCAGGAGGGAGCCCGGCACTGAGCGGAACCGGCGGTGTGAGCGCGCGCACCAGAGCCCGCCCAGACAGTGGTGTGTGCAGACTCGGACTCAAGAGGGTCCGACCCTGCTGAGACTCCCCTTCCACGCACCCCCGTGCCCCCAGGGCCACGACACCCTCGCAGTGGGGGGCCGTGAGCCTCCGGAGCCCCTGCGCTACCAGGTGCCGGGTTCTGCAGGCAGGTGGCCAGCCCCGGGCTGGGGGAGGGAGCGTTCCTGGTGAGCCTGGAAGCCACGGGGGAGCCACATGGCAAGGACCCAGGCTCCTCAAAGGGGCTTCCACGGGCCACATGGAACAAACTGAGGGTTAAAGTGAATCGCTATGAGAACCGATTACAGACTGTCGGGTCTCAGCATTCCCAGTAGGAATCTGGAGTCCACACTGTTAGAAACAGATAAATGAGCATGCGCAGCAGTGGGGGAGAAGGGACAGGGATTCCTGGCAGGACACCCTCCAGCTGGTACAAAAGGGGACACGGGCAGAAATCATGAAGGGTCTGGAAGGCGCAGGTGAAGCAGGAACGCAACGCTCGGCGCTGGGTTGACAGGCCTCTCTGCCAACACCTGGAGTGAGCGTCCAGCGACCAACCGGACACTCAGGCTCACACCAGCACCAGGCAGCCGGACGCCAGGCCCCGGGGCCGCACGGAGGGGCCACCCAGCGCTGCGGCGACATTCCTGTTGAAAGCACATCAGAGCCTCCTCATGCTCACAGTGGCCTCCAAGCCCGGGACGCCGCAGGAAGCGCCTGGCCCCCGTTCTCCAAATCATCAGGGTCACGAAAGATGGAGCCAGGTGAGGGCCGGACTCCAGGACTCTGACAAGACGCAACGCCCAAATGCCACGGGACGCACAGCCCTCTCTGCCCCCAGGCGGCCCTCCCCAGGCTGGGGACCGCACCTCAATGGCCAGTCAAGAGGCACCGAGTCTCCAGCTCCTCCATGGACGGTTGTCCACGAAGGGAGGGAGAGAATGCTACGGCAGATGGGGCAAAGCGTGAATACTCCAGGAACTGTGGTGAGGAACACAAATTTTGCAACTTTTCTCTACGTACAAAAATATATCGAAATGAAGTTACTGAAAAAAACTAAATGCAAGAAAGTAACCTGGGCGCCAGCCCCAGAGCACATCTGCCTCAGGCAGGCGGCAGCCAGGCCACGACTGCCCACCAGGCTGGCTGGAGACACGCGCCGGCAACACGTGCCGCACCAGGGCCAGCATGGTCCTGGGTGGCCAGACGCCCCAGGGCAGGAGCAGAGCCAGGGTCACCTGCTGCCTGCCCTGCCCTGCCGAGTCGAGGCTGCCCAACGGGCTCCGGGGTACGGTTAGGCCCTGCCGCCCGAGGCCCAGTCAAGCCGCCGTCCTTGAACCTGCCTGGCCTCCTGCTCAGGCTTCATGCGGGGGTGCCATTTCCTCTGCCAGCGGTGAGCCCGCCACCTCCCGTTCACTGCAGCCAGGCCTGGGCGACACGCACACATCCCAGGCTGCCACACGTGTCAGCACGCTGGCCCGGGGACATTCTGCCACTGCCAGCTCAGGGTCTGTTCCCTACCGGGCCACAGCTTCCGGACAGGTGGCAACCTGACCCGGGACAGCCTCCATAAACCTCGGACTGGAGGCCGGCCTGGGTGCTCCCACCCCGTTCCGCCAGGAACCAGGGAGGGAGACGGCTCAAGTACCACCCAGTTAAGAGCCAGGACTCAAACCAGCCCCAATCTGGCCTGGGTCCAAGGCCATCTTCCCACCGCATTCGGGGCTTAGAAGCCCCTGTTGGTGTGGTCAGGCGCCCCTTTGCACCGAGTGCCCCTGGCCCAGACACCAACAAGCCACCTACATGGTCCATATCCAGTGGGTGGCTCTCACCTCGCTCTCCCCGCTGCCCTCTGAGGGGACCGCGGACACGGAGGTGAGTGGGGGTCACCCCCCCACAGGCCTAGCCATCCCAGTCAGTACTGGGAACCCCAGATGTGGACGGTGATGCCCCCACACTCTCCTCCCTGGGTGGAGAGGACCAGGGGCCTGTGGGCTCTTCAGGCACCATCGAGCAGAAGAGTGGGCTGCAGCGCCTGCCCAGCGCCCAGGGAACAGGCCATTCCTGGGGGTCAGGCACATGCAGCCTGGGCAGGACAAGCAGGCACATACCCACACCTGAGTCCAGCAAGGAGAGCCTGTTCGGGGCAGAGAGCAGTCCCCGCGGCACACGTCGGGGGATCCTCCCGAGCTGCTCTCACCCTCTGGAAAAACGCTCGTGGAAAATCCCACGAGCATACCCAGCTGGGCAGAACCCCAGAAGCATCCAGGCCAGGCCTTCCCTGCATCTGACAGAAAAGCAGGACCGCCCTGACGGCCCGTGGCACAGAGCAGGCCACACCTGGAGTAGGCGTCCCACACCCAGACCCCAGCTGGCTCCTGTGGGAAAGCTGCCAGACAGCTCTCTTCCCTTGATGGGGACACTTCTACTTGTGACAGAACCAACTCAAAGTCCTGCTGCCCTGGCCACAGTCTCTCAGCACATTCACGGACAGTGGGAGCCGTGCCTGGCCTGGTACCCTTCTCCAGCTGCTGGGACAGAGGCTGCCTTCACAGGGCATCTGGGGGAGCCGGGCATGGTGAAGGCTTCCCAGGCTCCACATCAGAGGGAAGGTGGGGCAGGCAGGTACCCCCAGGAACATGCTAGCAAGGTCAAGATCAAGGTTGGCCACGGCACATGCCTGGGCCTGAACACGGCAGTCGCAGCCTGGGAAAGGGGTTTGCCAGGCGGAAGGGCCACAGACTCCCTAATGCGCCCCACACCCCTACCAGCCCAGCAGCAGGGCTCAGGGCCCAACTTCAACACCACCCTCCAGCGGCCTCTGCCCTCTGAGCGAAATGTTCTGGGCTCCCTCCCCAGGTCCCCGCAAAAAGCCCCTGCAGCTCGGCCCACACCAACCACAGCCGCCCGACTCCTAGAGAGGCCTTCTCTGGGTGTCCTGTGGCCCTGTGCACCCTTCCCAGCCCTGACCACCCCATGGAGGTGCCTGCCTCCAGCTGGAGTGGAGCACTGTGGGCCAAGTGGGCCCAGCACTGGACGGTGGCACCCCTCTGCCTACGGGGGAGCCCTGTCGCCTAGTCCCAGGCTATTAGCCCCGTCACAGGTCCTGGCCTGGGCTGAGCGGGAGGGACCCATGGGCACACCACCAAGCAGGGCCCTCGCTAGAGCCAGGCCTGGGGTATGGCCGTGACGTGGAGGGGGCACGCCCCTGAGGGGGGACTCCCTCAGAGCTCCTCTCACCGCCACAGCCTTCGGGGCAGGTCGGGAGGCTGTGGGAGCCCCAGGTCCATGGGCCCGGTGAGGGCAGGTCTGGGGAGGGGCAGGCATTCCCCGAAAGAATCAAACCTCGAGCCCCGCAGTGGGGCGGTGTCGGGAGGCGCGCCTGTGAGAGGGGCTCAGGGCTACAGTTGCAAGGATGGCGCCCCACGATGGACTGCTGCCCCACAGGACGGTGCAGACCCTCAAGCGCGGTCTCTGCCTCGTGGGGCGGTGGTGAGAACGCGGCTCTCTGCAGCCGGGCCGGGAGCCCGTGGCGCCGCCACCCCGACCCCAGACGCCGGCCTCAGAGCTGTGCCCGACAGCCCGGTCCCGGGGCAGGCGGACAGCGGAGCGCGGCCGCGGCTGGGCATGGGGGGAGCACAGGGGACCCCACAGCCGGCCCCCAGAGGACGCAGCCCCTCCTCCAGCTCGACTCCTCTTTAATGAGACGTCACTTGGGAAAAGCATTTCAGAGCCTTCAAAATCGCAGCCCGAAGCTCGTCAAACCAGCGGAGATTACTTAAGATTTACCGCACAGACACAAAAATAAAACAGCCCGGAGCGAGGCGGCCCGCGCGGTGCTGACAGCACCATTTGTAGCCGGGACCACGCGGCCTCCAGCCTCGGCCGCGTGAGTGCAGCGGCCCCCGCCTGCTCCGCGCTGTCACGTCAAATGAATTTGGAAAGAGAAAAAAAGCGACAGGCACTTTAGGGATATAAGTCACATTTTAGCTTCAGTTCAGATTAATGACCTCGCCGGGAGCCGCCGCTGAGGGCACAGGCAAATCCGCAAATCTGAGAACAAGAACACGAACCCATGCTCAGCGCGAGCCTCAGCCCCCCGGGGTGCTCCAGGACCCACTGCCGCCCCCCAGGGCACCCCACACCCCGGGGCTGGTTCTGGGCATCAGCAGTACGTGGTCCGAGGGGCCCAGCCCGGCCTCCTGCAGGTCCCGAAACGATGTGGCCCATAGCCTCCAGGGCCATCAGCCACTGTCCCCGCATCCAGGCGGCCCAAGGCCAGGAGCCTGCCAGCCCGGGGGGAGGGGGACTGGCAGGTACCACAGACACAGCCCTCCAATGCAGCTAAGAGTCCTCGCCAGGAAGGGCTGCTCTTCTCCAACTCCACTGGCAGAGGGAGTCATGGATCCTGGACCCAGCCTCCAGGGTCAAGGGTGGCACCAGCCCCGTGGTCTCCATAGTCATGCTAACTAACACCAGGCCCCCGGTGGCACCGGACCGAGTGCAGTCATCCCCCCGACCACAATGAGCGGTGCCATCCCTTGGAACAAGCAGGGCAGGCACTGGCCATTAGCTTCAGGGCAGTGCTCAGGATGCCTGGTTTCCCTGGGCCAAGAGCCCTGCCCCCCGCCTTCCTGCCTGCCCCAGGTCACATAGCCTGTGCTACTCCCCGGCATCCCGCAGGCTCCCCGGGGAGGCAGCGAGTGTCTGCAGGAGGGTGTGATCTGGGGCCAGCGCTGGCACTCCTGGCTCCTGGGTCACCAGCCTTATTTCCCACCTTCTAGGACTGCTAGGGCCTGTCTGCCGCACCCCCCAGGGGTGTTCTCCTCTGAGGTGGGTACAGAGCAGGAGGCCCCAAGAGGGCTCATGGCCCGTGGGCTCAGGCTGGCTACGTGCTTTCTCACCACCACAGCCCTGATCCCACACTGCCCGGGGCCCCACCACCAGCTCAACCCCTCCTTCTGCCCAGGGAAAAGCTGAAGAGCCCACAGATGCCCAAGGCAGAGGTCAAAGCCACAGCCAAGGCCAGTTGGCCACACAAAGCCATGGGGCCCACTGACGGAGCTGAAGGCGGCAGGAAGGTGGGCCCCACACGGGCCGCCGGCCCCGGAGACGGGCCTTTTCTGCTGCCTCAACAAGCCAAGCCCAGGCGTGTGCAGCCCAGAGCACCGGCAGGCACCGGCAGGCACCAGCAGCAGCTGCTCTGCTGACAATGCAGCCCCCCAGGGTCCAGGTGACCTTGGGCAAAGGAAGCCCAGTCCACCGGCAGACACATTTGGGACCCTGAGCCACTCAGCCCTCAACAGCCACCCCCTCAGCCTGCAGGCCCGGCAAGCCCACCGAGCCCAGCGGCCCGGCGTCCCAGGAATCCAGGGCTCTGAACTCAGGCCATGTCTGACATGCCTGAGGCAACATGGTCAGGGCAGACAGAGACCCAGTGAGCAAAGCCTCCACACGCGGCCTCAGCTGACGTGCAGCCATCCGGAGGGTGGGCTCGGCCATGCCTGCCAGCACAGGGCGGGTTCAAAGGCCTACAGCACCTGGGGACCTGGCCTGAGCCTGCAGCCGTCCAGCACAAGCCAGGGCTATGGGACCTGAGCCGTGTGGCCCCCAGCACGGCCTGGGGGAGGGCTGCACGGAGCCAGCCAGGACGGCGCCCTAACTGTTCCCACCCACCAGACCCACAGGTGGGCCCCTGTGCCAGGGTACCCAGACAGCCACGGCCCTCCCTACAAAGCAGCTGGCCCAGCGCCGTCTCCGCTAGGGTAAGGAGCTCACAGGGCACAGTGGACGTGCAGGCTGGCAGCTGGATCTGGGCCTGTCCATTCGCAGCCTGGCCTGGGGCACCCACACCTACCTGACCCGAGGTCCGACCTCACAGGCCTACCCACATGGCTCTGCAGTTCCCACACTGGGGCGAAGGCATATTCCCCGTCCTGGGCTGACTAGGCTGTTCTCTACCTAATGGGCTTGATGTTCCGGCTGTACAAGGCGGCTACCGCACAGCAGTGCACCCGGCCACCCCCCACCTACCCATCAGCCCTCGCCCCCAAGGGCCTGGCTCCTGTTTCTGCTCGGTGACCCCCGCGGGGCCCAGCCAGCTCAGCACTGGCCCAGCGGAGCCCAAAGCAGGGGCCTCGGTGGCACTCTGAGACAGAAGCTACCGTCAGCCCCCAGCCACACCCCCGGGGAGAGGCGGGGCCTCGAAGGGGCTCGATGTGGGGCTGGAATGCGGACTGCAGGAGGGGAGGCACGAGCAGGAATCAATAAATCTGAACCTCATTCACGATGATCTGGGGCTCTTATTAAGTAAATTAATTTAAGTTAATTTAGCTCGATCATGACTCCCAATCACAGTGATTTAGTGAGGGGGAAATTGCATTAGGAAAGGCCATGCTCACTAGATAGGAGAACGGAAGAAAATTAGACCCACTTAGCACTGTGAATTAATATGGAAATAGCAGGTGTAAATTTAATCTTATCGAGAGAGTGAAAATTATCTTCATAAATTTGTAGAAATAGCCCCCAAGATACTTATAAATCTATTTAAAACAAAAATATTACAAAAAGTGCAGTAAAATTAATTTAAAATATACTTGCAGCCCTTGTCTCCAGAAAAACTGGCAGCAGGGCCAAGTTCAATGCAGCCTCATGGTAAGGGAGGAGGGTGGTGGGTGCTGCTGCCTGCCTGGGTGTCCTGCCAGGACATGAGCCGTGGGCCGGCAGGCGGCGGCTCCTTTCACAGCCCTAGAGCCCGGCATCCACAGGTGGGGAAGGCTCAGAGTAGGCTAGCGGGGTGGCCCCTGCCCAGGACTAGAGGTGGTCCAGCCCCTCGGAGCACAACGATCCCTTGCCCCACAGCCTCTAGCCAGAAGTTACGTGCCCTAGAGTGCCCGCGGAAGCCAGGAGAAGGAGCTCCCACACTGCTTCCCGAGGAAGTAGGCTCCCGGTGGGGGGTGATGAGAGGACAGAGGGAGGGTCTGCCACTGCCTGGTTCCCCCCACCCGCCAGAGCTGTCACCCTGTCACTGAAGGAGGGGCTGCACCCCACGCTGTATCTCCTGAGGCCACAAGGCTGAGCAGGCTCGAGAGAGAGCCCCCAGCTTTGGTTCCCTAATGTTGCTGCCCCTACGAGCCCTCTCGTTTCCGGGCTTGGGGCACCCAGAAAAGGGGGACTGCCCCCGGCCTGCACGTGGTCAGCCAGAAGCAGCCTAGAGCAAGGCTGCTGCGCACGGGGGCAGCACGGAGGGGCCCACAGCCTCACCTCCAGCCCTGCACTGCAGCTCCCCGCTTCCGGGGCACTACTCGGGGCCCAGACTCTGACCGGAAGTCTCCGCGTGAAGGACGCCCAGGTGCAGCTCGGCATGACCTCGCCAGTCTGGACGGTGGCTGTTCCCTCGGTCATCGCCCGCCAGCTGGCAGCTTCCTGACAACGGTGGGGGGCTCACGCATTCGTGCACGCAGCCCACACAGGCCGGCTGTATGTCCGGGACAGAGACCGCTGAACGGAAAAACGAGCCCGTTCCTCCGCTAGCAAACTGTGGGCCCAGCAATTCCGCGTGGCAAGCTCGGCCCCAGCAGGCCCCGGGCCCGTGGCAGCCTGGATGAGAGCCTCCTACCTGGATAGGGAGAGCCGCCGTGCTCGCCAGGAGGGCAGGGACGGGGGAGCCTGGGGGGCGCTGAGAGGGGACGCCGTCGTCTTCTTGACAATGCGGTAGCGGGTCTTGATCTCTCTGCCGGCGGGAGGGCTCCGCAGGGCGTGCGGACCAGACGCTGTGGAGAAAACCCACACAGAGCAGATCAGAGGAGGTAAGCAGGCCCTCCTCTCGCCTCCCCCGGGCCCTCCCCTCGAGGTGCACATGCACCCCCAGGGCTGCAGGAGAGCTGGGCCCAGGCCCCCGAGGTGACAGGGGCAGGGAAGGCAGCAGCCAAGCCTCCCAGGCCAGCCGAAAGGGGCGGCAGCACGGGCAGGCCCCAGTCCCCAGAGCTTCTTGTGAGCGGTGGGCGGGCGGGGGGGGGGTGCACCGCAGGCGGGTCCGGGAGGCCAGGGGTGCAGAGTGCTCACCACCCTCTCCGGGCACCCCCCCATGCTCACAGAGATTTATGTATTTAATCACCACTGTTTTCATAACACCTTGCGGGGTGACGAGCGCCACAGCTCTTTTCTTGCTGAATGTTTCATGCAATTACCAGGGATCTGTTTTGCCCGAGTTCCCCTCCACTTGATAGCCGGCAATTTCTCCACAGCTTCGAGGAATGTACCTAATTGCCCGGCTCTCATAATCTACGGCTCTAACTGCCCAGATAATTAAAGTGAACGCAGCACGGACGCAGGCGCTGAAGCCGCTCCCGCCCGGCCCACGGCCTCTCCGGGAAGCTACCCTGTGGGACACGCGCTGGGACCCAGCACCCTGCGGGCTCCGCCTGGCTCCATCCCACCTGGCCGCCCAGCGCCCGGGAGCATGGCCGGGAAGGGAGGCCACCAGCCCGGGACTCCCACCCACAGAGACACCCACACAAAGAACTGAAGGCGACGCCACCCCCAGGCAGCCGGGCCCGTGGTGGGGGGCGTGCACGCCACGAGGCCACCAGGAAAACACACATGGTCTCGCTGCTGGAGCATCAGCACCAGAGCCGACCTGTGACCCTTTGGAAGAAGTGCGCCCAGGGTCCAGGACTACCCAGGAGAGGGCGCAGGGCAGACACGTGACAGCCCCAAACCCCCAGATCCCCCAACCGTGCCCCGTGGCAGCCCCTCCACTCCTCTGACAGCAAGGCCAGCGCACCACAACCTCTGTCTGCTCCCCTGGGCCCCAAGAGGCACCCTCCCAGCACCCACAAATCCCGAGCCGGACTGGGAACCTCCCCATCACCAGCCCACAAGGAGCCCTTACGGGTCTACAGACAGCATCTAGAATTCATCCCTGGGAGCCCTGGACCCAACAGACCTCTCGCCCGCAGCCAGGCCCCACATCTGCACCGTGGCCCACAGACCTCTCCAGGCTTGCCCAGCCCGCTGGAGCCCACGGCACCCTCCCAGCTGGCTGGGAGCAGGCAGGACGAGCCTACCCTATAGGTGCCACTGCCCGCCACGGCCGGTGACTGCCTGGTGACTGGTACCCTGCCTCCTGGTCCAGATGTCAGAAGAGCCCCTCCTGCAGGTGTCCCCCCACCCTCTGCCAGGGTTCCCATGCACCCACACGGCCAGGCCAGGACACAGCGTGGTTCACAGCCTCCCGAGTGCCCCCAGACCAGAGGATCTGCCTCTGCTGCCAGACCAAGGAGAGTGTGGAAGCCCCTCGGACATGGGGCTTCGAGGCCCATAGTGCGCGAAGCGGGGCACAGCTCTGTCCCCATATGGCTGCCACCCACCAAAGGGAGCCATGACACACGCAGGCGAGGCCGGGCCAGACACCCCAGCAACAGGACAGGTCCCCCTCCCCCACTCGTCTCTGTCCCTGCCTCTCTCTTTCATTCTGTCTCCCTCCAAAAGCAGCAGCTCTGGGAACTCATGGAGAAAAAGGAAAAGCAAAGGCAACACGGTGTCCCCAGGGACAGCTGGCCTTGCTGAGCGGCCACAGTGGGCGGACCTCTAGCTCTGGCCACCCCACGCACTCTTGGGACATAGGGGAGAGCCTGGCGTACAGCAGGCGTCAGTAGACAAACATTTGCTGAACTGAATGTTCAAGGTCTTGCAGGCGAGGATAGACCAAACAAAATCGGTAACACCTTGTCCAGCTAACAGACTTCCTTTAAGTCCCCCAGGCCCACAGCCTCCCTGCTCCCACAGCCCTTGCATCTGGATGGCACACATGCCTACAGCCCCTGACCCCGGCGGAGGGGCCTCCCAGGGCATCCACACCCCCCTGCTCTGGGATGTGAGGTGCCCCCCCCACTAGCGCCACGCAGCCCTCTGTGGCCAGATTCCTGCTTGGGGGCACGGTTGCCTCACCACCCTCATCCCATTCCTCCTGAGCACAGGGAACCCTGAGCCCAGCCCAGCTCTGCTCCCCCCTTCCAAATGCACTACCCTGCCACCTCCTCCAGGAAGCCCCCCAGACCCCATGCCCAAAGGCCCAGGCTCTGCATTCAAGCTAACAGGCAGCAGCGCGTAGAATGCCTTCCTGCACAGTGCAGGCCTATTGTGAAGCCAATTTTTTGCTTAACTTACTGCATTTTACTTATTAGTGCTCCATTACCATTTCTAGGAAAGCACAAACTGATAAGGCAGATCTCCTCTTAAAAGGCCCGCTGGTGTCAGCTTCCCTCACATTGGCAACCGTCAGGCCTCCACCAGGTGGAGGTGGAGGGGAGAGGGGGCACACCTACCCATGCCCTGCCCCCACTGTGGCCTGCAAGCCACTCCTGCTCCCCGTCTCTCCCCGACAGGCAGTGCTGGACACAGGCAGTGGAAATGCTCATGACCGTGACCCCGGGAAGACTGTCTGGGGCATCCCTGCCAAGGGCACAGAGGGAGATGGGCGGTATGCCCACATGGCCAACGGACGTAGGGATCCTGAAGTCGCACCCGGCGTTCGGGGACCAGGAAGCTGGGGCAGGAGGGAGCGGGGGTGTCCAGCTCCGGAGCTGGAGGGCCTGTGCAGCCAGGCCGGGAGGCGGTGTCCCCGAGCTGCAGGCACCCAGGCCCTGCCCCGACCCTGTGGCTGGGAAGGCAGCCCCAGTAGCCTGCCATTCCTCCTGGCTGGTGGAGGGTTTGTGTAGATAATCATGTTATTGAGATAGGATGTGGGTTTAATTCCCTTCATTACAGACTCCCAGGGTTGTAATTTTTTTTCTCCGCATGATGTATTCCCTGTGGCACATTTCACTCAAATCAAACCCTTCGCGCCTTTATTGCCAACGAGGCCCGGGCGCCACGTTATCAGGCCCACACACACAGCCCTCTCCGCCCTGCTGTGCAGAGGTCACTTCTAATGACTAATCGATCTCATTAGCTTTCCTAATTAAAAACTTTACTACCGCAATGGAAGACAAACTACAAAAAAACTGCTGGCATCATATCTGAGTGGGATATGAGCCCATCTATCAGCAGAGCCCGCGTGCCTGCAGTCGGCCCCGGGGCTGGCCTCCCCGTGTTCCCCCGCTCAGGGGCCCTGCGGGGGTGGGGGAGACGCCCAGGCCGCCAGGGGCCTTCCTGTGCCCAGGACAGGTACAGCACACACAGGCAGGCCCGCTGCCGGGGTAGGGGGAGGCCGCCGAGGTCCACAGCGCCTGGGACCCGAGTGCCGAGCCCCGCATGTGCAGCCCTCCGTGATCCAGCTGCGAAAGCAGGGAGCACGCCAGCCCCTGGCCAGTCCCTCACCAGTCCCTCCCAGAGCTGCTGGGCACTAGGCGGGCGGCAGAGAAAGGAGGACCGAGGCCCGGCTCATCTGCAGCAATCCCTGGCCCCAGCTCGCCAACCCCCCGCCCCGCCTGAGAAGCCACCACAGATGGCAGAACCTAGCCCACGGAGGTCACGGCTCTCTCTCTGTGTTACCGCAGAGCAGGAGTTGAGACGGAGTTCAGATTTTTATGGAACTTCAAAGGGCAATAACTAGGTAGAAAATGAGTTGCTAATTTCACAATTGTTTAACGAATAAGGAAAAGATAAAAGCTCTGTGCAAAGATATGCAAAGATGCGACCAGCTGGTGGGCGGGCATCCAAAATAGGCCCGGCCAACCCAGGGCCACTAAGTGTCCCCTGCAGCACCCGGCTGTCCTCGTCTGGCTCCCTCGGGAAAGGCCTGGTGGCGGGGGAGGGGGGCAGGGACCACATGTCCCAGGCCCCACAGCTTCCCTACCCCGCCGCCAGCAACAGGCCACAGATGGGGGCACCGGGGCCTCCAGAAAGAGGCCAACTGGGCAAGAGGCTGAGGACGCCACAGGAAGGCGGCTGATCAGTTCACATCCGGGCTTTCCACCCTGTTCCAGAAGCCTCTCCCCTAAGGCTCTGGGGGCCAGGCAGCATGAGGCAGCCGGGGTGTTGCTGGTGGAGGTACAGCCCAAGGGCATGGCCGCCTCTGGCCCTTCATGCCAACTAGGGGATGGGACCGCTGAGCAGAAAGCCAGTGACCAGTACCCGAACACAGAATTCACCAGAATCAGCCACATGAGCCACCTGTGCCCGCAGAGCAGGACTGGAGACCCATGCACGGAGCAGCCAATCTGCCCAGAAACCCAGCTGTGCTCCTCAAGGAGGGGCACCAGGCCAGGCCCCAGACCCCCAGCTTTTCAGGGCCACGGCAACATGGTGAGGGGAGAGAGCCCCCCGACTGGGGATGGGGAGCCCGGCTGCCGGGGAGGCTGCGGTGGTGGGCCTCCCACCGGCCCTGGCTCCCCAGGGCACAATTCGCTGAGACCCACCTCTCGTGCCCACTGCTGGCTCTGCTCCCCAGATGGCGACGCGGACACGTCAGCACCCCCAAACGGCCCACGCCTTTCGCTGGCTGAAGACCAACTGCGGCTCCACAGTTCAGGAGCCACAGCGGCTGCTCTTCTGCTCCTAAACCATCCTCCACTCCTCATCGGCTCAGGTTGCAGCGGGACTGTCCCCGTACCGCCAGCCACCCGTGCCCCTCACTGGGATGGGCGCAGGGGCCCCTGGCTGCCCAGGGCCTGTAGGTGCCAATCACAGGCCTCCACACGCCCAGACGCGCTCTTCCGTGGTCGGAAAGGTCTTCCTCCCAGACAGTTCCAGAGGAGGCACCAGCTGTGGCCTGGGTCAGGATCTGGCCCTGGAGTCCTCAACCCCGGGAGGGGGAGCTCTGGCATCAGGCAGATGAGAGGGGACAAGGGTAGCCAGGGTGTCGAGCCGTGGGAACCAGCCCAGTCTCCTCCTGGGCAAAGATGCGGGCCAACACCTGGCCGTGGGGCTGCTGGTGCACCCCAGAGAGAGGGCAGGAGGCCCCGGCACGCTGAAGGCTGATGGTGTGGGGCCCACCCCCAGATCCCCTCTCTGCAAGGCCTGTGCCTGTGCCTCGGCGCCCACGGCCTTCAGGGCAGGCCGTGGCCACAACCCCGTTCTCCAGCAAGAGCAAGACTCCCAGACCAGCCTCCCGCTGCCAGCTGCGACCACACGGGAAGCCCCCCCATGTGCAAACAGGTGCACCCCACAGGCGGGACTGCCGGGAAGCACCCCCAGCAGTGAGTCCACCAGCCTGGGCCGGGAAGGAGGACCCTGAGTGGGGTCAAAGAGAGGGGACAGCATGGCCACAGGCTCTAGGCGGCCAGTGCTCTGGCTTCTCCTGGTAGACATGGGGAGGGGCCTCCAGGGGCTACTGGAACCCAGGGAGGAGCTGGCTAGCGCGGGGTCAGCCCTGCCCTGCACTGCCTCAAGGGTGGCAATTGGCTCACACCTGCGGCCGAGGCCTCACCTTGCTCCCAGACTCTGTGTCACCCCAGGGACAGTGACACGGACAGACATGGGGACAGGCTGGGCCAAGCAGGACAGGTGGGTCCAGACAGTGTGCAGGCGACAAGCAGCCCACAGACCCTGAGCTGAGAAAGGGTCCCCAGAGAGCCAGGCCCTTACCTTCCCACGCTTACCTGGCGGGGTAGGGGACGGAGGCGCAGGTCAGCCCAGAGGCCCCTGGTCTTCTCGGTAGCAGGAGGTGCCCCGGAGTGCCCCAACCCCCAGCTGCAGGAGAGCCGTGCAGTGGACACGGAACCTTGCAGCAGAGCAGCCTTGCAGGACGCTGGAGAGGCAGGCCAGGGTGGGGGCGCGGTGGGGCAGCCCCTCCCGACGACAGGGGAGCACAGAGAAGCCTTCCACAGGGAGCGCTATTCTCACACCCCAAACCCTCCCATGCATCTGAGCTGTCTCCGGGCCTTGAGCCTGGCAGGAACGCCGTGGCCACCACCAGAGCCAGAGCGCAAGTCAGCGGGACGCTCTGTCTTCCCTGGGGCGGGAGAGGCTCTGCCCACAGGGGCACAGACGTCCTGCACCTCTCGGCGGAGGGTGAGGCACCAGAGCAGCTCCTAGAGGCGCAGCAGCCCGGGCCACGGCCCAGGGGAAGGGCTGTCAGTCCCAGAGGAAACAGTGAGGGGTGCCTGTCCTCTCTAGACACTGCCCGTCCCCCCGGGCATTTCCCAAAGCAGCCCTCATCTGAGCTGTCCCCTCAGTGAGCCCTGGGAGCCTGGAGAAGGTGACGCCAGAGTGGCATCTGGGGGTGAAATGGGCCTGAGACCCTTCGGAGGGGCGGGCAGGCCCAGAGGCCACAAGGAGCGACTCCGTGGACAGACGCCGTCTGCAGGAAGAAGGGAGAGGGAAGCCCCGCGCGTGGTGCAGGCTCTGGTCCTCAGACGCTGGGGAGGGGGTCCCTGGATCGCCCTCCCCCTCCCCGGCCCACGGAGGCTCAGGCCAGTTTCTCCCCAGTCTCTGCAGGAGCCGCTGGCCTGGGGGCCGCCCCAGCAACTCTGCACCCCACTCTGACAGCGGTGACCCCAGCCCGGACCACCCCGCCTGCCGCACCAGCGTGTGTACGCCGGGCGAGGTCGTTTCCTGCTCACGCGGCCTGGCTGCCAGCCCCCAGCAAACCCACCTGGGCTCTCACACCACCACCCCCAGGCCCTTCGGTTCTGCACTTGGCCAGGATGGATGTGTCCAGACGCAGGGCTGGGGGCCTCAAATGGGCCACACCTCCGTGCTCCTGGGAGACTGGCAGCTAGAACGGCAGCCTGGAGAAGGACACCAAAAGCCTGGTTTCTACGGACGCTGGTGAGGTTGGGGGCCCAGCCAAGACCACCTGCCCTGGCTTGGGGCGAGCAACAGGGCTCTGCGAGGACCCTGAGGGACAACCTGGCCATCTCTCCCTCCCAGTGCCCCAGCCCTACCGCACGGCAAAGATGCAGCAAACGGCCCCAGGCACCCGCGCAGGCTGCTCAGCCCCGGGAAGCCCACTGGGTTCTTCCTGCAGACCAGGCCGCTCAGCCTGCTCCTGGCAGGACCGGCGAGGCCGTGGACAGAGCCCCCCAAGCTGGGTCCCATTCCCACAGGGATGGAGCTGTCGCGGGACAGGGCTGACGTGGTGCGCACAGGCGACCAGACAGGAGCTGCGCTTAGTGAGTGTCAGAGGAACAGCCCCGGGGCCTTCTGCCGCTTCAGCCTGGTGGGCAGCCAAGCTTCCAGAAGAAAGAAAACAGAGCCCATGCCCCCCACATGGCTCTCCACCCGGCCTGGGCTCACCCTGCCCCGCACCTGAGGCCAGCTCCTGAGGAAGACGTCTGCTAAGGAAGCCAGGCGGACCCAGCAACCCCCAAGGGAAGTTCCCCAGAGGACTTGGCTGTGTGAGCAGCAGACAGGGAAGGCCTCCTGGCCCCGACCGTCCCAGCCTTGTCCCGCAGTCCCCAGGAAGCAGGTGCCAGTCAGGTCCCCACAGTACCTCTCAGCCCCAGAGGTGAGCTGCACAAGCACCCCGGGCTCACAGGCGAGGGAACCCACCCGAAAGCGCATGGGCTCAAAGGCCGGGAGCGAAACGGCGGGGGAACCTCTTCCTGGCCGTCTGGAGCTCCCCGCCGGAGGGTTTCTTCCCTGTCTCCCGAGTGGCCTCCGCCCAGGGCAGCTTCCCTGGAGACGGTTCTTCCGGCCGCTCCCTAGTACTCAGGATCAGCACCCGGCTGGCTTCCGTCTTCCTCTCTAGTCCGTGCTCTTCGCCTTCTGAGTACATAGTTCGGTGCACTTGGGGCAGCAGCAGGACGCCTGGGTCCGCACCTACACCTGCCTGCCTATGCCCAGGCAGGCCTACCACGTGGCGTCTGGGCCGCCCCACAGACCCAGCAGCCCGTTGAGCGCCAGCGGGGGCCCCGCACCGGCCTCCCCAAGCTCCGTCCCCACACTGCTCCGCGGTGAGACGAGAAGCAGGGAGATGGCGGCCTCGGTCCCTCTGGTGAGCATCCCCTGTGCACCCGTCTAGGCCCCCCGCAGCCAGGCTCGGCTTCGGCGTGTGCCGCCCATCGCACAAATGCACAACCCTCGCCTGGGCTCTGGGGGGGCTCAGGGAACGTCTGCAGCACCCCCACTGCGGCCTCAGACACGGCCGGCGGCAGAGCGAGTGCCCCAGGCTCCCCGCCCGCTGCCGGCCGCTCCCTACCGGGCCCCGAGCAGGAACACGGACACACTCCCGGCCGCACGGCCTCCCAGCCGCCTTCGCAGAGTCAGCGAGGGTCACAGCGAGGGGATGGGAGATGAGCACTGATGAACACGACTTCCCACCCGTCAGGCGCGAAGCCACATGCCTGCAGGTGTCCGCACAGCCAGGAGGCAGGCACTGGCAGGTACCGGCACCCCCCGCGGCCTGTGCGGACGCAGACAAAAGCAGTGTCCATAAGAGGCTCCCGGCCTCTCTCCCCCAGCCCCCGCCCCTGCCCCGCCCGGCCCCTTTGCTGTCTGCAGGGGAGAACCCAAGTACTCAGGATGGGACATCCCCGTACAAAGCTGGGGGCCTCTGTGCCCTCATGACCTCCACAAAGAGCACACGATGCCAGGTGCACGGCAGAGCCAACGGGGCATGTCGGGCTCTCAATGCACAGACGCAGAACAGAGCCCAGGCTGGGGAGCCAAGGGGCCTCCACGCAGGGTCCCGGAGGATGGACAGAACGGACAGAGGCTCAGCTCCCACGGACACCAGCCAGAAACACGGCTGCCAGGAGCCCACATTCCCCCATCCCGTGAAGACACTCCAAACGTGCCTCCAGGCGGGCGCCCTCTTGCACGGTGCCCTGTCCGCCTGGCCAAGCCTGCTGTCCCCCCGGCCCTGGACAGTCCCAGCCCAGGCAGCTGGTGCAGGGAGGTGCACAGAGCACACAGGAGGCAGGGTCTGGCCCTCGGGCTCCCACCCGTGGACGCCCGCGGCGGCAGCACGACCAGCCCCCGCCTTGTGAGCAGGTGCTCATGTGCCTGCGGGGCCCCGGCTCTCCCAACGAGGCGTGACAGCGGCCCAGGCAGAAGGCGGCGGACACCCTGGCCCGCGTTCACGGCAGGAGCTACCACGCACGGAGCTCCAACAAGCTTCAGGAATGCGATGACTGTGGTCACAAAGTATGAATTTTTATGAGTCTAATAAATCACTCCACTTTTCCTGTGCTTGATGGTTCCCAGCCCTTCGAATGCTGGAAAAGCCCGGCTGCAATGAGAGGGTCTGGCCCTCGTCTCCAGCGGTGGCCACGAACAAGGAGAAAAGGCAGCGAGAGAGGCTCCCAGGCACCCAGGATGCCCCTGCTCTGCACGCCGAGGCCACAGGAGGTCAGCGCTCCCACGGGCTCGTTGGGAAGCTCTCAGGAGGGCTCTGGCTCCCCTCTGCTCAGAGACCAGCCTGCAGAAATGCCAGGATCCCTCAGGCAGGGCCTCCCAGCCAGAACCAGCACGGGCTGGTGTGGGGAGGCCAGGCGGACGCGAGCGCGCACACTGCCGGGACAGAGGCGCAGGAGGACCCCAGAACCTTAGGGGGGTCCGATGGGCAGCAGCCCGCCCCGCCCCATTGGCGTCCCACCTGCACCCCATGGCCCACAGGTGCTGGCCACCCGCCTTCCTACAGCACTGTCACCGCCGCGCCAGGGATCGGCCCTGACAAAGTTACCGATCATCAAATCACAGAGGCAGCCCGACAGGCCATACGTCAGCCAGCAGCCAGCGGCACGGCAGCCTGAAGAGCGTGGGCAGCTCACTGATGACAAACAACCACGGTCGGCTGCCTGTCCCCCCGCGGGCCGCGTTCGCCGTCGCCGCACACTACCTGCTGTTTAATGACGACACTGTCAGCCCAAGATGCGGCGCCAACGCCGCCATGGACTGTCAGGGCCCTATTAGACAGAAGATTGAGACCCTACTCTTCTCACACTCACTCAAGCAACTCGAGCCGCTCGTTCCTATAATTATGGTGCGCGAGCCATCGATCGCGCCGACACCTGACCCGTCTGTACGAGATGGCAGTAGTTTGCTCCGTGACAGTCGCTATAGATTATGGGGGGGGTCGTCCCTCCCCTTTTAACCATGCTGCTACGGGAGGAAGGGGGAAAGAGAGCCCTTCTCACCACCCACCCACCCACCCACAGGCATGGCCCAGAGGGCAGGGAAGCCCGCCCAGCCAGCCCCTGGAGCTCAGGAAGCTCCCCTCCCCCACACCGGGAAGGTCAAGGCCGCAAAAGTGTGGCAGGCAACTAGGGGAATCCAGGCAGGGAGAGAACCTCCAGGCCAGACACTCCAAGTGAGGGGGCAGCCCTGTACCATGAAGACGCCCCACCCACCGGGGCCCTCCTTCACAGACGAGGAGCATGGCTGAGAAGCATGCCGGGGAGCAGGGTCGGCCTTGGCCGCTGCCCGCCCTGCCCCCAGCAGACCCAGGCGGCTCGCTCCCTGAGTCGCCCCGGCTGACCTTGGGCAGAGCAGCTCGGCCAGGATGTCCTGGGACCGGGCATCTCTTCACCTGCCTGCAGCTGCCCGGGCTCCAGCACCTCGAGACCACCTCCAGCACCGAGGGTCGACCCTCCTCGGACTCAGCAGGCCCTGGAGGGACTGCGGCACCCCAGGGCAGCGTGTGGGGAGCGCACAGGTGTGCGGGGTGCACACGGGCGTCAGGGAGCAACCGGACCCATCAGGACACAGGGACCCGCCACACTGCACGCTGGGTCCTAGGGCTGGGCTTCAGCCTCACGGAGAAGGAGCTCGTGCCCAGGCGACCCAGCCCACGCCTCCTGCCCTTACCACGTGTCACAAGATAGGCCTGCACCCTCCTGTGCTCAGACCCCAGCCCTGACCTTGGTGACCCTGGGGACCCCTCAACCGTCCTGAGCCGAGGCGGCTGCTACCGCCCACACACCCCCACTGGATTCACTTCGGCTCATGGTACTTGGGGTCAGTCGGCCACAGCCAGAGACCGAGCCACACCAGCCTACCCCACAGCTCCCACTTATGTGGCCTGATGCCCACACACTACTCGCCGGGGACCGAGTGACCCAGGCCACAGAACGCCTTCAGGAGAGAACACGGGCGACACGAAGCTCCAGAAGTGACTGAAGACCAGGGAAGAGCCCGAGAAGGAGCGGACTAGGCACAGGGAGGGCCAACAGGAGGTGCGGACCCCGGCGCTCTGCCCCTCACGCAGGCCAGCCTCTGATGGAAGGCCGTCCCCGGGAAGGGCCAACACCGTCCTGTCCCTGCAGAAAACTCTGGCAGGAACTTGCTCATTCGTTCATTCAGCAGATTTCTGGCTGAAATCTAGCTATGCCCTAGGAAAACGGCAGGGAGCACAGTGAGCCCAACCCTCCCGCAGCCTCTGCCAGGAAGGGCCCCCACAGGGCATACAACAGAAGAGGCAGAAGCAGCACCTACAAGCCCGACCTTGAGAGCCTGCGGGGTCCCTGCCAGGGCCCAGCCTGCACAAGTCCTGCCCCCACCCCGAGCTGCAGGGGGTCTGGGGGCCAGGACCACAGGAAGCACTGGAACTCCTCTCGAGACAGCCCCGTTCCGTGCCTGACACAGGGCCCAGATGACCCCACAGTTGCGCCTGCCTGATGCCAACTGCTTTCCCTCTACCCACTGCAGTCCTCCTTGCCTGGCAGAACCCAGTGCTGGCAGCCCATCCTCCCTGTGACCTAGACGGGACCAAGCACAGAGCTGGGGGCCGCCCACCAGGCCCTGTGCAGGTAAACAGAGCTGATCCCAGCACCTCCTCCCCGAGCACCATGCTCAGCCTGGCTGCCTACCCCTGCCCAGGGACAGGACCTGAAGCCAGCCCAGCAGCAGAGGCCCTGGAGCAGCCCCAGGGTCCCAGCCCAACGCCTCCTGCCTGTGCCCTGGCTAGGGCTCACGTGCCCAATGCAGGGGCCCAAGGCCTCAGCCCTAAGTGCCAGCCAGACCGGGTGCCGGCCAGCACGTAATGGCACGCGGGCCCCCCAGCGCGTGCTCTCTGCCCTCACGAGATGGCCAGTGCTCTGTCCTCTCTGCACCCACTTCCGCTTGCAGGCCTGGCCCACCCAGGGCCAAGAAGGCCAGGAGAGACAGCCTGAAAGGTACAAGGTCATTCACATCCCTCTCAGTCAGGCTGAAACCCCATGAGACCAGAGGCTCTGAGGAGCAATGTTCGGGGGGGTCCCAAGTCCCCCAGTGAAAGGTGAGGCCACGCCTGCACTCCCTGACAGCACCAAGGCCACTCAAGCAGGGCCGATACAGCCAAGGGGACACAGTCGGCCACGAAACAGAGGAAGGGGCTGGACGTGCCCACCACTCCCAGACAGACAACCCCACACTCTCAGCCGCGATGCAGAAAGGGCCAGTTCCCTGTCCTGGGTGCCGAGGGCAGGCAAGGCGCAGAGCAGTGCGGACGGTGACGCCAACGGCGATGCCACTGGAGCCATACAGCCCCCGCGAAAGGAAGGGCACGTGTAGAGCCTGCCTCCTCCCGTCTGACCCCCGTCCTCTCCCTCAGGGGTGGGGGCACACAGGGGCAGCTCCCCCCACAGACACAGCAACCAAAGCCCGCAGGGTGGCCGGCACAGCCCCACGGGTACGACGTGCGCGGGCTGCAGCCTTCGCAGGGAACTGCCCAGGGGAGCCCCGGGGCCCCTCTCCCAGCCTGACGTCACCTGGGCAAGGCCTGGCCAGAGTCCATGGGTGCTGGGGAGCTGCCAGATGGCCTGCGGTCCAGGTGCCCAGGGGAGCCCAAGGCCTCCAGCCAGGGCACAGTGTCCCACTCGCCACAGCAGGGCCTTTTCTCGGGTCACCCCACTGCTTCCTCTGAGCCCGGGATAAAGGGAGATGCCTGCCAGGCAGCCTGGAAAAGACCTCTAGAATGAGCAGTGGGTCACTCACAGAAAACCACGCATGCCGGTCCTAGAACCCAGGCTGCCAGGCTGGCCTTTGCTGGACCAGCTCTAGGGGAAGGGTACCAGCCTGGCAGGCCGCGCCCTGGCATGCTCGAAGATGGCCCACCTCTGCCCCCGGGGCTCTCCGCACAGGGCAGGAGCCCCAGAGCCCACGGCTCCCCAGCAGGAGCCCACAGAAGGGCAGGCCGCAGCTGCAGGGGGGCTACAGGCACAGGCATCAGCCATCTGTGGACAGGAAGGAGGGGGGAGCAGGGAGGGAGCAGAGAGGTCCGAGGAGGGACCGTGCATGCAGGGCTGGGCGGGCAGGGCAGGCAGCCGCAGTGACAGGTGGACAGACGTCCCACCACATGCTGCCCCCACACACCCCCGGACAGCTGCCGCTCCCCGAGCGTCCGCACGGTGTCCTCACAGGGGCTGGGCTCACGCGCTCCCAAGCGCTAGGGTACGCCCCTGCAGAGCGGTGGGGTACACCCCCCCAGGCCGTGTTTGCAGACAAGGCAGCAGTCTGCAGTGTGGCCGGCCGCCAGGGCGCAGACTCAGCAGGGACGGGAATGCAGTGACGAGAGCAACTTTGTGACGGGCCCAGGCTTTGGGCTTTGGCCGGGCACCCCCAGACACAGGGCAAGGGGCTCAGGCCCAGGGCCTGTCCCAGCTCCCCCAGACCTCCCAACTCGAGCGACGCCCAGACACAGAGCAAGCCTCCCAGAGTCATTCTTGCCCGGATTCCGAGGTGGGGCCTGGGGCTGGGGAGCTGGGGTTTTCCAAAGCCCCAGGCCTGTCCCTCTTCAGTAGACACCCGGAGATAAGCCCCATGCCCCAGACACGCCAGCCCCTGCTGGCCAACCCGGCGGGCCCGGCGATGATCCAGGGCGAACACCACCACCGGGCCCATGCCCCGCGGAGCCCGGGGGGGTCTTCTGCCTCTGGCAGGTGCGGACCCCGGGGGGTGCAGTTCCCACGGCCCCTCACAGACTCCCTGCCCTCCTCCTCCCATCTTGCCATCTCCCCAGACACACGAGGACCCGGTGTCGCCATGCCCCTGGCCCCAAGAGAGGAAGCAGCTGCCCAACCACCAGGTTCATGACCACACCGCCCCCCAGGCACGCACAGGGCCGCCTCCACCCAGACATGGGCCTGGGAGGTGGGAGCCGGCTCTCAGCCCTGAACGGGGAAGACAGCCCGCGGGCGGCACAGACACGCCACACTCACCCGCGGAGGCCATTAGTGGCGGCCACGGGCCCTGCAGGTCTGAGCTGCTGTCTTGGGTCCCAGTTAGGCACGACTTGTGGAGGGCATCAGCCTGGAGGGGGCGTGCCCCCAGGCGCAGCATGTGCCCTTCCCACTGTTCCCCCAGCTTCCTGGGGGCCAGGGAGGGCGGAGGGATAGCAGTAAAACTTGGAACCCTGGAAGAAAACTCCATGACCTCATCTCAGCAGAGCCCCAATCCCTGCAGCTAAATCCAGTGCTCCCGGAACACGCCGTCCCCCTTAAGGGGCCCGCAGGTGCCTCTCTCTGACGGGTGTCGCGTTTCCTTTGACTCACTGCAAACTTACTGCCCTTTGGTCTTTGCAAGAGCCTATCACTTAGCCCGGCCCGGCCCAGCCCTTCTCGCTCACTGCTCCTGCACCTCTAAGGACAACGACCACGACGGTGCAGGCAGACGGCACCCAAGGCAGAACCCCAGTCCCCACGAGGGGCGGGCTAGGCAGTGGGATGGGGGCGCTCTTCCTTCGGGCTTGTGCCCTGTCCAAAGAGGCCGGGAACCGAGGGGACCGAGGGGACCGAGGACCATGTCTCTGCTCCCCAGAGCCAGGCAGGGGCAGGGCACCACAGGAGGCCCCGAGGAACACCTGGCCAGGGGACCAAAAATCAGGGCACCTGGTCACCCTGGCCTTTCCCACCGCGGCCCACGGCCCAGAGCTGGCAGGCAAAGCCGGTGTCTACTCAGCCAAGGCCTGGCCGTGACAAGTCAGAGCCCAGCAGGCACACAGGAACCCTCAGTGCACTGTGTGCCCTGCCCTGGAGGCACCTTGGAAACGGGGGTCCCCTTTCCCTCTATAAGAAGTCTTGGCCCGGGACGCCTGGGTGGCTCAGTTGGTTGAGCGGCTGCCTTTGGCTCAGGTCATGATTCCAGCGTCCTGGGATCGAGTCCCGCATCGGGCTCCTTGCTCAGCAGGAGCCTGCTTCTCCCTCTGCCTCTGCCTGCCACTCTGTCTGCCTGTGCTCACTCTCTCTCCCTCTCTCTCTGACAAATAAATAAAATCTTAAAAAAAAAAAAAAAAAGAAGTCTTGGCCCAAAACAGAGCCCCGTCCGCACGCCGGCTTAGGTCCGGCTTTGTATGCTCCCAGGGCCAGGGGAGGGCTCACCGCCCCCGCCCAGCTCAGGCGGGCCCTCTGCTGTCCCACAGCCACAGCCCTTCCCAAGGCCCACGGCCGCCTTGCTGAGGGCACAGCTCACACCACGGAGAGTGCTCCCGAGACTGCAGTGCCCCGCCGCGCCTCTGCACGCGCCCTGCCACTTCCTCGCTCCGCCACTGATGCGGAAAGGGCAATTAGGAGAGGAGCAGCCGGAGCCCATCCCGGATCCGAGCGGCTCAGAAGGCACAGCACAAAGGAAGCACAGCAGCTCCAGAATGAATTCGGGAAGTGGGGGCCCCACAGAGCGACAACAAACAGGCCAGCCCGGACGGGTGGGGGTGGTGGCAGGGAGGGCAGGGACAGCAGCCTGGGGGGCGGGGGGGCTCTGCACGGAGGCCCTAGGGCACTGGACGGCCACAGATGGGCAGGGCAGGCAGAAGAGGCTACACAGCTGTCAGGTCCCTACCACAGCCCAGAACGTGAATGAGCTGGGAGGGGACACGTGGGCCAGGGATAAGACCCTGGCATCACACAGGGCCCTGGGGACCCCTGGGCCAGAGACACCAGAAGGGCACAGGGCCCTGGGGCTTATCCGAGCCTGGGTCTCTGTCCTGCCGGGCCTGGGAGGCGCTCAGGCAAACCAAGAAATCACTGGATGCTTAACAGCGACAGACTTCGGGGCTTACGGTCGCTGCGTGCGGCTGTAGGTTCCTCTGCAAATTCCATTTGTTCTACGCACTCACACCAAACCTCCTCGTTGAAAGGCTACCGGAGTGAGCAGGAGAGACCCGGGCCGCACGCACAGTGCCAGGCAGCTCCATCTCGGGCCCTCACAACCGAGCCTGGGCTCCACCTGGAAAATGCTCTGCCCGCTGCCACCGCCCCCCACCCCTGAAGGCCACAGCAGGTGGTCTGGAGCAAGGGCCCTCACGGTAAACAGGTCATGGCCAATGACCTTGGGGCTCAAGGGAAGCCGCTAGCACCTCCCAAGCACCCAGGAATGGGGCAGAGAAAGCAGGAAGGCTGAACGCGCAGGGCCCAGGGCCTCAGGCACCATTGCCAGGATCACAACGTCTGCCCAGAAGCTCGGACAGCTGAAGAGGCTCACTGCAGGGGACAGCTGAACCCACCCTTTCTGTGACACCCCAGGTATCCGTCCCTTGGCAAAGCCACCTGCAGGACCCCAGCAGGACAGACCCAGCGGGTCAGGGAGGCCCATCCTAAGGGGCTCCATCTGTGTCCACATGGTCCCGCGAGGACACGGAGAGAAAAGGTCCCCAGCACACCTGCAACGTTAAAGAAGGCATTGAGAGACGTTCTTCAATCAGAAGGAGGGCAAACAAGAGAAAGGAAAGCGCACAGGGCGATCTGGGTGGACGCAGCGTCTGTAACCCAGCTGGAGAAGGCTGACGCGCAGGGAAGCTCAGGGCAGGGCAGGTGCGGCACAGGACGCGGGAGGGGACAGAGCGGGCGGGTCCTGGCATGCGCGAGAGCAAGCACAGCACGCGGCGCGACCTCCGTGGTGAGAAAGGACAGAGAATGTCTAGTGCGCGGACTGAGGGGAAAATGGGATAAAAAAATGTAGAGGAACGAAGAACGGAGCACCTGGGCAGCTCCGGAGCTCAGCTCAGGCCCCGCACGGGGCTCCCCGCCGGGGTGAAGCCACGTAGCAGACGGAGAGAGAAGCACTCGAGAGCGGGACGGACAGAAAGCCTGTGGCAAGTCAGGAGATTTAACCAAAACGCGCTCCTTCTTTCTCTCGAAAGGCAACTTCCGGCTGCGGGTAAGGCTACGCGCTGCACAGAAGTCTCTGAGCGTAACCGAGAAGCTGAAAGCACCGTGCGACCGCGTCGGGTACAAACGACACTCACGCATCTGAGCGCGCGTCTCCCAGTACCCGCCGGGACGGGGCCAGGGCGCGATGCCGGCGTCACAGAAAGCAGCCTTCGAGGCAAGATGCGTTACTGGAAATAACAAACGTTTCACAACCTTAAGAAGCTGCATCCGCCAGGGAGACCTGCCCGTCTGAACTCGCGTGCCCTCGGTACGGTGGCCGCCAACTGCGCCCTGCGGCACGGACCGCGGAGACAGCAGGCCCCCACCAGCACGCCTTCGGCCGTGACCGCACAGGGGCGAGACCACCCCCGGCCCACCAGCTGGGCCGGTAGGGGCAGGAGCCACAGGGTGAGCACCAGGTGCCTTCCCGAGCCCCACACGCAGCAGCAGCAACCCCGCGACCTCCACAGCACACACTGCCTGGAACTGAGCACGCGGGGCCCCGGCGCCATCTCAGCGCGCCCCGAGGGCCTGAGCTCCCAGCGGCGAGCAGGCTGGGCTGAGGCTACAGAGCAGCAGCCACAAACTCCTCCGAAGCACTCACAGGTTTGGGAATGACACAGAACACCTGCGGGTCAGGGGGAAATTAGGAAAAAATTTGGAGGGAAACAGGAATCGCTAACTTGAGGGATACAGCTATGTTTAGGAGAAACTTGTAACGGACAACTGCCTATTACTCTTTAAAAAAGATTTTATTTATTTGCCAGACAGAGATCTCAAATAGGCAGAGAGGCAGGCAGAGAGAGAGGGGGAAGCAGGCTTCCTGCCGAGCACAGAGGCCAAGCCGGGGCTCGATCCCAGGCCCTGAGATTACGACCTGAGCTGAAAGCAGAGGCTTAATCCACTGAGCCACCCAGGGACCCCAACTGCCTATTTTTCAAGAGACCTGGGCCACCCGTGCAAGCACCTGAGCAGGGCCTGCTGTGGTCCGTGGGGGTGGCTCTGACTCAGAACGGCAACCCTCACCCCTACCCTCTTCTCCCCACCTGCTATCCCCCGGGAGGACCTGTACAAGGCCCCCAAGGGAACACACGCCTGCCAGCACTGGTGCCCAGGACAGCTAGAGGGCTGGGGGGACTCTGCAGCCCTCCAGCCACTCCCTCCTTTACAAGCCAAGGGAACAACATGGTGTGCCCCCCCAACGTGGCACCTTTCCCCTTTAAAGCACAGGAGTAAGGAGAGGAGACCACAGAGAACCCCAAAGGAGAGACACATTCCAGGCCTCCTTGGCGAGATGCCCACCGCGGCCCCTTGGAGCCCCACGCCAAGTAGAGGAACCTCGAGGGCCGCTCGGGCCTGACTCAGGGCCACACCACCGCTAGCTCGCTGCCGGTGGGCACGGGGCCAGGCTGAGGTAGGCAGGGGAGGGGCCTCCGTGCGGGACCCTCGGAAGCCACAGCCACCTCACCCTGCCCCTCCCATGGGCCCACGCACCAAAGACACAACCCTCCGGCCGCAGAGCCCCCAGAAAGGGAAAGACGCCAGGACTGCCGTCCCCCACCAACTCAGCTCTTGTCCCCCTCCAGGGGACCAGAAGGCCCAGCCTGGGAATACTGTGTCCCTCCCGGTGTCCTCCTCCTCCACCCAGCCGTCCCCAGCAGGGAGAACTCCACCGGAGGCTCAGGCCCCAGGAGCACCTCCTCCCAGGCAGCTCCCAGCACCCCTCCCTGGAACCACTGTCCCAGGGCCAGAGACGGATGCTGCTCCAAGAGGACGATGCTCCCGCGTCACTGCTCCCCCGGCAGTGCTCCTGGGGGCTCCAAAGTCACACTCTTGCTCCTCCTCTGTCACACACACGCCTGGGCCAGGAGGTGCCAAGGGGCCAGCTGGGTCATACCCCCCAGCCCAGAACACAGGTTCCAGCCATAAATGCCACAGGGAGCCACAGACAGCAGGCAGCGTCCACAGCCCCCCGCCCGCCCAGGGCTGGGTTTAAGCCCTCAGTCCTCGAGACAGGAGTCTGCCACTCCAGAGAGCCCAGGACAAGAGGGGCACTGAGAGGCCACTGGCAACGAACCGGTGAACCAGGCGCCCAGGCCCCTCAGGGCCACCCCACCCACCTCCGCGCCCTTGTCCACCCGCAGCTACAAGGAATGCGTCCGCTTTGCTCCTGGTCGTTGCGCGGGGATCCCGGCACAGCCTGGCCGCCAGCCTGCACCAGATTCTTACCAAGGACCCAGGGCAGGGCCTGCAGACGCGAGTAGAGCTGGGGCTGGGGGCTGACGGCAAGGAGCGGGGAGGCACTGGACTTTGCTGGTCACACAGCAGCCCCTGTGCCTGCATCCCCTCCTGGACCGTTGGCCTCCTCCAGCCCTGGCCCCGCTTTGCGGGGAGGCCTAGCATTTGCTCCGTGGCTGGCATGGAGCCCAGAGCATCGCCACGTCCTGGAGGTGTGGTCCGCAGGCCACAGCAAGGGCCTGGGCCCACGGTCAGGTGCAGGCTGCCACCCACAGCAAGGAAGGCCCCATGGCTCCCTAGCCTCACTTTCTGCCTCTGGGAGTCGGATCACCCCAGGCCCAGCCCAGACAGCCCACACTCAGCAAACTGAACTTGGCCCTGTGCCCTCCCTTGGCAGCCTCCATGTGAGCCCAGCGCCCGGGACGGCTCCGGTCTGCGCTGCGCACGCCCATCCAGGCAGGAGGAGCCCGGCAGCAGACGGAGGTAAGGCAGGAATACGGTCCTCACACTCCGCTGATGAAGCCAAAGGGACAAGGGCCTCGCAACCGGCAGTCCCAGGGCTGGAAGTGGCTGATGGCTGCAGGCCTCCTGCTCCCTGTGGGCCTCCCCACGTCCCTTTGTTCTAGGCTCATCCAGGGGAAGGAAAGCCCGTGTTCCACCACCTGCCCTGGGCGCTCTGTGCTCACTGCTCGGGGCACCCCGCACTGCGTCCCCAGATTCCTCGCCAACCTCTGGCCCTTTGGAAGCCCTGGCCAGGCGGGCGCCCCCACCCTGCTCCCTGCCAGTGGGCCAGTCCCTCTCCGTCTTCCTTCTGCCACAAAGAGTCACATCTGTGTTGCTGTCGCTCCCTCTCATCCCCACACTGTGGGCCCTCGCTGGCACATACGTAGCAATGCGTAGGGCGCAGTGACCCTCAGTGACATTCGCTTATCAGAGGCAGAAAGGGCACAGAGGAGTAACAGGAAGACCATGGGCCCCACGGGCAGGGCCGGGAGGCACCAGCTGAGCTGTCCGCTCTCACACAAGGCTTCCTTCCCTGACCCTGCCCCGTCCCCTGCCCTGCGGCACGAGCCAATGGGAACCAGGACTTCCTTCCCACTGTGACCGCGGCCAGCATGCCAGCACACGTGCGGCGCGGGAAACGGCCGGTCAGGTGGGAACACGGGGACCCCTGATGGGGACCCACATCCACGTGGACTTCTGGCTACCTCTAGCCCTGCCCTGGAGGGCTGCCCCAGCACAGAGCACGCCGAGGGCCCACTGCCACTGCAGGTGCCCACAGCAAGGGTACCGTGGCAGGACCGGAGCTGGGGCGGAGGCTACTGCAACAGGAGGCGCGGGACCCCAGGCCTGGGAGAGGAGCCTAGAACATTCTGACAGCCGTGGAGAGAGGTGCCAAGTTCCAGAGGCCCAGAAGGCCGCACACTCCTGCCCTTGGAGGCAGGCGAACCCACGCCCTCTCACCAGGTGTCCCCACTGAGGCCAGCGCCATGCCCCAGAGGTGCAGGTTTAGGCCCGGGAAAGCTGGACGGACAGAGCAGCCGGAGGGTGGCGGCAAGAGCCCCAAGGCCGAGAGGGAGGCCGCGCCTTCGTCCTGCGCCCCAGCGCCCACGGATGGGCGGGCACCCGCGGCCCTGGCTGAGAGGGACCCTCACACCAGATGTGGGGTTGCTCCAGCCTCAGCAATCCCAGACCACCAGGCCCACGGCACGGCCCAAGCTGTCCCCAACCTGGGGAGACCCAGGCCCACAGAGGGCTGCTCCCGTTCCACAGGCCAAACGCCATCCTGAGGGCGTCGCTCCCTTCCCCCGCCAGGCAGGCTTCACTTCAGGATACCACTCGTGAGCCCCCAGCTCAGGGGCGGTCACGACTTTCCTAGAGGCGCCGAACCCGCCCGGGGCCACGGGAATGCCACGCGCAAGCACGCACACGTGCCGTCCCACGCCAGGCCTCGTGGAGTAGCTCTTAACCACGGACAAAGCACGATCGAGGCTGATGTGCCCGGTAACTCACGTGGGGCTCAAGGGGCTCAGCGCCTTCTGTTCCCTTACGAGCGCGGGACCGCGGAGCTGACTGCTCTGGACACGTGGCCTCTGGTGAAACCACCCAAGTGAGCTCCAGCCGGCGGCGCCAGCGGGCAGAGCCCTCTGCGGCGGGACTGTCTGGCAGCCGTCCTGGCTCAAGCCCGCGGCCACCCGGTTCCTGCGGTTGGCACAGCGGCCCTGTCACAGGTGAGGAAACTGGAAGTGAGTGAGGCTCCGGGCCGGGGCCCCTCAGCAAGGCCACAGCACGCACGCTGGCTTCCCAGCACCCAGGGCACGGGAGGGATGCGCCTCGTGTAAGTCCCCCAGCCCTGCCCCCACCCCCGACGCCCCGCCCCGCCCCACTCCCGCCGTGATGGCACCAGCCCTGGGGAACTCAGGGCCCTCCTGGGCCTGCGGCCAGAATTACCGTACACCCCTGCCCGCAACTTGGGTTCCAAGGGAGGCGTCCCTGGTGTCCCCTGCAAGTCTCCCACTCACCCACGAGGCTACAACCAGTGGCCTGGGGCAAACTCAGCAGAGGACAGCCAGCCAGCGTAGGAAGGTCCTGAGACCAGCCCTGCGTCATGCCGCAGAGGCTGGCCCTGGGCAGGCAGTGATGCGCCTCACCAGCAGGTTTCTGGGCTCCCCGGGCACCGTGCACTGGAGTCACGCAACAGCGCACAGCCCGCACTCCATGACGGTCAGCACCCCCCAGGGAGGCCACCTGCGCAGAGGGTCCAGCCCAGGGGTGCAGCCACTCCCAGCCGCGCCCCCCACCCCCCAGCCAGCCTAGAGTGCCCTGCAAGCGCCTGGGGTGAGGATGGGCCTCCCTCCAGCAGAGACCCAGGGCCAGGCCTGAGGCTCTGCTCTGTTCCTCTCGGCACCCCCCTGCCTGGGGCCTTGAGGCCAGTGCAGACCTCCCACGAGCCCCCGCCAAGCAGCGGGTTCTGGGGCTGCCTCCCAAGACCAACGCTGCAGCGCTGTGGCCTGACCCGCCCCCAGCAGCTGCTCGAGGGGCAGCTAGAGGACAGAGCCGGCAGCAGGGGCAGCCCAGGCCCCGTGCGGACGCGTGCCCAGCAAGAACCCCACCAATGTCCCCGCACAAACCGCACACACCCAGCGGGGCGTCGACGCCCAGGATCCGAGGGTGGGCCTGCTCTGACCTCTCCAGAAACAAGGGGACAGCCCCAACGTGGGCCCTTCAAGCCCCAGGACCGGGCGCCAGGAGACTGGCCTAAGGAGCCAGGAGCAGGTGGACAAGGAGCGAGACAGCCCAGGGACGGGTGGGGGGATGGGGAAACCCCCCGCAGAGCAAGCACTGTGGGGCTCCGCTCTGGGGCTGAGGGAGGTACAAGAGCCAGCCAAGCGGCCTGGGGAGGGACCCGGGTACAGGAGGGAAGTGGGGGGTCCAAGGGGAGCTCACATGGGGAGAAGCTCCCTGAGTACTTCCTTGGAGAAACTTGGGACACAGGGAATGGGTGTCCCACGTCTTTCTCTTAAAGATTTATTTAGGGGCGCCTGGGCGGCTCAGTGGGTGAAGCATCTGCCTTCGGCTCAGGTCACGATCTCGGGGTCCTGGGAGGAGCCCCGTGAAGGCTCCCTGCTCACCGGGGAGCCTGCTTCTCCCTCTCCCTCTGCTCCTCACCCCTGCTCACATTTCGTTTACTCTCTCTATATAAAATAAAGCCTTAAGATAAAAGACACTTATTTATTCTGAAAAGGAGAAAGACAGCACACGCACGCAGACACTGAGGGGAGAAGCACAGGGACAGGAACAAGCAAACTGCATGCTGAGCGCAAAGTCCAAGGGGGGAGCTGCATCCTACGACCCCAAGACTGTGACCGAGCCGAAATCAAGAGTCAGGCACTTCACCTACAGAGCCCCCAGGTCTCCCTTAGGTGTCCCACTTCTGGCTAGAGTGGCAGGGGCCCCCCAACACTGGGCGATCCCCCCCAAAGGAGCCCCTCGCTACATACCACCACCAGGGGACTGTCCCTGGGACCGCACAGTGAAGACCCGGTGAGACCCACACAAGGCCCAAGAGCACAGCCGCCTTTTCCGCCAGTGACCTAGGCCGAGGGGACACGCCACAGAGGAGAGGGCAGCCTCCCCGGGCTACATGGCCAATACGGCGGCCTAAGCGACGGGCGGCAAGCTCTCACCCAGAGGGGAGGGCAGCCTCCCCGGGCTACATGGCCAATGTGGCGGCCTAAGCGACGGGCGGCAAGCTCTCACCCAGAGGGGAGGGCAGCACAAGGCCTGGCTCGAGTGAGAGACTCAGCCACCCCCAGGTCTGCCCGAGGCCACCGTGATAAGTGGGCTCTTCCTGCGGTCCCACCAGAGCAACCTCCTAGACCCCCACTCTCAGCCACTGCACCAGCCGCTCATCTGTGCCGTCTCAGGGACGCTAGGCCAGCCCCCAGGCTCAAGATGAGGCAGGGGAGGGGAGGGGAGGAGGGCGGGCTGCCACTGTCCCGGGGCAGGTGAGCCAGAGGGGCTCTCCCACCCAAGTGACGTCTGGGAGGTGACACGCGCCCATCCAACCGCGGCTTCTCCTCGGCACACAAAGGGCACCACGTCCAGGTGGCAGGTAGGAATCCCATAGCCCATGGCCGCCGTGGAGCCCCCCAGCCTGGGGCACAGGTGCACATGCTCGGGTCAGCGCCCACTCTGCGTACAGGAAGGCTGCCACCTCAGGGTGGCCCGAGCCCCGGCCCTGGGCCCTGCATGGAGCGAGAGTCAACGGGAGCCGCGTACGCTGTCAACATGAGCTGGGACCACTAACTGCCGCAACAACATGGTGGTGAACTGGAAACCAGTTCTGAGGTCTATGAAAAGCTTCTTCTCTGCGCTTTCTCCAGCGTCTGTCGGCCCTGAGACCGATCGAGCAGGGTCTCTATGCAGCCACAATGTGGTAGACCCCACCAGCCCTCAGCAAACAAAGCTCTCTGAGGCCCTTTCTCGGGTATCAGCTCTTGATTCGCCCCTGCTGCCAAGAGACTCACCCCCAGGAGCAAAGTGAAGGGAAGACGGCTAGAGGCAGAGACAGGACGCACCAGTGGGGGGGTCACATAGTGTCCCCAAGTGACCACCTGCCCTACCCCCCCAGCCAAAGTCTGACTCTGGGTGGAGTGGGCAGGGAGGTCTCAGGGCAGGGGAGCTGGGGAGAGGAGGCAGAGGAGGGGAAGCAGGAGGAGGAGTGAGGCCGGAGCTTCATAACGCTCCGTCCCCAGGCGCAGGGCACCAGCGGCCACACGGCTGCTGAACAATGCAGTTTTGAATTCAATTAAAGCGATTATCTGTTGTGCCAAATAAATCGTGTACAGCATATATCCTGCGGCACTTTGCACCTCTGGGCTCATTATTCCCTAACTGTTTCCTCCTGTTTACGCGCTCTCAGATTAAATTGCTGATAATATGCGCCAAAATAAAAAATGAGCGCACCTTGTCCCAAGAAAATTGATTCTCCCTTTTCCTGAACCGGCGATTGCCAGGTTTTATATACTCTGTTCCTGGTGATCATTAGTAATTCAATTTTCTTTTTATTAGCCCCCTTATCTGCTGAGCAATATAGTGGCAGAGCTGACCTCTTTCGCACGGGTAAATGTTTAAAATCTTTTCCCTGATTAATTTTGCCAGTTAAGAAAAAGAGGAGAAATGGCCCGGCTCTTAGCCATCACAATGAATAAAGCTTAATGTTGATTGTGATGGAATTTCTAACGCCAGGGAAATTGATTGAGCGCGGCAATTACACGGGAACAGGAGCTCCAGGGAGATGGGATCGCTCTCTCCTGGCCACAGCCTTTTGGTTATTTAAAACAATCCAATTTGCAAGGATAATTATGTATTAGTGTTTTATCCGCCACTTGAAACGAACAGGGGAGTTTCGATACTGGCCCAGCATTAGCAGGTCATTGCCGCAAATTACTTGATATCTGCTTTCTTTCACATAAAGAGGAAATTAGGCAATCAATTACCAGAAAGAGGTGGGCTGAGGGATAAAGAGGGGCGAGTGCGCCCTCTGCTGGCCACTGGCGGCGGGGCTGAGGGCAGGCCCTGCCCCTCCCCCCCGCCTCCAGGCAGGAGCCCACTGGGGGTTGGGTCCCTCCCCTATAGGGCTTTCACGGAAGTCCGGACCTGGACCAATGATCTGTCAGAGGAAACGGGGAAGAGAAGCCTCGAAGCAGCCAGTCCACCGCGGGGAGGCACCCCCGGCCGGCCCGGAGCCCCGGAGGCCTGGGTCTGCACCGTAAATGTCCACAGAACCAGCCGAAAGCCACCGGCAGCTGGCTGGGGTCTGCCCAGGAGGCTCAAGCCCAGAGCCTGGGGGCCGGAACGTGGAGCAGGGAGAGGAGGAAGGCGGGGAGGGAAGCCGGTGGGTCCTGCGAATGAGCCGCTTGGGGGAGCTGGCCGCCCACACCGTAGCCGCCCTCAGCCCAGCTAACACTCGTCCTCGCTCCCAGCCCTGCCACAGCCGCCTCCGGCAGTCCCGGGCTCTCGGGCTGGTGTGTCTGGAGCCTCCTGCCCAGCGTCCCAGCGTGCTGCGATGCACCTGCCACCCAGCGTCCCAGCGTGCCCGCACATCGGCCACGAGGTCCCCGGCCACTTCTGAGAATGAGGACCCCGCTCCTTGGCCCAGCATTCAAGACCTTGCCGAAGGCTCTTCCTGGCCCCCTGCCTTTCTAGGCCCGCCCTCCCTCTGGCTTCAGCCCCCAGCCCCGGGCCTGCCACAGAGGACCTCCCTCTGCTCCTGCCACGTGGCAGAGCGCGTCCCACCTGAGCCCCTCAGTGGCGGGCTGGCGCGCTGTCCACTCTTCCCCACCCCCGCAGGCCTCCGTTTGGCGGTCATCTCCTCAGACGCCAACAGCCTGCCTAAAGCAGCCTGCCCCCCGCACAGCTCTCCACTATGGGACCCGTTTTCTTTCCTCAGGGTGCATCGCCCCCCCACCCAGGAGCACCCGCGGCTTGTTTATGAGGACCGGAGTAGCCGTCCTGACACTGCAATGCGGCCCCACAGGCGCACGACCCGCGGGGCGGCCCACCTCGCTGCACCACGGCCGCTCCGCACCTGCCTGCTGGCTGGACAGCAGAACAGAGGGCGGGCAGGGGACAAATGAACAGAGGGTGACGGGGGATGGACAGTGGTAGGTGGAGGACAGACGGGCGAGAGACAGATGAGGGGCGAACAGATGGGGAACAAGTATGGGGTACACAGGCGGGCAGATGCACACTGGGGGGTGGAGGGTGGACAGACGGGTGGACGGACGGATGGAGAGGATGGGGAAGCAGATGAGTGAGAGGCAGCCTCCTCCAAGCCCTTCCCCCCACAGGCCTCTCCCCACCCTCTCCGCAGTGCTCCCGGGGCGCCTGTGCCGCGGCTGTCACATCCCTCCATAACCCCAAGCTCAGCCGCTCACCTCCTAGTCCAGAGAAGTACGCAGGCAGGGACTCCCGCCACTCAGCAGCAACCGCCCTGCCGCCCGCCGCCCCAGCAGGAGGCAGCCTCTGCACGGTGCCGCAGCCGGACTGCTCCGGGCCCCGCGAGAGCCCATCACCCCAGGCCCAAGGCGCACGGTACACAGCAAGTGGGCCGGACGCACACCGCCTTCTGGGCCCCCCCTGAATCTACAGGTGCAGCATCCCCACTGGCCCCTTGACTCTCTGGGCCGTCATCCACCTGGCTGCCAGCGAGGGCCCTAGGGCACGGTGACCTGCGTCCCTATGTGAGGGTGCCAGCCCCCGTGTGGCCAGGGTCCTGCTCTCCCCGGTGGCCTGTAGCCAGCAGCCCCTGCCGCGAGCCGGGCTCCAGCAGCCCCCAGCACAGTGGGCAGGAGCACAGCAGTCCCGCCGCGTGGGAAAGCGCAGCTGTGCCCCGAGGGTCCCAGGGCTTGTCCATGCGTTGCCCCTTCTGGAAAGGAGGCCTCAGCGGCAGGCCGTCAGCACAAAATTTCTCCAACCGAATGGCGCTCCTTCCTCAGGGCTGCCTGCCACAGGGGACCACCGCGGTCAGGCCTGTCTGTCCCCAAACCAGGTTCCCTGGGGGCAGGGACAGGACACGCCAGGCCAGGCCACAGTCAAGGCCAGCTCAGTTCAACTCCTGGAGGGCGGCAGGGACCGATCTGAGGTAACCCCGCCCCCCTCAACGCCCAGCTCGGCACCTGCTCTACAAGCACTTGCTTCCGTGCCCAGCAGCTGCCCGGTGGTCCTCCGGGAATCCTATGCTCCGGAGCCCCCCGGCCCCCAGGCAAGCAGCCTCCGCCTGGGACACTCCTTCCCCAAGCCGCCTCGCACACATCCTCACACACGTCCTCGCACCATATCCTCACAGCACACCCCTGTAACTCAAATGTCACTGAAATACCACCATCTCGGGGCATCCGGCTTGGCCACCCGTCTCCGTCTGCCCTGACCCACTCTCCCTGCGCCAAGTCAAGGCGGAAATGCCTCGGGGCCCCCTGGAGCCCCCGCACCTGGAGCAGGATACGAAGGGGCCCGTGGATACACCGCCTGCCACAGCCAGGCCTGAGGCCCATCACCGCCAGCAAGTGGTTGTCCCCATGAGATGGCTTCTCTGTGGGGACAGATCCCTGTCGGCACCTTCTCCTCCACTCACTCGACCTCTCTGCCCCCTGAGACACAGGAGCTGGGTGGAGCCGTGAACCCCTGCACAGACCTGGACGCCCCCGGGCCCCACTTCTGATCTCTCTCCCGGCGGCCCCAACCTCCCCGGGCGCGCAGCCACCCGCTGCCAGCCTCCCAAAGCAAGGGCGCTCTCAACCCGTCCTCCTCCGTCCGTCCCACAACAGCCTGGCCATCGGTCCCTCCACGGCCTTCTGCCCACTCCCCGTCAGCTCCGTAGCCAGAGCCTCAATGCAGCCCCCTCGCCGTGGCCACCAGGAACGCCGTGGGGCTCCCTTTACTCCATCCACCCGGGATGGGGTCCGCACTTGCTGCGGCAGCCAAAAGTCAGGTGGGGGGCCAGCAACCTTCAGCCTCACTTCCTCAGCCTCCTGTGGCCCCTGCGCCCCGCTCTCCTGCCACCGGCTCCCACTCAGGCGCTCGGCTGGGCCCAGGCACCGCCTCCTCCCGGAGCAGAGTCCGAAGCCCCGATGGCCCCTCCAGGGGCTCCCCAGACACCCGGCACGGAACAGCCATCGGGCTGCGAGTGCCGGGGAAACCCCATCACCTCCAGACTCCACGCGCACCGGCCTAGGGAGCCGCCGCCATGCATCCGCCAGACGCTCAAAGGGGAGAAAACAGGGCTACCACGGGACACGGTCCACCCGGAGCAGCCCAGGCTCTCCAGGACACGGCGTCATGGGTGATCCCCCCTCTTCCCGATCCCGAGACCACCGAGGCGTGCCAGCTCCCCCAGTGTGCTGCCACGGCCACTCCAGGGGGGACCACAACCCACAATGCCCCCCTGCCCTTGACCCTTCACTAGACACCAGCAACTCAGGAAGGGGGCAACGCGGACTCCTCCCAGGCCAGCTCAGGGTTCCCAGGGAAGAGGCAGCAACCCACAGGGAGAGGAGGGTAGGCCGGTCGGCCCAGGACAGGCGGCAGAGGCCTAGGATAGGGGAGCCCAGGACAGCATACACCACCCCTCCTCCCCCTGCAGGCCGGTGAGGCTCCCGCCCTCTCACCCTCTTTCTGGCTCCTTCCACCAAGAGGAACGTGACGAGGTCTACCAAAGAGACCTGCTAAAAAGGCCACCACACACCTGCCCAGACGTACCTCCCCCACCCAGAGTGCAGGATACAGCGGCCCAGGCCTTCCCCTCTGCTCTCCAGCCCGAGCTGCCCCCCTGCCCAGCGGGCCGTGCGTTCTCGGGCTGGAGCGCTGACCTCGGGCGCTGCCGGTGGTGCCTGATGGGCCAGCAGAGCCAGCGCAGACGGAGGGAGAGGCGAGGCTCACAGACCGGGCGCAGCAAGGGCGAGCCTTCCAGAACCCCTCCTCCCGGTCGTACCTTCCTTGCCAGGGAGGTGGGCCCGGCCTGGAGGCGGGCAGCACAGCCGGTGCCTGGTGGCCTGCATCAGCCCCTTGCTGGGGGTCCTCCTCGGCACGGGGCTGCTCTTGCCCCGGAGGGCCTGCCTCCGCCGCAGGCTGAACTGGCTCTTGGCAGCGGCGGCAGGTGGGGGGCTGCTTTTCTTGTCCCCGGGAAGGCTGCAGAGAGAAATAGCGGCAACTCCCAATGGGCCCCACTAAGGCCGTCCTCCGGCCCCCCGGCCCACCCAGACCCCGGCACCAGGAAGCCAGCCCGGGAGGCAGCCCGCCCCTGCGGGAACCAGCCTTCCACCGAACGCTGCTGTCTGAGAGCTGTCGCCCTGCTCCTCCCCTACAGAGCCTGGAGCCGGGGCAGAGGGAGGGTGGCCCCAACCCTTGACCCCCACCTGGCACATGTGCTCCAGGTCTCCCCGGGCTCCCCAGGCCAGATGAACTCTCCAGTGGGGCTGGGGGAGGCCCCAGGGAGCAGAGGAGGAAGAGCTGCCCCGGCCTCTCGCCATCTCGGTGGAAGGGGCTGCTTCCCGTGGCTCCCCCTTCCACACCAGCTGAAACGCAGGCAGGCCGCCGTCCAGAAAAGGCGGGGGAGCCCAAGTAACCTGGCACCTGTCTGGAAGAGCAGGGCCAAGACCAAGGTCAGACAGCAAGAAGAACCTCCAGAGCCGGACTCCCAGCGAGAGCACCTCTGCCCTCGAAGTGAACAGCTGCAGGACTAAGCCCCGGAGCCCAGCCCCGAACCCCAGCCCCAGCGCCACTGCTCAGCCTCCTCACAGTCCATAAGGCTGGAGGGTCAGGGAAGTGACACCTACTCAGTGAGACAGGAACTCGCCTGGCCACTTGGCAGCCACCAAGGGGACAGACTTCCTCCCTGGAGCACCCTGGGTCTGGGCTGGATGGAAAGCCATCACCCACAAACCCCGAGGACCCCGAGCTTTAAAAGCTGAGCCAGCAGCCTCCAGTCTCTCACCAGGAGAGAGGCTGGGCGTGTCGGCACCCACCTCCACCCGTCCTCGCCGGCTGGGCCCCCGCTACTGAACTATGAGGGAGAGCAGTAACCCCAGCCTCGCTGGTCCCGCCTGCATGGGGCCTGGGGTGGCGGCAGGGCACCCACCTGGCACCGGCCCGCCTCCGGACGATCTTGGTGCGGCTCCTCACTTTGTAAGCCGAGAGCGGGGTCTCACCGAAGGGGGGCTTCAAACTGCTGGGGCCCACAGCTGCTCTGTCCCCTGGTGGGGACCGAGACGGGACCGGAGAGAGCTGGGAGGCGTGGTCCTTGCTGCCAGCTTCCGACTGCCAACGGAAGGAGGAGGACGAGGAGGCCGAGGGGCTGGATGCTTTCCACTTGTACTTGCTGGGGGAGGCCCCGGCCGTGGAGGCCGCCGCCGACCTCCTGGGCTTGGCATCCGGATCGGCTCTGAGCTGTGGCTTCTCCTGTGCTGCTGTGCCACAGGGGGCCTTGCACACGAGCTCTGAGGCCGCTCTGGGGCTGAGGGCCCTCCGAGGGGCCCGGGCGCTCTTTGCTGGCGCAGCCACCCACTTGTAGTTGTTCTTCCGGAACTTGTTGGTGCGGCAGGGCACGGGCAGCGAGGCCTGCCTGGGTCCAGAAGCTGGTCTAGCTGGGCCGGGGCCCGTGTCAGAGGAAGCCGGCTGATCTGCGTGGCCGGCACTCACTCTCCCGTCTCCAAGGAGGTGTGCGACACAGCTGGACGCAGAGTGTGAGCCCAGCTTCCGGCCCACAGCCAGGCCGCCGCGGTGGGGCAGGGTGGAGGATGGGAAGCGGGCCTTGACGGCAACTGCGCTCTCACTGACCGTGCGCCGGGGCTCCGAGGGGCTGTCACTCATGCTGCCCGCAGACTTCACCACCCGAGGCTTGCCAGGCTCCTTCTGGCAGACCGGCAGGGGGTCCTCGGCACTGCAGCTCCCCTTGACTCTTCCTGGCTTTGGGGGTTGACGCTGCGCACCCGGGGGCTCGCCCTCCCCCTCCTGAGGCCTGTGGTTGCTCCAGGGAGGGCCCTCAAATTCTTCCAAGGAGCCCCGAGAGACGCCCACAGCATTAGCCGAACCCGGTTTTGATGGCGGTTTGATTTTGATGACCATGTTCTGATCCGAACTCAGCCGCACCTGCCTCTCCAGGACGTACTGCTGGGGGTCGGGATCCTGGCTGTCCCCAGCCCTGAGGGACGGCTGCACAGCCCCGTCACCAGGCCGGTCCGAGGACGCTGGGGGCCGATTCACAAGAGAGTATTTCTTGCGCCAGGCGGGCCCGCGGTTCGGAGAGAAGCCCCTCCGGCTTGGGCGAGGGTAGCCGGCACTGAAGGCCCGGCTGCTGCCGTAAGCAGGTGGTTGCCACCGGGAAGCGGCTGAGGCGCCTGGGGCAGAGCCACCGCCATGGAGGTTTTTGTAGTCATCGATCAGACCTGAGGAGGCAGAACCAGAGGCCCCGTTAGCCACAGGGTGAACATAAATTCAACGACAGTCCCCCCGGAAGCGCATCCGCAAAACGCCCCACGGACCCCACCTCACTCCTGAGCCGCCGCCAGGCCGCAGCACAGGCGAGGCGGCCCCGGGAGCCTGAGACCATGGACATTCCCTCGGCCCACCGATCCCGAGAGCCTTCTCCCACCGGCTCGACTTCAGTCCTCTCTCTGGTTGTCTGTCCCTGCAGCACGACACCCCTAAGTTGCCAGGAGTGTCACTATCCTGGTTCCACAATCCTTCGAGGGGACGTGTCGCTCGGTGTGAAGAGACCGGCAGGGTCCCGTGCTGAATGCCCCAGCAAGGGAGCTCGTCAGCCCCGGCAGCCCTCCGGGGGCCCACAGGAGGAACGCGGCCAGGAGCGCACCTTAACAGTCTCCCTGCCGGGCAGACAGGACAAGGAGCACCAGGCAGCGGACACCTGTGAGCGTCCACGGTTGACAAGAGTGTCACACTGTCGTCCTCTGAGGAGAGAAGGGCCGCAGCAGTGGGCTGCCACCACCACACAGACCTTCCAAGGAAGCCCCTGGACAGTCGTCCTGGCTGGCGCAGGAGGGAGCGGCCCAGGGGCTTAGAACTCCACCAACGAACCCAAGCTGGCCTCCAGTTACACACTCGCCCACACAAGTCCTGTCCCCAGGCCCAAAGCCAGCCATGCCCTGACCCGGGGACACCCCGTGGCAAGCAGGACAGGAGCCCCAGAAGTCTCCTCCGGCCGACCATCCCCCTGCACGCTCTCCGGCTCCTTACGTCTTCCCAGTAAGGGGAACTTTGAACGGGAAATTTTTCAAGGACAGAACCGCACGTCGGGTCTAAAGACGGGAGAGCTGCGAACCTGAGGCCGAGGAGTCGGACCGCGAAGTGCGCAGCCGGACGAGACGTCCAGGGTTCCGCCCGCCGCCCCGAGGACAGGCCTCCCGCCCCACTGTGTGGCCCCGAGAGCGAGAGGGCGCCGGCCCGCGGGGCGGGGTGCGGGGTCGCCTCCGGTCGGTTACTAAGCGACGGCCCCGCCGCCACCCACCGCAGCGCCTGAAGGGCCCGCACTAGCCGTCGGGCGAAGCCCGGGCAAGGGGCTGAGCCCGGCCGGCCCGGAAGCCCGTCCAGGTCCCCTGCCGCCCTCCCTACCCGACCCGGCCGGGCCGTCGAGACCGCAGGCGGAGGGCGACCCGCTTCGGGGAGGCCGGCAGGGGCCCGCCGTGAGGTCCCGGGAAAGAGAAGGACTCGCGACCCGGGCCCGGCCCGACCCACCCTGCAGGAGACGGATTTGTCGTCGTAATTGCTCCTTCTCCTCCATCTCCCGAGTCCGCGACGCCGGGCCAGGCCCCCGCGACGTCATCGCGGCGCGACTGCTTCCCCCGCCCCCGCGGGCGGGGCGGGGCCGGACCGGGGGCGGGGCGGGGCGGGGCGGGGCCCGCCGAAGCGCCGAGACTGCGCACTGCAGCCAGGCCCGGGCGTTGGCGGGGCTGCGAGGGACGCGCCGTCGCCCTGGCAACGCCCGCGGAAAGGCGGGGCCCGGCGAGCGCCGAGCTAGGAGCGGGATGACGTCAGAAGGGAGCGCCGGCAAGTGGCGCCAGCGCGCCGGGGGCGGGGCGACGGCCGCACGGGGCTGGTCCCGGGGGAGACGGTGGCTGTCTCTAGACTGCGAGCCGCGGAGGGCGGGGCTCTGGGGCCGCTGCGAGGGCAGCCCGCGGGCGCTGCTAACGCCGCTCCGCGGGCCCGGGCGGGAAGAGAAAACGAGAACGAGGAGCCCCGGGGTCGGAAACCTCGGCCAAGCAGGGAGATTTCTGTTGTCGGTGGGAACACGTGTGGAACAGACGTTCGCACGCTCGTCGGCCGCCGGGCGCCTGAGACGGGGCGGCCGCGGGGGGGTGCGAGTGAGACGGGGCGGCCGCGGCGGGGGGGAGGGGGCGAGTGAGACGGGGCGGCCGCGGGGGTGGGCGAGGCGCGTGAGATGGGGGGGGCGCGAGTGAGACGGGGCGCCGCGGCGGGGGGGGGCGAGTGAGACGGGGCGGCCGCGGGGGTGGGCGAGGCGCGTGAGATGGGGGGGGCGCGAGTGAGACGGGGCGGCCGCGGGGGTGGGGGGCGAGTGAGACGGGGCGGCCGCGGCGGGGGGGGCGAGTGAGACGGGGCGGCCGCGGGGGTGGGCGAGGCGCGTGAGATGGGGGGGGCGCGAGTGAGACGGGGCGGCCGCGGGGGTGGGGGGCGAGTGAGACGGGGCGGCCGCGGGGGGGGGGGTTGGGCGCGTGGGACGGGGATGGACAGCGCGCGCCCGCTGAGGGCTTCTGTCCTGCGGAGACTCGCGGACCGAGGTGCTGATGGCTGCGGTGCCGGACGTTCGCACTGACCCGGGTTTGGAGCCTGCAGGGTCGTCGCGGGGCAGCTAAGACGTCATGACTTTTGGGGCCACCGAGTGAAACACGCGTCTGCTGCAGACCCGCACGGCAGCCGGTGTCCCAGGAAAGTCCTCAGGCGGCGCGGACACACGGGCATGAAGGCTGCAAGAAGTGGGGAACTTGCTAGGAAACAGTTACCGCAAAAGTAATAAAAACGGGAGGAACAGTCGCGATCGCACCCGCGGCGGGTACCGAGGCGGACGTTAGCCCTGCGCCGGTGTGACACAGATCCGTGAAGGTCTCCGTGGAAACTCATCGTTTCTGCCGCGTTTGCGAGTGCAACACGGCCAGCAGGGACGGCTGCAGGCCCGCCCAGCGGCCGCCTCCCGGGTCAGCGCCAGGCACCCTCCCGACCCACATGTCTCTGCAGAGAGGCGAAATCTATCTGGAACCATCTTTGCTTCCCGTGTCCTTTCGGTCCCGTCCATCCTCTGCCGTACCCTCCCCTCGGCTACTGCACTGTCCTGGCTGAACCCTAACTACAGGGTCCATGTCTCTGCCCCCCCCACAAGCCACAAGCAGCCAGAGGCACCCTAGCAGGGAGGCGTGTGGACGGGCTCGGAGTGACTTACGTATCAGGACTGGCATAGGAGCCTTTGGCCTTGGCAGGGAGGGGATTCTCAGAACAGCTGAGACGGAATTCCCCACGAGGGATCTTGAAAAGCTCTCCTGTGGGCCTGCCCTGTGTTCCTTCTCTGGAGACTCAGACGGCCACCGGCTTGCGAACGAGTCAGGGCGGGCAGCGCGTGTCCAGTAACACCACTGGGCCCCCAACGGCCAGCTCCGAAGCCGTGAACCCGGGCAGCACCCCCTGTGGCAGAGAGGACCCGCTTCAGCTGTCTCCAGCCCAGATGGCACAATTCAGGACGACTCACACATTTATGAGTGAGGAACAGATGTTGTTTACACTGCTGAGGTTTGGGGTACTTTTTTCCCCAGCACACACCGAGACTCGTGGTCTAGTCCTGAGCCTGTTCTCTTCTGCGGCCGGACAGGCTGTCCAGACCTGGGGTGGCAGAGAGGATGCGTGGTTTGGAGATCAGTTACAGCCGACTTACTCAAACCGGTCTTAGCAGGCACAGTCACACCTCCCTGACGCCCCTCAGATGGGCGACACGGGAACAACCTGCCTTCAGTGTCGGCCCCGAGGAGGGATGCGGAAGCTCACACCACTTAACTCCGGACATCAGCAGAGCCTTTCCTAAAGGGGAATTTGCAATGTGTGCCGAGGCCCTGAGTACTTTTTTGAGTAGTTTCATTTTTAGGAACTCCCCTCAAATGACCTGTTCCTTATGAACACCAGCAGAAACCCTTGGCCTGTTTATAGCCTTTCACGGTGAGCCCGGCCCCGCCCCCGTGTCAAGACTCAGCACACTCTGTTCCCACAACAGCCGTCTTCCGGGTCACTTGCATCTTCCAGACCTCTTCTCTGGTCCTCCCCGTCTGGCACATCCTGAGCTGCCTGCTGGCTGGCCATGTCCCCCACACTCCTTGGGTCTTGCTGATTACCCACACTCTGGGCAGCCTTCCTCCACCGGTCCTCGGCCCCCCAACCCAAGGGGCTCCTTCCCAGGGGGCTGCGCAGGTGCCAGAGTCCATTAGGAGAACTTCTCTGTACACGCAGGGCTGTGTTCTCCCCAACGCCTGGTGGCCACCAACTCCTACACACAGCTTCCCCTTTTCCTTTGGCAGATTTTCTCCACCCTGCAGGATTTCCTCCGCCCGGGCTGCTTCCTCCGGGGCTCTTACCACTGCGGCCACTTCCGCTTTGACTCCCAGCTTGAAGCCAGCAAGCGCCCCTCCTACCCTCCCCCCACTGGGCCGCAGCACGTGTCTAAAGGGAATGAGATATCAAGCACACTTTAATCACACAAAATCTCCAGTGCATCCTGCCTTATCTGCCTCCTCCTCCCGCCCACCCAGCCTGCACACACACCCCTTGGGGACACCCCTGCCCACTCCTTCCCTCTAGATAAGCATGCCCTTGGGAGTCCTCAGGTGGGGACAGGTGGTTGGCGGGCTGGGACCACTCCACCACCGGTGCCCCCTCGCCTTTCATCCCAGAGGGAAGGGAGCAGGAAGTTACTGCAGGAGACAGCCGCCCTCGGGAACCCCGCTTCACCGGGGCATCGCACCCCACACCCAACCGTCACTCAAAAGCATGACCCTCAGACTCTCTGAGCCAGATCCTCCTGGAGAAAAGTGTTGGGGTCTACGGGTCCCTCAATCGCGGCATTTCCCCAAGGCTCTTGGGGACCATCCTCACAGCTCAGCACTGAGCAAACCTCTTCTAGGGTCCCGCCGGTAACTCTTCCCCTCCCGCCCCAGCAATGCCTGGACTCCATCCAGCAGCAGTGATCGCTTCTCCCAGCTGGGGCAGAGGGGGGCTCAGGAAACCGGAAGCCAGAGCGAGGGGGCTGCTTCTGGAGCAGAGGCCCCGTTGGGGTTGGACGGGTTTCTGTGGTCCCCACCGCAGCAGGCAGAAAGCTCAGGGAACCCGAGAGATCACAGCAAGTCCCACAGTAGGGGACTCTGAAAGGAAGCTGCCTTCCTGCCACTCACACCCCTCCTGACTCCAGGGGCGCCCCTGAACTGCCCCTGAACCGACAGGGTCCCCGCTCTGGTGCTGGCCCATTCCCCTACGTGGGCCGAGCAAGTGCTGGGCAGAGGCACCCCAGCGTCTGGGCTACCGACGGGGCGGCCGCGGCGCTGAGCAGGAGGGATGCCCCGTGGGCAGGACGGAAGGGGAGATGGGGGGGGGGGAACAACCGCTGGAGGAAGGGGAGCCCAGCACCCGAGGCAGCCTGTGGAGGGGGAGGGCCATGACCTCCCAGCACCGGCACCACAAGAAGCTGGGAAATGTCCCTGGAAGAGTCAGCACTGGGAGGAGCTGGTCCTGGGTCACTTCCCCCCTTATGGGGCGGGGTGGCGGGGGGAGTGGGGGGAGTGATGGGCTGCACAGGCGCCCGTCGCGGACCCAGCAGAACCTGGGGCCCCTGGCGCCGGTCCCGGTGCCCACCACCCCCGAGCCTGGAATGCAGCTGCCTCGGGCCACTGTCCTGTTGGGTTCCGTTATCAAAGGAACGAGACTGAGACAAAGGGAAAGTTATGCAAAGCCTTATTCTATGCCAAGCAGTAGAAGTTAGACTGACCGGCCAGGGCCCCTCCCGATTTCACCGGCTGGGTTTATAGGGCAGAACCGCAGACCCAAGGTGCGTGGCTTCTGTTGTTAAGGCGTTTACTCCCGGAATCGATACCCGGAGCCATACCAGGAACTACGGGGGCGTTTATTCCCGGAATGAAGTCCGTGGATGTAAACAACAATATGGCTACCTGGGCAATATGGAGTGGCTCTGGCTAAGCAGGCCCTAAGAGTTAGACAGGTTTTTTTTTTGTTTTTTTTTTTTTAAGATTTTTTATTTATTTTATTTGACAGATAGAGATCACAAGTAGGCAGAGAGGCAGGCAGAGAGAGAGAGAGGAGGAAGCAGGCTCCCCACCGAGGAGAGCCCGATGTGAGGCTCGATCCCAGGACCCTGGGATCATGACCCGAGCCGAAGGCAGAGGCTTTAACCCACTGAGCCACCCAGGCGCCCCGAGTTAGACAGGTTTTAACATTAAAACGGCCCTAACAGTCCCATCTCCTCCGTGATGGGGCGGCTCCCTCCAGAGCTCTCTGGGTTATCTTTGGGATCTTAATGGCCTGTGTGTTTGCCCGGGGCTGGGCACCCGCTCGGCAGTGTCTGCACTGACTGCCACCGCCCGCCCTGCGCCAGCCCCTGCCAGCCGGCGGATGGAGGCAGAGTCCCTGGGTGCAGCAAGTTTCCTCCACCTCAGGGCGCCCAGACGGAAATGCCCTCCCTGGTCCTCAGTCTGGGGTCACAGCTTGCCTTCAGAGATGTGTGTCCTCCCTGGCTGTGGACCCCCAGGGCAGCCCCACCCGCCTCAGAGTAACACAGGGTGGGCTCGAGGTGGACAGAGTGTCGCCCCAGAGCTCCTGGCCCTCAGAACGTCCTGGTGGCCCCCTTTGCTCTTTGAAAGGGAACCAGGGAGGGGACAGGGCGGAGGGCCAGCACCTCCCACCTTCTCTCCAGCTCCTCTCCCCAGCAGGCTCACTCCTGTCCTGTCAGGCTGACCTCTGTCAAGAGTCAGGAGTCCAGGCATCCGGGCAATAGGCGCTGGGCTTGGCAAGTCCCTCTCACTCTGCTTACTGCTGGAAAACTGGAAACGGGGCCAGGGAACTGCAGCAGACTCCCCCCCGCCCCACCGCACCCCCACACCCGGCCCGAGGTGTCGCAGCCCCAGGCAACAGCCTCAAGGCAGGCAGGACCGCAGGCCACCCTCCGTGGTCACCGTGGCCCATGTGGCCTAGGTGCTGCCCCTCCTGCCCGCCGATGGCTCCTGCCTGGCACCCCTGCCTGAGACCCGGTCCCCCAGAGGCGGCTGCGTGCAGGGACCAGGCAGGGACCAGGCAGGACAGCCTTCTGGTACCCGCAACCCCGGGTGCAGCACAGGCTTGCGGCCCCCAACCCAAGATTGTGCACAACACATACAAGCGTGTGCAGACCCAACACGTGCATAAGCACACACGTGGGGCACCTGGGGGGCTCAGCTGGCTGAGCGACTGCCTGCAGCTCGGGTCGGGATCCTGGAGTCCTGGGGATCCATTCCTGCATCAGGCTCCCTGCTCCATCGGGCTCTGCTGCTCCCTCTGACCCCTCTCATGCTCACGCACTCTCATTCTCTCAAATAAATAAAATCTTTTTTAAAGACACACACGTGTGCATCCACAAACAGCACATGCAACGGACACGTGTGAACACGAACGCATGTGAACACCGGCATGCGTGTGCGCACTACACACACGCACATGCTCCCAGCCCTCCTCGGGCTCTCGGAGCCTCCCCACCAACAAGGACACGCTTTTCACACCAGCCAGTGGCTGGACTGGAGCCGGGGACTGCACACCAAGCGGAGTGGGATGTCCCTGCCTCAGAGAGCTCTCAGCCTGCCCCCGAGGCCCCGGGCGTGGGGAGTGGAGCCGCCTCGGGGCCTCGGACGCCCTGCCCCTGGGACGGCGTATGGGTCTACGTGCCCACCCACCGAGTGAACGAATGTGCTGAGCCTCCAGGGTGTCTCGGCCACCGGGAGGGGCCCCGGCGAGGGCTCCAGGGTGTCACAGGGTAGCAGCGGGGCGGGAAGTGGTGCTGGAGGAGGCAGAGAAGGAAGCTTGTGCGGCTCGCACCGTCCTGCACAGGTCGTGATTCACCACAGCTCGCACAACAGGATCACTGAGGAGCTGCTGACTCGCCTGCGGGCTCAAACTTGAGTCCAGACTTTCCCATGACAGCTTTACCGACGAAATTCACATGCCATACAAGTCCCCCATTTAAAGGGGAGAACTCCGTGGGCTTCAGCCTATCCAGAGCTAAGAAACCAGCAGGACCACTAACAGTAGCACATTTTGTCACCTCAAAAGAAACCGCGTACCTGGGGTTCCTGGGGGGCTCAGTTGGTTAAGCTTCTGCCTTTGGCTCAGGTCATGGTCTCAGGGTCCTGGGATCGAGCCCCGCATCGGGCTCTCTGCTCAGCGGAGAGTCTGCTTCCTCCTCCTCTCTCTCTGCCTGCCTCTTTGCCTACTTGTGATCTCTCTGTCAAATAAATAAATAAAATCTTAAAAAAAAAAAAAAAGAAAGAAAGAAACCGTGTACGTGTCAACCGTCACTCCCCAACCCCCCCCCCAACCTGGCGACCTCTCATCTACTCTGTCTCTAGGGCTTGTGCCTGTGTTTGAGGCTCATCCGTGTCACGGGCCATCAGCATGTCCTTCCTTCCCTCCTGGGTCTTCCCCTGGACGGAGGTCCCGTGCCCTTTCCTCAGCGGATGAACCTCTGCGTTGTTTCTACGTTTTGGTGTTTTCAGGTGATGCCGTGTGAGCCCTCGCAGCAGGCTTGTGTGTGAACAGACGCTCTCATTTCTGTTGAACCCACGTAGGACAGGAGAGGGCGAGGCTGAGCGTGGTTGTCTGTGGCCCCTGCGGGGGCCCCGGTCCCTCTGCCCCCGCCCCCCGCCCCCCACCCCCTGCACTGTGGGGTCTGTGACAGCGGCCGGCGGATGTGGAGTGGCCTCGCAGCGTGGCCGGGCTGGTGGCTCCCAGCTGGGTGTGGATGCGAACATCTCCACGACACTTGCCGGCCGTCTGCTCCTTCAGAGAGATGTCTGTTGGGCTCGAGATGTAAGAAGGAAGCCGCGGGAAGTACCTCCCACTGGAGGGGGAGGCGAGGGCACTGGGGCCACTGGTGGGGCCCCACGGGGTGCACTGGCTGGGGCGTTTCTGGGAGGGCCGGCCGGTCACGTCACTAGACTCAAGTTTCACTTTTGGGTCTGGGCTCCTGCAGCCGTGCACTTTCCCGGACACTTCCCAGCTCTGGACTGCAGGGCGGACTTGCTTCCCGTCGTGGGCCTGGAACCTGGGGTGACCGTCGCGGTGAGCTGCAGCCCACACCCAGTGCCGATCCCCACTGCCTGGTGAGGGGGAGCTCACGCTGAGTGGGGGCGATGCCGGCCCCTTTTGGGGGACCACATGGTCCCAGCACCCTCCCAGACCAGCTTAGGGAAGCCTGAGGCCTCTGGGAAGCCCGTCTGGGTTTGGGTTCAACTGCGGGGTGCGGCCTTCCAGGTACCCCGTGGCCCACTCCGAATCCAGACCAGCACCGAGGCTCAAAGGTCTTCGGCTGGCGGGAGTGGTTGGGAAAGGCTGGCTGCTCTGCCTGGGCCCAGGCCTCCTGTGTCCTGGGTCAGGCCTGCTTTGGGCTCTGGTCCCTGAAGCCTCAGCCTCGGACTGGGGGCTCATGGAACTCTGGGCACAGGAAGAGCCTTAGAGGGCATTCCTGGAAGCTGGGGACGCTGTGACAGAGCCTTGCTGTGGGCCCCTTGCCCAGTCCCCAGAAGCTTGGTGGTCTCTGCTGTTTCTCCTGCCTTCTGAACGTCTCACCCAGGGAGATGGCCGGTGCAGCAGCGAGAGCGTGGGGCTGGGGGGCACCCTGAGACCTCTGCCCTCCCCTGCCCCCCTGCCCAGCAAGCACTAAGAGTCCCGGGCTCTCCGGGGCTTCCTGTGGGCACTCTGGCCAGAGTACGGAAGGCGCGGGTGGCCTGAGTCCCACAGAGGGCTGCGAACCCCATCCCAGCCTAGAGGCGCTCACCAGCCCCAGGCGAGGCTGCGAGGGGGTGACGGGGCAGACACTGTTCCTGTGCTGAGTGGTGAGCAGGAGTGGAGCGTTCTGCCCGTCAGAGCGTCCAGGGCCGGCCTGTGGAGGAAGGGAGCTCAGCGACTGGTGCCCCCATCCCCCACTCTTCTAGCCCTGAGGGCAACACGGCTGGCCCATCTGTCCTCCTCAGGAGCCATGGCATCTACCTTCGAGGGCGTGATCAAGAGGGTGGTCCGGGAGCTGGACCACGGCGGCAAACTGACCCCCGTGGACAGCCTGCAGAGCTCCGCCAGCTTCCAGCCCTACGGCTTGCTGCGCAGGAAGTTCCCAATGTCCTGGTTCCAGAAAGCCCGCTACGTGAGCATCAACCTGTCCATCAGGGACATTCTGGAACCTGGTGCCCCAGAACCAGGTACCCCGTCCGCTGGGAGGGGAGGGATGGCGGCCTGCTGCCCGCTCCGCGCCTCTGGGCTTTCTGCCTTCAAACAACAGGGCCTTTTCAACCCTCTGCGCGGGCGGGGCCGGTGGCCGACGGGGGGCGGGGCCTCAGCTCTGGTCTGGCTCTAGATGTGAAGGAAAGCACGCCCATCCACGTCTTCGACTGCACGGACGGGGAGGCGCTGGGCGGCGGGGAGCTGGAAGCCGCAGGACAGGGGAGGCTCGCGGTCAAGGCGTCGGTGTCCGAGTACCTCAGGATCTCAATGAAAGTGTGCACACGGCAAGTGGACCCCAACGTCTGGGACGCCATGAAGCGAGAGAGGTGAACCCCCAAGCAGCCCCCGGGTCACCAGCCCGGGGCATCAGGAGTCACCAGGTGGCCGGGGTGGTGGGAGTACAGGCCCCAGGGGCACGCCAAGCTGGGCAGAGGGGGAGGAGGCTGCCGAGGTGATGGGCGACGGCATCCTGAGGGCCGGCGTGGCCTGGCAGAGCCGACACGGGACGGGGACGGGGACGAGGAACAGTAGTTCAGGGCAGAGCTTTGAAATTTCAATCCAGGGCGGGGCAGCGAATGGGGGGAGGAGCCGCTAGATAAGCAGCGGCCAAGGGGGTGGGTATCTCCAGGGTCTGCCAGTGTCCACGGAGCACTCCTGGGTCTTGGGCCTCCCCCGACCATGGCCCACCCCCCAGGAACACTGTTGGGCGCCCACAGGGAGGGAATGATAGAAATCCCGGGCCTAGGCCCCCCGGAACTCATGGGCTCCTGGGCCGCAGCAGCCCCCCAGCAGCGTGGCCCACAGCGGGGGAGGGCAGGTCCCCCCCCCCCCCCCCCCCCCCCCCCCGCCTCCAGGTCAACCACCTGCCACAGGCGCCTGCGGCGGCCCGAGCACATGGTCCTGCGGCAGCTGCGCAACTGCAAGAGCGACGTGTTCGTGGTGACAGAGGTGCTACAGACGCAGGAGGAGGTGACGGTCAGCCAGACCCAGAAGCACGAGGGCTCCGGGCAATTTGCACTGCTTGGAGCCTTATCTTTCCAGGTGTGCGGTGTGGGCCGTGAACTGGGCATGGGTCGGGGAGTCCAGCCTGTCCCCAGGCAGACCCTAACCACCAGCACCCAGCCTACTCAGCCCATGACCTAGAGCCCAGTCCTGAGCCCCTCTCTGCCCCTCAGGGCCAAGGCCGGGACCGCCGGAGCCGGAAGAAGAAGGTCAGCATCCCCGCGGGTAGTGTCCTGGCCTTCCAAGTGGCCCAGCTGCTCATTGACCCTGACTGGGGTGAGCCGGGATTGGGGTGAGATTGGGGTGCCTCCTGCAGCCCTGGCAGAGAGGTGAGGAGGCCCAGCTTCCCGGGCGGCCTAGGAGCCGTGGTTGGGCCTGGGAGGGGGCAGGGTAGCCCCCGGGGGTGAGGCAGAGGCTGAGGTCACTGGGCGACCTGCCCCCCATCTCTGCTCCCACCGGGCTACAGATGTTCTCCTCTACTGGGACAAGAAGGGCAAGAGGCAGAAGACTTTCAGGCCGCCCAACAAAGGTGAGGTGGGCACATCCCGCCCAGCCCGGGGCCTTCTGCGCAGCCCAGCTCGGCCAGCAGGCGCGGGGTCCCGGGTGCCCGAGGAAACACGCGCGCCGGGGGCAGGGGTGCTCTACGGCCACACCAACACCAGCCCCGCCCGGCTTCACCCCAGCCTCGCCCCAGCCTCGCTCCGGGCCTGGGCTGCCAGTGTTGGGTGGCGGTGATGGACGGTTAGGCCCAGGGGCCTGCTCCCGGCCCTGACTCGCCCTACCCCACCCTGCCCCACCCAGACCGCCAGCTGGTTTTTGAAAGTCCCACAAGCGACCGCCAGCTCTCCGGAGGCTTAAAGTTACAGTCAGGTCAGTACCTGCCCGACAACCCCGGGAACGGAGGCGGGCACCCCTTTCTGCCCCCCCGGGAGTCTGCCCTTCCCGACCAGGGTTCTGCAAGGTGAGTCCTAGTCCTCTCGCCGCAGACGGGTTTCCTGAGATCGGTCCTGCATTCACGGGAGACTTCCAGGACCTGCAGGCAGAGGTGGGGGCCCAGGTCCAGGCCCTGCGGCGCTTGTCCCGGGAACTGTGCGGGCAGCTGCTGGCGGGCTTGGCACAGGTGCTGCGGGAAGAGCGGGCCTTGCAAACTCTGGAGGACGAGGTGAGCAGCCCCGGGGCGGGAGGGCCGGCGGGAGGGGGCCCGCGCCCGCCACTCGGACTCACCGGTCGGCCACGCGTCCCCAGCTGGAACAGGGCCTGTGCTGTGGGTTGGTGTCTACCCTGGAGGGTCCAGCGGGCGCCGTCCTCGAGTGCCTCGTGCACAGCTCCAGGGAGCTGGAAGGGCAGCTGGCACGCCCTGTCCTCTACCTGGCGGAAGCACTGGCCGGTGAGAGGCTCCTGGGGTGGGGCCGGGAGGGGCAGGGGTAGGGGCTTGTCCAGCCAGGCCTTCTGGAACCCCCTCTGAGCGGAAGTCTCCCCCCAGTGCTGACTGAGACCCAGCGTGCGGTGCTCGTGAAGATGCTGGAGACCGGAGAGCTGTCTGGGCGGTTCGACCTGGTAAGAACACATGTGGGTGGCCGGGTGTGGGGGCGTCCTAGGAAGGAGCGATGGAGGGAGGCGGGCACGTGCAGCTCACGACAACCTCCCTCCCCATTTTAGCAGGTGGGGAGCGTCTTGGCACAGAGCAGCCCATGGCAGCAGCATAGGGACGTGTCCCTGCCGCCAGAGCTCCTGGGGAGCGGCTGGGGCCCGGAGACGCCTGCCTGGGTACTGCTGGAGGAATGCGGGCTGGAGGTGCAGGCAGAGGCCCCCCAGGTGCGCTGGGAGCCAGAGGCCCAGGACCGCACCTGTGCGCTCTTCGGCTGCCTGGCGCTGCTGCTGGGGCTGAGCCCAGACAGCTGCTGGGGCTGAGCCGCTCGCCCGCTCCCCTGGGCAGCTGCAGGGGCACGGGCATGGGACACAGCTCCAGCCCACCTGGCCACCCCCGCGCCCCCGGGGGCTGAGAGCCCCAGCCAGCCTGTGGCCAGTTTGTCCCGGGGCCGTGCGTTGGGAGAGTCAATAAATGTAGTGTACAAGGGAGAGAGGCTCACGGAGTTTTGAGGCGGCCCCAGATCCGGGAAGGGAGCACGGGGGCAGGGGTGGGGGGCTGCTCCGCGGTCCCACTGCTATTCTGCCGTGGGGCTAAGGGGCCTGCCAGGTGTTGGGACCCGGCCCCGCCGGAGAAGACCGGCCACACAGCTGGGCCCTGGCCCTCCCCTGAGGGCTGGCCTCCCCGAGCAAACGCGGCAGAGCAGCTTGCCCAGGGAACTTGAGGACGTCCTGCTGCAGCCGCGAGGACGGAGCGGGGACCAGAGCACGGCTGTCTGACAGGCACACAGACTGGTCCTCCTGGGGCTGCGTGGACCTAACCCTAACCTTCGTCTGAACGGTCAGGTCTTGTCCAGGCACATCTGCTCAAGGCTAAGAGTCTGTCCCTGTGCGTGGAGTGTCCTGGCCCCTGAGGTGCAGATCCCTGGGCACTCGCGGGCCTCAGCCACCCACGGCAGAGGGGGACCTGAGTGCAGGCACAGGCGGGAACCGACATGGCCTCATCACCAAGAGCGTGCACAGCCGGGAAATCTGCCTTTCCTTGGTGGGAACCGCAGTCAGCCTTCCTCTGCGTGCTGGCAGGTGAACGAAGGGGGGGTTCCACCACGGCCCGCCCCTGAGAGGGGGCTCCAGGACTCACCAAACAGGAGGGACAGTAGTCTCAGAGCTAGGACCAGAGCCCCAAAGAATATCTAGTGTCCCAGCCCCAGAGCGAAATGAATGCTAGAACAAAGGTGGGCTGTGCCCCACACGTCCTCGATCCTCCCACCTGGCAGGCAGAGGGTCTTGGGGGGCATAGCAAGCTGGGGGTGGCCACAGGACCACAAGCCGGTGGATGCACTGTGCAGGACACAGCCTGCGCTCCTGTAACCGGGAGGGATGTGGGCACGACGGACCTGGGGCAGAAGGGGCAGGGTGCCGCCTGCCCGAGCCCTCCAAGGAGCCCGGGGCCTCCTTCTGAGAGAGCATCTCTGGCCAGCCGTGCTCTGCTTGGTGATGGAAGTGTGCAGCCAACGCTCAGCCCAGGTTTTGGCTCCTGGGCGGCGGCCCTGTGGGGCTGGGCCTGCTTCTGACCTCAGCGGCCACTACTGAGGCTCCTGCTCCAGCCTTGGGCCCAGATCAAATCGGGGGCTCTGAGGATGGTCCCCGCACACACCCGCGGCCTTGAGGGAAACCGAAGACGGACACCCAGCCTGCCCAGCGCCCCCATCCTGGGAGCTGCAGTCCTGCCGGATAGGTGACTGGCTCGAGAGCCCCCAGGCCCTCACGGCCTCCCAGGACACCCCCAAACAATCCTTTCCTTCCCTCCCCCATCCTCCCTCGGGAGTCTGAGGGCCTCTGGAGGGTCTGTGACACATTTCGTTAGTTCTAAACGGAGACACCAGACCATATCCCCTGCTTCCACACCAACCCGTGCTCTTGGCCTGGCCCCGCTTGGGCCTCGAAGACCTAACGTCCTTCCTGCCTGAGCTCCGGAGCTTTCTCTCTGTCTCAGCAAGTGAACCCGTGCCTTTCCTGGCCGTAAACACGGACCTTGAACCAGCCTGATTCTAAGCCCCCGGCGGGCTGACCCTTACTCCTCGTTGGATACTCACTGCCTTATCTATCATCCCAGCCTGAGCCAGACGCTGGACCAGGCCACGGTCATCAGGACTCCATCCTTGGCCCAGACCCGGTTCCCAGACTCATACCAGACCCCTGTAATCCACCTGTGTTTATTTTAACCACTTCCCACAGGGGACAGGCGGGACCCCAAGGGGGTCCCCAGACATGGCGGGACGGGTCCTAGCCCTCCAAGAGGCGGCATGAGCCAAGGCCTCTCTGAGAACATGGCGTTGGGGGGTGGGCCCGGAAAGGCAAGAGAACGTCTCAAGACAGGCGTTCTGGGCGGAGGGGTCCGCCAGGACCCAGAGCCGCTTCCTCCCAGCACGTGCCGTCACGCTGTCCTCGTTCCAGCCCAGGGAGGGCACTGGGGAGCCACCTGAGGGCTCAGTCTGGAGGGGGCAGGAGGTGGCACCCCACACCTGAAGCCCACCCCCAGCCTCCAGTGGGGAAGTCAGGGGAAACCCAGAGAGGGAGGGCTCAGGTGAGGTCTGACGTGATGCACAGGAGTGGGGGGGGGGATGGTGACAGGCCAGCGAGGAGTGGGACATATGATGGGGGACTTTGGGCCACTGGGGAGGACACAGACAGGCAGGGGAGGCAGAGTGGGCCATGCGTGAAGACCCAGCAAACAGGTGGCCTCTCGTGGCACCAGCTCCCAGGGTTGGGCCAGGGTCACCGTGTCCCCCATCGGACCCCAGCTAGGTGCCAGGTGCCATCCAAGCTGGGGGGGTGGGGCACACTCAGGTTGCTAGCCTTAGTGGGGACAGATGGCCGACGCGAGCAAGAGGCAAGGTGGGCTGAAGGCAAGACCGTGCTTGGACGGAAGGCCCCACAGTCCTGGGTCGCGTGGCTGGGGTGGCGGTGCGTCCCTAGAGAGGGAGGGTTGGTGCGCATCCAGGCCCGGGGCCCAGGGTGGGGGGCCCTCAAGGGGAGCCGCTCCTGCACACCTGCCCCTGCCAGGACTGGCCACGGAGCCGCCGAGCGCTGCTGGTCTGCGACCCCAGGGACCCTAAGGCTGGCTCGGGCTCAGGCGCAGCTGGGTCCCAGGCAGCCCCAGCGGCCTATGATGCTCCGGGGCTGGAACGGGCTGTTGGGGTAGACTGGTGGGGGCCGGGGGGGCCGGCGACAGTGCCAGAGGCCTGAGCGGAGGAGATGCAGACGCAGGCAGAGGAGACGTGGGCGGCGGGGCCGGGCCTGGGCGCGGGCCAGCAGCGCCACCTGTTGGGTGGACGCATGAGCCGCGGCGACCACGGCGGGCTCTGGGTCACTCTGCAGCTGTCCCAGGTCTGCAGTGCAGGGACAGGGCAGCTCAGACAGGGCCAGAGAGCTCTCAGAACCACAACGTATCCCAGGCCCCAGGCCCTCCACCCGTCCATTCCCATCCACTGCGACCTAGCGCCCCCAGCCTCTCCAGGACCCCACACGCCGGTGAGCGAGCTGGCCCTCACCCTGGAACAGGGAGTCCAGCAGGTCCTGGTTGACACGGCCAGGGCTGGTGTGATGGACGAGGAAGCCTGGACCGAGACATGCCCGTAAGCGCTGGCCGCCGGCGCCCATCAGGAAAGGGCTGGTCCAGCTCCCAGAGCTCTGAGCGCGAGGGACAGACACCAGGACTGCCTCACTCACCTAGGAGCACGGCTGCGGCCCAGCGCAAAGGGGTCTGTGGGCTCCGCAGGTAGCCCTGGGTCTGGCTCAGGAAGCTGGGGGTGTGACTTGGGTACTGCTGAACCTGGGGGCAGACAGGGTCATGACAGTATCGCAGGACCCATCCCACATGGAAAGCAGGTGGCAGACGTCAGCCCAGGGCCCATGGGGCCCAGGGGAACCCCCAGGGCAAGGCCTCAGGGCCAGAGGTCTTAGACCGGCCACCACCTTGGCTGGGAGAGTGAGGAGACCGAGTTTTGGGGGTAGTGCCCTGGTGCATACTGGGCCGAGTGGGCAGCTGACCACACCCCATCGCTGTCACCGTCCTCCCCCTACTGACCAGGCAGTGGCAGATGCGGCTTAGGGCCTCAGGGCTGTCGTAGTGGGCCACGGTGACCGTGTCCTCCAGCAGGCCCCAACGCAAGGCCTGGTCACAGCGGGCCAGGGTCCACTCTGAACTCTAGGGCAGGGGAAGGGAGCAGGGTTAGGGTCCAGAAAGTGGCTGGAGGGAGCCGGTGGCGTGTGGCCAGGATGAGAGGTGGAGGAGCCCAGGGCAAGTGGTCCAGGAAAGACCAGGAACCCGGGAGCCCTGGACACTTGCACCTGAGGTCCTGGTAGAAATATGAGGAGCTGCGCAGGGTGGGGACGGGTGGGGGTGGGTGGGGACAGCAGTGGACAGTCTTGGGGGGCAGCTGACCTCAGCAGCCTCCCGGCTGGGATCCTGCAGGCGCAACAGCAGAGGGACGACGCTCTGGAGCACCAGCTTCCGGAGGGGGCCGCGGAGCCCCACCCGGAGCCCGCCCCGGCCCCGCCGCACCAGCGTCCCGAGAAGCCCCACGGCCGAGGCGCGGACAGACTCCCTGGCCTGCGTGGGAGGGCGCGGTCAGGGCAGACGGAGAAGGCCTGGCGGGGGGTGGGGGTCTGGGGCGGGGGAGGGATGGGCCGGAACGGGGGTGGGGCGGGGTGGGGATGGGGGCGCGGCCTGGAGGGGTGGGGCTTACGTCGTCCAGCAGCCGCGGGAGGCTCGGCCCCAGCTGGGCGCTCAGGAGCCGCACCGGCGCCCCAGGCTGCAGCAGGAGCCTCCCCAGCGCGCCCAGCGCCGCCTCCACGAGCCTCGCGTCGCCCTCGCCCAGCGCACGCAGCAGCGCGGGCAGCAGCCTGCTCACGTGCCGCACCTGCGGGGGCAGCGACTCGTGGGCGGCCCCTCGCGGCCCCCGCCCGGTCCGCCGCCCCCAGCCCTGTCCCTCACCTTCCCGCCATTCAGCGCCAGGTGGCCGAGGCCCAGCAGGCCCAGCCAGCGCACGGTGGGCTCGGGGTCGCCCTGCCAGGCCCGGAGCCGCTCCAGGATGACCTCCTCCCGCAGGAGCCTCGCCGTGGGCCGACTCTGCAGCAGCTGAGCCGGGGTGGGAGGGGGGGCACGCGGTCAGCGCGCGCGAGGGCGGCCGCACGCCGCCCGCGCCCCTCCCCGGCCGGGTAGGAAGCAGGCTCACCCCGGCGAAGAAGGCCATCGCCGTGAGGCGCTGCGTGTCGTCGGGGCTGCGCAGCTGCGGCAGCAAGTTCGCGAACAGGCCTCGAAGGTGGTGGTCCGCGTGGGCCACCATGGCACTGGATGGGGGGGGAAGTGGGGTGCTCTCTCGTCTCCCCTCCCGCCCCTGGAGAAGCCTCCAGCCGACCCCGCCTCCTGCCCCCGCCTCTTCCCCAGCGCCCCCTCCAGCACCTGGCCAGCAGCAGGACGCCTTCTAGGTGGGTGTGGGCTCCCACCAGCCTCCTCCAGCCTCCAGCCTGCTCCATGCACGTGACTACCATGCGGCCACCATCCCCGGTGAGCAAGGCCTTCAAGGCCTCCACCGCGCAGCTGGGTAGGGGCAGGCAGCGGGTGGGTGGAGGGGCCGGGAGGGCACCGGCCCCGCCCCCCTTCCCTCCCCTGCGGGCCCTCACCTGGCGTGGCTGTGCGGCGGCCCTGGCCGCGAGGGGCCCAACCCCTTCGGGGAGCCAGGGGCGCGCACGCCCCGCGCTAGCTGGTGTAGCTGCGTGACCAGCAGGAGCAGGAGGTGTGGGTAGAAGCCCCGCGTGGCACCCACGCAGCCAGACACAGCCAGCATCTCCCCAAGGGCCCGAGTGGCCTGCGGAACAAGTAGCCCAGCTCAGGTTCCGCCGCTGGAGAGCTAGGACGAAGCCTCGGACCCTTGAGGAACGTGACGAACGCGCTGGGCCTGCCGCCCTGGCGCCCCCACCCCGGGGCCAGACCCTCCCACCCCCTAGGTCCTGGGGGAGGCCCCAGGCTGCGTGGGCCCCTCACCTACCGCCAAGGCCTCCAGCTCCCGCCCGGCTTGGTCCTTCAGCGCCCACAGCAGCTGGACCAGCACCTGCCCATTCACGCACTGATTCCGGCTCAGGCTGGGCCACAGTTCAGCCGCCGCCCTGGGGATAGGAGCCGCTGAGACAGGGTCTGATGTGGGGAGTCCCCAGGTCAGGGTGGGAGGCGGCCACGAGGACTCCAGCCTGGGGAGGAGTCGGGAAACCATCCCCCAGGCACTCCACCCGCACACCCCAGAGGAAAAATTTAAGCTGCCCGGCGGGGGCCATCGGGGGCTCCCTGGGGCCACCAGCAGGGCGACAGACCTGGTGTTGGGCACAGTCACTGTACAGAAGGAAACCCGAGAGAACTTCTCCTGGGCAGATTGACCGAAGAGCCAGGGACGCTGGGGAGAAGCCGCCGCCTGGCGCGCTTGTCCCACCTTGGAGCCCCAGGCTGGGCTCCCAGTGTGACCTGGAGGGGGAGGGCAGGCCCCCGGGCCAGGACAGCCCTGAGGACCCCGGAGGACCCCCCGAGGCGTGAGGGGTGGGGAGGGGATGGAGGACTGGAATCGGGTGGGGGCGGGGCAATCAAGAGGCTCCGCCCCCCGGCTCCACAGCCAATCAGGAAGGGGGAAGGAAGCTACTGGGGGGCCTTGGGGATGTGGCTGCTGGCTTGGGTGAGGCGGATTACCGGTCTGGGGGCAGCGAGCTGCGCAGCAGCGCACACACCACCTCCCGAGCGTGCTCCCGGGCCAGCGCGCTCAGCACCCGGAGGGCTGCCCGCCGGGGCCTCCCTTCGGCCAGGCTGGGCACCTGCGCCAGCAGCCCGCTCACCAGGGCGTACACCTGGCGGGGAGGAACAGACGTCAGGGACCTATCGGCCCACCCCCGCGGGGCAGGTGCAGCCATGCCCCAACCTTAGAACTCAACAGCAGGAGCGAGGGGCGGGCCGGGGCGATGGCTCACCTGCGCCTCCAGAGGCTGGCCCCGGGCCTCCGGAGCTGAGGACAGTGTGAGCGCTGTTGCCTGCGTCCCTACTAAGCCGGCCTCCTCCAGGCAGGCAGCTGTGTACGCTGCCAGGTCCGCAAGGGCCCCCTCCTCCCGGGAACTCTGCGGGTCCTAGGGCAGGGTGGGTGGGATGTACCAAGTGCCCTTGCCTCTCCCAGCTGTCTTCCCCCAGCAACCCCATCTTCCTTCGTGTGGTCCCTGCAGTCTCCCTTCCCACTCACCTGACAGGGTCCCTCAGGGGACTCACAGCCCAGGGCGGGGATGGCAGCCGCACTCTTAGGCTCCGACTCAGGTTCAAGCCCATGTCCGGGCTGACGGCCAAGGGCAGAGCGACCTGGGGTCTGCCCCTGGTTGGCCTGGATCCCTTCAGCCAGAGCTGTCAGGGTTAGAGCCCCCACAGGGCCCCCACGGGCCTGGCCCCACGCCCCCCAAGCCATGGCCCCCGGCTCGCCCCAAGCCTTGAGGCTGGATCCAGCAGCGCCTGCTGCTTCTTCTGGGAAGTCGTGCCCGGGCCTGACCTAGAAGCTGGCCCTGGGCAGGCAGGACGGGGCAGGCGTGGTGGTGCGTGCGTGTGCTCCTGCGCTTCCTGGGTGGGGGCTGGGGCGCTCCCAGACGCACCCCCAGGTGTGCATATCCGGGGCACGTGAAGGGCCCTCCTGCCCTTGCTGCTAGCAGTGAGTAGCTGGCCTGAAGCTGGGGTGTGGGGGCGGGGGGCTGGCCTGCCCTCAGGGCCCCCGGGGCAGGGGTAGGACCCCCTGGGATGGTGGTTTTGCAAGAAGGGGGGGCCCTTCACCCTGACTCCGACCCCTCTGGGCTGGTGTGGACAGCCCTGGGGAGACCCCGGCAGGGTCCAGGTCCAGAAGTCAGGGCCCAGCCCTGAGCTAAGGCCCTGCCTGGGGCCCGGAGCTGGGCCGCCCCCCCCCCCCGGCGTTACGACCCAGCCAGACGTCTTGGCGAGGAGGGTGGTGAGACAGGTGTCACCACCTGAGTTCAGGCCGGCCTGGGGTGGAGCAGAGGTGAGGGGCGACGCCACTGGCACCCAGGTGCCCTTACAGGGGCCTGCCACCGTCGGGGTGGGCCTTCTGGGTCCTGGCCCGTTCTGAGGGTCCCCCTCCACCCAACCCTGCAGCGCAGGGCTCCTGGGTCCTGGCACGAGGAAGTGTGCTGCTGGGCAGCGGTGCCCCATGGGTACCTGGGCCTGGTTCCGCCCTTGGGTGTTTGTGAGTCTGTATCTGTCCCAGCCTCGCGCTCCGCAGGGCTGGCCTGACCGGGCCTCTGCCCCAAATCCTGTCACCCTCCCCCAGGGACTCGGGCCAAGGCCCCGCCTCAGTCTTGGGGTCCGGAAGAGCCAGTCTGGCCACAGATGCTTGAAGAGGTGAAGTGTTCTCGGAAGCGCCCCGGGAAGCCAGCACCCCGCCTTGCGTGCCCTGGCCACCTGGTGCTGCCAGGGTCAGAAAGGCCTGGCTCCCCCGCCCCACGGGGCCGAGAACATCTCTCCCGGCTGGTTCTGGTGGAACCCGAGTCACCCAAGCCGGCGGACACCTGACCAGCTTTGTCCGCACAGCAGCCGGACCAGCCCAGAGCTGTTCATCTCTTCTCTGGCTCTAACACCCCCCCCCCCCCCAAACCTTCCTCTCCTCGGTAAGGCCACGGGGTCGGGAGCTGGCTTCCCCCAAGGCGGGCCTGGCTGGCCCCGTGGCAGATGGTGTGGCGCCCACGAGCACAGCGCCCCCCCGCGGTAGAGTCCTGCAGGGCGGCCTCCGCAGCAGCCAGGGACACCCGGGCTTCTCCTGGGCTTGGCAAGCATGAGGGGTCCTGCTGACTCCTCCACAGAGTGCCCTTGGCTGGCGTGTGAATCTGGGGCCGCGCCTGGATCCAGGAAATCCCCAAGACCCTCTCAGTTCCTCATCCCAACCCGTGGCTCTCCCTCCCCAGCCTCCTGCAATAACTGCACCAACTCCTAAGTGGGCACCAAGAGCCCCCCTTTCCCTCCTGCCTCAGACCTGGCCCCACAGCCCAGCTGCACAAGCCTCCAACTGCCAGCCTCGGCCTAGCGGCCGGCCACCCTCAGACCCCAGCCCCGGGCCGCCTCCCCACCCTGGCAGAGCCTGGGCCTCCCTGGGAGCTTGAACCCAGGCGCTGACCCCCAAGGGCAGCCTCCCTTGCAGGCCCTGGGGGTCCAGTGAGCGGCAAGATGGGTAAAGAAAGACACGTGACAAGGTGTGCAGGACAGTGAGTGACTCGTGTTGGTCTGAGGTGGCCCTGACCCCGTCGTGTTCATGAGGACCCTCCGGCCAGCAGGCTGGCCACCAGGGCCCGGAGCTTATCAGACAGCACCACCTACAGGAAGGAGAGGATGATAGGTGGCCACAGGGATGGAGGGGCGGCAGGCGGAGGAGGGGGGCGGGGTGGGGTGGGGGCACATGGGGCGGGGAGCACCTACGGGGTAGGGGGCAGGCTGCTCCAGCCGCTTGTGGTCCGGGCTCAGATGGCTCAGGGACAGCTGGGCGAAGGCTCTCGATTCGGCCAGAGATGGGAGGGGCTCACACAGCTGGAGGGAAGAGGGAAGGCAAGGGCTGGGTCCGAGGTCAGGGTCAGAGGCCCGGCTCCACTTGGGTTGAAGGAGAAGACTAAGGGAGGAGGTGGAGGCAGCTACCTGTCCCCGCTGGACCCAGAGTCTCAGCAGGGGCTCCACATGGGCAGGCTTCACGGTCCAGGCTTCCTGGGCCCCTCGAGGCCAGACCCTGAGCTCTCGGCCAGCCTGGGGGGGTTGCTCCTCTGCTAACTGCAGCACGTCCAACAGCGGAGACCCTGAGTGTGTGCCGAGAATAACGCAGGGGGCCTGGGGACTTGAGGAGGACCACGGAGGAGTGGGAGGTGTGGGACAGGCCTCACCATCGGCGCGCAGGAGCCGGAAAGCAGCCTTGCTCCCAGGGAGCGTCTGTTTCTCGGGGTCCTCGGTCAGTTTCATGCACGGCTGACCTCCCACGGACACCAGCTGCAGAAACAGGCTTGCTGGACTCTCCTCCCCTGGCCGGTGGTCCCTCGGGCCCACCCCACTGGGTCCCAGACCCCACCCCGACCTTATAGACGCAGCCCAGGGAAGGCTGGCGGGGACACGTGACCACGCTGGTGCCGATGCCAATGACGTTGACCTCACTGCCCTGGACCAGGAGAGAGAAGGTGGCACGGAAGCCTGTTAGCGTCTGCAGGCCCAGGGCCCCCTGAGCCCCCCTCTGGCCCAACCCTGCCCTACCCCACCTCCTGGGCCAGCCGGGCCAGCTCCTCCTCGCCAATGTTGTTGCTGACGGCGATGGAGATGGATTCCAGCCAGGGCATCTGGAACCTGTGATGGGGGCAGCCTCTCAGATGGTCCCTGGTGCACCGATCAGCCCTCCCTCCCCGGTTACGCACCCCTCCCCCACACCTGACCATCTGCCTCCGGCCACATGGGCCCTAGCCTTTTGCTTATGGGGGCCCGGATGAACCCATCCCTGATTTCCCCGCCAAGGCCCCGAGGTCTCTACTCTGGCAGCAACCAGATCAGACCTCCTCACTTTGGGAGAGACACACTGCGCCCTCCTCGGCCCCGGCCCAACACTCCTGCCCCCAAGAGGATCTCTCAGTGGGCATCAGCCGCCCCAAGGGACTCACTGGCCCGAAACGGTCCTGAAGACCCTGCGGATCTCCTGGGCCTGCTGGAGCAAGTCACCGCTGTCCAGTCTCACACCCACCGCTCGGTAGCCCAGCTCCCCCAGCGCCAGGGCCACGGCCAGGAAGTTAGGGAGACCGCTCCTGCCGGCAGGAACGAGGTTCGATGAGGCCGCAGCTGCTCTGCAGGGCCCACCCAGGGGAGAACCTGGGCCTCACCTCTGCACACTGTACGTGTCCAGCAGGCCCTGAAAGGCCCGGGGGAAAGCCAGGGCATAGGCCACAAAGGCTGCCCGCTCCCCCCGGTGGGGCTCCTGCACCCCCCGTCCTAGATGGGCACACACGCGATCCAGCCACGCCTCCACACGAGCAGCCAGATCCACTCTGGGGCCCTGGCCGGCAGCTGGGGCCAACATCTATGGAAAGGGCTCAGTGAAGGCCGCGCAGCCCATGCTGCAGGGTGAGGACTGCCTAACCCCTGGCTGAGGGCTGCCCGCTCCCCACGCAGCACTGGGGCTCCCTGCCCGGGGGCTCAGCAGAGCAGGGCCAACCACCTGCCTGCGCGAAGCAGAGGCCAGACCATCCCTCCCCTGGGCAAGGACTGGCTTTGGGGTCTGCCCTCTGGGGCGCAGCAGCGGGGAAGAGAAGTACTGACCGGGTCGGGGGGCACCTCGGTGCCCAAAAAGGACGTGATGAAAGAGTGAGCCAGGGTTCCCGCCACGGGCACGCCCCGCAGCTGTCCCGCCAGCACATTGCTGCTGCCGTCAAAGCCTGCCCCGGGGTCGGAGGGCGTCAGGTGGGGCTGGAGGGCTTGGAGGGAGTCTCCTCCTTCCCGGGGCCCCTGCCTCCCTCCTCGGGCTCTTACCGCCCAGGTAGCTATAGGTAGAGGCCGTAAGACCCCCATCCGGGCCCTGCGCTCGGCGCAGCCCCATCTCCAACAGCCGCTTCTTCGGACCCGCGATCAGGCGCAGCCGCGCAGCGTTGGTGGCGATGAGGCTGTCGGGGGGGCAAGGAAGCAAGGGACCCGCGTTGAGGGTCACGACGGCGCCGCGGCCCGGGCTCCCTTCGCGGCCCCCCACAGCGAGAGTGGGGTCGGGTTGTGCTCTCCACAGTCCGGGGCCACGCGCTCCGCTCCGCGGGCATAACCACGTCCCATCCGGAAGGCCCGCCCCCCGGAAGTCCCCGTTGGTCCTCCAGGGGGCCCAGCTCGGTCCCGCCGTTGGCCTCCAGCTGGGCGGGGCCCCACCTGGCGTAGCTGACGAGGCAGAGGAGGGGCGTCTCCAGCAGCTGCACCACCAGAAGCGGCCCGCCCACCTGCAGCAAGGGCACCTGCAGCGGGGTCAAGGGGGGCCCGGGGGTGCGGTCAGGTCGGCGTCCCGGCGCGCTCGGCCCGCGCCCTCTGCCCCGCTCGGCCCGCGCCCTCTGCCCCGCTCGGCCCGCACTCACGCCGGGAAAGGCAAGGGAGCCCTCGGGCAGGGCCCGCACCGTCACGTCGGAGCAGTCGACGGCACGAAGGTACTCGAAGAAGGCGGGGTCCGTGTCGGGCGGCAGCACCGAGGCCAGAAACTGCACGTCTGCGGGTGACAGAGGCCTCGTGGGCTGGAGCTAGCGCCGACCGTGGAGGGCTCGTCGGGGGTCCCGGGAGGCTCGCTGGGCCACGGGGGACGCGGGGCGGGCGGAAGCGTGGGGAGGGGGAGGGGCAGATCCGCGGGGGGCGCAGGTGTCCAGCGGGGGCGGGGGGCGGGGGGCTACCTGCGTCCCGCAGGCGGAAGGCGCGCAGGAAGCGCACGCAGTCGCGCAGCCCCGCGGCCAGGGCGAAGGCGCCGCCGAACGGGCATCCGCGGAAGAAGAGCTCGAACTCGGCCTGCTCCCGCGCCCGCCCCGCGCGCCAGTAACCCAGCGCCATGGTGGCCTGGTAGAGGTCGGTCAGCAGCGGCCGAGCTGCCGCGAGCGCCTCGGGGTCCTGCTCTGCCGCCATCTCGCCCGGCCGCACGGACTCTGGTCCCGCCGAGTCCGCGCCGGGCCCCGCCCGCTCCCCGCTCCCCGGCCCCACCCCACGTGACGCCCCCGCCCGCCGAGCGAGGCCTGCTGAAGCCCCGCCCCCTGACCCAGCTTGGAGCCGGGTGGCGGGGCAGGGACTAGGGAACCTGCTCCTCAAGGACATGTAGGTGGTGCCACACTGTGGCTCAGGGACCAGTGTGGTGCTGACACAGAGCAAGGGGGCCGCTGGGCCACCCTCGGCAGGCACCCAGAATTTTGCACCTAACGGGGACAGCCTGTACTCAGGCCCCCCACCATCAAGGGGGGGCCCCTGAGGACAGCAGTTCTGACCGGAAGTCCCCAAAGCGCACACCCTTTATCCCCAGCTCAGAGAATGGCTGGCTCGCGAGGCAGGCTGGCCAACAGTCCAGGGAGAGGCCGCCAGGGCCAAGTACTGCCCAGACAGGACTGCGGGCCGACGCCACAGGCTCATTTATCCTGGGCCTGTCCAGGGTCCAGGTCGCCAGGGAGGGAGGGACGGGCAGGCCACAGAACAGACTGGGCTGCACACGGAGGGCTTAAGCAGCAGGGGCCTCATCTAAGGAGTCGGCCAGGCTTTGCGAGAGGCCTGGCACGGTCGCTCCCAGGCCCCACTCTGGCCCATGAGTCGTCAGGGCAGTAGGGCCTGGACGGCCGCTGGGACCTTTCTTCCCTGGACACCTCTGCTCCCATGGGGTCAGCTTGGCAGGGAATGGAACCCAGAGGAGGCAGAGTGGAGGGGGGGGCCTCGCGTGCCTCAGACGGTCCAGCAGCCCCTGCAGAGCGGGCGACCCACACCCTTTCTGGCTGCAGCAGCTCGAACTCAGCGTGCCCCTTGTAACCAAGGGTGGAGTGCCATCAGGAGGGCCATCGGGAGAGAGACAAGGGGCAGATGGAGAGTGAGGTCACACAGCCACAAGAACACCGTGCTGAGATCAGGAAAGGGGAGGGTGGGGTTGGCCCCTGGGGTCGCTGGTAGAGCAGCAGCAGGACAGGGGCCCAGCTGGGACACTAACGAGACGCAGGCCAAGCGTGAGGCCCGGAGCCTGTCAGTGCTGCTCACTGAATGTGCCCGCCCCCCGGGGCCCAGACGAGGACAGGAGCCAGACAGTGCACTCTCAGTCTTTAATGGCTGTGGGGCCTCACACACCCAGGCCTGGAGCCCGCGCTCAGATCTTGTTGAAAGCAGCTATGTCGACGCTCTGCACCTGAGGAGGAGGAAGGCCATTCATCACAGGGGGCCCAGTCTCCCGAAGACCCACCCACTCTGGCCACCCACCAGGCCATGGGTACGCGTGGGGGCCTGGCCACTCACATGCTCCTCGAACTTGGTGATCTCCTCCTCCAGCAGGTCGGTCCCCACCTTGTCGTCCTCTACCACACACTGGATCTGCAGCTTGCGGATGCCGTAGCCCACGGGCACCAGCTTGGAGCCCCCCCAGGTCAGCCCGTCCAACCGGACGGAGCGCACGCAGGCCTCCAGCTGGGCCATGTCTGTCTCATCGTCCCACTGCGGGGGAAGAGTGTGCAGAGGCTGGGTCAGGGGCCCGCAGACCCCAGGGAATGTGCCGTTTCCCCCGAGCAGTCTAGGCTTACAGCCCACAGTTCCAAGGCAACATGGGGGCAGAGGCAGGGGTGGGCCACTCACAGGCTTGACGTCCAGGAGGATGGAGGACTTGGCCACCAGCACAGGCTTCTTGGCCTTCTTCTCGGCGTATTGCCGCAGCCTTTCCTCTCGCAGCCGCGCGGCCTCCTTGTCCTCTTCCTCATCGCTGCCGAACAAGTCGATGGCATCGTCCTCATCGTCCTCCGCGGCAGTAGCTGCCTTCCTGCCAGGGGGCTCCACTTGGCGCATGGGGGACACGTGCTGCCATTGGGGGTGGGGAGGTTGAGGCCTATGCCACAGGGCCCCCAGCTACAGCACCCTAGCCAGGGGCCTCGAAGACACCAGGCCCCCATTGGGGTGAGGGCCAGGAGCACCTTCTGGCCCCCCCACCCCGTGCCCAGGCGGAGGGCCCCTGGTCTGAGAAGGGTCCTCACCTGGGTCTGTGGGGCTGTGGCCCGGTGGGTGGGGGAGCTCTTCTCCAGCGCGCTCAACCTGGCCTCGAGCCGGCAGACGGCCTGCTGCAGGTCCCGCACCACTGTGGGGGCAAAGAGGGTGTTGGTCCAAGGGCGGGGGACTAGTGGGGGACCAGGGGGCAGGGGAGGGCAGGCATCCCACCCATTAGGCTCAGAGACTCACCTCCTCTCAGGCTCTGATTCTCCACTTCCAGGCTGGCAATGCGGACGGCAAGCTCGCTGTGATCCCCGCTGGGTCCGCTGGAGGCCCCAGGGCCTGAGCTCTGGAAGGCAGAGGGGAAGTGAGGATGTGCCCCCGACCCCCAGCCTGCTCCCAGGGTGCCCCGGTTCACAGCCACCAAGAATCAGAACCTCAACACGTGTGGGGGACCGGCTGGACACTAAGAAGCAGCTCCTGTTGGCCCTGCTCAGTCCACCTGCGATACTCCAGCCCAGGTGGGGAGGTGGCCCTGTGAGCACAAACCCAAGCAGGAAGCACAGGGCCCAGGGGAGCCGGGCAGGGGGTAGTGCCGAACCCACAGCTGGCGTCACTGCCCATAACCCTGGGACAGCCAGGGCCCTAATGGGACCAGGCAGCACAGCGTGGAACTGCAGATGGGACAGAAAAGAGTTGAGGGCCCAGTGAGGGTAGAAAAAGGACCTGTTCTGTGCCAGGGACAGGCACTCCATAGCACCTTGCCTCCCCCAGGCCATACACCTGTCACCTGGCCCACGGGCTCAGCCCTTGAAGGCTTTGGGTGACTGGGGGCCGCACAGCTGCCTGTCAGCCTCCCTCAGGGTCCTCCCTGACGAGGAACCTGCGTCACCGGACTCAGCAGGGCACCGCATCTCAAGCCCACGTTACGCCTCAGGGGCCGACACCCCCCCCCAACAGAGTGGACAGGAAGCCCCTCCGTGAGGGCAAGCCCACGGCCTTCTCCTGTGTTTGATGCACCCTAAATCACAGATGGGCTAAAGGACCCCAGAAAGGACAGGCTGGCAGGCGCCCAGCTCCCTACTGGGGGTCAGTGGGCAATGCAGGCCAGTGCTCTCCGTGTCCGTGACCCAGGAGCTCCCACCTCTGGCTCCTGGCAGAGCCAGCCAGAGGCAGACCAGCTGCCGCGCGGCTGGGGCAGGGGCAGGAGCACAGGCAGTCCCTGCCTTCAGCTCAAGCCCTCGCCCACCCGCGGAAAGCTGGGCAGGGCTTCCCAAAGCCCTGGCCGCCGCCACCAGGCACATGGCCCCTCTCCCGCCCGTGTCCCCAGCACTTAGCTCCCACTGCCATTCTCAACAGCACTTCCCAAGAGTTTCCATCACATGGGAATGAAATTCCAGCCATCCCCTCCTGTTCCCCCAGCCCACACAGCCAGGCCTGGCTCCCCTCTCCTGGGGGCTCAGCACCGGCCGAGCAAATCCATCGGGGTCCAGCCGCAGGCTGTGGACACCACTGAGTGGGGGCTGCCTGCTGACAGGTCCCAAGGGGGCAAGCTCCAGGCAAGCCCCCCCCAACCCCCGACCACAAGGCTAAGTAAGGGAAGTGGCAGGCAGAGCCCCGGGGGCTGGTGGCCACTGCATTACCACCACCGCGCCCTGTGTGCACCCCCCGGCCTCTCACTGACATCTATGCCCTGGGACGACCTCACCCACCCTGACCCTGAGCCAGGCAAGGACTGGGGATGCCAGGCCATCTGAGACCGCAGCCCCAGCCTGTGAGGCAGACCGAGGCCACCCTGTCTAGTCCTGCCTGTGACAGTGACAGTGGGCCACAGGGGACCGTGCCATCTTCCATCCCCACGTCCAACCCTACCCCTGCCACCATGCACAATGCCCAGGAAGCTCTGGGTTCTAACATCCCAGCTCTCTCCAACCTAAATCCACGCCTGGGGCTGGGCCAGCAAGGTCTGTCCTGGGTCCCTATCAGCAGCTGAAGGGCAGGCCTCTGAAGTCCCCACCATGGCCTCAAAACACGAGCTTACTTGGATATTGGGCCTCCACGGTGGCAACCCAGTTACCGTGAGCTCCTTAGGGTGACCCTGATTCTGACTACTGTCCTTATAGAAGGAAAGCTAGACATAGACACCTGGAGGGAAAACAATGAAAATACACAGGAGAACAAGGGCCATGCACATGCCCAGAAGCGGGCTCAGAACCTGCTTACACCTTGACCTTGGACTTCTGGCTTCCAGACTGAGGGAATAAAGTTGGTGTAAGCCCTTGGTCTGGGCCGCTTTGTCACAGCAACTCAGCCCCCAAGTCCTAGTAGACGCCCACATGCTTTTACCAAGACCAGAACCCAGCAGTCAACCCCGAACCCAGGCAGAGAGAGTTCCCGCAGCCCAGGAACTCCCAGGGTAACTGGCCCAGAGCCGCTTAGATCCCCGGGCCTGGCTTTCCAGGGGCTGCGGTCCAACACAGGGGCCTGGGGCAGGCAACAGCAAGTGGCGGCCAGGCAGAAAGAAGGGCCCGGCAGTGGCAACAGCCCCTGGGGTTTGTCAAGAGCCGTCCCGCTGACGGCCCAGGAGCCGGGACGTCCAAACCACCTGCCCACGTACTGATTCCCAGAGCTGCTACAACGATGACCTCCGGTGGCAAAAGGGACTCTGCCCAGAGGACGAAGTGGAGGCTCTGGAGATGGAGAAAGGATGCTGGGGGACCTGGGCGGTCCCTGCGCCTGAGAGGCAGAAGAGAAGGAGACATGAGGAAGCAGGGGCTTGAGTCCCGACACGGCTGGCGAGAAGCCACGGGCCAAGGGACGCAGGCGGCTGCTTCAGGTCGGAAAAGGCAATGAAAGAGTCTTTCCTAGAAAGTCTCCAGAAGGGGGGTTCCTGGGGGGCTCAGCGGGTTAAAGCCGCTGCCTTCGGCTCAGGTCATGATCTCAGGGTCCTGGGATCGAGCCCCACATCAGGCTCTCTGCTCAGCGGGGAGCCTGCTTCCTCCTCTCTCTCTGCCTGCCTCTCTGCCTACTTGTGATCTCTCTCTGTCAAATAAAAAAATTTAAAAAAAAAGAAAAGAAAGAAAAAAAAAGAAAGTTCCCCCAAAGGAACACAATTCTGATCATACTCGGCTTTTAAACACAGGACAGCACATGTCGCAGAAAGACAACCACGTCCTGGGGCTCTGCTGGCTCAGGCAGGCGGAACAGCGGGTCTGTCTCCTCCTAGGGACACAGCTGCCCCACCACGCCGGGAACGGAGCTGGACAGGGCCCTGCCCTCTCTTGATCCCATCTGGGACCTGGGAGGCCAAACCGGTGGCACAGCCCCTCTCTGGGCCTCAAATTCTGTTTGGATGGTACACAGCCCGGGAACTCCTCTCGCTAGGGAGGGGGGGCCTAGGGAGCAAGAGGAAAGGGCAGCAGATGCACTGCTCAGGCTCCTCCCCACACAGGGCGCCAAGCAAGGCAGCTGTGTCCAGGCCTCGGCCTGCGGAGCGAGCGTGCCAGAGGCCACTGGCAGGGGCCCAGGGGTGGCCCTGAGCAGCAGCCGGGGTGAAGGCGGGAAGGAGTCCTGGGCAACCTCCAGAAAGCAGCCCAGAGGCTCCGCGGGGAGGGCTCCTGTGGGGGTGGGCGTCCCCCAGCACTGCACACCTTGCCCTGACTTGTTTCTGAAGGCCTGATGCTCAGCGGCAGGGCCGGGGCCAAGGTCAGCCAAGGTCAGACATGCCACTGGGCATGAGGCCAACAGTGCCAGGCAGGCCCGCGGTACTCACCCCGGCCAGGGATTTCTGGATGTTCTCTCTGGCTCTCGCAATGTCTCGGAGGATCACGCTGGCGCCGTTCTCCTGTAGACAGTGCAGAAAGAACCAGTCTTTTTTTTCTTTTTCCCCCATTAAAACAATTTTAATTAAAAAAAAAAAAAAAAAAAAAAAGAGGGCGCCTGGGTGGCTCAGTTGGTTGGACGACCGCCTTCAGCTCAGGTCATGATCCTGGAGTCCCGGGATCGAGTCCCGCATCGGGCTCCCAGCTCCGCGGGGAGTCTGCTTCTCCCTCTGACCTTCTCCTCGCTCGTGCTCTCTCTCACTGTCTCTCTCTTCTCTCAAATAAATAAATAAAATGTTTAAAAAAAAAAAAAAAAAGAGCGAAACAAAGCCTCCTACAGAGAGGCAGCAAGAGCGGCACAGAAGGACAGTCTGGCAGAATGGCAAGGAGCGCAAGGAGCTAGCGTCTGCCGGGACAACAAGGCCCGAGGGAGCCCGGTCTGCAGGCCCAGCGCAGGCCTGCACCGTCCTGATCGGTACCAGTGTGTCCAGTGCTCTGAGCTGTGGCGGGGAATGGTCTACCCCGCGCCTCAAGCAGGCCCTCTCCAGGGCCACGCCTCCAAAGACCCCACCCCAGGCTCCGGCCAACCCCCATCGTGCTCCGAGTCCACCCCTACCTGGCGCGAGGAGCCAGCCACAGGCCCGTTCATCTGCTCGTAGAATTTTCTTTCTGCGTCATCGTATTTGAACTTGTCAAACCAGATCTTCTCGTGCACTAGGAAGTTTGTAGCCATCTTCCTGCTACAAAGGGGAGGAGAAACTAAGTCCGCTAGAAGGAAAAGGGGCATCCCCGAAGGCCCCAGGCCTGGCCCGCATGAGCACCCTGCCAACAGCCCAGATGCCAAGGGGAGGGTGGCCAGGGGTCCGGGTCAGAGCACAGGTGGTCTTGGCATGGCTGAACCCAGTCTGTAACCAGCCCCCTCACACACACCATCCCGCCCACACCCTTTGGGTTCTCAACTGGCAGTTCCCAGGCTTGTCCCCAAAACCAGTGGCTCTCCAACTGGGGTGAGGAACTTCCAGGGGTGCCCAGGGCCCTCCTTTCCAACCACGCATCTGTGCAAGGCTCAATTTATTATGTCCATCAAACAATTCATGTCAACAGACTGAATGCAGAAGCCAGTGTGAGAATCCAGCTGCCTCCTGTTAGGCAACACACTAAAGAGAATTTCAGAGAACGTCAAACCAGGTCACCCTGCTCGCCGAACTATCCTCACAGAAAAACCAGCAAGTCGTTAACCGTAACAAGTAACAAACTTTTTTTTTCAACGAATAAAGTACTTCCAGCGTTTCTGTTTTCAATGCTAATATGGCAAAAAACAACAGACATGAGGGACGCTCTCCGAGCTCGAGGCCAGGAAGCTTGAGAACTCCCGGCTCTCTTCAGAAGGCCTGCCTGGGGCCCTCCCTCCACTGAGCACGGCCCCTCCCGCTCCTGACCCAGGGTGACAGAAATGGACCCGATCTCACCAACTCTCTGTGCCAAGGCCCCAGGCTATCACTGGACCTCATCAAGTATGCCCATGGTGACCACAAGGGAGCAGGTCCCGTGACTCTCCTCCCCCGACCCCTGTACCCCGGTCAGGAGAAGGCAGGCCGCTATGGAGAGTTTTAGCTCGAGGATCCCCCACATTGCCGATGGGGACACTCCCGCACAGGGGGTCCCACACCCTGTCCAACAGCATATCCAACCCCACCGAGGAGATGTGGGGTTGCCAATGGGAACACGGGGCCAGGGTGGCACGGCTTCCCTGGAGGCCTGACCCACGCAGCCACCCACGCCCCACGCCGTCCCGCTGCTGCGCGTGCAGCGTTCCCTTGGAGCCGGTCATCTCTGCTGGGCTGCACGACTCTACCCCCGCCCTTCTCCAGGCCCAGGCACCCAGGAACCACCGCTGGTGCCACTTGGAACCCTCCTAGGGAAAGCCCTGGGTCCCCAAGCTAGAGGCGAGTAAGTCTCTCCCAGGGGTGTCTTTCAGACCCAGGGTGCTCAAGGACAGCAGGCTTGTGTCCCAGACACACTCACCTCCCCTCAGAGGTGGTTCCAGATGAGGGAAGCGGGGGTACGTGCCGGCTTCCCCAGTGGGGTTTGGGCCGGGAGCTTTCTCCACACCCCTGCCCTGCCCTGTGACAGCCAGAAGGGCCTCTGGGAGTTGCCCTTAAGGGAAACCCTACACCAGACGAACTCAGCCCTGTGCTCACCCCCTCCTACCTGCTACAGCCCCAAACCTTGGGAGGATTTTGCTTCACAGCCCCAGGAACTACCCCTGCCTGACCCACTCCTGCATCCCACTTGGCCGGGTCCAGGAGTGCTGGGGAGGCTGTGCCGGGACGGGGGTGGGGAGAGGCGTAGGCAGGGCCCCAGCCCAGGAACCCACACGGCGTGTTTCTCCTACTTGGGTCTCAGGCTGGGCACGGACGGGCCCGAGCGGGCGCTGGGTCGGTGAGCCAGGGACGCGGCCTCAAGGCGCCAGGCCATGCGGAGGGCCTCAGCAGCGTGGTGGCGGCTCTCCGCGCTGTCATAGGTGGGCTTGCTGAGCCAGGGGGCCTCGGCGTCCCGGTGCAGGAAGTACCAGTGGGGCACAGCAGACGAGGCCTCCCCGTCGATCCGCCGAGGCCCGACCCGCTTGCCTCCCATGGCGTTTCGGCCTCGCCGGTCTCTGCGGCCTCGCCGGGCCCCTTCGGCCGGGCCCCCTCGCTCCTGCAGACGCACCTTCCCCGGGGGGTGGCCGTCAAACATGGCCTCGTAGAAGCCCCTCTCAGCTGCATCGTACTGGGGCTTCTCTAGCCACACCTCCCGCACCAGCGCCTGCAGGCTGCCCAGTGGGGCTGGGCTGGCGGCCAGTGGGGCTGGGCTGGCGGCCAGCGGGCTGGGCTGGCGGTCGGGGGCGGCGGCCTGCTGGCCTGTGTCGGAAGCCCCCGGCCGGCCGCTCCCCTCGGCGGCCAGCAGCAGGGCCTGAGACCATTCCACAAACGCCCGCTCGGCCTGGTCGAAGGCGGACTTGTTGACCCAGACGCCCCAGGTCACGTGGTGGCAGGCCACCTGGCTTCCGTGCGTGCAGGGGCCCCGGGGGCCCAGGGCGGCTGGCTGGGCCGTCTGGGCGGCCGCGGCCGCCAGCTTCTGGCGGTAGGAGCTCTCCGCCTGGTCAAACACGGGCTTGTCCAGCCACACGCGGTCGGCGGAGAGGCCCACCAAGGCCAGGTCGGCCTGGCCCAGGCCGCTCTTGGGGGAGCGCTTCCTCTTCTTCTGCGGCGGCTTCTTTCCATCCAGGCTCTTCCTGGGGTCACTCGTGCCGCTGTTGTCGGGGGCACCTGCCTCCTCGGCGTCCTTGGCCTCCTCCTGCCCTGGCCCGTTCACGGCCGGCCCCTCCGCCGGGAGCTGCTGGGTGGCGGCGGCTCGTGTGGCCTCCTGCTCGTAGAAACGCCGCTCGGCTTCCCCATACTTCTGCTTGTCCTCCCAGACCGTCTCCAGGGCACAGGAGGCCTTCCCGCTCCTCATCTTCCGCACAGCGTTAAAAAGCAAGCACAAGAAGGCAGTTGCAACACAGTGGGCCACGGGAGGACGGCCCCACCCCCCTCCTCAGCCTGACTCGAGGGGCTGGTGGGCCAGAGGGTGCTCCCCAACGGGGGTGCCATGCGGTAGCAAGCAAGGACCTAGAGTCAAGTCCACGGGAAACTCGGGGAAGCAAAGAGCAAACACGAGTCTGTGCTCCCTCCACTGCAAAACTCATCTTTGCTAAGGCACCCGGCTCTGCACGGGGTCTAGACAACACCGTTTCCCCGCTTCGGCCACAGACACCTCCTCTCCTAGAGCCTCTGCAGAGAGCTGCTGCACGACACACAGGGTGCGCGCCCTCAATGTGATTCTAGAACAACGACAGATCGCTCTTAGGACAAGCATGTTCCACAAGACAGACACTTGTGCTGAAAGATCGCTCACTGCTCGTCTACACTTCTCACTGGACGGCCTCTGTTTTTGCTACGTTCGGCCACGTGCCCACAGCACTGCCGGTTCTGGTTCCAGAGTCGCTCTGGGGGTCTCTGAGGCTGGCCGACCTGCCCCGGGGAGGCACACGCTCCTAGGGGAGCGGAGGCCGGAGGGCCCGTCCTGGCAGGGCCACACCGGGGAAGAACCAGGCCCCCCGTCAGCGGCAGCCGCCGGCCGTCCGCCCACTGCTCTGGCTGTGCTTACAGCTCGGGGAGGCCACCTGACCCTCTCCGGGCCCTAGGGTGTCGTGAGGACGCCCACCCCTCCTTTCAGCGCCATCTGACTCGGGGGCGCCTCCCCAGGCCGGTGATGGAAGGCAGGCTGGGGGCTCTGGGTCCCGTCTGCTACGGTGGACCAGGCCTCAGCTTCCTCGCTACAGATGCTGCTCCCTCCAGTTTGGAGACCACGGTGGCCTGAACCACGGCTCGGAGCCACTGCCACCATCACAGCCTCTGGCCAGCAGCGGTCAAGGCCAGAAAGACGCAGAAGCCGGTCTGCTCTTAGGGCGCACCTAGTGGTCTGAGCACACACTCTGCTTCCAGAGGCACGGATGCAAGCGGCAGAGGTCTTCCGGCCACAGATCTGACTCCGGGCCCTGCTCCCCGAAAGCAGAAGGACCCCCACCAGCCGACCAACACCCAGGAGCTACTCTGCCCGGGGGCTGACCGGCATCCCCTCAGGATGTGGGGTCCCCTGCTTCTGTGGGGTCACGCAGTGACCTACGCGGGGCACCCACGTGCTGGGCCCTCATTTCCAGAAGACGAGGGCTCCGCAGGGAGGACAGCAAACTGTTCCCACCATCTATATGGGGTCGACATCCCTTTCCTAACAAAACCAAAACCTGGTTCTCGTTACCCAGTGGGACACGTCAGCTGTCTAAGCCCACAGTCACCGGGATCTGGGGAAGAGTCTCCCTTGTACTGTGAAGGGACATGCTGGGGGCCTCTGACAGCACAAGAGCCTCAGGCGTGGACAGAGCTCTGACCCCCGCCTCGCGCCTTCCTCCCCAGGCGGGCAGCGGTACTCACCAAGGCCAGGCTGGCGGCAGAGGCAGTGGTGGGAGGCGGGAGCGGGTGCCCAGGAGGCAAGGCATTGTGACATCACCCACTGTCCCTGAGGAGACCACAGGCCAATCGGGCAGGGCTTGTCTGCCCTTCAGCCTTTCTGGCACCAAGCCCCTGGCAGACCCTCACCCGGACAGCCCAGGGCTGGGCTGGCCGGACCCCTCGAGCTACACCCACCAGACCGAGCCTCCCAGCGTGGAGGCCCTGCAGCCCCTATCGGCCTCAATGCTGTCCCTGTCTCCCAACATCACCGCAGACTCTGCCCAGAGGCGGAAGCCGGCCAGCTACTCCTGGCCTGCTCAGGGGGTGCCCCCGCCCCAAGGCAGGAACGGGCTCAGTCCAGGGAATCCCGGAGACACGCAGCCCCGCCGCTACCCTACCCCACAGGACCAAAGCCCAGCTCCAGCAAACCCAGCACCTCCCTGTTGCAGAAAGGAAAGGGCGGCCCGCCAGGCCCCACATGGCGTGACAAGCGGACCAGGGGCTCCCCGGCTGAGGCGGAGGGGACGCCGCGGCAGGGGACAGGGGTACTTACTTTTACTCGGGCCTCCTGGGACGGCATGAAGAGAAAGCAGCGAGGTTAGACGCGGTCAGAAAGGGCAGCACAAGGAAGCCACGAGGCCGTTGCGGAGGCCGGAGGTGTGTGGTGGGGTGAACTAAGGTCGAGCACCCGACACGCCCACCACCCAAACCCCAGCAGGCGACAGAGTCCACCCACTCGGCTGCCCCTCGAAATGAGCACCTCTCAGGACTGTCGCTATCCGGAGCCCAGGCAGGCCCTGGGGGACGCCTTCTGAGCACCCTCCCACCTGTTCCAACCTGCGGAGAGGTCAGCCAGCACCCCAGTGGCCCCCTGGAGCTGTACAGGGGACCCCTACCCAGCCCCACTGTCGTGCTACCACAAAACCTGGCTGCTGGACACGACGCAGGACAGCCACGCGCGGTCCACGGGCCTCAGCAGCCGCGGACCCAGGGCCCGTGCTGCCTCATGCCAGGCGTGAACAAGACCGTCCTCCTGTTGTGACGCAAGGACGGGGCTTTCGCCCAACCCCAGGTGGGAAAACAGGCCAGAAACACCCTGTGCCCCACCCCAAACCCAACAAAGGTGGCACCTCAGGAGCCGAGACTGCCAGACCCCGGCTGCCCCGGGATCCCCCAGCAGCCCCTCACCAGAGCCCTGGAGATCTGCCTCCTGTCTGCAGCAGGAACTCTGCCTCACATGCACAGGCACGAAAGCATCAGGTCCCTGACAGACGGGGACTGCCTGGGACCCTTGGGATGTGTGTGCGCGCGCGCCAGGCCCAAGGACAGCCAGCGACCCTGCGGGAGCACAGGCCGCAGTGAGCCACTCCCACTGGCTGTGTCACCCCGAGGCAGCGAAGCCAGTGTTGGGACCAACTACCCCCACCGGGACGCTGGAGGACCAGCCGGCAGGTCCTCCCCCTGCCCCCCTCAGATGCAAGAGCCCGGCCCACAGCCTCCGCCCCCGCCTCCAAGAGCTCCCTAATTCCGTGAAGAGCTGCGGAACTGGAAACCCATCTCTTGCAGGAGAAAAGCAAGTCTGAGCCTGAACGAACGCCTCAGAGAAGCCAAACACGCCTCCGGTCACACAGCGGGGACCCCAGGCTGCCTAGGAACAGGTGGGCCCCCTCCTACCATCTCTCCCAAAGGCACAGCAACGGCTCGCCAGTAACGGGGCGAGACACGGGACGACTCGAGAACACCAGGCCCAACACGGAGAAGGAAGGGCCCTGCGGTGTCCCCACCCTCTGCTCCTGAAAGTGGACGGGACTGCCAGTGTCTCCCTGTCCGCTCACCCGCCTGGCAATATAGCCGCGTGGCCACCACTCAGGCCGCCTGCACTGCTCCGAGCGGGCGTGGTCCCTCTCAGCTGCCCAGGGGGCCCCGAGGGCCGGAGGTGCAGGAGGCCCTGGGGGATCTCACCCCACCCAGCCGCTGGGGTCTTCAAGAAAAGCAGCCAGCAGCAGAGCTCGTCCTGGCTACAGACGGGCCCCTCCTTGGCCACCGTCCCAGCCAGGCGCCATCCGCACTCAGGACCGCATGGACTCGAACCCATGCTCCAGGCGTAGGTAGGCACAGCTCTTCTCAGAGGTGGGAAGGGAACCTGGCAGCAGACCCCCAAAGGACACCCCTGGCTGGAGGGCCATCAAAGAAAGGGACGATGTGGCCTGCCATGGCTGGGCCCACCCAGGTGCCAGTGCCTCTGAGAGCCTGGGTGACTGGGGAAGGTTTCTGGGAAGGGCTGCCCCCCTCCCCCGGCTCTGCCTTCTACACCACTCTCCCATCCCCCAGACACCATCCCATCAGTCACACACGGAAGAGCTCCCCAACTGTCCACCCAGGGCTCAAAGAGCCCATCTTCCAGGGGAAGTGGGACCCAACATGAGGACCACGGGGAATGGGGCGGGGCTGTCTGCAGGCCAACTCATCTCCTCTGGGACCCCAGGGTCAGACCAGCACTTCACTACAGAGCGTTCCGTGGTACCTCCCGTGTCTGAGGCACAGTGACGAGCACCTGGCATGTCCGAACCCACAAGAACAGCCGCACAGAGCGGAGGCTGCCCGGGTCGGCACCGGTCCACACAGAGGCTAGCTGTGCAAGGCAGGAATGCCGCCTTGTGCCGGGGGAACCCCAAGCCCCACTCGGAAACATCAACCTGTCCCGCTGGCAAAAAAGGGGCCCCCCCATGCCATCAGACTCGGCTCCCGCCGCAGCTGCCCACACCACCCCAGGCAGGCACAACAATGTCTGTACCTCTAATGCCACAGCCTGTCCGTTCTATTCTGTCCCAGCTGCCAGAGCCCGGTCTACGCTACTCGGCCTGGACCCTGCACCGCCTTCCCTCGGGGTGACCCCAGTACCACACATGCTTCCCCAACCTTCCAGTAAACACTCGAGTCCCTGTGTGCATCCCCAAGCCTCCCACACAGCGGATGGAGGGCGTGGGGAAGGGAAGCCCCAGTCAGGTAGGGGAGAACTGGGGACCCAGGTCTTACGCCACACCAGCACCACGTGGCCACCTACTCTGAGCACCTACGTGTCCTCTTACACTCTGAGCACAGGGCTAGGGCTCAACACATACCCTTGCCAGCATTTCTGCAGTCCCTGAAAAATACAGTGCACCAGATACCAAAAATAATTTTTTTGGTTAATCTTCAAAAAAAAAAAAAAAAAAAAAATCATCGAGAAAGCTACGGTCACAAAAACGAGGGTCAAGCCCATGTGACCATCTGTGCTGATCCCTGGTACCCTCACCGTGCTCCCCAAGAGCAATGCTGCGGACGTGGCCCAGCACCAGCCCCTCCAGAGGGCAGCTGTCTCCGGACCATCAAGGGCTCTCCCCGGGCGGTGAACCTCACAGCAAGCCCCACTCCAGAGAAGAAAAGGGTGGCCCGGAGGGCACTCCCCAGGTCTGGCAGGAGGCCCAGAACACGGACTGTCCTACAGCGGTGACAGGCTTATGTGTCAGTCACTCCGAAAGACGATGCCATCCACAGGGCTGGGCCTGGAAGGTTCAGGAAGCACCAGGTCCCCTGTGAGCCAGCACACTTACAGGCTCAGGGTACCCAGAAAAGGTCGGGCTGTCAGAGACGCTCCAGCAGACGCCTCCTAAGACGTGTCCCTCCCAGCCCCAGGCCAGGGTCAACTGAAGCGGTGCTCCCCCCTGGGGCGGGAACCCGGAACCCGCCCCCACCAAGTTAAGCCAACGACTTCCCTTGCTCCGGGTGCACTTCCTTCTGGGAACCTTGACACTCAGCCTCCACCGCACCAGCCCCCCAGCTCCGTGGCTCCAGGAGAAGCCCTTCCCTCTGCCCCGCACTCACAGTGCCCCCGTCTCGGGGAGGAATCGCCCACACCCCTTCAGACACTGGCTTCCACGGCGCCTGCTGCCGGGGCCACCTTATCCAAGTCATGGCTCCAAGCCGTTCCGAGAGCCCTGCGCGTTTCTTCCAAGTCTCTCAGCAGACGCGTCCTTGCTCTCTCCCGCGTCCACGAACCGCCAGGGTTCCACGAGGGTTGGGCCGACCCTGACCCCCCAGGCCCCGGACCGGAGCGCGACAGATACCCGACGAGCGCGCGCTGGACAAAGGAGGGGCTTCTGCCCCCCATCCCGCGGCCGCTGTCCCCCACGCCGGCGTCACTGCGGGGCCGGGAGCCTGCGGCAGGGTCGCCCGGCCACGTGGCCCGCGCGCCCCGCCCCCCTGCGCCCTCTGCCCGCACTGACGCCGCAGAGCCACGGGCGCACCCCGGGCGCCCGCCGCATCCCCGCCCCGGCCCCTGGGGTCTCCGCGGCGCGTGCGGCCCCTCCGGGAGCGGGCTGCGGTACTCACGCCTGCCAAGGACCCGGCGACCAGCGAGGAGCGCTCGTGGCCCGGGACGGCGGGGGAAAGGAAGCGGCAGCCAGGCCGCGCACGGGAAATGAAGCAGCGGGCTGTACCACGCCGCGGGCCGCGCACGGGGGGAGGCGGCTCCCGCGCACCACCCGCCTCGCCGCCACGGTCCCGGCGAGGCGCGACGCTCCCCGCGGCCGCCGAGACGGCAGGCACTGTGAGAGCACCACGGGGCTCGCCGTGTCCCCGCCGGGCCGCCGCGGGCGGCCGGGGGCAGGACTGCGGCTCACCCGACCCCTCCCCTGCCGGCGCAGTGGGCGCGTCGGGCCAGGGCGGGGCGGAAGGACCCACACGCGCCGGAGGACGCGCGGCGCGCGGGGCGGGGCCGGGCGACGGGGCCTGCGCGCCTGCGCCTCCGGAGCTGGCTAGACAAAGGGGAGGGCCCGGCCGGCCCCGCCCCCAGCGCCCCGCCCCGCGCGGCCGGCCGGGCGGGCGTGTGGCCCCCGCGTCCCCGCCGCCGCCGCCGCCGCAGCCATGTACCCCGCGGGCCCCCCGGTCGCCCCAGCTCCGCGCCGCGGCCGCCACCCCCCGCCCGGGCCCCCCACGCAGCCGCCGCGGCTTCCCGCGCCCACCCCGGCCCCAGCCGCGCGCCCGTCGCCTCCGGCGCCCGGGCCGCGGCCCGGCGTGGCCGTGAAGATGGCCTTCCGCAAGGCCTACTCCATTAAGGACAAGCTGCAGGCCATCGAGCGCGTCAAGGGCGGCGAGCGGCAGGCCAGCGTGTGCCGCGACTTCGGGGTGCCGGGCGGCACGCTGCGCGGCTGGCTCAAGGACGAGCCGAAGCTGCGCTGGTTCCTGGAGCAGCTGGGCGGCGAGGTGGGCACGCAGCGCAAGAAGATGCGGCTGGCCAACGAGGAGGAGATCGACCGCGCCGTCTACTCGTGGTTCCTGGCGCTGCGGCAGCACGGCGTGCCGCTGTCGGGGCCGCTCATCCAGGCGCAGGCCGAGGCCTTTGCGCGCCAGATCTACGGCCCCGAGTGCACCTTCAAGGCCAGCCACGGCTGGTTCTGGCGCTGGCAGAAGCGCCACGGCATCTCCAGCCAGCGCATCTACGGCGAGGCCGAGCCCCTGGCCGCGGGCCCCGCGCCGGGCCCGCCCGTCAAGCAGGAGCCCGCGCAGCCCCCCGGCTCCGGCGCAGGTCCCCTGCCAGACCGGGCCCCAGCCCCGCCGCCCCCCGCGGAGGGCGGCTACGGCGACGAGCAGATCTACAACGCGAACGTCACTGGCCTCTACTGGAAGCTGCTTCCGGAGCAGGCCGCGCCCCTGGGCGCGGGGGACCCCGGCGCGGGGGGCTGCGGCCGGCGCTGGCGGGGTGACCGGGTGACCGTGCTGCTGGCCGCCAACCTGACCGGCAGCCACAAGCTGAAGCCGCTGGTCATCGGGCAGCTGCCGGACCCTCCTAGCCTGCGCCACCACAACCAGGACAAGTTCCCCGCCTCCTACCGCTACAGCCCAGATGCCTGGCTCAGCCGTCCACTGCTGCGGGGCTGGTTCTTCGAGGAGTTCGTCCCCGGCGTGAGGCGGTACCTGCGCCGCAGCTGCCTGCAGCAGAAGGCTGTGCTGCTGGTGGCCCACCCGCCCTGCCCCAGCCCAGCAGCCAGGATGCCCGCCCTGGAGGACAGCGAGGACACCCTCTGGCGGTGTCGGCCTGAGCCCCTCAGTCCCCCAGAGGAGCTCCAGACCCCGGACGGGGCTGTGCGCGTGCTCTTCCTGTCCAAGGGCAGCAGCCGGGCGCACATCCCGGCGCCGCTGGAGCAGGGCGTTGTAGCTGCCTTCAAGCAGCTGTACAAGCGGGAGCTGCTGAGGCTGGCCGTGTCCTGTGCGGGGGGCTCACCGCTGGACTTCATGCACAGCTTCATGCTCAAGGACATGCTCTACCTGGCCGGCCTGTCCTGGGACCTGGTGCAGGCAGGCAGCATTGAGCGGTGCTGGCTGCTGGGCTTACGGGCGGCCTTCGAGCCCCGGCCCCCCGAGGATTGTGCTGGGCAGCCCGCCTGCCAGGCGGAGGAGGCCGCCGAGCACAGCCGGGTGCTCAGTGACCTCACGCACCTAGCAGCCCTGGCCTACAAGCGTCTGGCGCCGGAGGAGGTAGCCAAGTGGCTGCACCTGGATGATGACGGGGGCCTGCCTGACAGCTGCAGAGAGGACGCAGGCCCTGGCCGGCCCCCTATGCTGGTCCCTGCTGCCCCTCCCACCCTGGCCAGCCTACCCTGTGTCATGGGGGGTGGGGAGGAGGAGGAGGAGGAGGCTGCCGTGCCCACAGCTGGGGAGGCTGTCCGGGGTCTGGAGACAGCTCTGCGGTGGCTGGAGCATCAGGACCCCCAGGAGGTGAGGCCGCCCAAGCTGGTGCAGCTGCGCTCCCTGATCAGCATGGCCCGGAGGCTGGGGGGCATCGGTCCCTCTCCTGCAGTCCCCGAGGACGGGGTGTGACCGAGCCAGCCTGAGTGGCCCCCACGGTGGCTGTTCTCCTGCTGCACTTGGAGGGAGGGGACACACACAGTCTTCCATTTCCTCTCCTTCCCTTCTCTGGGATGGCCCACCCCATGGCTCAGGGGGCTCCAGGGATCCCAGCCCCAGGCTGGCTTGGAGGAGCTCTGTTAGGCTCTGCTCCACCAGTCCACCATCTTCCTGAGGGGGAGCTAGAAGTGGGGCCCCGGGCTCCTACATCTCCTCCCTGGGCAAGCACTCTCATGGGGTCTGTGGTTTTAGCTGGGGTCCCTTGGCACACACACGACGTAGCACGCTAATCAAAGCCGCTCTTGGTTTCCCGGCTCTGGCCCTTGTGGGGCTGAGACCTTGAGCCCAGTGCCTGTACCTCCTCCCTCCTCCCAGGTGGCCCATCACATGCACTGTACAGGGGCCGGCACTCCCGCAAGTCTGGAGCTCTGGTGCTTCACGGTTCCCATGCCTGGCCATGCAGTCATCGTGGAGGCACACCGTTTTGGTTTTCAGCACGTTACGCCCATTTTTACAGATGCCCTGCCTGGCGGCCAGCATGGTGTCTCATTCTCCAGCCTGGGGCTGGTCTTGGAAGTTGGTTCCACAGAGGATGGGGCCCAGTGACTGGGGACCCCAAGGTGCTGGACGCAGCAGGGAGTATAGATTTCTCTTCCACTGGGATTGTTAGTTTTCCTTAAAATTCCACTCCCAAACCGCTGTCCTATTTTATGGGGTTAGCAGCCTTCTAGACTTGGGCCCCCGGTGACTTGACCAGGGACCGAGCAAGCTCCCTCGACCGGCCACGCCATCCACCCGGAGCGGGCTTGTGCTACTGACAGCCACACGGGGACAGCCTGACAGTGCCTTAGTGCTCCTCCGAGGCCGCCCCACCGCTCCCAGCACTGCCAGGGCTGTGGCTAAGGAGCCACTTCCCACAGCCCAGCACCCAGGCTTCTGAGGGGTTCCACTTGGGAGAAAGAGCGCAGTGCTCGGCGTCCCCACCCAGCTCTAGCTGCAGGCCGGCTGCTGGTCCGCGGCCCAGCCCGTGTCCCCCAGGGGCGGCCTTTCTACCCTCTCTCCACCCCCACCTGCCTCACATCCTCCTGCTGTAGGTGGACGGTGTGTTCGTGGGAGGAGGCAGCCATGAACTGCGGAGGCAGCTGGAGGGAGCCCCCAGAGCAACTTCCTCACGAGTCTGAGAACAGAAATTATCCCGTGGAACTGTACTGTTTGTGGTGGGTTACACACATACATCTTGAATCTGGAAGCCAAGGGAAGGTGTAAAAAATCTGGGGGCAGGGGCTTGACTCGCCAGGCCCAGGGCAGCAGCCCCCAGCTGGAGACTGTGCACCCACTTAATAACGGACTAAAGCCCATGGCCCTGGAGGCCCCTTTGGCCGTCTGGCTGGTCCTGGGACTCGAACCCAAGCAGGTGGCACGGGGTTTTGGGAGGTCTTACCTTTTATAACATCTGATGGCAACTCAGGGACCTAGGGCTGGGAGGCCCTGGCCTCTGTTCTACCGGGCCTGCCCCCGGGGTTATCTGGAGAGGCCGACCTCAGGGCCCACAGGGGCACCAGGCAAGGGTGCACCTGGGCCTGAGTTTCTCTCTGCTGAATGGCTTCCAAAAAGCCGCTCTCGGTGAGGGCCCTCGTTAGGGCCTCCAGTGGGCTTGGCAGTGGGCTGGGAAAGGGAGGTGCAGGAGATGGAGACAGGCCAGTGTGCAGGTTCTTCTAAAACTGCCCTTGACCTGCACCTGTTAGGGTGGATGAGACCATGCTGCAGGAAGGGGAGCCCATCTGAGAGGCACGGTCTTGCTGAAAGGGGCCACAGGCCTGGGAAGCTACCCCCAGCCAACCGGTGGGCTGCGGGGCCAAGTCAGCATGTGGTGAGGGGAGGAGCGTGCCCTCCAGCCCGGCTCCCAGCCCAGCAAGTCAGGATCGCGGTGGAGAGCTGGGCGCTGTTTGTCCTCAGATAAGAGTGCCTACCAGTGAGGCTTGACTCTAGGAGTGTGTCCTGGGCAGAGCAGGGGCTTTTGGGGTGCACGCTCTATTGAGGGACCTTTTCACACCCATCCTTGCTGATGGGGCAATTCACGCAGTCAGATGGGCCCAATGTGCATTATAATAAAGGTTCGTGTCAACTTTATGTGTCCCTGTTCCAAAGTCTTAATATATTTTTTTGAGTTTTGGCGTCTATTTTACTTACTTTATTTTTTAAAGATTTTATTTATTTGCGAGAGAGTGCATGAGAGGAGGAGGGCAGCGGGAGAAGCAGACTCCCCACCGAGCAGGACTCAATCCCGGGACCCCAAGGTCACGACCTGAGCCGAAGGCAGACACATTGCCAACTGAGTCACCCAGGCGCCCCATTTTACTTATTTAAACAATCTCTCCGTCAAATGACTCTGAGCGCGTGACCCTGAGGATCTAGTTCCGTGCTCTATACCCTCAGCCAAGCAGGTAGTTCTGAAGTCTTAATTTTGTAATTTCTGACGCAATGCTTAGATCTAGACCACCTCATAATCTGAAAACATGAGGGAGACATGAACACTGACGAAAGGAGAAGTTCAAGTAACCTGAGCGTGGGCTACGAGGGGAGCTGTGGGCAGCCGGTGAGGAGGCTGCAGCCTGACCCCCAAAGCCACTCATGACTCCTGTCCTGTCCAGGGCACGGCTGCCCTCCCGCCTGGCTGGCCAGAGGTCGTCCCCTGTCCCACGAGCTGACCCCACCAGGTTCCCGGGCTGTATGAGGAGGCGCACAGCTGAACCCACCACACACCGGGGGGCAAAGGTTCCAGCCCACAGGGCCGACTGCACCCTGCCAGCTCCCAGGACCCAAGCCTCAGCTCACAGGTACCTCCGGGCCCCTGGACTCTGCTTTCTCAGCCTAAAGATCGGTCACTCAGTGTGATCGGACAGCGCCTTTATTCCCGCCTCCCAGGTCGGTCAGGTGCAGAAGCGCCTGGGGACGTGCTCGGGAGGCCAGGCTGGGGATGAGGGCAGGAGCAGGGGAGCACTGCTGCAGGGTGTCACCAGCCACCACCCGACGGACGGACTGGCTGCAAACCAGAGGTGGCCCACTCCCACCTCGTGGGGGCCTGGCATCGGCAGGCTGCAGGCAGGAGCGAGGGGAGTTCCGGCACTCCAGGGCCTTGGTGGGGTGGGGGAGCTCCAAGAGCCACGGGGGTAGTGTGGGGGGACAGCGGCAGGCAGCCCACCGTCCACCCAAAGGCCCCAGGGCCTTGGTTTGGGACCCAAGTTCCTGGCATTCCCAGCTGGTTGCTCCATGTGGGGATATGCCGAAGAGTCACGTCCTTCAGTCACAGGCCAGGCCAGGAGACCCTCGAGGATGACCCAGGGATCGGTTGTCAGGGTCAGCTCTGCCTGCCACCTGCCAGGAGCTTAGCGGAGGGAGGGGGCCCACACGCAGCTGAAGCCAAGTCCTTGCTCTGCAGCAGGCTAGGCACGTCCCCTGGGACCTCCCCTGGCCTGCTGGGGACCGGCACTGCGGCAGACCCACCCAGGGCTCTGTTCGTGGGACTCCCCAAGGGAAGGACCCGGTGCGGCTTCTCCTCAGCCCCAGGGTCTTCTCGGGGGCCGCTGGCAGGGTCAAGGCCTAGCTCCCTGTAGCTGACCTGCCGCCACCCCAGGCATGGCAGATCAACCTGGGGATAAAATAGATGTGGTGGCCTTCCAGCGCTGGCTTCAGTGAGGAGGAGCCTATCTCCCGTGCAGTATCCAGGTCCTCCCCCAGTCCCCCACCCCCGAGCTGGCTGCAGTCACACAGCTGTTGGAAGGGCCGACCCACCAGCTGAGCACACGGGGCCCCTGGCCCACACTGCCACAGCTCCAGCCCTCCAAACCCCAGTCACCTGTGATGGTGGCCACTGCTGATGCCTCTGCCCTGCGCTGGCCGGGGTGGGGTGGGGGGGTGGTTCCCATGGTGAGGGATGCCCTGCCTATGAACCCCTCTAGTCCTGTCCCTTCTCATTTGCTCCCTTGGAAGTCGGGGGTGGGGGCAGCCCGGAAGGCTGGGACCGGGGGAGGGGGGCAGGTGGGCAGCCCACAGCCAGTACCTGTTCCCTACTTCCCGCTGAGCTCCCTGGCCCGACAGGTGGCAGCCTCCACGGCGCTCATGGTGGCAGCCCGCAGCCCACCCCGCTCCAGGGCGTGGAGCCCGTAGATGGTGGTGCCGCCTGGCGTGCACACGTCTGTCCGCAGCTGAGCTGGGTGCTGCCCGTTCTGCTGCAACATCTTGGCTGTCCCCTGGGGAGAGGGGCCCTGGGGGTGACTTGGGGGAAGCGGGCAGCCTCTTCTCCTCTGGTGCAGCCTGCTTCAGCCTGCTCCACGGCCCACCCCCATCCCAAATCTCCATCCAGGCTTCCTGGGCCTGCTGTCCCTCCTCCGACCGCTCCTGGGAGACAGACCAGCGCATGCCCCCTCCCACAAGCCCTCAGGGGCTGCCCTCACTCACCAGCAGGGTCTGAGCGGCGATGCGGTGGGCCAGGCTGCCCGGCATGCCCATCTTGATGGCACCCTCGGCCAGGGCCTCTGAGAAGGCACACACCTGGAAGCGGGGGCGGGGGACCGTTAAAGCCAACACTCTTCCGCACGCAGCTCCCAGTCTGGGGAAAGCTTGGAACCTTCAGGAACACAGCCCAGAACATTGGCCACCAGTGCAGGAATTGGGCCTGAGGCTTGAGCCCAGGGGTCTGACTGGACAAAGGCCCAAGGAGGCAACGACATAGCACAGAGTCAAGCTCACAGGCAGCCCAAGAACCAAGTCATCGAATCCCAAAGGCTGGGGTCATTGCAGGGACTCGAAGTCTCCACTTTGCCAAGGGCTGGCCTGGGGGTGGCGGACGAGGCAATACTTACGTAGGCGACACCGCTGCCACTGAGGCCAGTGTGGATGTCCACGTGGGCCTCAGGCACCTCCTCGCACTGCCCGCAGGCCTCCAGCAGGGCCTGCAGGAGCTTGGCCTCACTGCTTCCGGCGTGGCGGCCCCTGGCCATCACCATGGCCCCTTCCTGAACCACGCAAGGCAGGTTGGGTGAGACCCGCAACACCCGTGCCGTCGGGGGCAGCAGCTGGTCAGAGAGAAGCCGGAGTCAGGGGTCATGTGGCATTGGCCCTGCCAGCTGTGGGCTCCCTCCCCTGCGTCCTGAGTGGGGTGCCAGCAAGAGCCTGAGTCCCAGCCCCCTTGGCCACCTGGCCATCTCTTCAGGCTGGGGTTGGTCTGAGAGGCTGTCAGTCGCAGGTGTCACCCATGCCACCTTCCTAAAGGGCTGAACCCAGGCTGCCACCAGTCTGGGATGGCAAAAGGAGGGAAGTTCAGACCAGCAGAACGGACTCTGGGGTCAGACCCTTTAGCTCCCACATAACCTCCCCCCGCCCACCCCAGGCCACTCACCTCTTCCAAGGTGCTCAGAGAGACCCCGGCAGCCACAGACACCAAGATGTGCTCAGACGTTACCACAGGGGCCACCTCTGCCAGGACAGTGGGCAGGACGTGGGGCTTGGTAGCAAAGAAGACCAGTAAGCAGTTCTGCAGAACCTCCCGGTTGGAGTGGGTGGTCTGGCAGCCCAGAGCCTGTAGTGCGGACAGTGGGATCGGGGCTAGGGTACATGGGACCTCCCAGACCGTGGCCCTACCTGCTGGAGGCCACCCTGCATCCCCAGGGGCCCCCATGGGTCTCTCCCATTGCAAGTGCCTGCACCACCCGACATCCAATGGCCAAGACTCACCCAGACCACCCGTTCTCGCTCAGGACCAGCCCTGCACCTCACAGGACCCCTGATGTCAGCATTTCTTCGCGCCCACTGACCCCAGTGAGTGCCCACAACCATCTCTGCCCCCCCAACACACATGCACACATGTGCACGTACATGAGCACACAAACCCTTCACTGTATCCTAGTGCTCTGCAACTTTGACTTTTCTTCTGATCTTTGGCCTCCCCTTTCCCAGTCCAGCCCAGCCAGTCTCAAAAGTTTAGCACTTCCCTGGCCCCAGGAACTGTCTCAGAGGGACAGGGGCCAAGAGCCACCATGAGCCCCCCAGGAAAGCCTCAACTCCGAAGAGCTGGGGCCTAGCTCACCTGGAAGTGGCAGAGGTTCCTGTCGGTTGGCGCGCTGGCCAGTATGTGCCGAGCTTCCACTTTCCCTGGAGAGGGGCAAAAGCAGAAGGGTCAGTGCAGAGGTGGGGTGGGAGGAAGGGAGAGTGGGAACCAGCCTGGCCTGTCCCTTACTGAAGGGCGAGTCACGGCTCAGCCATCCGGGCCACCCTGGCCCGTAGCTGGCCTGACACTCTGTCAAAACCCAAGTGCTTGGCAAGGGCGTTCTAAGACCCAGAACCAGACACAGCCCCATTTTATTCTGCTTGTCGGTCGTCACCACCTGCCTGCCCTGATGAATCCACAGGCAGGCTAGACACAGGACCCAAGAGCTTGCCTGGTCTCATGAGGACACAGCACTCAGGGATGGGAAGGTTGGGGTGGAGGACTGGGCACAGTGGGGAGGGGGACACAATAGGGCCTGGGCTTCCCTGGGTGTTGGGGGTGTGTCTGTGCTGGGATGTCCAAGCAGAGGCTACGAGCCCCCCTGGTAGAAATCACCTGCATTTGCGGTGTACAGGGCTGGGGAGATTAAGTTTCTGTACGGTCTAATAGGAAGGCAGAAGCGCATCCCACAACCAGAACGCAGAGCTGATTAGTCATGACAATGACACCACCACACGTGCCTACACGCACCAGTGCTGTGTTCCACACTAAACCTGTACAGCCCTGGGAGGAAAGCCATACAGCCAGGTTTCCCAGGTGAAACACCTGTGACATGCACTCAACTATTTTCTGATGATTCTGACCCTTCTGAACCCTGCCTGTGGCTGAAGGCGGAAAGCCAGCCCATAACGTGCACATAAGGCTTTCCAAATCCCGTGGAGTAAGACCAGGACAGCACTGTGGTCCTCCACCCGGGAAGTTTTGCCCCTCAACCCCAGGGGACACGTGGTAACCTCTGGGAACAGTTACGGCTGTCCTAACCGTGGGGATGCTAGTAGTATCTAGTGGGGCGAGACCAGGAAAGTGGCCACACACCCAGCAATGTGAAGGACGGAGAATTCTCTCTCCCCAAAGGGCCGCACTGCCCACGGGGAGGACACCTGCAGCCTGCGGCGCAGTGGGGCTGGCACACAAACAGGACAGAGTCGCCGTCTCAAAGGTCAAGCTCTGGACCCAGGCGGCGGGCCAGAAGTTAGTGGAGGTCCCAGCTCTGCGGTGGTGCTGCCCGAGGGCAGTGCCGCCGCCAAATACTTCACCTCACAGCTCCTAGCAGGCACGTCGAGCGAGCGGGAGAGAAAGACAAGTCGCCGCTGATACGCTTTATTGACCGAACGCAAGCAAAACGCCACCGCGCCAGCGCTAACCACCACCCAGACACGCTGCGTCCTCGCTCGCTGCGCGTCCCCCGTCTTCCCGACCACACGCGGTTCTCCGTCTCACCTCGGACCGCGCCCATGTCCAGGGCTCCGCGGCCCCTCGAGCCCCACGGCCGCCGCGGGCACCGCCAGCTCTACGCGCCCTCGCGCACCCCGGCCGCCGCGCTGAGGAAGCAGAGTCCGCGGTCCGCCCCGGCCCACCCTGCGGCCCCGCTGCGCCCTGCGGACCCGCGCGGAGGGCTGGCCTGTGGCCCGGGCGCATCCCCCCGGGCAGGTGAGCCCTTCCCTCGCACGTCGGGCGCGCGTCGGACGCCCGCTGGCTCGACCCGGGGACCCACGCGCCCACGCCCGCGGCGCCCCACCTGCTCGGATGAAGCCCTGCGCGATGGCCTCCGCCATACGTCCCGCGCCTACAAAGCCCACGCGAAGCGGGCCGGTCCCCGGCTCCGCCACCGCCGCCGCCATGTTGCCCCGGCCGGAGCCGACCGTTCCCCGCCCCACGCCCTCGGCCCAGCCAATGGGCTACGCCACCTCGCCCCTGTCCTCGTCGATTGGCTCCCGGGGCTTTACGCTCCGCCGGCCCCTTCCGGGCTCCGCGCTCTACGCTCGCTCAGAAGCGAGTCCCTGTCCCGCTGCTCGTTGGTCCGAGAGCGCGCGAGAGGGCGCGAGAGCGCGCGAGAGAGCGCGGGGGGCGGGGGCGGGGCCCCCAACGGTCCGCCAGACCGTTTCTCCGGGCCGCTGGCTCCGGGCCCGAGCTCGCCGTGGCAGGCTCAGGGTGCGTGGTGTGGACCGCTTGAGAGGCTCCATTCAAAGGCGAAGGGTCGGCAAGGGTGAGGGTTCCTCTGACTGTCCCGGCGGTCTGCGCCCTGGAGCGTGCCTGGTGGGTGTCCCTCGCGAGGACGCTGCAGAGGCCGGAAAGCTCCGGCGGGGGCTGCCGGGCAGCTTAGCTTCCAGGAAGAAGCATTCGCCCTGACTCTGATGAAAGGCCGGGGCCGGCAGGGCCTGGACCCCGGACCCCACACCCCACCATCGGGACATGTCGGGAGCCGGGGAGCGGAGCCCTGCCAGCCTTTGGCCGGTGTCTCTGGGTGGGAGCCGCGTCCTCGGGGCGCCCTGGGCCTCTGGAGCCGGGGAGTGGACTCAGGTGCGGAGGGCAGGGCTGCCAGGTCGGGGCTTGTGGTCAGCACCTCTCCAAGCCGCAGCGGGTCCAGGTGCCAGCGTAATGCGGGCGCTGCTAGGGGAATGGGAGCAGTGGCCTGTCGCTGAACGGGGTTAAGAAGCTCTAACAACCAGCTTGGATCCCGGTTTTCCTGGGCCTCCCAGGCTGCTGCAAGAAGGCAGGAGAGGCCTTCCTGAGGCCTGGGTCTCCAGGGGAGACCCGGCCCATCTTGCTGGCCCAAGGGTGGGGGGCGGGGCGATGGAGTGCTTGGTGGCGGAAAGCGGCCGACGGGAGGGTAGGGGTGGAGTACTTTAACTTTTAATTGACACGGGTAAAATAAGGCTTCAAAATCTAAGATTGTAGGTTTCTTTACAGATTGCATTTACGGGCGCCTGAGTGGGTCAGCGGTTTAAGCCTCTGCCTTCAGCTCAGGTCATGATCTCGGGGTCCTGGGATCGAGACCCGCATGGGGCTCTCTGCTCAGCCAGGAGCCTGCTTCTCCCTCTGTGTCTGCCCCTCTATTTGTGATCTCTGTCTGTCAAATAAATAAAATCTTCAAAAAAATAAAGATTGCATTTTAAAAAGTTTTGTTATTCTAAACTCTACTTTGACACATTCTAAGAGCTTCAACACTAAAACCCCCTCATTCATTCAGCGCTACCCCCACAGTGTGTGGGCCCTGCCCTGAGCGAGTGAGAAGGCCACCTGGCGTGGAGGATGGGCAGCCGTTGGAGGACCGGCCTTCCAGCTGGGGGGCCCGCCCGTCTGCAGTAAACACAGTGGCACACTCACAGCGGTGGAGAGTGGCTCATGCTGCCTGAACAGAGGAAAGAATTCTCATAACGCCAGGCACTTCTGGGGTCCGAAGGAGTCTGGGAGCCACCAGCATGAGGACAACAGGGTGACCCAGGAGCAAGGGCAGGTCTGGAGCCAGGGAAGGTATCTGAGGATTTTGGAGTTGGGCACTCCTGGGTCCACACCCCAGCACTGACTGACCGCCCTGGGGACTTGGCTGGATTCCTGCTGAGATCCAGAAGGTCTGTGTGGCTCACCCCCACCCACCAGGCCCAGCAGGCCTCCTTTGTGACACCCGCTACTCTCCAGGGGAGAGGGGCAGGTTAGGCCCCATCACAAGCTGCCGTCTGAGGGCTACGCAGAGGAGGGCCCAGGCCCGGTACAGCACTCTCCTGGGGGCCGCTCACCACCTTCCCCTTGGATCCATCCACATGCCTACTCAGCCTGTCCAAAGCCGGCACCAGCTTTGTCCCACAAAGTCCCAGCACTGACAGGCCCAGGGAGTTCAGGTCACCCGGGCCTGCACATGAATCTGTGGAAAGACTAAGCTGTGGCCACAGCGCCCGCTGGGACTGCTACAGGTCCCCTACCCTGCATCCCCACCAGCTGACCAGCCACCACCCCACCCTGCAGCCGGCCTGCTTCTCACCTGCACAGCTGCTTTGCCAGCCGCTGCTGCCCTACTACTCCAGGGACAGTCATCCGCCCTGGCCCAGCAGGCTGAGCGGTCAGCAGATGAATGGGTAGCCTGGGGTTAGTCCGGCTCAGGGAGACAGTGCCTGTGGTGGGAGGGGGTGGCATAGAGCTGCTGGGGCCAGGCCTGGGAAAATGGACTTTATTACCTCCCAGGGAGTGGGAGAGCAGGATTAGGAGGGGACACACTCAGGACCCCAGGACTGGTGTCGGGGAGCAAGGTGCCGGGCCTGACCAGCCCTTGGTTTCCCTGAGGACAGACATGAATGGCAGCCCCACTGCACAGCTGCCCAGAGCCACCCAGGCAGAGGAGTAGAAGGTGGGCCCGGATTGCCAGGCAGTGCCCTCCACTCCCGCAGGGTCTGAGGCTGCTGTCTCCGAGGCCTCTGCGGCAACCAGCGCCTACCCGCACGCCACGCTTCACTTCCGGGCCTGCTCATAGTTCTGGGTGAACCAGGCACAGGTCTCCTTCACAGCTGCAGAAGTGGGCAGGAGACAGGTGGTGGCAGGTGAGGGCTGGGGCTGCACTGATCTCCGCTGGAGGACAGGGGGAGGCCAGAGACCCCGGCGACACAGGCAGTTACCCCTTCTGTGTCCTGCCTCCCCGACAAGGGTTTGGACACCAGACCCTGAGGGGGTCTGCAGCCTGAAGCAGGGACGCCCAAGCCAGGAAGGAGGGGATAGGAGGTCCCGAGGGTCCCGAGGGATGGGTGGGAGAGCCGTGGGAGGACCAGGGGGCTCACCCTGCTTGAAGGGTGTAAACCGGAAGTTGGGCAGGTAGGTCCGAAGCTTCCCATTACTGGCCGTCTTCTTAAACTGCCCATCCGATTTGGTTGTATCAAACTAGGTGCCTGGTCAAGGCCACAGCAGAAGGGGTGACCCTGCCCCAGCCTGCCCTTGAACCTCTTCTGCCTTTCCCAGGGGGAGCCTTGGGGACAGAGCACCACCCCTCCTCTCCAGCTGCCAGGGGAAGAGCCATCTTGGGTGCGTCAGAGCCAAAGGATACGGTGACCTCCCCATGGAAGTCCATGGCCTCCACCACAGCTTCAGCTGCCTCCTGGATGGAGACCTCATCCTCCTCGCCCACTGTGGGGGAGCGGGGGTGGGGGAGGCAGGGGCCAACAGCCAGGTCAGGCCTCCTTCGCCTGGCCTCGCTGTCACCCAGTCCCCCACAATACTCATTCCCAACCCTAGCTGCTCCCAGGACGGACATGGGCTCTGCCCTGCCCCAGCGGCAGCGGCACTGAGGGGGACGCACCTGACAGGATGATGGGCTCCACCTCACTGTACTCCCGCAGGACCCAAACAAAGAGCCGGGCCAGGTCCTAGAAGTCACACAGGGTCAAAGGCCACAAGTTACAGCCACATGGGCCCAAAGGCCACCCCTCCTAGGTGCTCTGCTCAGTGAGGGCATAGCCCGGGCTCCATTGGGGCCAGAAGTCTCTCCCTTTGGGTGGCTCTCAGCCAGCTCCCCCCCAACAGAGAGTCACATCTCTCACTGAGCTCAGTGCTGCGCCTGGCGACGCCCAGAGGGCCAGGTGCCTATAGGGACCCAGGGAGGACCTGTGACTGCTCAGCCTGGACCCCTGCTCCTTTCCCAGGCTCCCTCACGCTATGGCCTTCCCACAGACAGGATGGACAGCCAGGAAACACTTGGGAGGAGAGCTAGACACCGCCCCACACCAACCAGTGAGTAGATGAACTGCCTCCGTGGCCTCCCGGTGCCCCAGACCGTCAGGGCGGAGCCGCTGCCTGCAGATTCAGGGAGGGCAGGTGTTGGGGGTGCTGTGCCAGACACACGCCTCCTCCCAGCTGAGGCCCTGGGGCCCCACAAGCAGGCACTCACTCTTGGCCAGGTGCACCTTGTGGATGAGGCCGGGCAGCACGTGGCCATCCTCGATGTTGAAGTTGTCGTGGGGCCCGAAGACGTTAGTGGGGATGACAGCGGTGAAAGTGCAGCCATGCTGCTGGAAGTAGGCCCTGCGAAGTCCCAACGTCTCCTCCGGCCCTTGCCCTGGGACCGCGGACCCACCGCACCCGCCCTGGCCTCATGGATGCAGAAACCCAAGACCCGCGAAGAGGGCTGTGAAGGGTGGGAGCCCTGCCCGGGGAACCCACGGGGCCCTCCTCCCTTTTCCTGTCGGGTCTCAGCTGAGCACGCGGGCGGAGGACCTGTTCTGCACGTCGATCATCCTCTTGGCATAGGAGTACCCAAAATTGCTGCTGTGTGGCGGCCCATTGTGGATCTAGGGGAGCAGGGGAGCCTTTGCTTTCCTGGCCCCGCCCCCGCTAGCCCCGCCCCCGCTGGCCCCGCCCCTCACCATGGTCTCGTCGATAGGATAGGTGGTCTTGTCCGGGAAGATACAGGTAGACAGGCAGGAGACCACCTTATGCACGCCCACCTCGAAGGCCGAGTGCAGGACGTTGTCGTTGATGTGCACGTTTTTCCTCTGGCGGGGGGGGGGCAGGGCAGATTCGAGCCCCTCCAGGCCGGACTGCAGCCCATACCTGCCCCCCCCCACGGGGACAGAGCTGGACACACTCTGGTCCGTCCCACGAGGGCAGCACCTGAGCCAGCTCACCCCAGCCGCTTCCTGGGACAAGCCAACACCTCCCAGCATTGACCTTCCAGAAACCACAGCCCCTCCAAACCTGTTACATCCTCCCCATCCCTACCCCAGCCCTGGGGCTCTGGGAGAGGGCTCTGGGAGGGGGCCGGAGGCCAGGACCACACCCCCTAGCTCAGCGTTGGACCTCGCCCACACAGATGCTGAGGGCAGGCCCAATCTGGCCCAGCGGCAGGGAGAAGGGGTCCCTCCATTCCTTTACCCCGAGGAGCCTACCCAACCACACCACCCAATAGGAGAGAAGCCTTGGCCAGCCCCACTCCTCCCCTGTCCCCCCTTTCCCTGGATCCTGGAAGGAAACTGGGCATTTGTACCACTTTTAGGAGAGGGAGAGATGGCAGCCAGGCAGGCTTCTGGGAAGAGTGCTACTGAGACAGGGAGATCTCTGGCGTGACAGGGGCCTTGGGCAAAATCTGACCTGAGCCTCTGCCATCGCTGTGCCTGATGCAGGGCTGAATCACACCAAGACCAGATGCCCAGAGCTAGTGGGGTCAAGCCTCAGGGGAACAGCCTGGCAGGAGCAGGGCTGTAGGCAGAGAGCTCTGCTCTCCTCCTGCCCCTTCCACCACACCTCACGCCCCCAGGCCAGATGCCTCAGACCCAGAGCCCAGCTCACATCTCTGCACCCCAGAAGGCTTGGCAGGCCTGGTTCAGTGCGGCTGGACCACAGAAGTCCGGGAGCAGGAGGGTCTAGAGGCCCAGAGGGCTCAGGGGTAGAAACCAACCCTACCAGGGTCAAGAAGCAAATACTGGTTTCTCTCGGTTCCCCAGCCCCCCAGTCAGCTCCATGACTTCTCCTACTGGGCCCACAGGCCTACCAGCTTGCCCGTCTACCTGCCAAGCAAATGTGGATCACTGGGGACTCCACAGGGACTGCCCCCAACCGGTCGGGCCAAGGTTGACCTTCAGGGACTTCCTGGGGCCGAAACATAGGCATGGGAAACCAACCAAGACGTTCCCAGTGCGGCACGGGGCCTTCACACTCACCCAGAAGTCCAGGTTGTATTTGATGTTCCGGAACAGGCCCCCCACCATTGCCGCAAGGTGGATGACATGCGTGGGCCGGACCTTTTCAAACAGGGCTCGGGTCTGTGCAGCGTCCCTGGGAGGAGTCAGGCCATCAGAGGCCCCCTGGAGGCCTGAGGGAAGGAACTAGCACCCTGGGGTTGGGGTACTGGAGGCCGGAGGCAGGGCTGATGGCAGGAGGTACTGCCAAAAAGGAAAGCGGCCAGTTCAGGCACTGGCTGTTATGAGGGCGTGAGCTTCCAGGAATAGATTTGAGGATGTTTGCCGAGAAGCAGAGCTGCACACACCCAAGCCAGGCCAGCCACCAGGCAGGAAGGACCCAGACATGAGGCTACCAGGCTCGGGGACAGGGAAGGCCTGGAGCTCTGGGTCTAAAGGCTTTGCTCCAGGGATGGGTCCACTCACGTAAGATCTGCGTCCTTGGAGGAGACGAATACCCAGTCCTCTCCAGGCAGTCCAGCTCCGTCTGCTACCACCTCTTGGATGGCTCTGCCCACCAGCCCAGATCCCCCTGTCACTAGGACTCGGACTGACCCTCCAGGTTCACTCATGTTGGCTGCACCTGTGGAGGCAAATGGTGGGAGGCAGACAGAACCCCACTCCCTGGAGATGCCCCTGCTTGGGGTCACTCCCCTTAGCACTGGATCCCACAGCAACCATCCACAGGCTAGCCCAGGGTTCCCTGTGGCGAGTGGAACAGGATGAGAACCACCCCACGCCCCTCTGACCACAGGGAGAAAAGAGAGCCTGCTGAGGACCACAGAGACCCAGATGGCCTCAGTCTTCCCCTCCCAGCCCCATTCCCTAGGGAGCCCGAGATCTGCACAGGGGCCTTGGGGCTGCCACCCAACCAAGAGAGCCTGGTCCCAGACTGCGCCCTGCAGGTCCAACCCAAGACCCACACTGCGCCAAGAAAGAGGACAGTCGGCACACCTCCAGCGGACAAGCGGTCAGGCAGACGATCTTGGGTTTGGGGGCTCCTGGCCCATATCATGAAGGTTACTCCCAGCCAAAGTTCACACGCCACAGGCACGGAAGGGGCAGCGCCCTGTTTGCGGTTCAATGCCCACCCTCGCGGCCAGCTGGTCCAGGAGAGACTTTGCCAGCCTAGTTCCTCCTGGGCAAGTGGGGCTTCCGGCTCAGAACCGGACAGGCCTCAGGGCACCACCACCCTTGAGGACTCGGGCCAAAAATCTGCTCGCGTCCCTGCAAGATGGTTTTGACCCGGCTGCAGGGCCCCATGGTCAGCATCGCCGGGAGGCGACACTGCCCCGACATCAGCGGCTCCTGACCGCGCGGGCAGTCCAGCAGCAGGCTGGCGAGCTGGTGAGGACTCCTCCCACGCCACTCCCATGCCCCCGGCTCCCCTTCCACGCCCTCGGAGTCCCGCCACCCCTCAGGACTCTCCGGCTGTCACGGAACAGCCAGGGCCCGGGCCCCGGCTCGCCACGCCGGGCTTCCCGCGGGGACCCTCGGCGCCCCGCGCCGTCTCACCTGCGACCGGCCCGTCGCCTGGAGAGCGGCTTCCGGCAGGGGCTTGAGTCTCCAGCCTCGAGCGGCTGCCAGGTGGAGGGGGCAGAACCGGGAAGGTACCTACGGGCCTGCCCTCGGGACTCTGGGAAATGCAGTCCTCGGGGACGCCCCGGGCGCTGCTGGGAAGTGGAGTCCGGGGACGCGCAGCAATCTGGGAAATGTAGTTCTCGCGGCTCGGCCTGGGCTGGGCGGGTCCAGCCACCGCTGCCTCCGAGGGCTGGGCGGAGACCGTTCTCCCAGCCCGGGAGGGTGGGGGACGCTGAGACTCCGCAGCCTCAGGACCAGAGAGCGGCAGGCGCTGGTCCGGGGCTCGAGGGACAGCGGCCGTCCGTGGGCCGGCCTCAGGGGCTGAGGTGCCAGCTGCCGGGGCCGAAGGGATGACGACGGCCAGGGCACGGTCCGGACGGGTCCTTCGGGTCCCCGGGTGACAAGCCCTGCCCTGTCCCTCGCCCTTCCCCCGCCACCGTGATGGGTCTGCCGGGTCCGTAGGGTCCCCCGGTGACTGGTCCCCCTGCACCCGCGGGCCTTCCTTGTAAATGCAAGCAGTTCCCGGCAACCGGCCTTGCTCACGCGGGCGAGCCGTGCGCGGCGCTCCGGTGTGGACAACGCCCCGCAAGGAGGCACACCCGCACGAGGGCACACCCGCACGAGGGCACACCCGCACGAGGGCACACCCGCACGAGGGCACACCCCGCAAGAGGGCTCACCCGCACGAGGGCACACCCCGCACGAGGGCACACCCGCACGAGGGCACACCCGCGCTGAGGGCACACCCGCACGAGGGCACACCCCGCAAGAGGGCTCACCCGCACGAGGGCACACCCCGCACGAGGGCACACCCGCACGAGGGCACACCCGCGCTGAGGGCACACCCGCACGAGGGCACACCCGCACGAGGGCACACCCCGCAAGAGGGCTCACCCCCGCACGAGGGCACACCCGCACGAGGGCACACCCGCGCTGAGGGCACACCCGCACGAGGGCACACCCGCGCTGAGGGCACACCCCGCAAGAGGGCTCACCCCGCACGAGGGCACACCCGCGCTGAGGGCACACCCGCACGAGGGCACACCCTTTTTGAGCTCGCTGCGCAGCTGGGCGTTGGCACCACTGGAGCCCCGCGTCTGGGCGCTCGGGGGATGGGGGAGGGGTGACCCCGAGGCCGCCTCTCCCCCGCACGACCTCCTTCTTTGGCGAGGGTTTCCCCAGTTACTAATTGTGTTGTTTTAATCAAACTGTGTCACGTAATTTGCATTCGAGTGACCCTGAACGCCAAAGTAGACACTTTCCTAAGTTATTACCGTTTTGGGGTTTGCTTTTTTGTTTTCACTTTTTTTTTTTTGAGGGTTTTTTTTTTTAAGATTTTATTTATTTATTTGACAGAGAGAGATCGCAAGCAGGCAGAGAGGCAGGCAGAGAGAGCGGGGGAAGCAGGCTCCCTGCTGAGCAGAGAGCCCGACGTGGGGCTCGATCCCAGGACCCTGAGATCATGACCTGAGCCGAAGGCAGCGGCTTAACCCACTGAGCCACCCAGGCGCCCATTTGTTTCACTTTTGCTTCAATTTGGAGAAACCGCTTTGCTGAGGCGGGAGCGCCTGGAATCGCCCATAAACCCCAAAGCGGTGCCGGCCCGGAAACGCGCCGCGCGTCTCCCCAGCCCCCGGCCCCGCTGCGGGGAGAACCCGGCGAAGGTTCGAGTCGGGACGGGACTCCTCGCCCCGCGCAGCGCCCTGTGCGTCTCGTCGTGCGGCAGCTCTCCAGTGTCTCTTCTCCGTCCCGCTTTAGAAGGCGGCGATAGTAGAAAGAAAACCTCAGTTTATCTCCAGCTCTTCTTAATTGCCATTATGCTTTCCTCGGGAACGGTCAGAAAGTCGTTTTTATTAAATTGCTTCAGGGCTGGGGCGCCTGGGTGGCTCAGTGGGTTAAGCCTCTGCCTTCGGCTCAGGTCATGATCTCAGGGTCCTGGGATCGAGCCCCGCATCGGGCTCACTGCTCGGCGGGGAGCCTGCTTCCTCCTCTCTCTCTGCCTACTTGTGACCTCTGTCTGTCAAACGAATAAATAAAATCTTAAAAAAAAAATTGCTTCAGGGCTTTATAAAAATTTTTATTTTTTAATTCAAATTCAATGAATTAACACGGTGTATCTTTCATTTCAGGCGCAGAGTTCAGGTTCATGAGCTGCACTCCCAGTGCTCGCTCCATCACGTGCCCTCCGCACTGCCCACCACCCAGTCACCCCATCTCCAGTCCCTCCGCTCTGGCAACCCTCAGTTTGTTTCCTAGAGTTCACTTCCTCTCATGGTTTGTCTCCCTCTCTGATTTCATCTTATTTTACTTTGCTCCCTTCCCCTGTGATCTTCTGTTTTCTTTCTTAAATTCCGCATATGAGTGAAATCATAGGATAGTTGTCTTTCTCTGATTGACTTATTTCACTTAACATCATATCCTCTAGTTCCATCCATGTATTGCAAATAGTAAGATTTAATTCTTTTTTAAAGTATTTTATTTATTTATTTATTTGACACAGAGAGAGAGACCACAAGCAGAGGGAACAGGAGAGGGAGAGTCTGTCTCCCCGCTGAGCAGAGAGCACGATGTGGGACTCGACCCCAGGACCCTGGGATCATGACCTGAGCAGAAGGCAGAGGCTTAACCAACTGAGCCACCCTGGTCCCCTGATGGCTGAGTAATACTCCATTGTGTATATGAACCACGTCTTCTTATCCATTCATCTGTCAGTGCACATCTGGGCTCTTTCCATAGTTTGGCTATTGTGGACATTGATGCAGAAAGCATTGGGATGCAGGTGTACATTTGGGCTTATTTTTGTGAGAATTTTCTCCTTCATGGTCATACAAACATTTTTGTTTCTCATTTTCTCAACATCACATATTTATTGGAACATTACTCTTGCATGTTTCTATTTTATTAATTTGTCAGAGAGAGAGGAAGAGAGAGCACAAGCAGTGGGAGCAGCAGGCAGAGGGAGAAGCAGACCACTGAGCAGGGAGCCCAATGAGAGACTTAATCCCAGGACCCCGGGATCATGGCCTGAACTGAAGGCAGATGCTTAACTGACTGAGCCACCCGGGTGCCCCAAAGTTTTCGTTGTTGTTGCTTTGTTTCATTTTCTAATTTTAATTTTATTTTTAAAAATTTAATTTCTGCCTAAGCCTATGTCTTTTTTTCTTTTTTAGATTTTTATTCATTTATTTGAGAGAGAGAGAGATAGAGAGAGCGTGAATGGGGAGGAAAGGGAGAAGCAGGCTCCTCACTGAGCAGGAAGCCCGATGTGGGGCTCAATTCCAGGAACCCGGGATCAGGACCTGAGCCGAAGGCAGACACCTAACAATTGAGCCACCCATGTGCCCCCACTGTGTTTTGTTTGTTTGTTTAAGCTTTTCACTTAAGTCAAAGCCTGTACCACTTTACAATGAGTAAAATCAGTGAAATACTCATCGTTTTTTTGTTTTCATTTTTGGAAGCTCATCATCATAGGCTATAAATACTGGTCCTGGTGCAGTCTCATGAAATGTGCTTGTGACAGTGACTGGTTTGGGCCCAGCCATGGGATGTAGGCACGGCTGGCCCCAGCTCACAATACTCCAGCATTATTTCTTGGGAGAGTCTGTTTCAAGAAGCAAGGGGACAGGGAGCAGAGGACTACGGAGTAACACGAAACAAGTACTAATGCCAGTTTTTACTTCTTGCAAAAACCATGCATTTATACCTCACACTGTTTAGGATGGCAACTGTCAAAAACATGGAAAACAACCAGTGTTGCCAGGGATGTGGACATATCTGCACCCTCGTGCCCTGCTGGTGGGGCTCTGACATGGGGTGGCAGCTGCTGTCCTGTGTCTGGCTGTGTACCCCCAAAGAATGGAAAGCAGGGACTCAAACAGATATCTGGGCACTGTGTTCCTAGCAGCGTTATTCACAATAGTCAAAAAGTGGGAGGTTTTCTCCTTCATAAAAAAAAAAAAAAATGCTGTTTGTGACTTCTTGACTTAAAGCAAGATGAAAACCACCCCCTCAATCCTTGTGAACTATTGGGCTGGGAGGAAAGAGGGGCAGAGGGTTTGAACCTTGAATAAGCAAACAACAAAGGGTAACCATCTAAAATGGAGCCGTCTGCACATCACTCTAAGGAAGATCAGAACAAGCCTTCCCACATTCCCCACAGGGCCCGCGTTAACCTCCCTACACTGTCCAGCCCTGGGAGGTCATCGTGTGGGCATGAGCGAGATGGAGGCCAAAGATGGAGTCAGTGTGGTCAGCACTCCTCCACCCATCCTCAAATTCACGTGGAATCACAAAGGGCCCAGAAGAGACAATACAGTCTTGGAAAAGAAGAGCACAGCTGGGGGGCTCACACTTCCTGAATTTCAAAATAAACTACAAAGGCATAGTAACTAAAATGCTGTGGTACTGGCAGGAAGACAGCCATAGAGACAAATGGGATAGAACTGGGAGTCCAGAAATACATCTATGATCAGCTGATTTCCGGCAAGTTTGCCAAGACCATTCAACAGGGAGGGATCGTCTCTTCAACAAGTGGGGTTGGGACAGCTGCACTTCCACATGCAAAAGAAAGAAGCTGGACCCCTACCTCACACCACATACAAGAGTTAACTTAAAATGGATCAAAGACCTGAATGTAAGAACTAAAACTTTAAAAAAAATCTTAGAAGAAAATAGGGGTAAATCTTCATGATCTTGGTTTGGTAATGGATTTTTAGATATGACATCAACAAACAACAAAAGGAAAACAGACAAATTGAATTTTATCAATTTTAAAAAATTTGTGTGTCAAAGGACATCATCAAGACACTGCAAAGACATCCCACAGGGATGCCTGGGTGGCTCAGTCAGTTGAGCATCCGACTCTTGGCTTTGGGTCAGGTCATGATCTCATGGGTTGTGGGATGGAGCCCTGGATCAGGCTCTGTGCTCAGCAGAGAGTCTGCTTGAGATTCTCTTTCCCTCTGGCCCTCCTCCCACCTATCCCTCTTGCTCTTAAATAAATAAATAAATAAATAAATAAATATTAAAAACTAAAACAAAACAAAGACAAGACATCCCACAGAATGGAAGAACATATTTGCAAATCATATATCTGATAAGGGTTTGGAATCCAGAACATATAAAGAAACCTTAAGCCCCATAACAAAAAGATAACTCAATTAAAATCGGGCAGACTTTAATAGACATTACAAAAGTATGTATCGGGGCGCCTGGGTGGCTCAGTGGGTTAAACCACTGCCTTCGGCTCAGGTCATGATCTCAGGGTCCTGGGATCGAGTCCCGCATCAGGCTCTCTGCTTGGCAGGGAGCCTGCTTCCCTCTCTCTCTCTGCCTGCCTCTCTGTCTACTTGTGATCTCTCTCTGTCAGAAAAATAAATAAAATATTAAAAAAAAAAAGTATGTATCAATGGCCAACAGGCATATGTTCAACCCCTCTAGAAATTAGAGGTGCAAATCACAACCACAATGAGACATCACTACACCCCCAACGGTAATACTCCTGCTAATAGGGGAACAAGTGTTGCCAAGGATGGGAAGAAATAGGGGCCCCATGCGCTGCTGGTGGGAACGTAAAATGCTGCAGCCACTGTGGGAACCAGTATGGTGGTTTCTCAGAAAGTTAAGTACAGAATTACCTTACGACTGAACAGTTCCACTCCTGGGTATATGCCCACGAAAAGTGAGACGTGTCCACACAGGAACGTGGACAGGGATGTTTGCAGTAGCAGTATGTACACACTAGCCAAAGGGTGGAAGAAACCCAAACATTTGTCAATACCAAAATGTGGCATACGCGCACTGCGGAATATTCTTTGGCCGTAAAAAGGAATGAAGTACCGATTCTCAAGATGGCATGGATGAGCCTAGAACCATCTGTTAAGTGAGGGAAGTCAGATGGAGAAGGTCATCGCTCTATGATTCCATGCACAGGAAACACCTAGAATAGGCAAATCCACAGAGACAGAAAGCAGACAGTGGTTGCCAGGACCTGGGCTGGATAGAGGGCAACGGGGAGGGACTGCTTCATGGGCGCAGGTCTCTGGGGGTTGAAAATGTTCTGGAACCAGATGGTGGTGATGGTTGCACAACTTTGTGAACACATCTGTGAATTCTATACTTCAACGTGGTTAATTTTATGTTATGTGAATTTCAACTCAGTAAAAAAAAAAAGTAAAAAACAGCAAAAAAAAAGTCAATCTCGGGGCGCATGGGTGGTACACTTATTCTCTATGGAATGATTGGCTAGAAAAGAACAATTTATTTTATTTTTTAAAAGGACTATTTATTTGAGGGAGAAGGAGTCTCCCCACTGAGCAGAGAGCACAATGCGGGACTCGATCCCAGGACGCTGAGATCATGATCTGAGCCAAAGGTAGATGCTTAACAGCTGAGACTCCCAGGCGTCCTAATAAAGAACAATTTCAGCAAAATGCACACCTTTAACATTTCATACCGCCTGACTTAAGCAAAAAAAAAAAAAAAAAAATCGGCACACACCAAAGTGACTGCAGGACGTCAGCTCCTACCTGATGCAGGTGTCTGGGGCTCACCTGCCCAAAATGAAACAATCACATCCTGTGGCAACGAATCACCTGAAAAGAAAAAGCCAGAACCGAGTGAAGACACGAACCTCGTCTCCCACGGATATGCTTGGCCAGGTGCTTGTGGGGCTGTGGGATGAGAGGCCATCCCAAAGCTCCAGAGCCCATCTGGGTGCAAACGGCCTTCAGAGCCCACCAAGGTTGCAAACACAATGACGTACGTTTTCAAAATACAATCCAGATTCCTTGGAAAATGGTAGTTTTCAGAGCCTCGGTCTGTCCAGGGTGGCCAGAGCGGGCAGCCCAGTGGTTTCCTGTCCAGGGAATGGCACGGAGAGGCTGTGTGGCCCCTGCACTGCGCTTGAGATTTTATTTTTCATTTGACAGAGAGAAAGAGAGAGCATGTGCAAGCAGGAGGAACGGCAGGGAGAAGGAGAAGCAGGCTCCCCACGGGGCAGGGAGTCCGAAGCGGAACTCGATCCCAGGACCCTGAGATTATGACCTTAGCCAAAGGCAGAGGCTTTTCCCCACGGAGCCTCCCAGGCGCCCCTATATTTTCAATGAAGTGTCTGTTCAGATCTCTTGTGTTCTAATTAAATTATTTTTCTTTCTTTGTTCAGAGAATTTGCCACATATTCTGGATACAGATACTTTGTTGGATGTGCGATTTGCTTGTATTTTCTCCCACTTCAGGGGCTCTGTCTGGAGCCTGAAAGTCTGTGGGTTGTGCAGGGGAAGGTGAGTGGTAGAGGCACTCGGTAGGCAAAAAATTAACTCACGGGTCAGATTTTCTTGCTTTTCTTCCTGTTTTGATCTGCAATTCCAGAAGTACTCAGAAATTAATGTAGTATTTGCAATAGTGGCTGAGGAATATGTTGCAATATTAACTCATATTCTCTTGAATTTGTATATATGTAGGTCTAGATGAAACACACATTTGACTTAAGGCAAGGACTGGAATAAAGCAAGAAACAATTTTAGGCACTGATTTACAATATTATTTTTTTTTAAAGATTTTATTTATTTATTTGACAGAGAGAGAGAGATCACAAGCAGGCAGAGAGGCAGGCAGAGAGAGGGGAGGAAGCAGGCTCCCCGCAGAGCAGAGAGCCCGATGCGGGGCTCGATCCCAGGACCCTGAGATCATGACCTGAGCCGAAGGCAGCGGCTTAACCACTGAGCCACCCAGGCGCCCCTGATTTACAATATTATTGAGGGGAAGAAGATGACCCTGGCGCTGAGAAGTTTGGAGAAAAGTGAACAAACCAGAATTTTTGGCCAAAAAGCCATAAGCTTTTTTTTTTTTTTTTTTTGATGCCATGTATCGTGTCCTGGGAGACCGGACTTCAGTTGTGCTGATCATGATCACATCCTCTAGGACAACTAGAAGATCAAACACAGTATTTTCTGGATCGGCCCAAAGATGAAACATCTTGGAAAAACACATCACATTCGACCTTGGACCTGAGATGGGAACGCTAAGTGCTTTGAAGCAAGTAGATTTAATTTGGATGCCAGAAGGCCCTGCCGAGCTACGCATACACTGGACGATTCTCAGGGAGCAAACAGTGGTCTCATGTGGAAAATGAGGTCACTCTTGAATCTGCACTACCCACAGATATTGGAGATGGACTGTTGCTTATTAATAAAACTGACCAAAATTTTAACCAAAAAAATCCAAGTTTGGCTACTTCCCTTTTTTTTTAAATTGATGAGCCAGTATTGATACTCCGTTATTAACTCCGGTGCATTTCTTCTGTACATTTGTCAAAATCAACTGGATGTGGCTCTGGATCCGGCTCCACAGACCTCAGTATCCGTCCCTCCACCAGTGCCACATGTGCTTGATGACAACAGCAATGCAGTAGGTCTTAGTATCAGGTAGAAGGAACCTCTCACTTTATTCTCCTTCTTCAAGATTGATTTATTGTTTATTGATTTATTATTTTTTAGCTATTCTAGGGCCTATCCTGTGCATATTAGTTTAAGGATAAGTTTATCTGTGTCTACTAAAATTCTTTGAGATTTTGATGGGAATTGCATTAAACTTTTAGATTAATTTTGGGGGATCTGACATCTTTTTCTTTTCTCAGGCTAAGCGCAGTCCTTAATCCCCATCCCCTATTTCCCCCGTCCCACTGAGCTGGGAGCCCGACCTGGTGCCCCACCCTGGAATCCTGGGTTCGTGACTGGAGCTGAAGGCAAAGCTTCACCAACAGTGTCACCCAGGCGCCCATGTTCTCAGAGAGGCCGTCCTCTCTCCCCTGAGGCATCTGTAAGAGGCCTCCTCCTCCAGGAAGCTTTCCCTGGTGCGCTGAGGGTGAGGGGGGTCAGGAACACCTCCTCGGGGCCCAGAGCCCTTTCGCGATGCTGACTGTAACCGTTCCTTGTGAGTCCCCACACGCCAGCATCTCAGCCCTTGTGAATACTGTCCTTCCCCAACTCCAGCTAGATTCCGTTCCGCTTCAGAAAGCTTGCTCTGACTGGGCTAGTGTAACAGTCATCACAACCCAGATGTGCCTGGGGTCCGGTGTGCATATGGGGGGGGCAGACAGCCACAGCTAAGCAGAGGCCACACAGCTGGTCTGCCTGGGTGGCCTGGCACCTGGCACCAAGTTCTCATGGCAACAGTTCTCTGCAACCAGACTCAAGCACCACTGAGCTGGTCTATTCCCGGGGTGTGAGCTCCCGCAGGAGCCTGTGGCAGGCGGCCCTCCCACAGTGACAATCACCCGGGCACCACCAGTAGAGTCCTTCCTGGGAGACATGCCCCGGAAGAGAAACCCGACAATCAGCAAGCGTTTCTGTAGGCTGGAAATGCACATGCGTTTCCTCCGGTGCCATCTACAGAGGCCCCAGCCAGGACAGCCCTCACGGTGTCTGCAGATCCCACCCCAGATGGGCGCTGTTCCTGCCAGCCTCCCACTGGCCGGCCGCCAGCACGGGTGCAGCCCAGGCCTGCGCTGAAGGTTGGGGGAGGCCAGCTTTGCTCTGACCCGTTGGTTTCAACACCATCCGATTTCTCAGACTTTTTTTTCTTTTTTACTCTCTACCCCCAACATGGAGCTAGAATTCACAATGGAGATCAAGGCATGAGCTCCACCGAGTGAGCCAGCCAGGAGCCCCTCTGAGTCTTAAGTAGGGATGGGGGGTGCTTCTTCGCAGGCCTCCCCTGTGGACCACACGTATCACAGCGAAGCATGTTGTTAACTCCCTACCTATCACGACCCCTCACGTCCTAGTTTACCCACACCTGCCTCCACTCCCTACGGCTGCAACACTCATTTCTCTTCAGTACCAGTCTTCCGGACGCTTGTCTTCCATAAGGCGGTGTGTAAGGGCGGTCTGTTTAACTCTTCATGGGGATACTGGCTCATCATATGGGAAAGAATCAGACCCCAACACCTCATCATATTCAGAAATAAATTCCAGGTGGTTGAGTGAAAACGTTAGGGCTCTCTGAGAAAAGACAGCACCATGAGGGTCCTGGGGTGGAGGGCAGAACAGAGCACACATCACAAAGGAAAAGACAAACGGGCCTGAACAGGCAAGTGTTAGTGCAGGGCACAGGTCACTCTGTGAGCTGTAAAGGCAAGACATTCGCAACATATTAACAGGCCAATAATCTGTATCCAGGCTGAAAAGAAAGTCCATCAAATCACAAGGAAAAAGACCACCAGCCCAGTGGACGAATGGGGCGAGGGCATTTCAGTCGGAGTTAATCCATTCAGGTGACTGATTGTCGCGGGCAGCGCGACAAATCGATCAGGAAAACGTGAGGGTAAGAGGATGGTGAAAAGAAATGAAGAGACAAAGAGATGGGGGCAGGAGGGACAGTGAGGATGATTTTATTCCACATCTTACACGCATTTATAAGGCAGACCACAATGGAAGGAGTAAGCGCAGTTCCTCTAACAGGTTTACATTAGCTACAAACAAATCTCGTGATGCCTGGTAGCCACGGCTCATGCCATTAGCTACTATTGATACAAGAAGTTACAATCAACCAGAGAGTGGATTATGGGAGGTACAGGAACAAGGACCAACTAATACAATCAACCAGGCAGTGCGTGTGGGAAGTCACCTAGGCGAGCACGCGACACGTAGCACAGACCCTTTCTCTGTGCTACGCAACCTTTCCTGTCCTTAACCCTTTGTTAAGGTATTTGGACTTAAAGGGACTTAGACACAAGTCAGGGCCTGGTTTGGTCCTCGTCTCAAGCCTTATCGTGGCCTCCAACAACTGATGAGTATGGAGGTTTGGCCTCGTGAGCAATGGATTTGCAGCAGCTGGAGGGGTCGGGAGGAGCCCAGGTACCGGCCTGGGGAGGGCCACGGTGTTCTAGGGCTAGACTGCGGAGCTCGCCTGGGAGGATACATTTGGCAAAACTACTTGTCACATGAATTCATTAGCAGCAACCACATGCTTGCAAATGACCCGTCACTGATTTGGTAACAGAAACCAGGATACTGCTCTTCGCCCCTCGGACCGGCCGAAACCGGACATTAAGGGCTGGGGAAGATGCAGGGGAACGTCCCTCCCATGGACGCGGCGACCAGCGGTCACCGAGAAGCCAACCCGGCAGCAGGCTAAGCGCCCGCGCGTTCGACGGCGTCTCCGGGCCCGCGGCCAGGAGGAACCCTCGCTCGGACGGGAATGCCGCACGCGGGCCTGCGCTCCTTACCCGCCGAGAAACGCGGGAAACCGAGGAGCGCTCCTGGAGGAGGAGGGCCGCGAGCCGTCCGAGCGGGCGCAGCGGGCCAACGCGCGCCAACACGCGGCTGCGCGGGGACCGCCAGCCGCACCGCGCGGGGACCGGCGCGCCCGCCCCACGAAGGCTTCACGCGCGCCCGGAGCCGCGCCAAGCGCTGTCGCGGACGCACGGCGGGGCCTTCCCTCTCCGGCCTCCGCGCGCTGCCCCGTCGCTCGCCCCCCGCTGTCAGGCCGCGGAGCCGTCCGAAGGGTCGCGCGCCTCCCCCGCAGGTGGGGCCGGGGGCGCGGGACTTCCCGACCGAGCCGCCCCCGCCCCCGCCCCGCGGGGCCCAACGCGACACCCGCTCCCACGCGCGGGGCGGGCTGCCTCCGGGGGCTTCCGCGGCCCCGGGACGAGCCGCACGGCCAGCTGCAGGCAGTGGCCCCAGGGGCGGTCGGCCGGGCGCTCCCCAGGGCGGGGAGCTCGCGCCCGCGCCCCGACGTCTTCAGCTTCAGCCCCCGCCTGCCAAGGGGCGGCGTTCGAGGATCGGGAGGCCCCGGCCGGCCCCCGCCCCCGCCCCGAGCTCCGGCCACGGCGCCGACACGCGCAGCTCCGCGGAGACGACACGTCGCGATGACGCCCCCGGAGCACAGGGGCCGGGACCGGAAGTCCCCACCACCGAGAGGCCGCCGGCCCCGGGGCGCCTAGAGCGGCCCCGGAAGCTCTCGGGCGGGGCCTCGGCCGACTTCCGGCCGGGACGAGCGGGCGGCGGTGCGGGCTTTGTCGGCGGGCCGTTGTGTCGCCGCCGGCGTCCGGGTGAGTGGCTGGCTTCCGGCCGCAGGGCGGGGGCGAGGGCGGCGGAGTCGTCGGGGCGGGCCGGGGTCGTGGGCACGGCCTGCGGCCCGGGCCCGCGCCCTCTCTCTCCAGGGAGCGCCCTGGGCGCACACGCTCGGCACCCGCGAACGCGCACCCTCCCCGCGGGGCGCCAGGCTCCCGCGCCCGGCGTCGCTCGGGTGCTGCTCGCAGAGCCTGAGGGCTGAGCCGCAGGGCGGGGGCCACGAGTCCGGTGCGGGCAGCGCTGCCGTTCGCCCCGCCCTGGACGGAGCGCTCCGGACGGTCCTGGCGGAGGGACGGGGTCTGGAGGCCCTGGTGCGGGAGGGGAGACAGAGCCGCCCCCGATGCCCGCTGGGGTGGAGGCGGGGCGGAATCGGGAGGACCAGACCTGCCTCCGGACCTCGGGCCCGAGGAGTTCCCAGGCGCGAGAGCGGTTTGCCGCGCGGGGGCGGTTTTCCTAAAGGCTCGCGTTCCCCTGGAAGCCTTCATCGGTCCCCGTGGCTGAGTCCGCCCAGGTCGGGGACCTGTCACCCCTTCTCGCTCGGGTTGCGTCACGGCGTCGGGAGTCTCGGCCTGAGGTTCCCCAGGAATGTCTCCTGGAGGCAGGCGGGGGACCTCGGGCCGTGTAGACGTGTGCTCATCACCACCGTGCAGCGCGCCTTGTCCCCCGGGCCCAGTCCGACGAGGGGTAGAAATGGGTGTTTTTTGCCCATCCCGGATCTGAGATGCCCGTGTGTCCCGGGCTTCAGTGTGCCTTGCCCCCCTCCGCACCGATGGAGCCGTTCTCCCTACTGTGGACGCAGCATCTCACAGGCTGTTAGTGCCAGCAGTGACCCCAGAGCCTCTCTTAGGGCAGATGGAGGGGGAACTGGGGGGAGGGACTGCCGCGTTTTCCCGCAAGCCCGCACCCAGGGTCCAGCCTCTCTGGCGGTGATGGCGATGGATTTCGGACTCCTGGGAAGGTCTTGGGGGTGATGTGGAGAGGGCAGAGCTGAGAAGGCCCGCACAACGCTCATGAGCCAGAGAGAGGGGTGGTCAGGGAAGCCTCCCACCTGGAACCTGGCGGTGGCATTGAAGGGCTCAAGGAGCTGTCAGGCGTGGCCGTGCTGCCTCGTGTCCTGGAAGCTGACTGGTGAGAGGACACTGGACTTGTCAGGAGAGGAGAAGGCCGGCAGTATCCTTGGGAGCGGTAACCGAAGTGCCCTAGGGTGGGATGGGGGGAGGAGGAGACAGCATCTAGCAGATGGTTTGGCCTTAAGCAAATCATGGATAGTTGTGAGGAAGCGAGAAACGAGACACCTTGCGTGGTGACTGGTGCACACCAGGTTCTCAGTGCCCTTCATCCCTGCGGGAGCCGGGGCGGGGCTGGGAGCGGGCGCAGATCCTCCTGCAGCTCCGGGCTGTGTCTCCCTCAGGTGCCCATGCTCTGGGTATTCCCAAGAGTGAAGCTGGGAAACCTTCCTGCTTCCTCGAGGCTGTAAGGCACAGACAGGGGCTCGGGCCAGCCTGTGAGTCCTTTACCAGCGCTCGGGACAAAAGCTCCTGTTGCCTGTGTAGGGCATGCCCCCCACTTGTCATCCCACAGCTCACAGGGTCCCACTCCAGATTAGCATCCCACTTCCGTTTCCGGCTCCAAGGATTGCCCCATCTCTCTCAACTTCACCTGTTTATTTACAGTTTCACGTTACAGTTTATCCAGCAGATTCTGTGTGTCGCGACAGAAAGGTGGGTCACGGTAGCTCAGTACCTTGCAGAGTCACAGGCGCGTTGTGTCTTTACTTCCTTTCGTTCGTTCCATTCTGGTTTTTTCCTTTCTTTTTTTTTTTACATTAAGGTATGCACATTGATTTCTCTCTCTCTTTTTTAAAGATTTTATTTATTTATTTGACAGAGATCACAAGCAGGCAGAGAGGCAGGCAGAGAGAGGAGGAAGCAGGCTCCCTGCAGAGCAGAGAGCCCGATGCGGGACTCGATCCCAGGACCCTGAGATCATGACCTGAGCCGAAGGCAGAGGCTTTAACCCACGGAGCCACTCAGGCAGCCCCAAACTTTTTTGGTTAAGAAAAGTAAGGCTGGGCGCCTGGGTGGCTCAGTGGGTTAGGCCGCTGCCTTCGGCTCAGGTCATGATCCCAGGTCCTGGGATCGAGTCCCGCATCGGGCTCTCTGCTTGGCGGGGAGCCTGCTTCCCTCTCTCTCTCTCTCTCTCTCTCTCTGCCTGCCTCTCTGCCTGCTTGTGATCTCTCTCTGTCAAGTAAATAAATAAAAAAAAAAAAATCTTTAAAAAAAAAAAAAAAAGAAAGAAAAGTAAGGCTTAGGGGCGCCTGGGTGGCTCAGCGGGTTAAGCCTCTGCCTTCGGCTCAGGTCATGATCTCAGGGTCCTGGGATCAAGCCCCGCATCAGGCTCTCTGCTCAGTGGGGAGCCTGCTTCCTCCTCTCTCTGCTGCCTCTCTGCCTGCTTGTGATCTCTCTCTGTCAAATGAATAAATAAAATCTTAAAAAAAAAAAAAAGAAAAGAAAAGTAAGGCTTAAACTATCAGCTTACTTTTCTAATACCCCATATGGTCTTGTAAAAGTGACAGGTGACACTTGGGAAGGGGAAGAACCTTCCACATTGAGGAGCTGGGCACTGGAGGAAAGTAGACCTGGATTGAACCTTACTGCTGCCTCTTACTAGTTTAGTGATCTTGGACAATTGCTTGTCTCTCTTAGTCTCCGTTTTCTCATCTGTGGAGTAAATAACGGAGGAAACAGCTGCCTTGGAAGGTTTGGAGGAGTGTGTGAGACCGTGTGAGTCCGTTGCTCACCACTGTGCCTGCTGGGGTTCGAGGGGCCCTAGTAAGTAGTGCCCTGTCTCTCCTCCGGAGTTCTGAACTAATGAGGCACATGGCCAGCTGCCACCTCACTTCCGGGCAAGGCTGGGTCAGAGCATCAGACAGACCCCGGTGCCCGCTCACAGGAAATGCCAGCTGCTGGAGCCCCTCAGAGGCCACTCCACCGACCCTGTGGCTTAGAGGGGCAGAGCGCGTGTCCCCGTGGAGCAGGTCGTGTGCTGCCTTCCCGTTATTCTCCCAGACTTTCATCCTGCAGCTCCTTCCATCTATGGGGAGGAGAAAGGGTCAGGCAAGTGGGCAGAGTACCTCGTGACATCAGAGGCACAGGGACAAACGTTCCTTCCAGTGCCTGATGGGAGTAGGGATTCTGTGACCGCCTGTGCCGTGACAGTGTGCAGGGGACCAGGTCAGCATCTGTGTGGACAGACTTGAGGAATGCCGGGACATATGACAAACGGGGGAGAGGTTGCAGATGGACGAGTGTAGTGGGATCCCATTTCTGCTTTTGAAAATCGAATTTATGTTACTAAGTGTGTAATTGTATTTGTTCAAGCAGGTGTCAGGGGACGCGTATTGAAGCAGCTAACGGTGGTGACCTGTTGAATTGGCGGAGGTTCTCGTTGTGTAGATTTTGTCTGTGTCGTCTACGCTTCGTTACTTGAGGTGTGTTTACAGTGCGTATCTGACGTGTGATGGCTGCGGATTAAAGAGATACAAAAGTAAAACGGGATGTAAAACAGTGATAGTCCTGATTTCCTAAAAATACTAGTGCAGGAAAAAGACCAGAGGAAAATGTTCAGTGGTCATCTTCATAGTGGGGTTAAAGTTCCTTTTATTTTTCTTTTTTCAGGTTTTCTGTTGTTTCTGTTTTCTCAATTGGCGTAATCTACTTATAGCTTGAAAAAATAAAGTAATTTTTATAAGCAGGAGAAATACATATTTTTTAAACCAAGTTGTTGAGCCTTTAACTCTGAAGACCGTCCTCAGTGGGTACCTGCAGCAGCTTCGTCTGGGACGCGCCCCAGCTCCGCTGAGCCCTGCTGAGCCGCTCCCGGGGGCTGTGCTGGTGGGTGAATTAGCACGCAGGCCTCCTCATCCTTGTTGCCAGTCACTGGTGTGTGGGTTCAGTTTCTTCTTTATCACTGGGAGCCTTGGTCTGAGTAATCAGCCTGTTTCTTAGCATTACCTAAGCATTATTCAGGTCGCCATAACAGATTCAAAATAGTGTTTCTAACAAAAAAGTTAACTTCTGGTTCCACTTTGCCTACCTGGGTGGCTCTGGCTGTCAAGGCCTCCTGGGAGCCTGGCCGCTTTGCCTCATCAGGGTGTCGAGGTGGGGGGTGTGTGGAGGTGGGGGCCTTGCACACACGCATTCCGTTTCCAGCTCATTGGCTGGAGCTCAGTCACAGGGTCACAGCTCTCTTGAGGGGACTCCAGGAAGTGTAGTCATTGGCTGGGGGGCCACATGCCTTCTCATTTCCGGTCGTGTTTCTGTCACTCGGAGCAGAGATTCTGGGCAGTCTTGAGTCGGCCACAGTTTACCCCACTGGCCACTCTTTGTCCCACACCAAGTACTTCCTCTGGCCCAGGCGGTGGGGCGTGGCTCTTTCATCAGGTGCCAGTGCAGGTGCACACAGTCAGACTCTCAACTCATGCCCGGCCCGGCCGCCCGGAGTGTTGTCTGCAGCACCCACCGAAAGCAGCCTGACCATGTGAACTCGCCCCTCAGGGAGGGGAAGAATCGCCACCCACGGCTGTGCTGGTTCCCAAAGGAAGAGGTGTCCTGACCAGGTGACCACTAAAGGGAAGCAGTGGCACGACCTGGGACCCAGCAGTCACTCCCAGGTCTACACCCAGCAGAAACGAGGATCCTCATCTACCATGAGACAAGTACAGGAGTGTGTGCAGCCGCTCTGACTGTCACCCCAGACCACAGGCAGCTCAGGTGTTCGTGAGAAGTAAGATGGTGGCCTGTGCACGCAGTGGTGTGCCGTGCGCCAGTGAGAAGAGTGCTCCGCCTGCGGTGTTGACTTCCGCAGGCGGAGTGCTGAGCAGGTACATGTCTGGGGGCGATGAGCGTGTTCTGGAAGTGGGTAGTCGTGGTGGTTTCACAGTCTTAGGAGTACTTGAAAACACACTGAGTTATGCACTTAAAGATGGTGAGTTTTATGGTACGTGTTCTCATTCAGCAAAAAAATGGGTACATATTGGGGCTCCTGGGTGGCTCAGTTGCTTAAGATTTGACTCTTGATTTAGGCTCAGGTCATGATCTCAGGGTCATGAGATCGGGCCCCGAGTTGGACTCTGCACTCAGCACAGGGTCTGCTTGGGATTCTCCCTCCCTGTGTTTGTGCCTGTGCATACTCTCTCGCTCAAATAAATAAATAAACACTTTTCGTTTAAATGGGTACATGATGAATAAAATGCAGGCACAGAAACATGTTGTATAATTCCGTTTAAATGAAAATTTCTTTTTTTTTTAAAGTAAGCTCTGTGCCCAGCATGGGGCTGGCGTTCACAACCCCGAGAACAAGAGTCACCACTCTGCTCACGGAGCTGGGGAGGTGTCCCTAACTGATGTATCCTAAATGGGCAGAATTCATCTGTACTAAGAGGGGTCGCCCTTGGAGGGGGGCCTTTTGGGTGGCAGAAATGTTCTGTGTTGGCCTGGAGTGGTTAAACCGGTGTCACAGGAGTTCAAGATGTGTGTGCTTTATGCAAGTTCTAGCTCACATAAAAGAGAAAAACATTTTGAAACGGAGCCCTCTTGGGGCCACAGAGCACGTGTTACCTGGTCACTTCCTGTGCTTCTGCTCCCATTGCTGCTGTACCCCCCAACCCCCAGCTTTGCCCTCAGAGGCAGGTTCTTGTCCTTGATGGCCACACTGGAAATATGTCTGGAAGCCGTCCCTTCATGGGGTGCACAGCAGGGTGTGCTTCCCTCTGGTGCAGGTTTGGGGCAAGAAGTAATTGTTTAGGATCATCTTTTTATCTTTTTTTAAAGATTTTATTTATTTATTTGACAGAGGAGGGAGAAGAGTACAAGCAGGGGGAGAGTGGGAGAGGGAGAAGCAGGCTCCCCACTGAGCAGGGAGCCTGACGTGGGGCTTGATCCCAGGACCCCAGGATCACGACCTGAGCCAAAGGCAGACACTTAATCGACTGAGCCCCCAGGCGCCCCTGTGTGGCCTCGTCTTGGATGGAACTCCCTGGAAGTGCACTCAGCTGTGTAGAGGTTTCAGTGATGCGTCTGTAAGGAAAGCCGTATTGGACAGTGGAGTCAGAACTGAGGCTGTGGCCAGTCCCAGTGGAGCTCTTGGGTTGGGATAACACTTGAGTTGCTGCCAGGGCACTCTCGGTTCCTGTGATGGACCAGACATTGGCTGTGGCGTGGTAGGCATCTGAGATGGCCCTCCAATTCCTGGCCCCTAAGGTACACACACCTCCTCCCAGCTGCCGTGGAGGGTTTTGCAGATGTAAGTCAGTTAGGGGATGTAAGGTGGCAAGGCTCTCCAGGTGGGCTGACCTAATCATACATCCCCTTGGAAAGCAGTTTTCTGCAGCTGGTGGCAGAAGAGAAGTCAGGCGTTCTGTGCACTGTTCCTGCTGATACAGGTGTTTCTAGGAGCCGAGAGCAGCAGACAGCTGGCAAGGACTCAGGGACAGTCCTGTAGTTGTAGGGAACTGATTTCCACTGGCATCTGAATGAGTTTGGGAACAGGTTTCCCAGCACTTCCAGATGTGACCTTAGCCTGGCCGACACCTTGTGTGAACAGCGATCCCAATCACACTGGGCTGGACATCAGACCTTGAGAGGCGTGAGGTGACAGACGTGCCATTTTCTGCTGCTGTGTTTGTGGTGTGTTGTCCTACAGTGATGGACAGCCAAGAGTGGGCCTTCAGGGAAGGGCAAGACCTTGGGAAAGGCAGAGTCCTCCCTACAAGTGGTTCCCAGCGGGGTGGGGATTTTGGGGTATAGCTCTGAGCAGGGAAGCTGGGCACAACACCCCAGCAAGTGTAAGGTTAAATAACTCCCGACTGCACAAGCTTTTCCACAGTGACACGCCTGTGGGATTCAGAGTGCCATATAGATCACCAGCACCCCAGTGCCCCTGTACTCCCTGCCAGTCCTTATCTTCTCCCTAAAGGTGAGCAGTGTCTCAGTTCTCCACCATGGATTGTTTTTGTCTGTTTTTTAACTTGATGTGAACAGAATCATGCAACATGAACTCTTTCGTGCCTACCTTCTTCGGCTCACCTTTGCTTTTGTATAGCAGTTTTTCATTGCTCTGTATTATTCCCTGGTAGGAGTACTCCTCAATCTGCCCATCCCCTTACTGGTTATTTTGGTGGACCTGAATGCTGTGAACATTCCAGCTCTAGACTTGTGCAGAGGAGCCTTGGTACCATTGAGTGGATGAGGAGGCGTGGGTTTTTGTGCCCAGATGGAGGTGTTCACTCTAAATTGGATCAAGGACAGCGTAACACATATAAGGAGGGAGGCCATGGCTTGGGTATAGACAGACAGATTGGTAGACTGGGTAGGAGAATATTGGCATTCTCATCTCATTTCTTCTCTCATTGAGATAAACAAGGACATCAGCTGAGAGGGAGGAGGGAATGTTAGACAGGTGAGAAGAGAGGACAAAGGAGGGGTGATCTCTTAGGAGAATGAGGAAAGTGTAGAGATTGCTGGTGGCTCTCAGGGTCCCATTAACCAAGGGATTGTAAGTGTAGAGAGAGCTCAGTTGGCATAGATGCAGACACAGAATGGGAAGCAAATGGAATTTAACCCAAGTTGGGGTTTTCTCGTGCAGGGATGATAGAGGAAGGGCAGAGGGAGTTAGGATGATTAGAGTATGTAACCCAAAATAAACATAATACTATAGAACATGGGATCTAAGCTGGGTATAGAGGGAAAGGAGGACAATGAAGAGGTGGCAAGACCAGTACATCTGTGTTTCTTTGGAAATATGTCTTAATTTTTTAAGAGTCCAAGCCACATCTTTCCCCATCTACTATCCAGCCACTCTGTCCCTGGGGTTGGGTGTTGGAGGTGGAGCCCCAGAGAAGCCTTCTCAAGTGGATGAAGTAGGTAGCTAAGATGCACACTGGGGCAAAGAGTGTGGGCAGAGGAAATAGTCCTCTTTCCCACTCTTTGAATGTGTTTTACCCCCCACCTGCTCCACTAGATTCCTGTCTCTTGACAAAGGGAAAAGATGATCTTATTTTCCTTTATTTCAGATTCTGACCTAGGAAACTTGTGACAAGAAGGTGACTCTGGAGCCTGAATTTCTGAGGATGGAAATCTGCCTGAGAACATGTCAGAAACACTCACAGTGATGGAGCCCCCTGCCTCTGAGTCTGGGGCATTCCCTGCACCCAGATTAGAGGGACTTTTGGGAAACCCAGAGGGGAGCTGCCCCCCTCAGGAGGGCGGTTTCAGGGGGGTGACGATTACCCATTGGAAGATCCAAGCAGGAGAGGCAGCTCGGGTGGGCAGTAAATCAGGAGAAAGCCCAGTTCTAAGCTCAAACCTCCTCCTTCTCCAGAGAGAGCTTGTGGAAGGGGAAGCCCATCAGTGTGAGATTTGTGGCAAAAGCTTCACATTTAACTCGGACCTAGTTAGACATCAGATTTCTCATGCTGGGGAGAAACCTTACAGATGTGAGCAGTGTGGGAAAAGCTTCAGCCAGAGCTCTCACCTTGTTGAGCATCAGCAAGTGCACACTGGAGGAAGACTCTATGTGTGCAACATGTGTGGAAAGGACTTCATTCATTACGCAGACCTCGCTGAGCACCAGAGAGCACATACAGGAGGAAAACCATTCCGATGCATGCAGTGTGGGAGAGCCTTCCATCACAGCTCAGACCTGGTTCGGCACCAGCGAGTTCACACCCGGGAGAGGCCTTTTGAATGCAAGGAGTGTGGGAAAGGCTTCAGCCAGAGCTCATTGCTTATTCGCCATCAGAGAATTCACACAGGAGAAAGACCTTATGAGTGTAATGAGTGTGGAAAGTCCTTCATTAGGAGCTCGAGCCTTATTCGACATTATCAGATCCACACAGAAGTGAAACAGTATGAATGTAAGGAGTGTGGGAAGGCCTTCCGTCATCGCTCAGACCTCATTGAACATCAGAGAATTCACACTGGAGAGAGGCCCTTTGAATGTAACGAATGTGGGAAAGCCTTTATTCGGAGTTCAAAGCTTATTCAACATCAGAGAATCCATACTGGGGAAAGGCCTTATGTGTGCAATGAGTGTGGGAAGCGCTTCAGCCAGACATCAAACTTTACCCAGCATCAGAGAATTCACACTGGAGAGAAACTCTATGAATGTAACGAATGTGGGAAAGCTTTCTTTCTGAGTTCGTACCTTATTCGACACCAGAAAATCCACACTGGAGAGAGAGTGTATGAATGTAAAGAATGTGGGAAAGCTTTTCTCCAGAAAGCCCATCTCACCGAACACCAGAAAATCCACACTGGGGATAGGCCCTTTGAATGTAAGGACTGTGGGAAAGCTTTCATTCAGAGCTCCAAGCTGCTTCTGCATCAGATTATTCATACTGGCGAAAAGCCCTATGTATGTAGTTACTGTGGGAAAGGCTTTATTCAAAGGTCAAACTTCCTTCAACACCAGAAAATTCATACTGAAGAGAAACTCTATGAATGTAGTCAGTATGGGAAAGACTTCAACTCCACCCCAAACTTTAAAAATAATCAAGGTGTTCACCAAGAGGGACTTCCCTTGAGTAAGACCGCCATGCATGTGGGTGAGAAGTCTGCAGGTCAGGGGGAACACACAAATAACTTATAAAATATTTACTCTCCAACTCAGTGATGTTTAGAAGGAGTAGCATGACTCCCTAACGGGTATGACTTTGGATGTGTCGGCTTTTTCCAAAGTCCTCAATAGGGCCGCTTTCAGATTGGGCTGTCACCTACCACTGCGCAGCAGCACTGGGCCACTGTCCTCCCCACTACGAATGTGTGACGTCAGGAGAGCCACGTGACTGGACAGCTGATGGAGCTGGAATAATGCTGGGGGAGGGGCTAGGTCTAAAGAAGCTTTCTGCATGTTACTGCACAGTTACAGTCCATCCGAGTTAAAAATACTTCTTAAAACAGAACTATGTATCTAATCTTAAAAGAATATCACATGGTTAATTTTGGTCTATCAAAAAGGCAAGTTGGAGAAAGACCTTCGTTATTTCAAACCACAGGTTGGTTCCCCGTTGTCCTTAGGATAATTTCCAAGCTCCCAGTCCTGCTTTCTAAGGCCTTTTGCTTCCTGGAGTTTTATCTCCCACTCCTTAACCTCCCGCCGCAGCAGCTCTAACTGCTTGACATTCCCGCTTAACCCAAGCTGTACTTGCCTCCTCTTTGTCCTTGTCTGAACGCTCTCCACTGCACACCTGGTTAGCTCCTTACCAGGAGTCAAGACCCATGTCAGGCTCAGCCAGCTACCCCTCTGTGCTCGTGTTGCTGGCGTGCACTTCTGTTACTGCACTTGCTTTGGTGTATCAAAATGATGTTCTTATCTACCATCTCTCACTAGTACACTACTAATTCCTTAAGGAGTTGGTCATAGTCGATGGGTTCATGTGTCCGTGGCACCTGGTGCAGGGCAGTAAGAAGCACAGCCGGATCTGTGTGTCACTGGCTCTTCTCTCCCTTGTGCCGCTGTAGTTTACGTTTTTGGGTTTTGTTGTTTTGTAACAGTATAATTTGCTGGTCTGCTGGAAGTATCTTCTCTCTCAGCTCTGTTGATGTCTTCTGCTTCTATGTAACTTGGAAGTTGTAAGCAGTAGCTAGTGGAAGACCAGCGTGCCTTGTGTTTATGCCTTCAGAGCTCACCCATGACCGTCTCCTTGCTGTTGGGGAGTGTTGTCTTCACCTGGCTGCCTGTGTATTTTTCTAATCCACTCAAGGGGCACACAATCGCAGTGCACTGCTCAAGGTTTCCTGTCTCAGCAGTTCCACGATTGACCTCATCTCTTATGGTCACTTTCTCTGCTTTCTGGCTCATTTTGTCATTTATCTGAAAATGTATTGATCTAAAAGGACTGGGTCTGAACACTTGGGAAACAGATGAAATTGTTGATTTTGATGGGGAAGACAGATCATTGCACAGAGTTAAGTGCTGAAGTAGAAGTTCCACGTTGTGTAGGAGCATAGGTAAGGAGGAGACTGATCTGTTGTGGAGGATCTGGGCCAGCTTCACAGAAGAGGTGACCCTAGAACTGAGAGAGCGAGTGCCATGGCAGCTAGAGAAGAGGATGACCTGGGAGAGGAATCTGTAGATATGGAGAGGGGCAGTAGACATATCTTTGGGGAGCTGTAGTACACAGTAGATAATGGTCTACCCAACTTTCAGTTGCTGCCTCTGATTTTCTTTTCTCTGAACATTAACAAAAACAACCAGTTTTGAAATTACATGAACCCCCCCCCCCCAATATGGGCATATTCTGAGTTTTTAAATTCCAGCAACACTAGAAACCTTCAGGGGTAAGTGATAAAGAGGGGCATACAGTACATCTTCTGGAAAATCATTACTAGAGATGTTACAAATGGTACAGAAGAGAGATTATCAAGGCCATTTCAATCAACTTTGGTGACATCTATTTTCCATACAGTAAAACATATTTAAAGTGTACAGAGTTTTGAGAAACCATATACCTGTGTAACAACCATTAGAATAAAGAAAAATAACATTCTTGTCATTCAAACAGGTTCCCCTTTGCCCTTTCCCAGTTAGTCGTGCCCTAGTCCCAAATACCTGCTTTGGGTCAGTGTAGATTAGTTTCGCTTGTAGGGCTTCACATAAATGGACCCATACAGTATATAATTCTATGTGTCTTGACTTCTTTTGCTTTGGCATGTTGTAAAGACTCAACCAAGTAGTTATGTGTTTGGGTGTCTCTCTGCTGAGTAGTGTTCTATTGAACGGACAAACTTTTGTTCATCGCCTGTTGATAGAAATTTGGGTTTCCAGATTTGGCTTTTATGAATAAAACTGCTATGAGCATTTGTGTAAAAGTATTTATTTGGACATGCCTCTTTATTTTTCTTGGGCTAATGCATAGGAACTTAATTTCTGGGTTATGAGTGTGTTTTCATAAGAAATGGCCAAAAATTCTCCGTAGTGGTTGCACCATTTCACACTCTTCCCACAGTATGTGTGTTCCTGTTGCTTCAAATCTCTTGCCAAGCCTTGATCGCGTAACTCGCCTGAAATGTGTTCCGCCCCAAGTAGGTGTGATGTGTCTCTGATTTGGATTTGTCTGCTCCGTGGTGCTGTTGAGCACCTTTTCATGCGCACGTTGCCATTTTGCCTCACTTTTTTTTAAAAAAATTTTTAAAGATTTTATTTATTTATTTGACAGAGATCACAAGCAGACAGAGAGGCAGGCAGAGAGAGAGAGGGAAGCAGGCTCCCCTCTGAGCAGAGAGCCCGATGCGGGGCTCAATCCCAGGACCCTGGAATCATGACCTGAGCCAAAGGCAGAGGCTTTAACCCACTGAGCCACCCAGGTGCCCCTTTGCCTCACCTTTTGTGATGTGTTTTTACATGTTTTGCCCATTTTTAAATTGGGTGGGTTTTTTTCTTTTAAGGTTTTATTTATTTGATGGAGAGCTCAAGCAGTGGGAGCGGCAGGCAGAGGGAAAGGAAGAAGCAGGCTTCCCACTGAGCAGGGAGGCTGATGCGGGCCTGGATCCTAGGACCCTGGGACCATGACCTGAGCTGAAAGCAGATGCGTGACTGAGCCACCCAGGAACCCCATGTGGTGGTTTGTCGTCTTACTACTGACTTACAAGAGCCTTTCCTATTTCGTAGATGAAGGTCTCTTTCCAAATATGTATTCATTATGAATACTTTTAGTCTTTGGCTTACCTTTTCATTTTCTTTGCGGGGGGAGGGGTAGTGGGGGAGGGGGAGAATCTCTTCATTTTCTTAATGGTATCTTTTGAAGATCACATTTTAAAACATTTTTCACTAGTTCACAAAAATTTGTATAGTTTATGCTTCTCGAGTTCTGTCTAGGTTTTAAAAAAGCTATTTTCCAGTTGTTACTGCTAGTGTGTAGAAACACATTTGATTTTGGCTTGTTGACCTTGTATCCTGCAACCTGGATGGACTCACTTACTAGGTCCACTAATATTTAGAATTTTAGATTCTTTTTGTTATTGTTCCTTTAAGATTTATTTAGAGAATGTAAGTTGGGGGGGAGAGGCAGAGTGAGAGAGACAATTTTTTTTTTAACATTTTATTTGTGAGAGAGAGCTCAAGCAGGGTGAGGAACAGGGATAGGGAGAAGCAGATTCCCTATTGAGCAGGGAGCTGTATGCAGGGCTTGATCCCAGGATCCTGGGACCATATCCTGAGCCACAGACAGACACTTAACCAACTGAGCCCTCCAGGGGCCCCTGGAGAGAGAATCTTAAGCAGACTCCTTGCTGAGTGTAGAGCCTGATTCAGGGCTCAAGACCCTGAAGCCATGACCTGAGTTGAAATTAAGAGTTAGGCACTTAACAGACTGAGCCATCCAGGTGCCCCTGTATTTCTAGATTCCTTTTTTTTTTTTTAATTTTTTTTTTTTTTTTTATTTGACAGACAGATCACAAGTAGGCAGAGAGGCAGGCAGAGAGAGACAGGAGGAGGCAGGCTCCCTGCAGAGCAGAGAGCCTGATGCGGGACTCGATCCCAAGACCCTGAGATCATGACCTGAGCCGAAGGCAGAGGCTTTAACCACTGAGCCACCCAGGCACCCCTGTATTTCTAGATTCTTAAGCATTTCCTAGGCAGATAAAGAATTTTACTTCTAATTTCTGATTTATATGGAATTGTTCTACCCATGGGGCGCCTGGGTGGCTCAGTGGGTTGAGCCTCTGCCTTCGGCTCAGGTCATGGTCTCAGGGTCCTGGGATCGAGCCCCGCATCAGGCTCTCTGCTCAGCGGGGAGCCTGCTTCCCCTTCTTTCTCTGCCTGCCGCTCTACCTGCTTGTGATCTCTTTCTCTTCAAATAAATAAAATCTTTTAAAAAAAATAAAAGAATTGGTATACCCATATCCTTTTCTGAAGTTGTTTGTGTAATAATAATAGTTCTTGTTTTTATTTCTAAATTATTTTTATTACCATATAGTGTATTTGCCCCAGGGGTACAGGTCTGTGAATCGTCAGGCTTACACATTTCACAGCACTCACCCTAGCACATACGTTCCCCAATGTCCACCACCCAGCCACCCCATCCCTCCCCCACCCCGCCCAGAGAACCTCAGTTTGTTTCGTGAGATTGAGTTTCTTATGTTTGTCTCCCTCCTGATCCCATCTTGTTTCATTTTTTCTTTCCCTGTCCCCCAATGACCCCCCAACCCTGCTCTCAAATTCCTCATACCAGGGAGATCATACGATAATTGTCTTTCTCTGATTGACTGATTTCATTCAGCATAATACCCTCTAGTTCCATCTGTGTCATCACAAATGGCAAGATCTTGTTTTTTTGATGGCTGCATAGTATTCCATTGTATGTATATATAAACACCACATCTTTATCCATACGTCTGTTGGTGGACATCTAGGTTCTTTCCATAGTTTGGCTATTGTGGACATTGCTGCTATAAACATTGGGGTACACGTGCCCCTTTGGATCACTACATTTGTATCTTTAGGGTAAATACCCAGTAGTGCAAGTGCTGGGTCACAGGATAGCTCTATTTTCAACTTTTTGAGGAATCTCCATGCTGTTTTCCAGAGTGGCTGCACCAGCTTGCAATTAGTATTTCTTCTTTATTTTTTAAAAAAGATTTTATATATTTATTTGACAGAGATCACAAGTAGGCAGAGAGGCAGGCAGAGAGAGAGCGGGATGCAGGCTCCCTTGGTGAGCAGAGAGCCTGATGCGGGGCTCGATCCCAGGACCCTGGGATCATGATCTGAGCTAAAGGCAGAGGTTTTAACCCACTGAGCCACCCAGGTGCCCTAATTAGTTATATTTTAAATGAATTTCCTTCTTCCTGGTATTAGTGATCTGTGTCTTCATTCTCTCTTTGGTCAATCTAGCCAGAGATTTACCGATGTTATTGCTACTTTTAAAGAAGTAGCTTTCATTTTCCTTGATTTTGCTCTATTTATTTTCTGTTTCACTGAAGCAGAATCATTTTATTTCTTTCCTTCCACTTTGAGCTAACTTCCCCTTTCCTTTTCTGGCTTATTCAAATGGAAGCTTATATCACTAGTTTTAGGCCGTTTTTCTTTTCTCATATAAATACTTAAAAGCTAACATTTTTCCTTGTGGTACTGCATTAGCTGAATTCCACAAATGTTGATATGTTGTTTTCATAATCATTCAAGAAAAGGTATCTTCTGATTTCTTACTTTCTTCCTCTTTCTTTCTTTCTTTCTTTCTTTCTTTCTTTCTTTCTTTCTTTCTTCTCCTTCCTTCCCTCCTCCCTTCCTTCCTTGTTTTGTTCAGACAGAGGGCATGTGGTGGTGGGGGGCCAGGGAGGGAGAGAGAATCTTCGCAGGCTCCACACCCAGCACAGAGCTCATTGGGAGGTTTGATCTCATGACCCTGAGATCATGACCTGAGCCGAAACCAAGAGTTAGACACTTAACCTTTGAGCCACCCCAGTTACCCCTGACAGTATTTTCTGATTTCTTGTGATTTTTTTCTTTGATTGTGACTTATGTAGAAATCTATTCAATTTCCAAATAGTTGAGGCATTTTTCAAATACATTTTTATTACTGATTTCTCAATTAGTTCCATTATGTAATCAGACAACATATGCTGTATATTAACACTTTCAAGTTCAGGACTTGTTTTATGGGCCAAGTGACGGCCTATCTTTGTGAATGTTCCACATGCCCTTGGGAAGTATTTGTGCTGTGCCGTTATTTGGGTGTGAGCACTCTACACGTGGCACTTAGGTCACATTACTGATGGGCTTGTTGAAGTATCCTCTGTCTTTCCTGATTTCCTTTCTACTTTTTGTCACTGAGAAATGAGTGTTGAACTCACTAATTATAACTGTGGATTTGTATTTTTCTCCTTTAACGTTGTCAACTTTTGTGTGTTTTGCAGCCCTGGTTTTAGGTACATAAACATTTAAAATTGCTGGTTTTCTTGTGTCCCTGTGTTTATCTCCGGTATTTTTTCAAGCCCGAGATCCTCTGTGTCTGAGAGGTGATGCCTCTGTCTCGGGGCTTGATTAGTGCTTCCAGGGCACGATGGTTCTTTCTCCTTTAACCTAAATATGTTAGCGTATTTAAAGTGTGTTTCTTAGAGACAGCTCATTGTTGGGTCTTTTTCATCCAGTCTGGTAAGTAGTATTTGTACTTAGTCTAAACTTTGTTTGCTTTCAATATTGATGTGGCTGATTTTATTTATTAAAATATTTTATTTATTTATTGGGCAGAGAGAGAGAGCAGAAGCAGACAGAGAGGGAGAAGCAGGCTTCCCACGGAGCGGAGGCTGACGCGGGGCTCGACCCCAGGACCCTGGGATCATGACCTGAGCTGAAGGCAGAGGCTTAGCCCACTGAGCCCGCAGGCGCTGACTTTAAAACTCCCACCCCTGCTGTTGCTCTGTTGCTCAGCGGCTTTGTCCCCATTTTCCTGACTTCTGGGTTGAGTAGTTATTGGTACTTCACTTCATCTCCGTTTTCCTATTTGCTGTCCCTATTTGTTTACTTCGTTGCTCTCTGTTTTACAGTGTGTATGCGTCCTAGTCTCCTTTCACATCCATTGTGAGAAACCTGCGTTCTCTCCTGTCCCTGCCCACCCTTTCTGTGTCCTTTGTTGTACGTTTTACTGTTAAATATGTTCTTAGGAACATACCATAATTACTTTTACTTTACACAGTAATCTTTTTTTTTATTTTAAAGATTTTATTTTACCTGAGAGAGAGAGAGTGCGTGCTTGCGTAAGTGGGGGGAGGGGCAGAAGGAGAAGCAGGGTCCCTGCTGAGCAGGGAGCTGGACAGAAGGCTCCAACCCAGGACCCTGAGATCATGACCCGAGCCGAAGGCAGACCCAACCGACTGAGCCACCAGGTGCCCCTATTTTAATGCAATTTTAACATTAGAAGAAAGAGGCTTTTACATTTACTCACACATTTACTATTTCTGGCCCGAGCTTACAGTTTGTTTCCTGCAACCTGAATAATGTGCTTATCATTTCCTTTATTGCAGGTGCCCCAAGGCAAGTTTCAGCTCTGGTCTGCTGAAAATATCTGTGTTTTGTCTTCAGTTTTGAAAGATACTTTTGCTGGACATGAAGTTTTAGGGTGACGGGTTTTCTTTCTTCACCTTGAAGATGTCCTTCCATTGCCCTATTACTTCTGATGAACATTTGCAGTCATCTCTGGCTTTGTTTCTTGTTCTATCTTTTTCTCCTCTAGGTGCTTCTAAGATCTCATCAGTGGCTTTCGGCCATTTGGCTATGATGTGCATTGGTATGTTTTTGTTTTCATCCCAGTCGGGGTTTATTGGCTTTGTTATTGGTTTTGGATTTATTATTTCCATCAAATTTAGAATCTTTTCCATTATGGCTCTTTCTCTCTCTTTTTAAGATTTAATTTTTAAGTAATCTGTACCCCCAGCGTGGGGCTCGAACTCACAGTCCCGAGATTAAGCTTCACATGCTCCTACTCCTCCAAATGAGCCCATCTGGCTATTACACTGAGTGGTGGTGGGTGCTGGTGGCACAGGGGCAAGTCTTGCCCTGCCTTGGGGTGTGGGGAGTGCCCTGGTGTGTAGCGTGCGGTGGACACGTGCTGTGGAACAAGTCGCTGGGGCAGTAGCATGAGAGGGTGGCTGGGTGGAGCACAGTTCCAGGTGAGGCGAAAGGGCTCAGGGCTGGGTGTCCACACACCCCAGGGGTATAGGGACATCTGATCAGGGTTTGGGCTAAGAGGTCTCCCACGGCAATGGACTGCTGGGATCCCAGTTGCTCCCCATGCCCGTGTCCCCTCACCAAGGGAATGAGCCAAAGCCACGTGCCTGAGCACGTGCCTTCATGGTTAAGGTCTTCCCGTCCATGAACCAGGTTCACTGGACTTCCCATGAGGGGTCTGCACACCCTCCTAGCTCTTCCTGGGATGGCGCTGTTCCCCTAGGTCATCCCTCTTGGGGTCTCCCACTCAGTCTTTAGGAGGGGATCACGTAGGGGGCTAGGTCTCCCCAGCTCCCCAACCTTTGACAAGTACCAGGACAGCCACAGTTGTGCTCCATGCAGAGGGAGCCAGGTGGAGGCCCCAGGAGCAAAAAGATCGCCCCTGGGTGTGGTTCAGCATCACCTGGAGAGTTTTAACAGCCCCTGGGGTTGCCCTACTGGAGCACAGGCTGATTTAATTAGTTCAGGCATCCTCCAGGGTCATGTTTTTATTCTTAAACTTTTTGAGATAAGTATAGATTTTTATCCACGTGTAAGGTGTAACACGGAGGGTTTGTGTATTCTGTTTGCCCCGCCTACGCCAGTGGCAGCATCGTGAAGACTGTAGTACAACATTACAATCAGGAGATGGACATTGATACCAGGATACCAAGATTTGCTCACCAGAAGATCTCTCCCTACGCTTTTATGGCCATATTCACTTCCCTTCCGCCTAAAACCCCTCCTTCTCAGCTAGCAACCATTAATGTTTTCTCTGCTTCTATAATTTTGTCATATCAACAATGTTATATCAATGGAATCATGCAGTATTGTGGACTCGATCTGCTGGGGCCAGATCTCCAGCTTCCAGGGGTATCAAGTCTGGTGGTAGGTACTAGCATAAAACAGACCTACAGACCACTGGAATACTGTAAAGCCCAGGGATAAACTGTTCTGTATACAGTCAGAGGTTTTCTAGCAGTGGTGCCAAGAACATTCAGTGGGGAAAGGATGGTCTTGTCAGGAGATGGTGCTGGGGAAACTGAACACCCACGTTCGAGAGAAGGGATGTTCGGCTCTCACCTAACACCGTATGCAAAAACTATATAAAAACTAACTGCAAGTGAACCAAAGGCATAAACTTAATAGTTAAAGCCATAGAACTCCCAGGGAAAAACGCAGGGAGACGGATATGATGTCTTGGGTGGGGAACTAGGGATTCCTTCCACCACACTAAGTGTTTGACTTTTTGTGGTTGTTACTTTTAAAATTTTACTTTACTTTCCCACTATTCATTGCTAGTAGCAACGTAAGGGATTTTTATGTTCTTTGACCTCACTTAATTCACTCATTAGCTTGAGTGTTTGTGTGAAGATTTCTTAGGATTTTCCTAGAAACAGTCATGTCATCTTTGGATAGTAAGTTTCACTTCCTTCTCTGTCGTCTTGAGGGCTGGAGTTTTCTTCGTCTCTCACATTGGCTTGGACCTTTGAGAAGCTGAGCGGAAGCCGGGAGTGGTCGGCCTTGCCTTATTCGGGATCTGAGAGGGACGGTGTTCAGTATTTGTTAAACACGAGACTGGCTGGAGGTCTGGCTGGTGGAGGAGGCTCTCCTGAATTCCTTGTTAAGAGTTTTCATTGGAATTGGATGCTGAATTTTAACAAATGCCTTTTCTGCTTCTGTTGAGGTAATCCTATGACTTGATTGGGTTTTCTCATTCATTCTGTGTTTTTAAGGGGGGGCAGGGACAGAGGGAGAGAGAGAATCTTAATCAGGCTTAGCATGGAGCCCCCGGCATGGGGCTCGATCTCGCGACCCTGAGATCATGACCTGAGCCAAAATCAGGAGTCGGACACCTAACTGACCTGGCCCCTGGGTGTCCCTCCTCATCCTAAGTGGGTGATTGTGTTGCCTCCTTTTCAAATGATTTAGGAGCAGGTGGGGAAGCCATTTTGAATAAAGCTGATGCCTTGCTCCTGAAAACATAAAATCTCCAGCCGAAGGTCGTACTCAGGAACACATTTAACAATCAGACGTAAACACCCGTGAGTGTCAAAAGGAAAAACGGAATGAATGATTATCACAACATTCAGAGGGGTAGCTGCCGGGAGGAGGGGGGCAAGCGAGGCAGACGTGAGTGGAGAGGGTCCTGCAGTCTCCAGGCGGTGACTGCACGAGCGCGGCTCACGAGGGCGACGTTCCCCAGCAGGCCGATATTCTCCGGCCCTTCCAGCCCCGAGTCCCCGCCTCCACCGACTTTGCATTGTTGGAGGACTCCACTTGGTCGTGACCTAGAGTTCTCTGTACATGTTGCTGTATCGGGCTTCCTGACGTTTTGTTAGGAACGTGTGTGTCCGGGGTGCCTGGGTGGCTCCATCCTTTAAGCCTCTGACTCTAGATTTCGGCTCAGGTCATGATCTTGGGGTTGTGGGATTGAGCACCCCCTCCTCCCCCCAGGCTCCGTGCTCAGCCGGGAGCCTGCTTGAGACTCTCTCTCTGCCCCTGCCCTGCTCCTGCTCTTTCTCTTTCTCTCAATAAATAAGCGGGGGGAGTGGGAGAGGGGGAAGCAGGCTCCCCTCCGAGCAGAGAGCCCGATGCGGGACTCGATCCCAGGACCCTGAGATCATGACCTGAGCCGAAGGCAGATGCTTAACCAACTGAGCCACCCAGGCGCCCCATAAATAAATCTTTAAGAACATAATGTCTGTGTGCTGAAGAGAGAGACGGTCCTGCGCTTTTCCATAACGTCTGTCAGGTTTTGGCGTCCGGGCTTCGCAGGCCGCCAGGAGCCGAGCGGGTGGTGGCTGTCCGTCCGCCTGTATCTTGGGGGTTTCGGACGCGGGCGCTGCTCCTTCTTAAGGGTTTGGTGGAGTTGGCCTGTGAGCCAGCTGAGGCTGCTCTTTTCTCCAGGGGAAGAGTGTTTCTTTCTCTTTTCTCAGTTTCACGATGTGCTTTTAAGGGAATTTATGCGTTTCACCCAGTCGCTGACCTCGGTGGACCTTTGCCGCACGGGGCCCTTCGCGCCGCAGTTGGTGTGTGTGATCCGGAGTGAGGTCTCGTTCTTTCATTCCCCGGATGGGGAACTAGGCACCTTCCTCCCACTGGTTTGTCTCTTCTCGGGGCATCTTGGAGACCAGCCTCTCCTGGATCTCGGGGCCCCTGTGCTGCCTGGGAAAGGCACAAGTGCCCCTGGCGGCAGGAGACGTGGTGGTTCTGAGCAGAGCTGCGGGCGAAGCTGGAGCTGAGCAGACCCCGGCCGCCCAGTGCAGGGGAGGGGTGGCTTAGTGCCCAGCCCCAGGAAGGGTGCCCATGGTTCTGGGGGAAGGCTGCGACAGGTCCTCGTCCGTGGGGGAAGTGCAGGAGGACGTCTCTGCATGAGGTACCCTGGGCGTGGGCTGTCTGGGCTCGTGTCCTGCAGAGGAACCCAGGCTGCCTCAGTGGGCTCTTAGCCCCCACTTCTGCAGGTCCATGGGCGAAGTGGAGCTGCCGGCTTCTGGCCCTCAGTGGCAGCTCTCAGCCGCCATTTGTGCCCCACCGTGCCTTGCTCTCTAGAATGTCTGGGCCCGTGCGTATGGAAGGTAAAACTCAGTCGCCCCAGCTGTCCTGTTTTCTGCAGTGATGCTGGCCCCTCCCCACCCTCAGCCATGCCTTCTGCTCTGGAGCAGACCCTGCAGAAGCAGTTGTGAGCCCCGTGTTTCCCGACTCCCCTGGTCCACTGAGCAGGTGCAGCTGGGGTCAGGCGGGGCCTTGGGACTGCAGCCTCGCTCACTCGTTGTCTCCCCAGATCAGCTGCTTCTCTGCACCTGCCTTTCCCCAGAGCCACCCCAGCACTACCGTCTACCGTCTCCCCGATGGATGTGCCCCAGGTGAGCCCCCAGCGCCCAGCGCCTCCATGGGGAGGGGCTCCTGATGATAGCTTCAGAGATCAGCAGCTGCCAGCCCGCAGCTCTCATCTGTGGAGTTGGGGGGGAAGGTGACCATTTACATTAAGACCGTGGTAGGTGGGGGCTTCTGACTCCTGATTGCAGCTCAGGTTGTGATCTCAGGATCCTGGGATCGAGCCCCACGTCGGGCTCCCCGCTCAGCATGGAATCTGCTTGAGGACCTCTCTCTCGCTCTCTCTGCCCCTCTCCCTGCTTTCTCACTCTCTCTAAAATAAATAAGTAAATCTTTAAAAAAAAAAAAAAGACTGTGGTAGATGTCCTAGAGAACCGCTCTCCTCGGTGCTAGGCCAGCAAGAGCAACCGCAGCTCGGTCCTGGAGGCGCGTTTTATGTGCTTCTCCCCACTCCGGGGCTACAAGTCCCACATCAGGTCTGCCCGCTTGCGTCCTGCGGAGAACCACTTCCTGGCTCATGGATTGCAGCCCAAGGGAGAGGGAGCGAGCTCTGGGGTGTCTCCTCTTACAAGGACGCTAACCCTGTGGGGTCAGGGACGCACCCTTAGGATCTTTTAACCATAATCACTCTCTTAGAGGCTGCACTCTCAACTACAGCCATCCCGGGGGTCAGGGATTCCACATGTGAGTTTGGGGGGACGCACACAGCCCGTGACAGGCGTCTTCCCTGGGGAAGCCTCAGGCCTCTTGAGGTTTTTCCTCCTTGGGGACTGTCCCCCTTCTTTTCTTCCAGCCTGAACATGCGAGTTTTAGCTTCTTCATTTCTCACTGTCCTGCAGCCTCTGGAGAGGCCGTGTCTGACGTCCTGCTCCTGGTGCGAGCTGTCTGTGTTACAGGAGCCAGGCAGGGACCTTTGAGGACTTGTGCACACAGTTCTTGGGAAGAGTGGCAGCATCTGGACCTTGGCCAGCAGGGCCTCTCCTGGGGCTGCTGCTGGGCCATTTCAGGAGCTTGGCTTCACAGGGTAAGGGCTGTGCCGTTGGCCTCCAGAACCTGTCTGGTGCCTGGCTGGCCCTGGAACCTCGAGGCCAGGCTGAGGGGGCTGGGAACCCGGGTTCTTGTCCTGTGTGCTGTAAAGGGGCCGACTCTGGCCAAGAGCATTTCTCCATGCCGCCCTGGAGGCAGCCCCATCTTCCTCCATCAGACCTTTCCACGGTTAGCTTTCAAGCTGCGGGAAACTTCCGTGGGCCTTTCGCAACAGCAGGGTCATGTGGGGAGAGCCCATCTGGCTTCCCGTGATGCCCCCATTCCCTTCTCCATTTCCGGTGTCTCTGCTTCAGGGGTGACATCTCTGGAGGACCGCCCACGGGCTGGCCTGAGCCCTGGCATGCTTGCTCTGTGTGTACAAATGAAACGGAACCTTTTCTGTCTTTTGAGAAGGATTCCATGGTCCCAGACCAGACCTCGTCTCTCCTGCAACAGCGAGCTGAGCCGAGTTTCGGGAAGCCAGAGGAGTTGGTGCCCAGGGCATCTGCTGATGGCATTTTCCTCTCACAGTGGAACAGTGGGGTGTGCAGCTGCTTTGCGAGCTGGGCTGCAGGACGCCGAGGGTGCAGCGGCCGTGTTCCTGCACTGAGCGCTTCCCTGGGGAGTGCCAAGCACAGGGACGGTGTGAGGCGGGACAGGAGGGCCGTGTGGCCTGCAGTTTGGGTCAGGTCTGCAGGAGATGCTGGCTGGTGTGGATCCCCAGGTCAGAGACCCAGTTGGAAGGACGCTTACGGCCTGGAGGGTGAGTGGCCCAGAACCAGGCAGGGCTGCACAACTTCTGGGCACCGGGACCCCCTGGCAGGGCCCTGCTGCTGGGACTCCCCAGCCCCCTGCACTGTCCCAGAGCCCACCCGCTGGGGCCCTTGGAGCTCACCTGACTATGAGGCAATGGTGGGGGACACTGGACTCAATTTTCCGTTTTCTGCCATTTGCAGTTTTAGCTCCTCTGTGTGCTCCTCTGTCCCTCCCGTGCCACTTTGCTGGAGTGAGTCCCTTGTTCGACTGACCTGAGCCGAAGGGACAGACTTTCCTCTGGTAGCTTCTCTCCCTGCCCCCGGGGCCCCGGTACGCTCTTCCTTAGGTCGGGGTCCTCCAGCTTGTGCCCTGTGACCCCCGTGACCCCCAGAAGCACAGCCCCTGCGGCCAGCACCTGCGTCACTTGCGAGCACTTCAGAGGGTCAGGAAAGCCACCTTCGTTGGCCAGACCTTGCGGCCAGAGCTGTGCTCCGCAAACCCTCCGCGAGCGGCCCTGGCTACGTGGCCACTGCTCTCCCGGCGCCGCCCTCCCGTGCAGCCTCTCCGGCCGCGCTCAGCGCCTAGTGCTTGTTTGTTCCTGGTCGCGAACAAGGGCCCTTGGCAACGGTGGTCTCCTGGGGTCCTGTGGCCAGACCCTGGTACTCGCTGACGCAGGCCTGCGTGGGGTCTGCTGGTCCTTGGGCCTCGCCCCTGCCTCTGCTCTCAGGAGCACTGCTGAGACCGGGGTCTGCCCAGGGTCTGTTTGCGATCGTCTCCTGCTGCCCCAGCCCTGCTCACTGCTCGCTCTCCGAAGTACATACGTGAGTAAATAAATAAACACGTTCATTCTTTTATTCATTCATTCGAAAGATGGGGGCGCCTGGGGGGCTCAGTGGGTTAAGCCGCTGCCTTCGGCTCAGGTCATGATCTCAGGGTCCTGGGATCGAGCCCCACATCGGGCTCTCTGCTCAGTGGGGAGCCTGCTTCCTCCTCTCTCTGCTGCCTCTCTGCCTCCTTGTGACCTCTCTCTCTCTGTCAAATAAATAAATAAATAAAATATTTTAAAAAAATAAAAAATAAATACAAATAAAACACACGTACTGAAGATGGTTGAGAACAGCCGCTAAGCCTTCAAGTGACAGAATCTGTCCTTGTGCTCGGCCCCGTCACACAACCCCGCGGGCTGGGCAGCCTACGCAGCACACGGGTTTCTCGCAGCCCTGGAGGCTGGAAGTCTGAGACCGGGGTGCCGGCAGGGCCGGGTTCTGGCGAGGACCCACTTCCTGGCCTGCACACGGCCCCCTCCTCGCTGTGTTCTTACCTGGTGGTGCGGGGAGCTCTGCCGTCCGATCTTACCGGGGCACAAACGCCTTCGTGGGGGCCCACCCTCATGACCTCATCTGACCCGATCACCTGCCGACGGCCCCACCTTCAAGCACAGCACACCGGGGTTGGCGCTTCAACGTAGGAATCTGAGGGGACAACTGGGTTCATGGCAGGAGCCTCCCTGGGTCAGTCGGGCTGCAGACCAGCTGGAGGAGGGCGCTGCTCCCACAGCACAGGCCTGGAGCGGCGAGTAAAGCCAGGGGCCACGGCCCCCAAGGTCCCCAGCATACATGGGGGTCTGCACAATGGAGTGCGGGAGCGTCCGGCACCCACAGACTCCAGCCGCTTCCGGCAGCGCCAGTGTTTTTCTCCCAGTGCGGAGCCGTCGGGCAGGGAGGCGGCCGGTGTGTTCCCACCGACACGTGGAGCTGCGAAGGCCTTGGAAGGGCATTTGAGCGCGGGTTGTAGTGGCCCGACCCGGATCCGTGGGCAGGAGGCGCTGAGGATGACACTCGCCCCAGCCCTGTCCTGCGGGAACCAGCTGTCTGGTCCCTGCTTCGGGGTTTTCATCTCTCGCTTCTTGACACAATTGTGTGGAAGGAAGCGGGAGCGGCACAGAGCTGTGCAGCCCCTGTGTTCCGTCCGCTGACGCGCCTGGAAGGATGCGAGTGGGCCATGCGGGTGCTCCGGGCCGTGGAACCGGGCGGGGCCAGGCTCCACACGGCCCCTCGCTCACCCGGCCCGGCTGGCTGGGCTGCGCCGGCAGGCTGCGTCCCGTCTGAAGTTGTCTGTGCTCGGCTCTGTGGGCAGATGCTGGGGTATACCGAGTGACGGCTCACGCAGGGGGATCACGGAGTGTGGCCACGGAAGGCCACGGCGAGGTCTGCATCTCAGCCCTCGCTGCCACCAGAAGCAGCGTGCGTATGGAAAGATGGACAGGAGTTAAGGGGGACACGCTAGTGCTTGGGCGAGGCATGTCCTCCCACTGAACGCGTTTCCTCCTCCCTGCGGCCTCCCCTGGCCCCTCAGTCGTCTCTCCTGAGAACCCTCTGTTCCAGGAGCTTCGTAAGGGGACCCGAGGACCGGCACCAGTGTGCCGGCTGGCAGCTCCCACCAGATCCCCGTGGACACCGCCGACATCCTGTACTTCCCCAGAAGACCCCTCGGCTGCGCACCCCAGGCGCGTCTGCAGTTGTGGAGGCGTGAGCGTCCCACAGCCCTCTGGGCCTCTGCGTCTCCATCCACAAACTCTGTGCGCCCGTTGTATGCTGGCCACGGAGCACCGAGGTCAGGTTTGGACAATATCCCCACGTCCCTGGGGGCAGAGTGACCCATGAGAGGAAGTATCAGCCTTCTCAGAGAAGGCAAGCCTGGCCAGCAGCGCGCTGCCCCCATTATGCTGCCTCTTTTATTTTTATTTTTTTAAAGATTTTATTTATTCATTTGACAGACAGAGATCACAAGGAGGCAGAGAGGCAGGCAGAGAGGTGGGGGGGGAAGCAGGCTCCCCACTGAGCAGAAAAGCCCGACGTGGGGCTCGATCCCAGGACCCTGGGATCACAGGGATCACAACCCGAGCCGAAGGCAGAGGCTTAACCCACTGAGCCCCCAGGCCCCTATGCTGCCTCTTTTATCTGCAGTTTTTGGGACGGAGGACACGAGCCTGCTCTGAGCCAGAATACATGTTTCACTGGGGGCCGGCCACTCACCCCTCTCCCCGGGGGGACACTCAGAGCGCCCTGTGGGTTGGCCTGGGCCCCGTGTGCCATATGGAGGTCCCTCCTCCTTCCGCACACGTTCTCCCCCCAGCAGCTGCCGCCATCCCGTCTTTGGTCTTCTCGGGAGCCTGGGACCCCCCATTTGGGTCCTAGAAAGCCCAGGTGGTATAGTGTCGCTCCTTCATCCCTGTCCTTTAGGACCCTTTGAGAGCCCCTCACCGGGAGGCCCCAGGGTCTGACTGTCTGATGAGAAGCTGCGGACAGTCACGGCAGGAAGGGTGCAGTGAGGTGGTTCCCTTGATCAATTACTCAGGCGACTTTTGTCTAGAAAAGAGAGCCAAGTGCATGTTGTTTTAGTGACATTTATTCCACGTTACAGTTCAACATGAGCTCATTGAATACAGTGGGAGGCAGAGTGGAAAGCGGGAGATCCCGGCCTCTGGCCTGTCCCCAGGGGAATTCTGTGACTGCCGGAGCGAGTCCCCCAGGGCTTGTCACATGCTGCGTGAATGAGCCTGTGATTTCCGTTTGTTTGCCTCACGCTTGCGGAGCCCCACGTCCGTCCACAGGTGCTGGGCTGGTCTGCCGTGGGCCTTCCTTGTCCCCGTCCTCTCAACACCACCACGGGCTGCTGTACTATGCGTCCTGCCAGAGGACGTGTCTGTGCCGACTGTGCCACCGTGTGTGTGCACACGGGCTGGGGCAGTTTCCTGGGGCGGCTGAAGACGACAGAAATTTGTCTTCTGGGTACTGCAGCCGGAAGCCTGAGGCCCAGGTGGAAGCCGTGCTGCCCCTGAAGCCTGCGGGGGAGAGTCTTTCCGGGGTCCTGCATGCGGTGGTGCCTATGACACCTGGGGCGCCCAGGCCTACAAGCGCGGCTCTGCCTCTGCCGTCAGGGGTGTTCCTGCGTCTGTCTTCATGTGCCCATCTTCTTACAAGGACACTGATCCCCCTGGACGAGGGCCCACCCTGCACCCATGTGAGTGCTGTAGCCTTGTTTCCAGATAAGCTCGCACTCGAAGCTAGGTCTTGAACGTGTCTTTTGGGGGACACAATTCAATACACAACACACAGCGGAACAGGGTCCTAGGAGACAGCGGAATCGAAGGATGTCTGCTTCAGACGGAGGAGCAGCACCGGCCGGCAGGCCCTCCACGCTCTGCTCCCCGCCCCCCATGATGCTTCTTCTCCTGCGCCCTTCTGAGGCCTGGGCAGTGTGGGGGAGGGGGGCTTCTTCTCCAGGTCGTGCACCTGCTTATCCTGGTGTGTGGTTGGCTTTTTCTTTACATCATCATAAAGACTTATCCTTTCTCTATGCTATTAGTTTATTTTATTTGAAAGCTGAAAAAGGTCATTGGCTCTTTTCTGGGAGGGGACAGAGCATGGCTGTAGGTGATCCCCACTCTCTGGGCTGGCCTGGAAGTTCCAGGGCAAGGGATTCAGGCAGCGATGGGGAAAACCCCATGGGACTTGGGGCCGGAGCCACAGAGCAGTGGGCAGGTGCTGAGGGGACAGAGGAGGACAGTCATGACAATCTGAGGGAGGCCTGGACTGCAGGTGCCCAGCTGGGTCGACCACCCAGTGGGCACCCTGCAGGCTGGGTGTCCTATGTGGCCCAGCCTCAGGGGCCCGAGGGGTCACACTCGCCTCCATCCTCCTAGTGGTTTCAGGGCAGTGGCTGGACAGGGCAGACCACGGCTGAGTTTTAGCAGCTTGTTTAGACGAGAGAGGCCAGAAAGCTGCTCAAGGACAAGGGAGCGGCAGAACCAGCTCAGCAGGACTTCTAAAGTAAACATTATCCAATCAAAACACACATACACATGCGTCTCACATGCCGAGTGTCAGCTGGATGAATTTTCACAAGGAAAGTAATGATGTCTGATTTGTGGGTCATCTTGTTCTCAGTAGCTTCTAGACCGGGAAGGTTTTTTGTTTTTTGTTTTTCGTTTTTTCAGACTGGGAAGGTGTGATGGAAATCTAAAGCATTCTGAGGGTTAGGAGGAGGGAAAATGTATTATCTTCATGAATTATGAACTTAAATGTGCATGTTTCCATTTCTCAAGTGAGCACTAAAAGAGGAGAAGAAGAGTTGATTTCCATACAAGTAGAGGAAAACAAATGAAACATGAAAAGAGAAAGAAAACACAAAGTATAAAATAAACTGAAAAAAAAAAAAAACAAAACCCACTGGGAGCCCCTGGGTGGCTCAGTGGATTAAGCATGGGCCTTCAGCTCAGGTCATGATCCCAGGGTGCTGGGATCCAGCCCCACATCGCCTAGTTTGGTGGGGGGGGGGGGGTCCCTGCTCAGTGGGGAGTCTGCTTTTCCCTCTGCATGCCCCTCCCCCACTTGCACGCACATATTCTCTCTCAAATAAATAAAATCTTTTAAAAAATACTACCAGTAGGTGCTTCCTCCTCTCTCTCTGCCTGCCTCTCTGCTTACTTGTGATTTCTCTCTGTCGAATAAATAAATAAAATCTTTAAAAAAAAAAAAAAAAGGGGCGCCTGGGTGGCTCAGTGGGTTGGGCCGCTGCCTTCGGCTCAGGTCATGATCTCAGGGTCCTGGGTTCGAGCCCCGCATCGGGCTTTCTGCTCAGCAGGGAGCCTGCTTCCTCCTCTCTCTCTGCCTGCCTCTCTGCCTACTGGTGATTTCTCTCTGTCGAATAAATAAATAAAATCTTTAAAAAAAAAAAATACTACCAGTAGGGGCACCTGGGTGGCTCATGCGTTAATCCACTGCCTTGACTCAGGTCATGATCTCAGGGTCCTGGGATCGAGACCAGCATCGGGCTCTCTGCTCAGTGGAGGCCTGCTTCCCCCTATCTCTCTGCCTGCCTCTCTGCCTGCTTGTGATCTCTCTCTCTCTCTGTGTCAAATAAATAAATAAGTAAATCTTAAAAAAAAAATACTACCAATACTGCAAATCAACGAATATAAAATAACTATAGTGTGTAGTTAAAAGATGAAGATTGTTGGACTGTATTATTTTTAAGTTTTTTTTTTTTTTTTACTTTTTTAAGAGAGTGACAGAGTGAACAAGTGGGGGCAGGGGGTGGGGGGAAGGGGCAGAGGGAGAGGGAGAAGCAGACTCCCCACTGAGCAGGGAGCCTGACACCCGGCTCCATCCCAGGACCCTAGAATCATGAACTGAGCCAAAGGCAGATGCTTCACCAAATGAGTCACCCAAGTGCCCCTGTTAGACTGTATTTAAAATAATAAGCACCACTTATAACTGTTACTAGGGACACATCTGAAATATAAAATGGACACCCATAGAAAGGGGCATGCAGGGGCGCCTGGGTGGCTCAGTGGGTTAAAGCCTATGCCTTTGGCTCAGGTCATGGTCCCAGGGTCCTGGGATCGAGCCCGGCATCAGGCTCTCTGCTCAGTGGGGAGCCTACTTCCTCCTCTCTCTCTCTCTGCCTCTCTGCCTGCTTGTGATCTGTCTGCCAAATAAATAAATAAAATCTTTAAAAAAAAAAAGTGGCGTGCAAGACAAACCAGAAGAAAGCTCGAGCAGCCATCTTAATACAGACAGACTGCGGGCAGAGGTGTAAAGGAGAACAGTGCAGACCCGTGAGAGAGCTGGACCCCCCCATACTGCAGGAAGGAACTACAGGAAGAGTTCTAAACTCCTATGCAATTAACAATTGCTTCAAAATACATAAAGTAAAAATGACCAAACTACAAGGAGAAATGGACAAATGCCCAATCTGAGTGATGTCTCTTAGGGAGCTGTTTTATGGGAATCAGTGGGCTAAAGGGTCTTGAGAATGGGGTGTCTGGGCAGAAGAGAGACTGGAGTATCCGTTGCCAGGAGTACCCAGGAAGAGGAAGTGTGGGACATACCACTGCTTACTAGCTTCATGAGTACCAAAGCACTTCATCTTGATTTAACACTTCAAATTAGAATGGGGGTTTGAACACGGTCTGTATGTTGCATTTAGTGGAAAAGTATCTTAAGTCTGTTAATCCATAACAATTCCCTTCCCTCTTTTTAAAGATTTTTTTAAAAAATTATTTATTTGACAGAGACAGAGAGATCTCAAGTAGGCAGAGAGGCAGGCGGAAGGAGAGGGAGAAGCAGGCTCCCCGTTGAGCAAGGAGCCCGACTAGACGACGCAGGGCTCGATCCCAGGACCCTGAGATCATGACCTGAGCCGAAGGCAGAGGCTTAATTAACCCACTGAGCCACCCAGGCGCCACCCGTCCCCCCCCCCCCCCCCCGCTAGGTCCTTTTAAAGAGAAATGCTGAGCCCTTGCAAGAGTGCTGTATTTACTGCTGGGTGGGGCGGAGGAACCCAGTCCACCCAGGACCAGAACATTCCAACTGAAGTCTCACGGGGGGAGGGTTGCGAAGCGTACAGAACCGTCTACACAGCTAGGTGCGGCTGGGCGGGGCTTCTGCCCACTGCCCCCGGGTGGCTCGCCGTCAGTGTACACTGCCCTTGATGACTAAAGGCTCCACGTTAAACCTGGGATCCGAACTCCTGTCTCCATCCGTCCCGGCCGACCCCCGGGGTCTTCCCGCGCGGGCGGTGATCATCAGCCAGCGGCGGCCTCGTCCCGCCAGGAGCAGCGCTCACGCCGGCCTCGCTCTCGAGGACCCCGCGGGGACCTTGCAGTCACTGCAGCTCGGACCCCGGCGGGAGGAAGACCGGCTTCCTCTCCTCCCCACCAACAGCTCGGCCTCAAGAAACCGCTGCACTCCCTCTGGCCGGCGGGCTTTTTCCTTACAGCCGCCCGCGGGCGCCCCCTTCCCTCCCTGAAACTGTGCGGACGGCTGGTCTCGGGCTGCGATGCTGAACAAACCTGTTTCTGCAGAGTAACTGGCAGTTTTAATTTAAGGCTGACCGGGCCATCAGGACTTGCTGCTCGGACCCCTGCCACGGTAGGGGCGGCTGCCCCGGCGAGTCCCCAAGGCTCCCCCAGCCCTGCCCTCCGCCGCCGCCGCCACCGGAATGCCCCAGCCCCGGCCGCGACCACCTCCTGCTTGGGCCTAGCGGGCGCTGGGCCCAGGGCGCAACCAAAGACCCTGGATTTCTAAGAACCTTCCCTCTGTGGTCAGGATGAAGTCCCCAGCCCTTGGGTCAGTACTGAGGGTATGCGGGACCTGGCCTCCCCCAGGAGCTGCTGGACCTCCCACAGCCACAACCGAGGGGCATCCCACTGGCCAGCCTTGGCGCACGGACTGAACGCTGTCCCTGTGCAGCCCCGGAGAGCGGGACAGCCGACATTTTCGTAGGAGCTGGGGCTTAGTGAATACTGTTTTCTCCGTACTGAATTTTCGGATTTGGGTCATCGTACCCGGGTAAGGTAGAACATTCTTGTGCTCAGGAACACTAAGGATTTTCAAATCCTCTAACTGAAGGGGCATAATGTCTTGAACCGAATCTCAAGTGGTTCAGGGAAAAATGCAGACACAGACCTGGGGACGGAATCTCGGTAAACGGGAGTTCTCTGTACTCAGCAACTTTTCTCTGTTGGAAATTATATTAAAAATTACTCCTCCCTGTGGCCCTTGGTGGCAGCCCCACTCTCCCCCGCCCCCGCCCCAGTGGCCGTCCTGACCGCAGGTCATCGCACGCTGGCCCTCCGGGTTACAACCCGTGGTCGCCCAGCTCCTCCCGGCTGGCCTCCTTTCCTGCTCTGGCAGCTTCTGTCGGTGCGGGCGACGTCCGTCTCTGCCAGCGCCGGCGGGAGGATACTGGTGTGGTCCGCTTGCGGGGCAGCCGGGGTCAGCCGAGGAGGAGAGGAACGCATCAGGCCACCGCGCAGTTAGGGAACTGGAAGCCAGAGTGAGGGGTCCCTGTGGCGCCAGAGCCAGGAGGGCCGGTCACACCTTTATTAACACCACGTTCACGCAGTCCTCGGGCGCCGCGCGCTCAGCTGCCCCGCCCGCGCCCGCGTCCGAGCGCGCTGGCCCGCACTCGCCTTCCGCCGCGGGGTCAGCGCCCGCCGTCTCCTTCGACCGCGGGACAGGAAGAGCCTGGGCCCAGGACAGGCCGAGCGGAGGGAGTCGTGCTGTGTGCGGGCCCAGATAAGGAGAACCTCGAAGAGACCTGGGAGCCTGGGCGCGACACGGTCAAGGACGGGTCCCGGGAGCCCCGGTGGGGCGGGGTCAGGGACGCAACCCGGGAGTCCGCGCGCGATGAGTGCTGGGAAGGAACCCGTGAACCGGCCTTCGAAGGGGCCTGCGATGGGATCCTGGGGCCCACGTGCGACGGGAACAGTGACCGGGATCCCGCGCGCGACGGGGTGCGGGGAGCCACGCTCGATGGCGCTGTGGAGGGGGCGAAGGACCCGGGACGCGAGGCGGGCGGCGGCGGCTGCCACAGCGGCGGTCCGTCGCGGCCCCGGCGCAGCCAGCCATGCACCCGCGCCAGGTCCCGGGTGTCCTCGTGCTCGCGCCGCAGCTGGTCCCGCTGCTCCAGAAGCCGGCGCCGCGTGTCGTGCAGCAGCTGGGCCCAGCGCAGGAGCCGCAGGAGCTCCCGCCGCAGGCGCGCGTTGTCAGCCCGGATGGCCTGCGTGTGCAGGACGAGCGCGCGCGCCGCCTCCCGCTCCGCGCGCCGCGCCAGGGACTGCACCCGCTGCCGCGCCTCGCGCTCGAAGGCCGCCTTGTCCTCCAGGAAGCGGCCCTTGACGCGGTGCAGCAGCTGCGTGTGCTCCACGCGCATGTGCAGCAGCTCGCGCTCCAGCGCGCGGATCCGCGCCAACTGCTCCAGCTGCAGCTCCTGCGGCGGCCGGGGACACGCGGGTCAGCGCGGGGACGCGCGGCGCGCGCCCGCCCCGCCCGCCGGGCGCGCGCTCACTAGCCTTGTAGGGCCGCAGCTCCTGCACCTGGCGCGCCATCCGCGCCGCGCGCGCCTCCATGTCCAGCAGCTGCGCGCGCACGCCGTCCTCGCGGCCGCGGTACAGCGAGGCCAGCTCGGCCCGCTGCCAGTGGATCTGCGTCAGGTCCACGCGGCTCTGCTCGTCCAGCCGCACCACGGCCCGGGCGCAGCGCTGCGCGCGCGCGCTCACGTAGCTGGCGTAGAGCCGGTTCTCCTCGCGCAGGCGCGCGGCCTCGCGGTCCAGGCCGGCGTTCCCCCGCAGCACCTGGTCCACGCGCGCCTCGCAGGCGTCCAGCTGCTCCGACAGCAGCCTGTGCTCGCGCTGCAGGTACTGGCCGCGCTCCGACAGCCGCGGCTCGGCGCCGTCTCCCGCCGCGCCCGGCCGCCGCCCCGCGCCGGGCCCGCGCTTCTTCTTGGGCGCCATGGGCCGCGGCCTGGGGCGCCGGCACGCGGGACGGCGGTGCCCCCGGCCCGCGCCTCCAGCCTAACCCCTGCCTTCCCCCGGCCTGCGTCTTCTGGCGGGGTGGACGCGGCCCTGGGCCACGGGAATGGGGGAGGGGTCAGGCTGGGGGTCAGGGTGTCGTCTCCGGCCTTTCTTTCCTTTTGGGCTCCTTGCGGGCCTTGGCCGTCGGGCGGGGGTGCCGGCCTTTCGTGGCGTCGGCGGAGCCTGCTCGGTCTCCGTGGAGACAGAACTCGGCCGCCCTCCCGCGGAGCCACCCCGTCGCCCGGACAACGGCTGACCCCTCGGGGCATTTCCGTCCAGTCCCTCGCCCCGAAGTCGGTGCGTGACGGCCTGCGTGGGCGCCCTGCAGAGGTCCGACCGGGCCGGCGGGGTTCGGGCTTCCGGAGGAGGACGCTGCCCCCGAGTCTGACCGAGCCGCCCGCAGCCGGGGCAGCCCCCACGCTCCAGTGCCGCACTTGCGCCCTCCGCCGTCCGCCCCGCAGCGGACTCTCAGCCCCGTCGCCCCGTGTGGGAGAGGGCTCCCCAAGTTGCGGCCTCCAGGCCCTGCGCTGTGAAGGTTCCCTCTAGCTTGTCGGGACAGAGCGCCCCACCGCTTTCCTCTGTCTGGGGCTCCTGGTTTTCCTCGAAGCACTTCGTGACTCTTCACTCGTTCTGGAGGCCCCCGAGGGAGTTGGGGTTACTAGGAAGATCGTGTCCGTTCGTGGGTTGTGCGTTGTTTCTCTCTCTGGGATTTCCTCTGTGGGGCTCCTAAGCCCACACGTGCGCACCTGTTCAACTCATTGAAAGGGTCCGTAGACAAAAGGAGAGACTGACACAAAGCGAAAGTTAAGGAGGGCTTTATTTGGCGCCAAGCATCCAGAGTCAAACTGACCGGCCAGGGCCGACTCTTGCAAAGAGGCGACCCCTCCCAGCCTCACAGACTAACTTCTGGAGAGCAAAGGCCTTGTGGTTGAGCCTGGCCACACACAGGCGGCCAGTTGAATTACAGTTCACCCTATAGTAGTTATTTGAACTAGCCTATCACTCTGGTCAGAATTGGCGCCCAAAAGGCAGGGCCCACATTCTTGGGTGGTTAGGGAGGTGCTTTCCCTTGATTGGACGTTTCCACCTGGCCTGACACATCCTGGAATCTGGACTCCGTTATCGGGGGCTATTTGGCCGTATTTCACCAATTCTGTTTCTAAGCGCTTTCCTCTTGGGGGGAAGGGGCAGGTTCAATCTAAGTTTACTGCATAAACAACAAAATGGCTCCCTCTGGCTAAGTAGGCCCTTACATTCATCCCACTGACCAGACCGGGGTCAGCTTCCCTTCCTAGCTGGGGGGATGGCTGGAGAGCAAGGGGTCCACCAAGCATTTTCCTGTTGCTCTTTTTGCTGTGACATGTGGAAAACAGCACCATAAACCCTTCATTTAATTCCACCTTGGCTAGGTCTGGGAACCGTGCTGACAGCAGCGGCACCCCCGCCTCCCAGGCTGTCAGATGCCCGTCCAAGAGGTGTCTCTCTCTCCCCTTTGACCTGCACCTTAAATCTACACCTGTTTGGGTCCTGTTGTCATATAGGTCACTGCCTACGTCTGTCCACGTTTGCTGTAGCATGAACAGATTTCAGACTTGTCCACTGGTGAGTCTGGGAGGAGCAGGCCAGAAGGAACCCCCATCGGTAGGAAGGCTTGTGTGGAAAAGCGTGTTAGGAGGCTGATTGCAGAGCTGCGATGACCCTCCTCTCTCTGGACTCGCTACTGTTGGCCGCAGCCGCATGGGGTGTGGGGTAGAGCCTCTTCCAATTACGAACACAGAAGAGGCGTTTTCTTCCTAGTAAAAAGTGAGGTTTATGAGAAAGAATAAAATGACGTACACTCAGGACAATGCACGCTCTCCACTTGGCGTGAAAATTTTGAAGAAACGTCGATTCATAAACAGCATCTGAATGTCGGCCTTAAATGACAGGCTCCTCGCCCAGCATGGAGCCCAGTGTGGGACGTGCACTCCTGACCCTGAGAGATTAAGGCCTAGCAGAGATACACGTAGAGTTGGAAGCTTAACCGATGGAGCCACCGGGTGCCCACATATGTATTTGTTTTCTTTAGTTTTTAATATGAAATTGGTGTCAACTTCTTACAGAAACCGGTGGAAAGACCAAGTAGAATCAGGGAAGATACTGGGTGGGCGACTGTGCAGCGGGGGCTCCCCCGCCCCTGAGAAAGTTTGCTTCTCTCTCAGAGCCTGGCGTCTCCAGCCAGGGGTGCTCTGCTCCCAGGACCACCGGCAGCGCTCTCCCCTTGGCCACCCTCAGCACCCGGCAGGGGCCACCATCCCCATTCGATGGATGCCAGCAGGCCGCCCCTGCCCCTCCCGGGCTGCAGGCCCCACACTGCTGTCTTGGGGAGAGGGGGTCTGGTTGGCCTCCGCCCTTTAATCTCTGGTGCCAGGCGAGGGCTCCAGGGGCATCGGGTTTCAAGTCGTGCCAGCCTCCCGGATTTCTCCGTGCTTCGTCTTGGTTTCACGGCTCCCAGATGGCTCCTCCCAGGGCAGGGCTGGCGAGCGCCTTGTTCTCCTCTGCCTCCAGTGTCCCCGATGCCCCCTTCTTCCCATGGCTGCAGTCCCGACACAATGGTTTGGAGAGCCGCGTGGGAAGCACCGGCCCCACACCCAGCCCTGGAGCAGTCGGGGCTCACCCAGACAGCGCCCCAGCCCCGCGGGTCCACAGCCTGGGTCCCGCCCTCACCCCCTCTGGGCCGCGCCCAGCTCTGGCTCCTCCCCGGCGCTCAGCGCCTGCCATCCTCTCCCCCTGCGCCTCTGCACCCCCTGGAGTCGGCCCCCACGTTGGGGCCTCGCTGCAGAGCCCCAGGGTAGGGGAAGGCGGGGACCCTGTCTGCCTGCTCCCTGGCCCTCACTCCGCCCCCAGACTCGGCTGCAAGGTTGGTTGCAGGAGCAGCCCCTCTCCCAGGAAGGGTTGAGTGCCTGGCCCGGAGGCTGAGATGCCCCCCGCACCCCAGGGGCCTTTCACGTGCTGTGTCCTCCGAGTTCCCCGCCGCCCAGAGAGCCAGAACCAACCTCCGAGGGCTCGGAGTCAAAGCCAGGCCTTACCTACGACATCTCTTCCCCACAATTGGGGTTCCTGCCCCCTCCCCCACTCTGTGGATAGGGTGGTGGTCTTTGTCCCTCCAGACTCAGGCTGGGGAGGGTCTGGGGTGAGGGGTCACTCATCTCCTGGCAGGAACACTGAGCTGGAAAGACACTAGGAGGAAGGGGGGGTGAGCAGTGGCTCAGCTGCGGCCAAGGCTGCCCCCTCCCCCACTCCCCTGCCCTCACGTCCTCTCCCAGCGCTCTGCTGGCAGCTTGCCAGGGAACCCCAGGGCGGGTTTTTGGGTAGCTGCTCTCAAGGCTGGAGGGCGCGCTCTCCTCAGGTCTTGCTGTGCCTTCTGTCCAACTCACCCTCCCTACTCAGCTCCTGACACTTGGGTGAGCCCCTCCCTCAGGAGTAGCCAGTGGGGTTGCACACTTCATGACCCTGAGGGGGCAGTTCCAGCGGCCTCTGCTCCCATTTCACAGATGGAGAAACTGAGGCACAGGGCGACTTGTCCAAGGACCCCTGGAAGCAGCAGGGCTGTGAGCGGGACATCAGTGGGCTCTTCCCACCGTGCAGACTACCCCTTGGCAAGTGTTTCCCCATCTCTGTGCTGTGCCCCGATGAGAGGGGTGCAGGGCCGCCCCATAACGCCCCCTTTATGGAACCCCACCCCACAGCAGAGTGAGGCCAGCACGTGGCCACCAACCCTTCTCCCTGCCCAGGCCGAGTGAGCCTGGAGAACTGGTGGAGTCAGGTGATAGAGAAGACCTGACCCTGAAACACAGCCCTGGGCGGGAGGCAGGGACCCTGGGGAGTCTGGCGGTAGATATGTCCCCTCGTCCCTTGATCAGAAGCACAGCACTGACGGTGGTCACCACAGCCAAGGGGACGGTGGGCAGGAACGTGAGCAAGACCCAGGAGAGTCTGTCCAGTGCGTCCTCTGGCTGGGGTCAAGCCCTGGAGGGCCCGGGCCTGGCTGTTGTCTGGGCCCCAAGTGGGACCCAAATCTGTCCCCTTGCTTATATCCTCATTTGGGTACTGCCTGCCTGCCTCCTCCCTCACCGCCCCGCCCCTGGCCCACACCCCCAGACCAGGGAGCTGGCTCTAAGCTGGGCTTGTGGGCCAGGACCCTTCCTCAAGGGGCCTCCCTCTCACAGCCAGGTACCTTGGGACCTGTACCAGACCCACACCAGGTTCACGGTCAGCCCCACGTGGAATGCCCAGGTCCAGGCCACGATGTGTGTCAGCTCCCACAGCCACGGCTGCCCCTGCAGGAAGCACTGTGCCCTCCCTGACACACGGTGCCATGAGGAGGAGCAAAGACAGGCCAGAGCCAGCAGGAGCCCCTGGGGGTGCACGCGGAGCCCACAGAAGCCAGGAGGGGCTCCACGGTGCAAGGCGGTGACCCAAGGCACTGGCCTGCTCAGGGTCAGCACACGTGCGGCTTCCGGGCAGGCCGATGAGCTCTGAAAGGCCTTGCTGGAGCCCAGGGCCCTCGGGCTTGGCTCCCTCCTCCTCCCTGGAACAGGTCAAGCCAAGAAGGCTGGAGCTTGTGGTGTGGTCTGAGCCAGCCTGCGTCCCCCCTCTCCAAGGGTGCTCACCTACCTCTGTTTGTGAGGAAGAGGGTGACAAACAGCAGGATGCCCAGTTTCCAGAGGCCCCCGCAGGCCCCGAGGGCGACGCCCACGCCAGCCTCTGCAGGCTGGCTCGGAGACGTCCCTGAGAGACAGCTGTGAGGGGGAGCCCAGCCAGGGGCACATCTCCTCCGGGACCCTGATGATCTCAGAGGTGAGCACATCTACACCCCCAGCATGCCTTCCTGGAGTGACCCGCAGTACCTGAGTCCACAGCCCACGCGGGCAGCAGGAGAGAGGGGAGGACGACTTTAGAGATCCAGGAGCTGGAGGTGCGGACCATGTCCATCCCCGCCGTAGGGAGATGCTGTGCTTGAGAACTGGGGTGGGCAGCAGGGGACACAGCAGTGCTAGGCACTCAGACCTTGACACTGAGGGGTGGGGCCAGGCCCCCACCCCTGGACTGTGACCTGCAGGAAGGGGTACGGCCCGCGCACAAGGGCTGGGACAGTCTGCAGTCTGGTAGGTGGGGACCGTGCGGATCGGGTCTCCTGAATCACAAGGAGGTTGGTGATTCGTGAGGTTGGCGGCGCTGACCATGTAGCTTCAACCCAGGGCCTGGCGCTTGCTCCGCTCACCGCCGGTCGGTCTTCTGGATGCAGACTCCCGATACTGCCTTGTATCAGCTAAAAATTAAATACACAGTCCACTGTTTAGCTGATGCAGAATAAATACCACAGCTGATAACGTGCTCAGAGCAAGGCTGGGGTCACAGCTGCGACAGAATTTATTGTTGCTAACGACTGGTGAGAAAATAAAATCTCCTTGGCCAAATTTCTATCTGCAAGCGTATTTGGACAGGGTACAGTTGGAATACGTAGACATCTGGCCACAAGAGAGAACACAATAGCAGCTTTAAAAATAACTATCGGATGAATCAAATGCCCACTGAAAAATTGACTCAATAATTAAATGTAATAAAGTCCACTTTGCAGAATTCTTTTTTGCGGAAGTTCACTGATAAACTTTTGCTTATGGGCTACATTCTTGGTGGCAGAATGGAGGGTCAAGACCTCCTTTAATTTGGGGTTTGTGGGGGAAGGCAGGAAAAAGAAGGGCTGGCCTGCCAGCTGTCCCATGTCTTTGGTGATCTCTCTTCCCACTGCCCTCAGCAGCTGCCTGGGACTGCTCCGAACTCCCCTGGGGAGAGGCTCTTTCTGAACAAGCTCGTGAAGGATCCTGCTGCCCCTCTCCTGGCCATGGGCTCTCCATCAGTGCGTCCAAGGCTCAGCAGCCTGGCCAACTAGCTACCACGCCTCCCTCCATCTCCATCCACTTTCTACCTACTGTGGGTTTAATTTTGTGTCCTTTCTCTAGTATTTTAAGGTGGAAACTGAAATCGTTTTGTTTTTCTGATACAAGCATTTACAACTATGATTTCCCCTCCAAGTGCTGCTTTAGCTGCACCCTGCTCATTCCCGCCTCCTGTTTTCAGCTTGAAATTGTTTCTGATTTCCCTTGTAATTTCTCCCTTGACCCACTGTTTACTTTTATGTGTTGTTTAATCTCCAAATTCGTTTCCAAATATCTTTCTGATATTTAATTCTAATTCAATTCTGTGAGAACATACTTTATTTCATAAATACATACTTTATTTCAGTCCTTTAAAATTTGTTGATCTTTGTTTTATGGTACTTAGAATATGGTTTATCTTAGCGACTCTCTCTCTCTCTCTTTTTTTTAAAGATTTTATTTATTTATTTGAGAGAGAGAGAGAGACAGAGCACAAGCAGGAGGAGAGGCAGAAGGAGAAGCAGCAGGAGACCTGCCATGGCGTCGGGAGCCCAATGTGGAGCTCAGTCCTCAGACCCTGAGATGATGGCCTGAGCCGAAAGCAGACGCCCAGTCATCTGAGCCACCCAGGCGCCCCATGGCTTGGTGACATTTGTACACATTTGAGAAGAGTGTGTGTTCTATTGGTGGTGGGAGATTGTTATACAAATGTCGATTAGGTCAAGTCGGACAACAGTGCTGCTTGGGTCCCTTGCGTCTTTATTTCTGCATGGCTGCTCTACTCATCATTGGGAAAGGACTGTAAACTCTTCAGCTGATTTGATTACTTCTTTCAGTCCTCTCAGATTTTCTGTGTTTTGAGAATTTGTTACTAGGTGCGCAGACTTCTCAGCATTGCGGTGTCTGCTTGGTGACTCGACTCTCACATCGTAGCGAAGTGTGCCCCTTTCTCACAGTCCGTGTCCTGGAGTCTGCCTTGTGCTGCATTAACATGGCCACTAAAGCTTTCTTGCGACAGCTGCTCCTAGAGTGTATCTCTTCCCATCTGTCTTAGTCTGTTTGGGCTGCCATGACAAAATGCCACTGCCTGAGTGGTTTATGAACAACAGAAGTTTATTCTCGTGGTTCTGGAGGCTGAGACGTCCAAGATCAGGGCTAGGCTGCTGCAGTCAGTGGAGCGCGCAACCCTTGATCTCGGGGTCATGGGTTTGAGCTCCACGTTGCGGGGTAGAGTTCCCTTTAAAAAAGGTGTCCAAGATCAAGGGGCCGGAATGGTTGCAATCCAGAGAAGGTCCTCTTCGTGGTGCACAGCTGCTCGGGGTTCTTCCATGATGGAAGGTTAGGTGCCTCTTTGAAAAGATCGTTAATTCCAGCTAGGGGCTCTATTTGCACAATCTGCGCACCTCCGGGAAGCCCCACTTCTTAATACTATCGCAACAGGAGTTAAGGTTTCCACACAGGAATGGGGGGGGGCAGGGGCCGGTGGGTGGCCCTATTCAGACCACAGCATCTTTCGTTTAACTCATCTGTGTCTTCATGATTAAGGTGCATGTTTGCAGATAGCGTATTCTTGGATTTTTGATTTTTAAAAAATAAGGTTGTATAAATGCTGCCTTTTGATTGGAGTAACAAGACCATTGACATTTAATGTAAATATTGATATGGTTGTGTTTAAGTGTACCATCTCACTGTCCTTTTCTATTTGTCTCAGCTCTTTCTTATTCCTTTTCTTCATTTTTCTGCCTTCTTTCTGATTAACTGAGTAATTTTTAATGTTTCATTTTATCTAGACTATGGGCTTATTAGTTATGCCTCTTTGTTTTTATTTTATTTATTTTTACTTTTACTTTACTTTTATTTTATAAAAGTAAAAGTAAAATACTTTTATTTTATATATATATATATATATATATATATATATATATATATCTTTAAATAATATTGCCATTTTTCACATGTAATGTAAGAACCTTACAATAGTGTGTTTCCATCTTCCTCCTTTGCGTATGGGCATAATACGTTTTGCTTTTACATGTTATAGACCTCGCAATATATTGTTACTATATCTACTTTAAAGTCAATTTTCTATTTAAAAAATTATTTTTAGTTGTGGTAAAAAAAACAACATAAAAGTTACCACCCTAGCTATTTTATGTGTATAGTTCAGTGGCATTAAATACATTTCCGTTGTTACATATATTCACATAGTCACTGGTCTCCTGGACTTTTTTATCTCGCAGTCTGAAACTTGGTCCACATTAAACAGTAATTCCCCATTCTCCCTTCCACAGAACCCCTGGTAACCACTATTCTGCTTTCTGGTTTTCTGTGACTTTGACTACTTTGGATATCTGTACAAGAAGAATCACACAGTGTGTGTCTTTTTGTGATTGGCTTATTTCACTCAATGTTGTGTCCGTGTTGTCCATGTTGTAGCGTGTAACAAGATTTCCCTCCTTTCTGAGGATGAGCAGTGCTCCGTTATATGTTTATACCACATTGTGTTTATCTGTCTACCCACCACTGGACGTTGGGGTCACCTCTACCTCTTGGTTGTTGTGAATAACGCTATGAACAAGGGATGTGCAAATATCTCTTTGAGACCCTGTTTTCAGTTCTTTTGAAACTATACACTGAGATTACACACACACATCGAGAAGTGGGATTGCTGAATCATGTGGTGATTCTAATTTTAATTTTTAAAAAAGATTTTATTTATTTGTTTGACAGAAAGAGACACAGAGAGAGAAGGAACACAAGCAGGGGGAGTGGGAGAGGGAGAAGCAGGCTTCCGCCGAGCAGGGAGCCCAATATGGGGCTCAATCCCAGGACCCTGGGATCATGACCTGAGCTGAAGGCAGACGCTTAAGGGCTGAGCCATCCAGGCGTCCCTAAGTTTAATTTTTTTAGGCGCCACCATGCTGTTTTCCATATTGGCTACATCATTTTCCAATCCCATGGACAGTGTCCAAGGGTTCCTATTTTTCCACATCCTCACAAACACTTTTTATTTTCCTGTTTTTTGGGTTTTTATTTCTTTGGTTTGGTTTGGGTTTTTGTTTTGTTTTTGTTTTTGTTTTTGGAGTTTTCTTGCCATACTAATGGGCACGAGGTGGTATCTCATCCTTGTCATGATTGGATTTGAGATAGGCTTTTGATCATATCATTGAGTTACCAGGTCTCGCTGGGGCAGTCAACTATCTTTCAGTGAAATTGACTAGATGAGAAAAATGTCTTTTATATTTAGCCACTATATCCCATTTCTAGGGTTTTTTCTTTATTTGTCAACCCAGATTTTTATCCAGAATCATTTTTCTTCATTCAAGAAAACTTTCATTAATATTTTTTGTAGTTCAGGGACACCTGGGTGGCTCAGATGGTTAAGCGTCTGCCTTTGGCTCAGGTCATGATCCTGGGATCCTGGGTCAAGTCCCGCATCGGGCTCCCTGCTCAGAGGAGAGCCTGCTTCTCCCTCTGCCTGCCGCTCACTTGCTCTCTCGCTGTCTCCCTCTCTCTCTGACAAATAAGTACAATCTTTAAAAAATATATTTTTTGTAGTTCAAGTCTACAGTTGTTATATACTCTCAGCTTTTGTTTGTCTGAAAAAGTATTGTCTTCGTTTTGGAAGGATATTTTCTCTGAGTATATAACTCTAGATTGGCAGTTTTTGTTTTAATTTGTGTAATTTTTATTTTGTTTTTAGCACATTAAGGATGTCCTTGCTTTGTCCTCTGGCTTGAAATTGTTTTCTGACAAGAATCTGTGGTTATAGTTATTTTTGTTCCCCCCTTTTATTAAGTTTTTTGGGATAATTTTAGTATTTTTTAATCACTTTTTCAGCAATTTAGTTATCATATGCTCCCTTTGTGTTTTTCATTATGGCTCCCTATGTGTTTTTCCTACTTAGGTTTCATTTAAATTCCTGGATCTGTGAGTGTGTTACTTTTCCTTCAAATTTGCAAAAATTTCAGCCATTACTCTCTCAAATATACTTCCTGCATCGCTCTCTTCTCTTGATACTTTCTCAAAGTTTCTTCAATTTAATTTTTTTCCCCTTTTTTAATTTGGATAGTTCCTATTGCTGTGTCTTCAAGTTCGCTGATATCTCTTCTGGTGTTAAGTCCATCCAGTGAGTTTTAAGTTCAGATAATTTAACTTCTAGAAATTCCACTGGGTTATTTCTTAAAACTTATAACTTCTCATCTCATATTCATGTTTTCCTTTAAATCCATGAGCATACATGTAACAGCTGTTGTTTCGAGTCATTGTCAATTCCATCATCTCTGTCATTTATGGGTCTAGTTCTATCAACTGATTTGTTTCCTGGATATGAGTCATGTGTTCCTGCTTCCTCACAAGCCTTGTAACTTTTTTATTTAGGTGAAATGGACATAAAATTACATTAAAGTATACCTCTCAGCAGCATTCGACACATTCACAATGCTTTGTAACCACTACTCTATCTGTCACAAAACATTGGCACCACCCTCAAGGTCACTACCCATCCTCCTTCCCTAACTCCAGGAAGCTGCCAATCTGCTCTCTCTGTGGACGTACCTATTACAAATGTTTCATGTGTGTGGAATCATGTACGTGATCTTCTGTCTGTGACCTCTTTCACCCAGCGTGGCGTCTCAGGTGCAGCACATTGTACTACGTAGCATACCTTCAGTCCTTCTTGGGGCTGAATTCATTCTACTGTGTGGATAGACCGCCTCTTGCTTATCCATTCCCTACTTGGTGGACACTCGGGTTGTTTCCACGTTTTGGCTTTTGTGAATGTTAAGAACACTTGTGCGCAAGTACTTGTTGGAACACCTGCCTCCTGGCAGTCTCTCTCCTTTGCTGTCCTGCCTGCTGTTTCCTGGTGCTGTGTTCAGTAAACTCCTGTCTCCTTTGTTCTGTCCTTGGTAAATGGTATCCCAGACACACTCCTGGCCTCCACCTGATGCAGTCCCCTCACAGGATTTCATGAATCTTTGATTGCATTAATTATGTTCATTAATCACTCTTCATGTGCTGTGGACCATTTGTATATCTTCTTCAGAACTGTGTCTATTCAAATTCTTTGCCCATATTTTTAGTTGGGTAAATCTAGTCACTTTTTTTTATTATTATTATTTTAAGGAGCCTCCATACCCAGCATGGATCCCAATGCTAACTCATAACCCTGAGACCTGGGCTGAGAACAAGAGTTGGAAGCTTAGCCTACCAAGCCACCCAGGCGCCCCAATCTAGTAACTTTTTATGACATTCTGGATGCTGGATATTTTGAATTTTCTGTTACTGAGTGTTGTTTTCTTGTTGTTTCCCTTTAAAGAACATTGGCGCTTTTAGGCCGGCAGTTAGGTGATGTTTGTAGCTTCCTGTCCTTTTTAAGGTTTGTTCACACTCACGATGGGTGTGCAATAGATTTTAGTCTAGAGCTCACTTAGTCGCTTTATTGAGATGTGACCTGTCTGGGGGCTCTCCTAGATGCCGTGGCGTCCGCTTGGCTATGACCTCCCTACCATCGTGAAACCTGGAAATTGTTCAGCAACACCGTCCCCCATCCCCTGCCACCAAGTTGTTCTTTCTGTGGACTGGATGCCAACAGGTTGGGTCCAAGGACCCAGGGGGTCCCACAGGACCAGCCAGGATGGTCCTCGGCTTCATGGAAGATAGAAGTCAAACAGGAGCCAGCAGGACGTGAAAGCAGGACTATTGATAAAGAGCAGATACAGAGCATCTGGGAGACTCAGGAGGGAAAGGAACATGAGTTGAGTCTTTGGGGAAGGTTTTTGTTGTTGTTGTTGTTGTTTTGTTTTGTTTTGTTTTTTTTATCAAGGATGGTGGCCTGGTCTATTTGTCCCCTCAGGCATCCAGGACGTGGTCAGAACAAAGATGAGAGCTCAGGTGGTCTTCCCAGGAGCCAGGAGGCCTCAGCACGGAGGTGTGAGGCCCTGGCGGTCCGGGATATGCATATGATGACTTGTCTGCTCATTCTTACCTGGTCCTTCCCTAGGCGCTATCTGTTCCAGAGAAATCACGGACTCCTTGTCCCTTACAAGGAGGACATATACTACTTGTATATCGGAGGCCTGGATGAGATGGGGTTGCAGGTCCTAGCAATAATCCAAGCAGGAACAGAGCAAAAAGCAGATTTTTATGGAGTCCTTGAGTTTCCCCATCGCAGACCGGTGGAAATCTTCCCCAACTCCTCCCTGACACAGAGCTGGCACCGAAGTCAAGAGGTTGTTTGCTCCTGGTTTCCCAAGACCACAGCCCTGCACTGCCTGTTGTCCAGTTCACAGAAAGTCGTTTTGCACGTTTGGTCCAGTTTTCCGGCCGTTTTCTGGGGGAGGGCATCGTGTCCAGCGCTGGATACTCTCCGGGGCCAGGAGACCCGCCCCTCCCACCTTGCTTCTCTGCGCATCCTCCAGCTCTACACGGAGACACAACCTTGTACTTACAGAGCAGGATTCGGGTAACTGAGGCCCAAGCGTACACCCTTGGGAGCTTCACCACGATTAGCCGCTTCTGCACCGAGGTTCCAGCGCCTCGCGCCCACCGCAGGCGCCGCCGCTGAGCCGTGGACGGCATCCCCGCCGGTCAGTGTGAAGGGCCGGTGCCCGGAAGCCTGGGTCCGACGGGCCTGGAGATGTCGCGCGCAGCCGGTGGCTCCTGCAGCGTCTTTCCTCTTGCGCAGCAGCGTGCCGCCGGACGCCTCGGCCGCATTCCGGTGTCCTCCCTCTGTGTCCGTCGCGTGCGGGCCTCCGGACGCAGAGCTGCGGGCGGCGTTCGCGTGCGGTTCCGCGCGGCAGACGCTGCCGTTCCCGGGGCAGACGCCCGCGTGTCGGCAAGTGCGCTCTCAGCACGCGGGGTTCGCGCTCGCACTCCGCCCGCCTCCGGCCGCCCCGCCCGAGAGCCCCCCTCCTGCGGCGCTCCTGGCCCCTGGCCCGCCCGCTAGGGCCCGCTCGCTCCTGGGGGGCGGGGACGCGGGAAGGCGGGAGGCGGCGGGAAGAGCGGCCCGGGCGAGGGCGCCCCGCGAACGCACGCCCCGCGAACGCACGCCCCGCGAACGCACGCCCCGCGAACGCACGCCCCGCGCCCCGGGATTCGGAGGCGGGGGCGGGGCTAGGAGCCGGGTGGGCGGGGCGCTGGGTGGGGTCTGGGCCGCACACCCCGCCCCACCCCGGCGCGGCGCAGGCGCAAGGAGGGGCGGTCTCCAAGGCAACCGGATTCAACAGTTCCAGCCCCGCAGGTGTGCGGAGGCCTCCGGGCGCCCACCCGACGGCATGTGCGCGGCGGAGGTGGACCACCACGTAGCCCAGCGATACCTGCTCAAGCGGCGGCTGGGAAAGGGGGTGAGCCCGGCCACCTGCGGGGCGGGGGCAGGTCCCGTGGGAGGTCTGTTCTCTCCGACACTGCCAGGGGTCCTGGACTCACTACCAGTTTTCTCCACCGACTGGAGGGTGGCCTTGGGCAAGCCACCGAGCCCCTCGGGCCTCAGCTTCCTGTAACGGGGTTCTAACGGTGCCTACTTCCAGGGGGCCCACAGTGGTCTCAGGCCGGTGGGACCCTGGACAGATCCCCTCCCCAGACCCCACCGAGCGTCCCCTGCTCCCAGCTGCCACTTCTAGTGCCCACAGGACACTCCAAGGAGACTGGGCCCACCATTCCAGTCGCTGAGGGCGATGGGTGGATCCCAAGCCTGGCCCAGGAAGGGGCTGAGTGGGTAGATGGGCATGGAGTGAGAGCCAGAACCTTGGGTGAGCAAACATACATTTGTGATTGGGTGTGAGAGCATGTGGGATTGTGTGTAAGAGTGTATGTGAGGGGCGCCTGGGTGGCTCAGTGGGTTAAGCCTCTGCCTTCGGCTCAGGTCATGATCTCAGGGTCCTGGGATCTCTGCTCAGCAGGGAGCCTGCTTCCCCCTCTCTCTCTGCCTGCCTCTCTGCCTACTTGTGATCTCTCTCTCTGTGTCAAATAAATAATTAAAATCGTTTAAAAAAAAAAGAGTGTATGTGAAGGTGGGTGACTGGGTGTGTAATGGGGGAGGAAAGAAACAATGTTCCAAACAGTGCAGACAGCAAGTGCAAAGGCCCTGCGGCATGGACCTACTGGCTGTGGGGAAAAGGCAGAGTTGGTACAACCTGTATAGGAGTGACTGAGGGAGGGCTCTGATCACCTGAGCCTTTGGGAAACTGCAAGAGCTTCTGCTGAGCATGACATAGAGGGTGGTAGCAGCCTTTGGTGCCACAAGTTACCCTGTCTGGTATGTAGAGGATGGACAGTGGCGCAGGCTAAGGAGACCAGTTAAGAGGTTAGTGTACTGATCCAGACAGGAGATGTGGGAGAGTCAAGAGGCTCAGACCAAATGCAGCAGCAGAGATGGTAGCAAGTAGTCGGATTCTGATGAATTCTGAGTGTGGCGCCAGTAGGATTTGCTGATGGGCTGGAGGGGGATGTGAAAGAGGGTAAATGGGCCCAGAACAGGTTTCCTCTCCCATCCACAATCTCCCATCTGTGACCTTATTTCTTTCTGGGGTCTTGCTTCCTGTCACCCTCCTCTGGAAGCCGCCGGGGTCCTGGGCAGCAGGCTGAGCAGCCCGCCGCTGCAGGGACCTTCTCGCCCAGAGCCACAGCCCCTCACCACACCCTCATTCCCTCCTAGGAGCCAGAGCAGGCAGGAGGAGCAGTCTGGTGGGGCAGGGGAGGGGGCAGGAGGCTGGCTCTGCGCCCAGCAAGCTGACCAGCCTTCTTGCAGGCCTATGGCATCGTGTGGAAGGCAGTGGATAGGAGGACTGGTGAGGTTGTGGCCATCAAGAAAATCTTTGATGCCTTTAGAGATAAAACGGATGCCCAGGTAAGTGAGTGGAGAAGAGGAGTGAGAGGGACAAGGGCGGGGGTGTGGGGTGATGCCCTGCTGCTTGGTGCCTGGTAGCTCTGTCACAGCGGGTCTCTGTCACTGCTCAGAGCGCCATCTACTCGGTGACCCTGCGGTCCAGTGGTTTGCACAACGAGAATCGGTCCTTATGGAGCCTTCCAAGATCCAAACCCACACTCATATTTCTGTCTCATTCCAGAGAACGTTCCGGGAAATCACACTGCTCCAGGTAAGTGGCCAGGGCCATCTGACCTCCTCCCCAGGTGTAGCTGCTCCAAACGAGGGGGGAAGCATGGACCCTCGCCCCTCAAAGCACACAGCCCCAGGCTCTCTCCTTAGGAACTTGGGGACCATCCCAACATCATCCGCCTCCTGGATGTGATCCGGGCGGAGAACGACAGGGACATTTACCTCGTGTTTGAGTCTATGGGTGAGTGCGGCCTTGCTCAGCCCTGGTGCTGCGCCCTCCCGGGGCCTGCCCCCCTTTTTATGTCCCTCTGCTGCCCAGGCCACCATAGTGGCCAGCTGGGACAGTTCCTTGGTGCCCGATGACAAACCACAGGCGTGTGTCAGCACCGGGTCCTGGCAGTGACCACCTTGAGCCCATCTCTACAAGGCTCCTGCTTTCTCCGCTGCTTGCAGCTGTATTTTCCTTTTTCTACCTATTTTATGAAACAAAGGGACAGGAAATAAAGTATTAAACATAATCCCACAGACTTTCATTGCTACACCAACCAAGGCAGCCAACAGGCCTGAGAAGCTGACGGAACCACTACGTGTGTGTGCCCAGGACAGGGTCAGGGACAGGGCTGCAAGGGAGGCCAGTGGGACCTGAGGGCTGCGGCCATGGGAGGGGTCCAGCGGGGGGCAGACCTGTGCCCTCTTCCCAGGCCCCTGGGCTGACCCGCATGCTCCCCTAGACACGGACCTGAATGCTGTCATCTGTAAAGGCAGGCTGCTGAAGGACACCCACAAACGCTACATCATCTACCAGCTCCTGCGGGCCACCAAGTTCATCCACTCGGGACATGTCATCCACCGGGACCAGAAGGTGCCCCCCTGTGCTCCATTCGTGGGCCCCATCGCCCCCACCGTGTGCACCCACCCCTGACAGTGCTCAGCCTGCCTCCTCCCCTGCAGCCGTCCAACATTCTCCTGGACTCCAGCTGCTCAGTGAAGCTCTGTGACTTTGGTCTCGCCCGCTCCCTCGGTGGCCTTCCTGAGGGGCCTGAGGGCCAGGCCCTGACAGATTACGTGGCCACGCGCTGGTACCGGGCTCCCGAGGTGCTGCTGTCCTCCAGCTGGTAAGAGCATCAGTCCCCCCCACACCCTCACCATCCGCTGCAGCACCCCCATAGCCTCCACTCAGCCAGGGCCCCCCCAGGCCTTCTTGGGCCCCCCGTGAGCCCTCACCGACTCCCTTCCAGTGCCCCAGACCCTGCCCCCTTGATTGTGTCCCCTCCTCCCTCCACTTCTGCCTCCAGGGTCCCCTCCCCATGCGTGCACCCTTTCCTGCCCCAGGTACACCCCCGGGGTGGACATGTGGAGTCTGGGCTGCATCCTGGGGGAGATGCTTCGGGGAAGGCCCCTGTTCCCAGGCACGTCCACGCTGCACCAGCTGGAGCTCATCCTGGAGACCATCCCACCGCCGTCCAAGGAGGGTGAGTGTGTGCAGGGCCCTGCGGGGCATCAGGGAGTCTGAGGGTCAGCACACAGAGCTGTAGGGGACAGCACGGGACAGGCCGGGACTGGTGGAGAGGAGGTTGGGGATGAAAGGGAGGGGAAGGGTCCAGAGCCTCGGGAAGACCGGAAAGGGCAGGGCCTACACATGATAGGCCTGGGGAGGAGCTACAGGTCCCTGAGGGCCAAGCAGTGCCCATAAAGGGTCCAGCTGGGGCAGGACAGGAGCTGGGGCTGGCGGGAGCAGGTCCAGCAGCTGTGCCGGGAGCGGGGCAGCAGAGGGTTGGGGGAGAGGTGGTGGAAGATAGCAGTGGGGGTCAGGTAGTCTAGGGAGTCCTTCCTCTTCCCTGGGGGGCGTTGGGGAGCAGGGCAAAAGAGAGGGGAAGAACCAGGTGGGGGGAGCCCTATTGTCTTCCCCTGAGTCCCTGCTTTACCGGGGGGAGGGGGAAAGGGTCCTTCCATGGAGGAGGGAATGCCCAGATGTGGAGTGCGTGTGCAGGAGCGGGAGGAGAAAACTGTGCAAGGGCAGGCACAGGTAGCATGAATCTAGGCATTCCAGCTCACAGTCCTGCCAGACAGCCCAAGCCTGGAAAGGCAGGCACTCCCCAGGGCAGGAAGAGACCACTGGTCCCCGACCTCCCTGAGTGGTCCCACTGGACCAGGCCCTCCCAGTCACACACCATCTTCCGTCCACCCATCTGCAGACCTCCTGGCTCTTGGCTCAAGCTACAGTGCCTCGATCCTGCCCTGCCTACGGGCCTGGTGAGTGGGGGTGCTTAGGAGCCTGGCTCTGATACTCTTCCTGTCAACTTGTGGGCCAGTCCGCCAGCCCAGACCTGGGCCCTGGGCTTCTGATGGCGGTCCCACAGCCAGCAATTTGGTCACACTAATAATGAGGAACCTTCAGCGTCCCCCAGCATGGCCGGAGGTGTGGGGAGGCCCACAGGAACGCAGCAGGGCTTGGAGAGGACGGGACCGAAGCAAGGCGGGGAGGGGTCTCGCCCCTTGCCAGACTGCCTGAGGGTGTTGCATGGGGACAGAGAGGCACCGGGTCGGTTAAGGGGTGCTGGGCAGAGGGTCAGGGTCGGAACCGGAGCTGCCACAGATATGGGTGTGGGAGCAGCCTGCACCTGGAGAGGGGACAGTAGCGGGCACCCGCAGGCCACGGCAGCCGCTGGACACCCTCCTGCCGCCAGACACACCCCCGGAGGCCTTGGATCTCCTCAGGGGCCTCCTGGTATTTGCCCCCGACAAGCGGCTCAGCGCAGCCCAGGCACTGCAGCACCCCTACGTGCAGAGGTAGGGGCGGGGCGGGCGGGGTGCAGAGGGCAGGGTGCCGCGGGCCAGCTCCTCCCTTGCCGGGGCTGGATGTTGGGTCTCGGATCTGCGCCGGGCTGGAGAGACGGAGAGTCCCGCTTCTGCCACGCCCTCCTCGCTGGCTCGCGGCAGGTTCCACTGCCCGGCCCGTGAGTGGACCCTGGATTCAGCTGTGCGGCTCCCGGTGCTCGAAGGAGTTCAGCTCTCAGCCCCCGAGTATCGCAGCCGCGTCTATCAGGTGCTGTGGCGGCGACCACTGACGTCCCCCATGCGCGCTCACCCTCGAGCCCCTCCCCTGCCTCAGCGACCCCCGGACCCTCTACACCCGCACGGTGCACCCCTGAGCGCCCCTCCCTCTCCGCAGATGATCCTGGAGCGCAGGGCCAACAGCCGGGTCCCCAGAGAGAAGGGCGTGGGGGGCACACCCCCGGGCGCAGAAGCCGGCGCCCCCCCGCCCCAGGCGCACCTGCTCAGACCCAGCGCCGCCCCTCCGCCGACTCCGGGCTCGCCCACGCGGAACCCCGGACGCAGACCTCAGAGCGGCCGGGCTCAGCGGCCCGCGCCGGGTGTGTGATCTCCGACGGCCTCCCCGCACCGGGCGCGGCCCCTGCCCCTGCCTGGTGGAGCCACCGAGCGTCCGCTGCGCCAGACTAACCCGGGGGTTGATATTCCGACCCCCCAGACGTCGCCCGCGGAGCCAAGAACCTTCCGCGGCAGAACTCGGCCCCCCTGCTCCAGCCTCCGCCCCCACGAGGTCTCGGGAGAGGCGAGAGGCCCCCTGCAGCGACGCCGGAGGCCCCCTCGGCACCCTCGTGGGTAGGTCGGCGCGGGAGGGTCCCTCTCAATCCCTTCTGAGGACCGGGCAGTGACCCGGTGGCGCGCCCCTTCCCAGGTGAAGCCCAGTGGCAAGGGGGCGGCACCCTCCCTCGCCAGGCAGGCCGCCGCCCAAGTGGCCATCCAGGCCCTAGTCCGGAGCGACTGGAACCCGGGCCGAGAGCTGCGCGCGAGCGGCGCGCGACGGGTGAGCTCCCGGGACGTCCTTCCCGCCCCCTGGGCCGCTGGGGTCGCCAGAGTCGGGGCCCTCCCCTCCCTCTGGTCCCGCCCCTCACGCCGCCCCTGGACCGTGTGCAGGTCCCTCGCGGGCTTCCCGACGGCCGGCCGGAGCCCCGGCCCGGCCGGAGGATGTTCAGCGCCTCGGCCTCGCAGGGGGTCCAGGGCGCCGCAAGGGCTGCGCTCGGGGGCTACTCTCAAGCGTACGGTACCGTCTGCCGCTCGGCACTGGGCCGCCTGCCGCTGCTCCCGGGTCCCCGCTCCTAAGCTGCCCCACCGGCCTTCAGCCGGGCTCTTCTGCTCAGCCCGTGCCCCTTGCCCAGTCCCCTGCCCCTCTCCCAGCCCCAGATTTACCCCCGAGTCCCCCATGCTCTCCAACCCCCTTTTACCGGCCTGCGTTTTTGCCTGGCCACATTCTCAAGATCCAGGGGGCTTGTCCAGGCCTCCCCCGCGGGGTGGGTGAGGTTCCCACCCATGCCCAATCACTTCCTCCAATAAATTCGTGTCCGTCTCCAGCCTGCCTGCCTATCTTCTGTTCTCAGTGGGGACTCCCTCCGAGGTCACACCACCCCTTCCCTGGAAACCACCCCCTTCAGAGGACCCCCGTGTCTAGTACAGAGCCCATGAGAAGCTGCGTGGATACCTGCTGTCCCTGTGTGGCTCCTGTCTGTCCAGTGCCCAGTGCTGTCCCTGGAGGCTCACACCACCAATGACTGGCCTAGGAGGCTCCTCAGGGCCAGCTTCCCATCCTCTCTCCACAAATGGTCTGGGGCCTGCCTGGTGCCAGAGCACCATCAGAGGGACAAGGTTGTCCTCAGGTTGCTGGGGGTGCGTGGGTAGGGACTTGTGCCCCTGCTGCCTCAGTGCAGACTATCATGTGACAGCATTTGCAACTCTGAGCCAGAGTAAAAGTGGAAGAGAGGATAGGGCAGTGCCCCAGGGTCCAACCCCTGACTGTGATCATTGTGTTCTTGGCCACCAACAGTGACTGGCAGCTGGTCTGTCCTGGTAGGGGGTGGGTCCAGGAGAGTGGGAGCTGAAGAGATCCGAGGGGCTTCGGGGGACACCTGTCTCATGGTCCCAGGTGAGCCTTGCACCACAACTGACCTCAGGCAGGCGCTGGAACACAGGCCATTTCCCAACTGCCGGCTGGAGCTCACGGTCTACAGGATGTGGGCTGTGCTGTGCTTGGGGCTGGGCTGCCAGGAGCGGGAGCTCTGCGCACCTGTGAAAGCTGCCGGCGCCTGCTGGAGGCGCAGGTGGGAAGAGCGGCGAGAGCTGGGCAGAGGGTGGGCCCAGACCAGGGGGCTGCCAGCGATGGGGCAAGCAGGCGAGGACTTGGGAGGGAGCCCAAAGAGGAAGTGAGAGTAGATGGCCCGGTTCTGGCCTGGAGGTGAGCCAGTCGGAAGACCGGCGGCTGGGGGGTGAAGGGGGAGTGGGCTGAGTTCCGAGAGCCTGAGGCATAGCCCCCAGGTGATGGATGAGGGGGAGGGAAGGAACCCCATAGCCTAGAGAGGAGCAGGTGGGGCCCTAGGAAGCCCAGCCCTGCGGTGGGGGGGTGGTGGTGGCAGAATGGCTGAGAGATCTGGACACCTGGGCACGTGGCCAGAGGGGCTTGGTGACCAGGAGCCCCCAGCGGGGTGTGCCTATACAGAGGGCTGGCAGAACTGGAAGTGGGAGTATGGGACTAAAGCAGTTTGCCTGTGCAGGGGAGCAGGTCCTGGGAGGGCGAGGAGATGGAGAGTCTCCTGGGTCAGATGTGGCCACAGGTGATGGCAGTACAGGTGTTGGGGGGGTGGGGTGGGGAGTCTCTAGTGCTCCCCGAAGGGATGGGGCCATCCATAAGGAAATGTGAGTTCCCAAGACTAACGTTTGCCATGTATTAACTGGGAGGTATCTATATTTAGGAATGTGTTGTTGTGTTTTATTGTTAACACCAAGATGTGCAGAATCACATTTGACATGTGTCATTCAGCACGACGTGGAGGACACAGACAAGGGCTGCGCCGAGACATGTGAAAGCAAACGGGTTAGCAAGTGCCTCTAGGCCGAGGGACACTGGAGAGCATCTGGCTCCTCGGTGACCCCCTCCACCTGACCCAGTGTCCCCCAACCCCCACCGCCCTTCTCCAGGGGCCTGGAGTCAGAACTGCCACCTCGGCTCAATGGCCTCGTTCCTTAAATCCTTTCCCAGGCTGAGTGACTGCCATTTCTTATTCTTTAAAAAAAAAAAAAAAAAAAAAAAAGGTTGCAGAAATACTAGTTTCCCAATGCTAGCACTTACAGTGGCGCTTCCTAAGCATTTGGTGTCAAAACGTGTTATTCCAAATCAAAGTCACTGTCCAGAAGTGAAAGAGATACAGAAATGGGCAGCGGGGAAACTTCCATTTCGCAAGTTGGTGACAAGGAAGAATCCAGAACAGGGCACGTGAAGGGGTCCTGCACCCTTGCACGGACCCCTGCCCTCAGATTCAAGTACAAGCCTCCATCCAGACTCGGCTTCCGAGTGTTACAAACGCAGAGGCTCTCAGCCCTTCAGCCCTTGCCGGGGGCTGGGGTGCTGGCTGGAGCCCCACAGGAAGAGCCACCAGGCCGGCCTCAGTTCTGGCAGGACGGTCTCTCAGGAGTCCCCTGGGCACCCCCCCCCCGCCCCATCAGCAAACCCCTGGACCATGCTTCCTGAGACGGACCCCTTTTGGGTCTGGGTCTATCCCACCCCCATCACAAGCTGCCCGAACCAGCTCTGCCCCACCCCCCCTCCAGTGAATGGCCACTGAGAAGGGTGCCAGGAGGCAGAGAGGGAGACCGGGAGGAATGCAAGCAGGGTAGGAAGCGAGCCTGGAGCCGCGGGGTGCAGGGGGAGACGCCGGCCCGGCCCGGGAGAGAGAGAGGCTGGGCTGCCGGCACGCAGGAAAGTGGCAAAGCATCTGGGCAGGGGAGCAGTGAGCAGAGGGGAGTCCTGAGACACGGAAGCCCTGAGATCTGGGGCCCCCAAAGATGGGGGACTGAGGCACAAAAAGATGGGCCCCCGAAAAGGTGGGGCCTAAGGCACAAAAAGGCCTTGAGGTGAGTGCAGGTCTAGAGGGGCCTGAAGCCCAGAGATGGTGGACGGGGGTGCTAGGACGGGGGCCGTTGGGGCACTGCGGCAGAGGTGAAGCTGGAGGAGTAAGGCATGGCGTGAGGGAGGAGCCAGGCCAGGCCAGGGCCGCAGCTGGGCGAGCTCCAGGTGGGGTCGCGCTCCACCACCGCCGCTTCCACCCCGAGTCCTTGGGAACGCCAGGCATCTTTCCTGGTGGGGGGCAGTGAGGCAGGCGCCTGGTCGGGGGCTGGGGGACCAGGAGGCTCACTTCTTTTTGAAAGTACCCAGGATCCTGGGCATGAACTTGCCCACCTTGCTGTCCCTGGTGTCTTCCTCCGCTGTGCCCTCCCCCGCCCCTGGGGCTCCGGCCTCTTCTTTTTTGCAGAAGACCTCAAACCGGCTGTAGACGCGCTTCTCCTTGCGCATGCTCTCCATGCGGCGCAGCAGCCGGTCGCGGTCCTCCGCGCTGGCTGGCAGTGTACGGCTCAGTCTACCTTGGGTCCCCAGGCTGTCCGAGCGGAAGATGGCAGAGCATTTGTCCTTGTCGGACATATCCGGAGCCAGGCCGCCAGCAGCTGGGGAGCGGCCCAGTTCAGGACTGCTGTGAGCCAGGCCCGGGGCCGCCGCGGGGATCCCGCGGTGTTTCTGGCCGTGGGCGCTGATCTGCTCCAGAATCGCTTTTGTGTCATCCCGCAGGTTGCTGCTGTACAAAGCGTTGGCCGTGGCGGAGGCCGTGCGCGCCCGCGGGCCCCGCTCGTCTCCGGTGGCCGCCTCCGTGCTATCCGCCCTGCCCAGCGACGGCCGCCGGGGGCTCTCCGGCTGCCCGTTCTCCTGCGGCGCTGGGAAGCCGCCCTCTTCCTCCGTGCGCCGCTCACCCTTGGGGCTCAGCAGCTGGCGGAGACGCAGGGAGCCCTTGCGCAGGACTTCCATGGGGCCGCCAGCCGTCTCCTCCGCAGTCCCAGTCTTCGGAGACTCCTCAGAGAAGGTAAGGGTCAAGCTGCCCCTGCGCTCCGGTACAGCAGGGATGGGGCTGCCCCTGCGCTCGGGCACAGCGGGGACGGGGCTGCCCCTGCGCTCCGGTACAGCGGGAACCGGGCTGCCCCTGCGCTCCGGTACAGCGGGAACCGGGCTGCCCCTGCGCTCTGGTACAGGGGGGACCGGGCTACCCCTGCGCTCGGGATAGGCCGAGGTGGGGCTTCCTTTTGGCTCAGGGTAAGCAGAGGTGGGGCTCCCTCTTGGCTCAGGGTGAGGTGCCTGGCGTGGCCCATGCCCCTCCAGCGGGGGGCTGACCCGCCCTTGTGGGGAGGCAGAGCGGCCCTGGGCGGAGAGAAAGCGAGAGGGCAGCCGGTCGGCGCCGCTCCGGCCCAGCGTGTCTAGCAGCTGGGCGGCAGTAAGCGTGGCAGCTCCCGGCTGCCTCTCTGCCTCCTGGTGCAGCCGCTGTGCGAAGGAGTCACGCAGGTCCAGCAGGCAGCTCTCGAGGCTGCGGCGCTCGCCTCCCGCCCCACTTGGCGCCACCACCTCCTCCCGCCATGCCTGGGACACAACAGCCTTGCTGTGGCTGGCAACTGTGACTGGGGCCCCCACCCCTCCAGCATCACGCGCCGGGCCCTTGTATTTCTCCAGGAGCTCGGCCACCTTGGTGGAAGTGGCGGAGCGCACGGCCTCGCCACCAGGGCCCAGCATCTCGCTGACCGCCTGCTCTTTGTGCAGCAGCTGCGCTTTCTCAGTGGTGGCCCCCGTGGCCCCACCGGCGACCTCGGCCTGCGAAGCGCTGAAGATCAGAGAGGAGCGCAGGCGTGAGCTGCGCTGGATCAGCGGGTTCAAGCGGGAGCGGAAAGAGTCCTGCTTGGCCAGACCTGCCTCCTCCAGGCCCTCGCGCTCTGGGCTGTCGCCGCCGCCGGAGCAAGGCACCAGGCCCTTGGCCGGGAAGGGTGCACGGGAGGCTGAAGGGAGCAGGTCCCCGGGGGCCACTCGGCCCCCGGACACCAGAACGTCGTCCTCATAGGTCTCAGCCTCCATAGGCGCCGGCAGGCCCTCTTCGCCGGCGTCCTCGCCATGGCAACCGCTCAGGTAGGACGCCAGGCGCCAGTGCCGCAGCCCCGCCCGCCCCTCGGGCCCACCCCTGCGCTCGGGCTCTGCGTCGGGCGCGGCATCCGGGCCCAGCCTCGCCACCGCCGGGCACGGGAAGCGCTGGCCCAGGTTGGGGCGTGGGGTCCCACTGGGTTCCAGGCCGCGGGGCCCCGGCCCCGAGGCGGGGTCTGAGCCGTGGCGCACCTCGCGTGACGCGCTGGATGGCACGTAGTCCAGCCGCTGGTGTCCGTCGGGGCCGAGCTCGGGGAAGCAGGGCCCGGGCCCTAGCGCGAAGTCTTCGTGCTCTGCGAAGCCCGGGCGGCCAGCGCGCAGCTTCTCGAACAGGCCCTGCGGGCGCGCCGGCGCCAGCTGCGGGTCCCACTGGTAATGCTGCTGGTAGAGCTGGTCACGGTGGAAGTGGCTGGTCTGGAAGCGGAAGTCGTCCCCGTGGCTGAGGAACGTCTGTCGTGACACCTGCCGCGCGGCCGCGAAGTTCTCCACCGTGCCTGCGCCGTCGGCGGCGTAGCTGTGCCGCTGGAAGGAGTCGGTCTCCAGGCGCCGGGCCTGGAAGAAGCCCCGCGGGCCCGCGGGCTCGCCCCCGAGTCCCGCCTCCGCGTCCAGCCGCCGCGACAGCGGCCGCAGCCCGGTGTGCGGCTCCAGGGCTGCCCCCGGCATCCGCGCTGGCTCTTCCCGGCGGAAGGCCGACAAGAAGTGGCGGTCGGGGTCGAGGAAGGACGGGAAACCCAGGCCCTCTTCCCGCGGCGGTGGGAACAGGAGGTGTGCTCGTCTGGGGAAGGAGAAGGGGGTCGGCGCCCCGGTCACCGGGCCGCCCAGAAGGGGCCCGGCTCCCGCGTACGGAGCCAGCGCGTAAGCGTCCATGCGGGCCAGCGCCCCGGCCGAGGGCACCAGAGGCTCGGACTGTGCGAACAGGATGCGGAACTCCTCATCGAAGCTGGAGACTAGCTCGCCCTGGAACACGTGCGCCAAGCTTCGGTGGATCTTCTCGAAGGACCACATGAAGCTGCGGGTGGGGGGGGTGTCAAGGTCAGAGTCAAGGAGAGGGGCGGGGCCGAGTGTGGGGGGGTGTTGGGGGGCGCGGAAGGCCGCCTGCAGTTGTGGTGTCCTGTCTGCAAGGACCCGGGGGGGGGGGGGGGGGCGCCGTGTCAGGGGCTACTGGACCAGGGCTTGGGCAGAGGCTGCCCTTAGGTGGGGGAGGTGTCGGGGTTGCGGGCTGGGCGCACCTGTAGCTCCCACTCATCACCACGGCACAGTCCACCAGCAGGAACTTCTCCTTCACGTGGCCCTTGAAGGACTTCCCAGTGCGGCAGTAGTAGGTGGGGCCCGCCACAGTGCGCACGCGCAGGAACTGGGGGTTGGGGGAGAGGCATTAGGTCTCTGATGAGGCGCCCTCCACCTCCCCCCCACACCCCCGCCGGGGTCACTCACGTCCACGTGGTGCAGGTTGACGCGGCACTTGTCGGCCATGTCTAGGAAGTGCTGCGCGTTCATCTCGTCCAGGAGGATGTAGACGGGGACGCGGCGTGCCGCCGCCTCCAGCACTTCACCAAGCAGGTCCACGTCTGTGAACATGTCCATCACCACGGCCACAACCTGCGGGGGAGCGGGTCAGGGACAGAGAACAGACCCCTCTGCTGTCCCCACCATTCTTTCGCCATTCCTGCCTACCTGGGCAGGCGGCAGGATCACCCAGAACCGCAGATCGCCCTCTGGCCCCTCCTGGGGACAGCAGGCCCTGCCAGGGAAGGGGAGCCAGGAGAACGCCTACCAGAGGGGGTGTGGGGCTGCTGGCTGCCAGCAGGCCCAAGATGGAGCCCTAGGCAGGCAGAGCCTCCCTCGTGTTGGGGAAGGGACGAGGCAAATGCAACCGCACAACCCGCCCCAGAGGCACCACCCAGGCCCTAGCTCTCTGGCCCTGCGAGGACACTGCGCTCCAGAGTGCACAGGGCAGTCTGGGACCTCTGGCTTCCAGACCTGCTGCCTTCAGCTTCCATCTCTGGTTCCTGTTTGGTGGGGCCAAGCCTGGGTCAAAGGTTCGACTAGAGAGAACTCTCTGAACCCCAAGTCCAGACCAGGAAGGGGGCCCAGCCATCCCAGAGCCCTGGAGTTTCTGGACACTGGCCGCGTCGGAGGGCAGGCAGAACCACAGTGTGCAATAGGCAAACACGAGACCCAGAAAGAAGGCTGGAGGGGCGTGGCCAGCCGGTGGGGTGGGGCTTGCCCCCCCCACTCCTACTCAGGCTTGGGGCTCCAGCTCAGGCATCTCCCCCAACTAACCACCCAGCCTGCGAAGGCACACCTGCTGGGCGGAGCGAATCATCCTTCGAGCCTCATCCTTGATGCTGGGGCTGTCCGGCGGGGGTGGCTGCACCAGTGTGGTGACCTCAGTGCCCTGGAAGCCGAAGGTCAGGGGCCAGCCTAGGTCGAGCTCAGGCACTGCCTGGTCTGAGTTCATGGGCCAGTAGGTGCCCGAGGAGCCATCCATGTCCACGTCGGGGGGGCTGCCTTCAGGGGGCTCGCGGGCAACATGCTGAGGGGGCCGCAGGTGGCGGCTCACGTGCTCTAACTCCTCCGGGCACAGGAAGGCAGGTGCCCCCTCAGACGCCAGGAAGCGGCTGTAGGCCTCGGGACCCCCCTCGGCCAGGGCGTCCAGCGCCAGGCGGTAGTACTCTTTGTAGTGAGGCGGCAGGTACCCCGGAGCCAGCGGGTTGTCCCCCTGCGAGGAGCTCTGGGAGCGACGGGCCATGTCGGGGCCAGGGGCCTGGGGAAGGGGCAAGGAGACACATTCCTGGGGCAGTGGAACTGGGGTTGCTCCCCCGACCCTGCCGTGTGTGGACACACATTGTAGCAAGGGCTGTCCGTGACCCTGAGTGGGCTGTGGAGTGCAGGCCACACGTGGAGGCCTTCTGGGCACCCCTGGGCCCCAGGATGTCCCCTAGCTGGGGGGGGAGGCCAGCAGGGGGCCCAGGTACAGGTGCCCTGGCCCTGTCTCATGTTACTCTGTGCGGGGGCCCCTCCTCTCACCGGAACCTCTGGAGTGCCCACACCCTGGTTTCCAGTCGGGGGTTCTGGCTGCACAAAGCCCCCACTCAGGGTTCCTGGACGGCCCGTGACCCAGGTACTTCTCTGTACCTCTATTACGAAAAAGAACAACCCAATACATTCTGGTTGTTGGTATAAAGAAAATATAATCCAGGCCGAATTCTTTATTGTATTTGCTGTTTTCTTCTCATTTGGGCATGAGCTCATTTTCATAAGCCCTGAACTACAGTGTGTGCTGACATGCCAGGTGGCCCCCGCCTATGTGTCTGTGTCCACAGTACAGGGGCGTGAGTGGGGCCTCAGGGCCGGTCACTGTGCCCCACTGGCTCATTACCCCCACTGTAAAATGCAGCCGTCAGGGTTGGCCTGCCACCGTGCCTGGCCCAACCTGAGCTCAGCTTACAAAACCTGTCACCACTTCTGTCCCAGGACCCAGCATTCAGTCTGCAGTCCTCTCACACCCGCAGCTGTCCTGTGGGGTCACACACTCCAAGCCCCACAACTTATTGGCACACTTCACGGCCCTCCAAACTGACCCCTGCCCTTTGTCCCTGTCCACCAGGACCACTCCCTTCTCTTTGGCCCATCCCTCCCCGTTTCCAGCCACCATGCCACCTTAGATAAAACTCCCAGAACCACACCCCTGGCAGATCCGGCTGCAGCCTCCTCTCACTGCACAAGCTTGGAGTCCAGCATGGCTCAGCCCAGGGCTGTGCGCGGGGGGTGATCTTCCATCTCTGGTCAGGCCCTGCTGCCCCGCCGCCCCCCGGCTCTGGATGTAGCCTGAACCCTCGGCTGTGGCCATCAGGCTCATCCCGGGCTCCATATGTGCCTCTCCCCTTGTCCCCACTTCAGGAGGACACCTGAACGCTGCCTGGTCCACTCCAGTCCACATGCCTCCCCAAGGGGCCTGCGAGGGGGCCTAGGCTGACAGAAGTGGCCATGAGCTCTGGAAGGCCACCGTGGGGGGGGGGGCTCTTCTGAACCCCCAGGGGTCATGAACCTCCAATCCCTGAACCGCCCGGATAACAGTCCTCCTCCTACCCTGGAAGGAGCCCCAGGCCCGGTCCCCCCAACCCCAGCCACTGCTTGGGGCCAGGACTGAGCGGGATTCAGATCCCGCCTAGCTCCCAGGCTCCTGGATGCTGGTCCTGCCAGAGTGCAGTGTGCCCCGGTCTGCAGGAGCGGCTGGGTGCTGCTGACCGGCCGGGGTCACTGGGTGCTCGGAGACAGCTGGGAACTGGACGGAGTCGGGGTCAAGACTGTTTGTTGTGCACGATTACCTGAGGCACCTTCCCTGTCCACTCTCCCTGGGGACTGACAGGCCAACTGGATGTGCAGTGGGGGTGGGACATGCTACCAGGGAGAGGGTCTGCAGGAAACCAGATCTGCCGTCCCTCATCACTCCGCGCAGCTACACGAGAGATGCCCGTACTGGTCTCGGGCGGACTGCACCAGGGTACCAGGTGCAGGTCTGCCTGTAGTGGGGCCTCCCCCAGGACCCGACAGAGGGTGGGGGGTGGGAAGACTGGAATTCCGTGGTATGGGGTCTGTGCTGGACCAGGCAGGGCCTGGGGGCACGATCGTGCTCCCTACATTTGAGAGAGAGCCCTTCCCAAGCTGAGGGAACACAGGAGGGATCCTGTGCTCCAACCCCACTGGGAAAGGGAGTCAACAGAAACCGTCCAGGCTGGTAGCTATGGGGAGGAGGGCAGTGCCAAGGCACCCAGGAACCACCGTAGCAGGTGGGACTCATCAGGAAGGGGGTGCCCTCCTGCGTGCCCACGCCAGGGGGCCCTGCATGGCCTCACACAGCAACAGCGCTAAGCCCACTGCTTTTCTTCCTTTCACCGTGCATACCCTTGAACTGTGGACTGGCCAGCGGCCCCTCTCCAGCCCCTGACAGGGCCCCAACGGCGCTCCCCCTCACACATCTGCCTACTGAACGCCTGCCCGAAGGGAGAGAGGGAGGGACACCCGTCCCACCCCACCGGTGACTCAGCAGGAATCAGCTCCTTTGCTGCTGACCTCTGACCCCGGGCACAAGGCACAAGGCGGACAAATCCTCCAGGGCCCCTAACTAGGGCCTTCCCACCTGGGTAGGAGGTGGGTTTTGTCGGGGACTGGAAGGAGCGCAAGGCGCAGTGAGCGTGCGCTAGGTACGGGCGGGAGCGCGGGTTCCCGGCAGAAGTCTGCGCAAGCCTGGGGCTGGGGGTGGGATCCCGCCCGCTGGGACTCGCCGACTGAAGCCGAGCCGTAGTCTTCGGGGTGTGCTCCGCAGGGCCAAAAGGGCTCCATGCACGCATGGAGCCGGCGGCTGCCGGGGCCCAGTGTCCCATCCACTCGCCCCAGTTCCGGGACGTGGGCGCGAGGGAACCGAGGCCTTTCGCTCTCCCGGCACTTCAAGCAGGATACCAGACTGCGCGTCGGCCTTCCGGCCACCCCCGGTCCAAGGAGCCCGGGGCGGGGGCCCCCTCGGGGAGGGGTCCAGGCCAGGCCCAGCTACCTCCCCAGGCTCCAGCTAGGCCGCGAGGGCGGGAGCCAGTAAGGACGGCCCGGGCGGGCTGGCCTCGGGGCCCGGGGTACGGGGCCCCTTCCCCCTCGGCTCGTGCCGGGCCGGCGTCGTGCGAGGGCGCTCGCGTCCACGCCCGCACACGCGGCCCCGGCGACCTACCCCCGGCCCGGCGCTCGGCCCCGACCCAGGTGCAGGGGGCGGGGGAGGGGCCGCCCAGGTGAGGCCGCGCGGAGGGGCGCCGCGCGCGCCGTCCCCGCCCCACCCCCGGGGGCCCGGCCGCGGCCTCCCCTCACCCCCTCCGGCGCGCCCCGCCCCGCTCGAGCCCGGGGAGGGGGCCCTACCTGGCCAGGTGCGCGGGGGTCTCGGGACAAGGGCAGCAGGAGCCGACCGCCGCCCAGCGGCCTCGCGGTCCGGTCGGTCCGGCAGCCACTCCCCGTCGCGGCCCGCCCGCCGCGCGGCCTGATTCACGCGCCCGCCCCCGCCCCGCCCGCCGCTCCCGCTGCCGGCCTGCCCGGGCAGCACCTGGGGGCGGGGCGGCCCCACCCGCGGCGCGCCCGCATTCCGCCGCCGCCCGCGCCCCGGCGCCCCCCGGCCCCCGCCGCGCCCCGGCCCCCGCCGCCCGGGCCCCGCCGCCCGGGCCCCGCCGCCCCCCGCCGCCCCCCGCCCGCCCCCCGCCGCCCCCGGCGCCCATCCGCTCGCCGGAGCTCGAGGTCCCTATGCCTGACCCCTGACCCTCGCCCCGGAAGTCGAGGTGACTCGGAAGTTCCGGCTCAGTCGCTAGGAAACCGCCAGCCCGACGGAGGGGGCGGGGCTTCTCGCCGGCGAGCGGGGGCGGCAGGTGAGGCAGGTGAGGCCGCGGGGGCGGCGCCAAGCCGGGGGCGGCCCCCGGGTCTGGGGACCCCGCGAGCACCGGGGGTCCCTCGCCACACCGGGCACCCCCCAACCCGACGCCCTCACGGAGGACCCCCCGCCCTCCGCGCACAGTACTCACCGGTTCCTGGGACCCCGCTGGCGCACGGAGACACTGCGCGCACAGACCCCCGCACGCCTGCGCGCACGACGGCCCTTCCCACACCCCAGTTCCCTCCCAGGACGGTGCCCCCCCACCGCCCCGCGTAGGTCGGACCCCACAGTCGCGCACACGAGGACTCTACAGGGCGTCCGGCACACACAAGGGAGGCCACACGCACTTGCCTCCTTACACGCCGACCCGTCCACCTACGGAGGACCCTGCACCTACCGGGGCTGCCCGCCCCCCGTACCTGGGACACCACAGGGACCCCTGCACACTTACGAGACCCGCCGCGCGCGCACACAAGAGACCCCGCATGCACGTGGGAAGCGCTCACACCGCAACCCCACACCCCACACCCCAGCAGGGAAGCCCACATTCATGGATCCCGCAGCACACCAGGACCCTCCCCCTGCAGCAGCATGGCGATGCACAGGACCCCACACGCACGCTGAGAGTCCTCTCGGCAGGTTCGCTGCTAGCATTACTCCATGCGGAAGGTGGCCCGGTGAGCACACACTGCCCCCCAAGAAGTCCTTAGTCCCCAAACACTTATGATCCTTGCTCAGAACCCTAGTTCCCCATCAGATCCCACTTAGGGCCTGCCCTATGGTCAACCATGTGTCCAAGCCAAGTGCCCTGCCCAAGGCTTCTCCCTCCCCAATCCATGCCCGAATCCTGTTCCTGCCGATCTCGGGTCATCCTCCTCCTTGTCCATCTTGCCACATGATGCTGTCCTCTCGGTTGCTAGGGTTGCTCTCAGTTTCCTTCATTCCTTCCCCAAACGCTCTGAGACACCCCCCCCCCCACCAGAAGGTGGTGGGCACACAGGCACAGGGTCACACCGGTGACCCTGGTGCGCCGTGGGGGAGACGCAACCCAACTTGTGCCAAGGAGGTTGTCCCCAGGGAAACAAACTTTGGAGTCAGCCACCTGGGTTAGGGAGGAAGGCACTGCTTCCAGGCCCTGACAACAACACGTGTCAAAGCTGGAACAAGAGACGGTTGGGGGCCCAGAAGTGTCGGTGTCCCAGGGGGGCTGCGGGCAGTGAGGAGGCGTGAGCATTCTCGAGAGTGGGCTGGCATGTGCGTTAGGAGGAAGCCCCCAGCCTGGGGCTTCTGTCAGGGCCCAGGACCGAAGGACGGATGGACCAGAGAGTAGAGGCAGGTGAGAAAGGGCAAGGGGGTGAGCTGGGCCAGAGGTCCTCGAAACCATCCCGCTGGGGAGCTGCTGGCACCCTCAGGCCACAAAGCAGGACCAAGCTGGTAGGCCCAGAAGCCACAGGAAGCTGGGGTAAGGGGGTCTGGGGTGGCGGTGTGAGGCTGTCAGTGCACACAGGCCTCTCTAAGCTCACACTCCTTGACCTTTCCTCCCTCCCCCACAGGAAGATGACCAGCAAGAAAGGGGGGCCCAAAGCTGCACCAGGGAAGCGGCAGACGTCCTCCCCTGCGGCGGAGCCAAGAGCTGTGGCTGGCAAGCGAGTCTGACCTCTAGAGCACCGCTGCTGCCGTTGACTTGGGACACCCTTGCTGTGGCCCCCAGGGCACTCTGAGAAGACCCTTCCCTTGGACAGTGGCTTTCAGGGGGTCTCTGAGTTGGGCTTGGGCTCGGCCGACCGAGGATTCAGAGCTCAGAAGTCCTTTCCAGACCCTGACCGTGAGACTTGTCCCCCTGGGTGGGTTTCAGGGGCAGTGCTCGGAGGAGCACAGCGTTAGAGCCCGTGGAGATGGGATGCAGGCCCAGGTGCACTGGGCACAGGTTCTGAAACAGAGCTCACTTAGAATGCATGTGAGGGATTCTCAAGCTAAGTGTGGACCACTCTGACCCTCTCTCCCACCTGGGCCGTCCCATTGTTTTTCTCTGCCTGCAGCTGCTCTCTTAGGTCACCCTATGCATAGCCGCCCCCAGAGTGAATGGCAACAGCTTGCCCTTGGTTCTGTCCTGCTGTGGGTCAGGAAGGACACCTCCTCTCATCCCTCCCCCCTCCCCTATGGTCCTTTCATTCCCTGAGTCGCATCTCTTCTCTGTCCTGGCAATCATGAGTTCTCTGTGACGCCATCAGCACCTTCCTGCTGCAGTTCTGGGCCCTTCTGGCACCCAGGCCTGCACCGGGGTCTGTGTTGGCTAACGGACCACCCACCCTATGCCCCAGATGCAGCCCCTCTGCTTGGAGTGGGGCTGGCCCAAGTCCCTGGAGCGCAGAGGGCTCGCAGCGCACACGCCCTGCTGGGGTGGCCGTGACCTTCCCCGCCAAGCTGGGTTTAGACCCTAGTTTCCCAAAATAGCCCCAGCGGCGTCTGCAGCCTTTCTGGAATGAGGATGATGGGCTCAGAGCCGCACGCTTCTGCTGTGATCTCAAGCCCTGGGGACACAGCCTGCAGTAAACAGTGGAGGCGGCGGGCAGCCGGGCAGCTGGGCAGGAAGCCCCGTTGGGGTGGGGAGAGGGTGGGCATGTTCCTCGCCGCTGCTACCTGCTGACCGTCCACCTAGGTCCTGCTGCACCCTCTCCCCACACGCCCCGCACACTGCCAACGACTGCTCCAGCAGCTCCGTGCGCTGGCCCACCTGGCTAGGAGGCCTGGGTCCTCTGTACGAACACCTCTGCCTCAGTGTCCCCGAACGAGTATCCTCTCTGGGCGCTCTCTCCCTGCGCAGCCCTGGGCCACCCTGTGCAGAATGGCTGCCACATGGTCCTTGGAGTGTCCTGTGCAGGGGGCACCCGCCTCGAGCGCCTGATTACGGCCCCCAGCCGGCCCCCATCACCCCCCAAGCCGGCCGCAGCAGGGATCCGTGCGATGCTCAAATGGCTCCCGCGCCCCCGCAGCTGTCCGGGGCCTCCCCGCCCCCTTACCTGGCCTTGGGTCTGCAGCACCTCAAGGCCCTCGCTGCGGAGCTGCTCCAGCGCCAGGGCCAGCTCCAGCCCTTCCACTCGCACCCAGGCCTGCTGCTGTTCCAGCTGCTCCCGCCACAGCTGCTCCTCCTGCCATAGCTGCTCCCGCCACAGCTGCTCCTCCTGCCATAGCTGCTCCTGCCACAGCTGCGCCTCCTGCCACAGCTGCATCTGCAGCTGCACCTGCCGCCGCCGGTCCTCCAGCAGCAGCTGCTCCTGGGCCAGGCACAGCTGGACCTCGTGGAGCCTCAGCAGCTCGGGACCCAAGCCCGGCAGGCCCCCTGCCCCACAGCCTTCCATGTCCGCAGTGGGCACCGGCACTGCCACCGGCTTGGACCCCAGCGCAGTGGCCTGCACTGGCCCCTCAGCTGCTCTGGGCCGCTCTGGCTCGGCCACCCTGGGGCGTCCCCGGGCAGCCTGCGTGTTGCGGGTCACGTGCTCTGCGGGGGCCACCCCCACCTCGTCCCGAGGGCCCCCTGCAGCAGGGGGCGGGGGCTGGGCCTCAGGGCCCTGCTGACCCAAGGCCTGCTGTGCCTTGCCCGCCCTCCTGCCTCGGGGTTTCCGAGCCCGACTTCGTTTCCCTGACATGGCCCTGATCCGGCGCCTTTCACCAGCTTGTCTGCCTCCTGGGGGCCCGGGCTCATCGCTAACCAGCCGCGATCAGGCGGGTGCAGCGGGCATCGCTGGGAGGCCACGGCGGGCCCTCTGCTCCTGCCCTGCCCCTGGGCCGGTGCCTGTGGCTGGCAGCTCCGGGCCCTGCGCTGCCTGTGGGCCTCCCGGGCCCCACTCACTGGGCTGGGCCACGCTGGGGAGTTTATAGGGACTCAGCGGCGTGGTGGTTCAGCCGGGTGCGAGGGCTGACTAACGTGCTGACACAGGGCGCAGGACTTTACAGGCCACAGGCCTCGTCGGCCAGACTGGGAGGCAGACCGAGAAACTGGAGGAGGTGACTCTGGGCAACCAGATCCCTGGCTGTGCGGAGCGGCGAGTCTGGTCCTGCCCTGGGCCGCCCAGCGCCTCCTCCCTGCCCCCACCCCGCCCCTGGTCCATGGCTGCATCCCAGTCACACTGACCATCCAGGGGAGACCCTCACCGGCCACGGGCAACCCCAGCCCAACTAGCCTGTGAGCCCCCAGCCAGTGGGCTCCTCTGAGCTCCATGGGGGCCCAAGCTCGCCTGGGGGCTGTGTGGAGATGACACAACTCTTCGCCCAGCCTGGTGGCCTCCTGCCAGTGGCTGGTGGAGATGGATTCTCAGGCCCAGATGGCCTGTTGTGGACTGAGATGGGGTAGCAGGGCCCTGTCCAGCCTGTCCTAGCATGGGGCAGGCGCTCATGATGCCTGCTGGCTGGGGTGCAGCTCCCCGGCCCAAGGAACACAGGCCTTTCGGGGAGGACCCTGGGGGGGTGTTGCACAGGACCAGTGGGAGTGCTGGCGTCCCCAGGCTTCCTGTTGGGAGGAGGCCCCAGACAGCCTCCTCCCCAGCGTTTCCCCAGCCCCGGGCTGCTGACTCACACCCACGCCCAGGGCCCCATCCCAGCCCGCTCTGCTACACAGGCCTGACTGGTTTGCCCGGCATAGCCCTGCCGGGAGCACCTTCCTCCCACTCAGCCCTCGCCCCTGAAGCTTCAGGGGGAGGTAGACAGCAGGCCACCGGCCGGGGTTCGCAGGGAGACGCACACGGACAAGGGCACCAGATGCGTTGGGGTGCGGGTGGGGCAGAGTGCGCCTCGGGGAACTTGGCTACACCTGAGTTCTCAGAGCCTGAGCTTCAGGACCTGGGACCCGGTGGTCCTGCCTGCTGGGCTCACCGGCGCCCCCCCGCGGCACCCCAGGGGAGACACCGGCTTGCCGTGGAGGACACACCCCGGGTGGGCGCTCTCTCACAGCCAAGAAGCACCTGGTCTCCACGTAGCCCATAAACGCCTGGCGGGGGGGGGGGGGGGGGGGGGCGGGTGGTGGGGGGAGTGATGGGAAGGGGTGGGGGGGGGGGAGTGATGGGAAGGGGTGGGCCCACGCGTCCACCGCACTGAGCGCCCCTCCCCCAGGGAAGCCAGGAGGGACGCGCCAGCCGCCGCCAAAGACCGGCCAGTCGGCCAAGCAGCCCGCCGACCCTGAGCGCCCAGAGGCCCCCGCAGGTGAGAGCCTGCGCGCCCCGCATCCGCTCTCGGCCTGTTGGGATGGCCGGGACTGGGGGTGGGCTGGCGGGAAGGGGGCTGCCATGGGCTGGGACACGCGTGCTGCGTGTGAATGGGAGTGTGTGCGCGCTCGAGGAGCCTTGTGGTGCTTCCTGGAGCAGGAGGAGCGGGCCGGCCCTCTCTCCCACAGGGTGCTCCGTGCTAGTCCGGCCAGGGCTGGGCGGGGTTGGCCCGGTGCCTGGCTTCCAGGGGTTCCGCCTGCCTGGGAGTCCCTCTCCCTCGGAGCCTTTCACCCGCTGTTGGGGGGGGGGCGCCCTCCTCCCGCTGGATCCGTGTCAGCTGGGGCTGGTGGGCGTCCTGGGGACTGGAGGGGGGACACCACCTTAGTGTCCCACTGTGCCTCTTCTCGCTCTTGGGTGCCCTTTTATTTTATTTTTTATTTTTATTTTTTTAAGATTTTATTTATTTGAGAGAGAGACAGTGAGAGAGAGCATGAGTGAGGAGAAGGTCAGAGGGAGAAGCAGACTCCCCATGGAGCTGGGAGCCCGATGCGGGACTCGATCCCGGGACTCCCAGGATCATGACCTGAGCCAAAGGCAGTCGTCCAACCAACTGAGCCACCCAGGCGTCCCTTGGGTGCCCTTTTAAAAGATGTTTTTATTTGGGCGGAGGAGGAGAGAGGAGGTAGAGAGAGGGAGAGTGGGGAGTCCCAGGTTGGGCTGGATCTCTCAGTCCTGAGCTGAAGTCCAGAGTCTACCGCTTGACCAACCGCGCCCCCAGGCGCCCCCAGTCCATCTTCTCAGGGAGGCCATCCTCCACCTGGTCTCTGGACACTGACCTCCAAGCCGCGTCTTTACTAGACCATCGTCCTGTGCCTGGAGTCCATACTCCCGCTGCGGCCCCCAGCCCGGCCTCACCACATCCAAGTGCAAACCCCTCGTCCCATTCCTCTCCGCTGTCCGGTCTCCCAAGCCTGCACCCTGGTGACCCTGTGCCCAAGGCCTCGTGCCCACAGAGAGGTCCTTGTGTTCTCTGTTTCCCTCCCAGGTTCCTAACCCCCATTTGGCTCCTGGCCTGTCCCCCACAGAGTGGCTGGTCTCAACCCTCACGCAAGCTTGGTCTCGTGTGGGTGGTGCTGCCCTTGCCCCAGGATGAGCCCCCAGCACCGTACGCACACACTGGGGGCTGGGACAGGAGCCTGACCTTGTCCTGAGGACAGGGCTGGACCACAGAAGGTTTGTAAAGTGCTAGCTACTGGTTTTAGAGAAGTTACATGTGCACGACACATTAATCGTGGTTCTGGATTAGGCCTAGTGGGCTGCGGCTCTGCCATTTAAACAGAAATGGAATGTGCTGGAAGGAGGTTTGGGCTGGGAAAGAGGCAGAAGAGGGAGGGAGTGGACGAGTCTGAGCAGGATGTCCCGTCTGTCCCTGGAAGCCAGGGCAGGCTCTACCCTCCACTCGGCAGTTCCGCCAAGAACCATCTCCTCCTGCGCCCCTGGCTGGCTCTCAGTCCCAGGAGAAGCCGTCCACGCTCACAACACGCTCGCCCTGTCGGCGAGGGAGAGACAGACGTTTGTCCCCAGGCCCCTGTTCCAGTTTCTGTAGTGGGCAGAGGCCCCCACCAAATCCCTCAGAACTGCCCCCGGGCTGCCCAGGTGGGCGTCCCGAGCCTCCGGCTGCCCAGTCCTCCTTCCCTAAGGCCGGCTGTTCTGGGCGGCAGAGTGAGCTGGGCAGACCCACTGCCCTGCCTCTCTCTGCTGCGAGGTGGGGGCTCTGACTGGGCATTTGGGGTCGGCAGATGCGGGTGCGAACCACTGAGCCAGTAGGAAACCCCTCAGGAACCACGTCGGCGCGGATGGTGTCTGTTCAGCTGCCGCATTCAGGCCGTGGGCACCCGGAGGGTGAGGATGCGCCACCCCCGCCCCCACCGCCGTAGCCGCGTGGCCCGTGAGCTCTGGGAACAAGTCTGTGTCCATCTGCTAACCCACCGGGTCTGCACCACACGGGTAAAGCGTTCTCACAATCCAACTTTATTCTAAGAAGTCCCTTCTGAGGGCGTCCCCTCCCCGGTGTCCTCGCCACCACGCACGTTTCCAATCGCCTGTCCAGATCCTCAGCCAGAGCACAGGAGGCGGCATCAGGGAGGTCATCGGGCCAGACGGTGTCTGATCGGCCTTGACAAGCAGGGCTCGTGCTGCTTGTCCCTGCCGTCTTGGCCACTCTGCACTGGCCGTCACAGCAGCTCTGGGTGGCCGAGGAGAGAGGCCAGCCGACATCCACAGGGCACTTGTGATGTCCACCTGGGTGTCCGGTGGCTCTTCTGCAGTGGCCCCTCTCTGGGCCTGGCACAGTGAGAGGCAAAGCCGGCCCCACACCGGCACCCCACTCCCCACCCTTGCTCAGCCTGCCGGGCCCCCGCGTGCGCCTTTCCCAGCCCTGCTTGTCTCCATGGTTCACTTCTGGCTCCTGAAGAGCCAAGCCTTTCCCTGTTGTCCCGGGCCCCCCTTCCCACCTGCAGGAAGCGGATGAGCAGGTGCCCCCAGAGGTTGTGGCCCCGCTGCCCACAGGGTCCCCGACGGAGGAGCTGCAAGGTGGTGGCGGCCCGGTTCCGGCTGCAGGTGTGGCGCCACAGGGACCCTGCTGTCAGGGCTTGCCTCCAGCTGTCCTCCCAGGAGGCGGCGGCTGTGGGCTGAGGGGTGGCGGCGACACCAGGGGAGGGAGGAGAGCGTGGCGCGGCTGCTTGCGTCTCGGAGGGCCTCATGACTTCTGGCTCATGCGACGGGTTCCAGCTGTGTCTGCCTGGTGCCGGGGTCCCCGCGGGGGGACCGCAGGTCGTGCCGGCTCCTGGGCAGTACGTGCTCTCCTGCCCTGGGGGACCCTGGCCTCCACCAGGCTCTCCTCCACACCGAGACCAGCGTCCTGCCATGGAAGGCACAGCCGCACCTCTGCCGGGGAAGGGGGGCTTGCCAGCGGCTCTGCGGGGCCCCCTTCTCCCCACAGATGCCTGCAGCTTGCCGGACCCTGCGGATGCCTCAGCCACAGCCTCCGGGCACTGCTGGGACCGTTAGCCTGCTGGGCCTCCCAGGACCCGGGGTGGGCGGTGTTCCCAGCCTCGCGACGCTGCTCCAAAGTCCTGGTGGGCTTGCCTGCGGCCACGGGGCCACTGTCCTGATGCAAGGTCGTACGAGGCACAACCACTTATCTTTTACCTCCTGACGTCCGGGCAGGTCCCAAGTCTGTGCACCATGAAAGTGTCCCCAGCAGGTGGTTTTGTCTCCGTCCATCGGGAAGATGGGGGGTCAGCGCACCGCCAGAACGGTCTTGTTTCCTCTGTCAGTCCCCGTGTCGGTCCCCACGGCCTCTGTAACCGCCGTGCACTGGTCAGTCAGAAGCACTGCAGACTGGTCGTCTTGCTGTTCCGTGAGTTAGACGACCAACACGGGCCGCAGTGGCTTACGGGTGCCGCCCTGGCGACTGTGACCCTTTCTTAGGCTCTCAAGGGAAATCCGTGTCCTTGTCCTTCACCTTCTGGAGGTGCCCGTGTCATGGCCTCTCGCCGCCTTCCAGGTCAGCGGTGTCGTGTCTGTCTGACCTCTGTCCAGGTCGCAGCCCCAGTGGGCTCTTCCTTCTCTCTCCCACGTTCAGGGACCTGTGTGATTCGGGGGGCTCTGGCGCATAGCCCGTTCCCTCCTGCATGTGACACAGCTCGTGCCCAGGCTCCGGGGAACACGACGTGGACATCTTTGGGGGGACCCTTGTTCTGCCTCGTGTGGCCCCATGAGCCATAGTCTTCCAGGAACGCCGAGTATGGCGGCAGTCCTGAGGAAGGCAGTGAACGTGGAGCTATCCTGGCCAGATCGGGGGGCGGGGAGCTCCGGACCCTCCCAGTGAGGGATGTTGAGAGGAAGGCGTTTGCCAGACCCGCTGTTCCACACCGGAGTGCCAGAGGCTGGGTTGTTCTGCTCCTGCACGGTCCCTCTGACCGGTTCTGCCACTGTCCAAGTTCAGTGTCGTCTGCCATCTTCCATTACTCATTTGTCTTCTGCGAAGGCTAGACCAGCGGGTTCAACAGAGGCCTGATGGGAACCTGTGCACCTGCTTTCCTCAAACCTGTCTGTCTGGGTTTTTTTTTTTTTCTTCAATTAAGGCTTTATTTGTTTTTTACGATTTTATTTACTAACACAGAAAGAGAGAGACAACAAAAGCAGGGAGACGGAGGGAGATGTAGATTCCCCGCGGAGCAGGGAGCCCGATGCGGGGCTCGACCCCAGGACCCGGGGCCACGACCCGAGCCAAAGGCAGACGCGTAATCAACCGAGCCCCCCCAGGTGCCCCAGGTCTTTATTTTCAGAGCAGTTTTAGGTTCCCTTCGCTGGGGGAAGTACAGTGATTTCCCGCGCAGCCCTAGCCCAGCTCCCGTGCAGTCTCCCCAGCTACTGCCATCCCTGCCGGAGTGGTGCAGGGCTACAGCCGATGAGCCACGCAGCTCGTTCTGCTCTCCCGCCGGCCGGGAGTGCCCGTCCCTGCTGCCCCGCGTCCTCGCCGGCATCTGGTGTCGTGGGTGCTCTGGATTTTGGCCATCCCAGCAGGTGTGTTGTGGGATCTCGCTTCCCCGATGCATCTCCCCGATGACGTGACGTGGGACATCTTTTATTTGGTCATTCGCCACTGTACGCCTTCTCTGCCGCGCCGGTGAGCTCTCCGGCCCGCTTCTTAACGGTGCCGCTTGTCTCCTCGCTGTCGAGTGTCAGGACTCCGTGGTGGGTCCCTGCAGCCCGTCTTTTCCGGACGCGCCTGTTGCAGGCATTTCCTCCCGTCTGCGGCTGGCTCGTCTTCTCGCTCTCTTGACCGCGGCTGCCGCAGAGCGAGAGCCCAGACCGTCAGCTCTGGATGACGGCTTTGCTGTTGTATCTGAGAATCGTCGCCGTGCCCGAGGTCGCCCAGGGTTTCTCCGCGCTCTTCTAGGAGCCTCCTCGCCTTCCGTTGAACATATGGGTCTGTGATCCGTTGTCTAAGAACATTTATTTACTTGAGAGAGAGAGTGTGTGAGCACAAGCGGGGAGAGGGACAGAGGAGAGACTCTTCACGCAGACGCCACTGAACACAGAGCCCAGCACAGGGCTCGATCCCACAACTCCAAGACAGTGACCTGAGCTGAAACCAAGACTCAGACGCGTAACTGACAGAGCCATCCAGATGCCCCCGTGGTCCATTTTTTAAGAAATATTTCATTCTTAAGGGATGGTCTATAGCTCAAACCCACAACCCCAAGATCAAGAATTGCACAGTCCACGGACTGGCCCACTGGGCGCCCCTGGTCTCTGACCCATTTTGAGTTAATTTTTCTGTACAGGGTGTAACGTGTGTGTCTAGATTCATAATTTTTTTTTTTTTTTTTTTTGGTGGGGATGGCGGTTGTGCTTCCACCGTTTCTGGGGAGGACGGCGGCTCCTTCAGAGGTCCACTGGCTGTGCTCCCACGGGTCCTTCGGGCTGGGGTGTCGCCCTTGATCTTGGCGGTTCCCCTAGGAAAGTGCCGCTCCATCTTGCTCCCTGTCTTGGTGGGCATGGGGGTTCCCTGGGCTCCCACTTGGCTCTCCTGCTGTAATGACCCCATTGGTTAAGGACCCGACATGAGTATTCTGCAGAGGCTGAGCGTACCCGTCTCAGCTGCCCGGATGGCCCCACAGACCCGTGCCTGGTGGCGGTGGACTCAAGCCAGGCGCCTACTCCGATTGGCCTCCAGTGCATACACAGAGGCCTCTGGTGCTGTCACAAATCCACACGGTCCATGTCCGTTTACGTCCTGTGCCCGAGTCCTCTCTAAGTCCGTGCATTCCCCTTGCCCCCGGGCACGGTTCATCCTTGTCAGTGGATGCCGGCTCCTCCAAGGACGGACGGGGAGAGTACCCAGTGTCGGGAGAAAACTGCGGCGTTGCTGGACCCTCCTCCAGGGGCAGCTGGCTTCCCCCCCATCTGAGAGCTGCGAGTCTTTGACCCTGGCCCTTGCCTGGGAGCAGTGAGGGACTCTGATGGCTGCTGTCGGACTTCTGATGGGCCAAGCCTGGTGTCTCTCTGGGTTTACAAACCTAGCGACTCCTACAGATGGCCCGTCCGCCCCACTCCCGGCCAGAATGTCCCAACCGCCAGTCTGGCTTGTGGCCCCTCATGACCCCAGACACCGTCTTACAGCTGCTGAACGGCTTCTCAGAATCTGGCCGTCTCCCCCTCCAAGAGTGAGCTCTGCATTCGCTCGCAAGTGTCTTTCTTCCTGTCCTGGTGAAGAGATTCCCCTCTGAGCCTTTGCAAGGACCCTAGTCAGGTGGAGGGTTTACAGACTAACATTAACCATTTCCTGGAAAAAAAGAAGAAAAGCTTTTTGGAAGCAGCTACTTCTTTCTGGAGCTGACTTGCACGTCCCTCTCCATTTGTTCTGACTCCGGACTCTGGTTCCCGGCCTGGGTACCAGGAGGGGTGACGGGGGCCCCTGTTTCCGGTGAGGTCATGACAAGGTTCAGAAAGACTGCCCTTGTCCTGGCGCAGAGCCCACTGCGTGGCCGTGGCTGGGGTGGCAGGAGGACCAGCAGACAGGAAAGAAGAAATGCATTCTCCCTTGTCCGTCCTTGTCATCCCCCTCACGTGCCCCATCCGCAGAACACGGCAGGGAGCCGGCTGGCCGAGGCCCGTGTGGCGCAGGCCCAGCAATCCAGAGCCCCGCAGAGGAGGACCTGCTCAGGCCCTTGGCACGTGCCCTTCACGCGAACGTGAACTTTCACTTGCAAGTGCCTCTGCCTAACGAGACGCGTCTTCTGTTGGGAGGAAGGCGTCCTCTGTCCGTCCTTCGGTGCGCCGCTGGCTGGTGTGCCTCCCACCCCGAGTTGCTCGTGTCCCACTCGGAACTTGGGTTTTCTGAAACTTAAATACCAAATGGTAGAGTTTACCAGTATCAACAAGTCTTATGTAAAAAAATGAGAAAATCAGGGGGCCTGGGTGGTGCGGTCAGCTCAGTGTCCAGCTCTTGGTTTCGGCTCAGGCCGTGGTCTCAGGGTGGTGGGATCACGCTCCGTGGGCTCCATGCTCCGCAGGGCGTCCGCTCGGGGCTCTCTCCCCTCCCTCTGCGCCTCCCTCCTGCGCCCTCTTTCTGTCTCCTCCTAAAATAAGTAAATTCTGTAAGAAAATATCAGAGACCAGAATAGAGTAGAAGATATCAGTTCATCTCTGCAAACACACAGAACAAATATGGAGGAAGCTTCGCGCCTGTCGCTACGCTTGTTCCTGGACCCATCGCGGCCGGAGCTGCTGCTCAGACCTTTCCCCGCCGCCCCTTCCACGTGCCCTTTGCCCTCAGCTGGGGCGTCTGCGGGGCTGGGGTCTCTCCTGGCAGGGTGTGACCCCCGTGGACTCTCGCCCCCCAGGGTCCAGACACAGTCCTCACGGTGCCTGTGAGGACAGGCAGCCAGCCCGCGCAGGGGCAGAGCGTGTCACCCCGGCTGGGGTAGAAATGCACTTGGCTTCCTTGTTGGTCAGGTCTGAGCTCGGGCAGCTGCCGCCGTCCGCGGTTCCAGCCGTCCTTCCGTCGCCCGGAGGAAGCCTTCGCTGGGAGCCGGCCCGTGCCCCGGCAGACCCCAGAGCCCTGCAGAGGAGGAGAACTAATGCGGGTGGGTCCTTGGGGTGATGGCGACAGGAGCCCCTCCCGCTTCTGCCTCCTGGTCACTGGCCCGTGTTTGCCGGCTGCGGCAGGAGCAGCCCGTGTTGGTTGTCAGTGGCTGCCACATGCATCCCACGTGGGGGGCTCCGGTGTCCTCTCAGTCCTGTGGGCCAGGCGTCCAGGCACAGCGCACGGGGGTCTCCCTCGGGCTGCGGTCTTATCCCGGGGCTTGACCGGGTAAGGGTTTGCTGCTTTGTGGGCCGTGGAGTGAGAACCTTGCTTCCTCCTGGCTGCCGGTCCCACCGCGTGGGCCTCTCCCGAGGGCGTCTGATGGTGTCCAACACATTCAGGGACTGGGGAGCAACCAGACGGCGGGTCCACGGGCTGCAGCCCGAGTCCCACCTTCTCCTGCCCAGGAGACGTCCCCGTGCTCACTGGGGGGCTGTCGTGGGGTCCGGGGCCCCCAGTGTTTGATCCCTGAAGTCTGGCTATGCCTTCCTCCAGGGACAGTCACCCGCGTCAGTGGTCGGGGCTGCCTGGGAGGCAGGTGGGCTGTGCACACTGTGATGGGCGGCTGGCTGCCTCCTGGAGGGATCCGCAAGTGCTGATGGGGTCACTGTGGTCCTGTTTCTCACCATGGATTCCTGGCGGCTCACTTCCTGTCGGCAAGGAGCTCAGCAGCAGGGTAAAGCAGGGGTTTTACTTCAAAATCTCATCGTTATATCAGAAATAGGGATCCTTTACAATCTATTTAAACTTGGTATGAAAAACTTTAAATGTCAACTTCAAAATGGGCAAGGAGGAATATAGTTTTGCATTTTTTAAAAAAATATTTTGAGAGAGAGCACAAGCAGGGGGAGGGGCAGAGGGAGAGGGAGAAGCAGACTCCCCGCTGAGCAGGAAGCCTGACGCGGGGCTCGATCCCAGGACCCTGAGATCATGACCTGAGCGGAAGGCAGACGCTTAATGACTGAGCACCCCGGGTGCCCCTTTCCTTTGATTTTCTGTTTTGGTGGGAAGTTCACGGCTCTTCCACTTGGCCTTTCTTACAACAAACACTTACTGAGTGCTTACTGTGTGCGACACCCCATCCTAAGTATCCTAAGTATCCCAAGCCCGCACCCTGGGAAGCCAGTGGCCGGTTCTCCCTGTTCCGGGGGCTCGCGTGCTGATTTCCCGACGTGCACGGCCACACCTCGATTTTGGGTTCATCTGTCTCAGTCTTGCACCTTTAACACCTAAGATATTGTTGTCACAAGGTCACAAAAATCTCCTCAGGTTCCAATGCGGGAATTCAGGGGTGTTTCGCTGGCCGCGGCTCCACAGTTCTTGAAACCTGCATGTCCCGAATGTCCCGATCCCCTGCTCTAGCAGCGAGAGCAGCAGCGGGGGGGGGGGGGGGGGGGCGCCGGTGCAGAAAGGAGGCGCAGCTACGGGTCGGCGCCTCCGAGTCCGAGTCCGTTTCCTCGTAACAAGGGGAGGCCATGCCCGAAGGTCGCGTGTCATCTCATGGTCCGCCACGGGGTAGTGCGGAATGACGGCCTCATGGCCGTTGTGTGGCCGCAGGTGGCTCTGCGTCAGGAGCCACTGCTGGCGGTGCTTGGAGTCGCCGCTCCAGCACCGGGTGTCGCCTCCCGGTTCTCTCTTCTCCCTGCGGTTGGCCGTGGGCGCCCGAGCTTGACGGGCATCTCACGGAGGGGATGTGGCCGCGGCCGGCGGACTGTCCTCCCCCCGAGGCGGAGTTTCAGCGCCCACGGCCCTCGGATCTCAGCCGCTGTCCCTCTACTCTGCCATTTCGAAGGGTCCTGGCTTCCGGCCGCCTGGCCCTGGGATTTGCGGACGCGGAGCGGCCAGTTGTACCCGTGTGTTCGCGAAGAGCCTCGCTGGAAGCAGCCAGCACCACCGGTTGTGGCCACACGCGTGTTCCTGCCGAACGAGAGCTACAGGTTCGGTCTGTCCTGGAGGGTGACCCTGACGGCTCAGCGTGTTTCCTGCCAGTGCCTGGGGCCGCCGTCCCCAGCCTCCGCCTGGAGCCCAGGGCCCTGTCCTCGTTTGGGGCCTGCCACGCTGTGGCCCGCCTTCCGCTACCCCTGTCTGAACTGGTCAGGGTGGGCTGCATCTCCAGTACCCGGCTTCCTGCTTTAAGAGAACAAGCTTAGGGTCACCTGAGTGGCGCAGTGGTCAGACACTCAGCTCGCGGTGTCGGCTCAGGTGGCCTTGGGGTCGTGGTCTCGGGGTGGTGGGACTGAGCCCCCGCGTTGGGCTCTGCACTCAGCCGCAAGTCTGCCAGAGACTCTCCTTCTCCCTCTGCAAAATAAATAAATAAATTTAAAAAAAAAAAAACAGTAGAGAAAACCTGAACTCCCACCCAGGCTCTGCCGTGGGGCCCAGATGCACGGACGAGCTCACCGCGCTCAGCTTCCCCGTGGGGCGCTGTCACAAACGTTCATGTCCACGCCCTTTATCGTTTTCTCCTCTGGCACGTGGGCTATTATAAATTGTACTTCAGGATTTCTAAATATATGGGTATCTCTAATTTTTTTTTTTTAAGATTTTATTTATTTATTTATTTGACAGACAGAGATCACAAGCAGGCAGAGAGGCAGGCAGAGAGAGAGGAGGAAGCAGGCTCCCCGCTGAGCAGAGAGCCCGATGCGGGGCTCGATCCCAGGACCCTGAGATCATGACCTGAGCCGAAGGCAGCGGCTTAACCCACTGAGCCACCCAGGCGCCCCGGGTATCTCTAATTTTTTGATTTTCAGCTTAGTCTAGCTATATTCAAAAAGCATATTTTTAAAATTTTCTGTTCGTGATCCCAGCAAGGCCAGATGCGCAGCCCCTCTAGGTTCTGTTTGCCCAAAGGTGGGTTTATTTAGCCTTAATTTTTTTTTAAGATTTATTTATTTGACAGAGATCACAAGTAGGCAGAGAGGCAGGTACAAAGAGAGAGGGAGGCAGGCTCCCCGCTGAGCAGAGAGTCCGATGCGGGGCTCGATCCCAGGACCCTGAGATCATGACCTGAGCCGAAGGGAGAGGCTTAACCCGCTGAGCCACCCAGGCGCCCCTCACCTTAATTTTTTTAAAAAAATTTTATTTATTTGAGAGAGAGAGCGTGAGTTCACCCACAAATGGGGAAGAGGCAGAGGGAGTGGGAGAAAGAGAAGCAGGCTCCCCGCTGAGCAGCGCCCCCACGCGGGGCTCGATCCCAGGACCCCCAGATCATGAGCTGAACTGAAGGCAGAGGCTTCACCGACTGAGCTGGCCGGGTGCTCCTTAATTTTATTTTTTACCCCTTTGGAGGTAATGTATCTTTTTTCCTGTAAGCAATTTATTTTCTTTAGGATTTATTCTCTTTAGAGAGAGGAAGACGCACTGCCCTGCAAGTGGGGGAGGGGCAGAGGGAAAGAGAGTCCCGCAGGCTCCCTGCTGAGCGCCGAGCTCAATGCCCGCTTGATCCCAGGCCCTGAGATCGCGACCTTAACGGAAACTGAGACGCGGACTGACGGAGCTGGGCGGACGGACGGAGCCCCCTGCGCCCTCCTGACTCAGGAAGGACTTTCCTGCTGTGCTCTGGTTTTAGCCGTTTTGCTAATAGCGTTTGTCACCGCTGTGACCTGATGCCTTCTTTCACTGTGGCTGCCTCCTGCCTGTCTGTTCCGTTTGTGGCGCGAGTCCCCTGTGCCTCAGACCGGTCCTGGCCTCTGCACCCGGACACCCCCGCGGGTGTCACGTTCCAGCTCCGGGGCTCCCGTGCGTCCGAGCGCAGCCGTGTCTGTGACGCCACCAGGTTTACCTGTTGAGCTCTTGTATGTTTACGTTCTTGAACTTGCTGTCGGTTCTTCGGTTCTTCGTTGTTTCCGTTCTCCGCCCAAACTCTGTAATCCTTAATGCCCTGAACGCGTGCCTTGAAGTCGGCCTCCAAGAGCCGCGCGTCCGCTCCGTCCAGGTCTCCTCTTGTCCATCGTCTTCCTCGTGTTTGGGTCGGACCGTGTTTCTGCACTTGCCCAATTATCTTGGGGGTGCTGTACGCTGCATAGTAAACGTTTTGGGGGGTGCTTGGGTGGCTCAGCCAGTTAAGCATCTGACTCTCGACTTCAGCTCTGCTCGTGAGCTCCGGGTCGAGATCCAGTCCCGTGTGGGGCTCTGTGTTGAGCTGGGGGTCCGCTTGGGACTCCCTCTCTTCCTCTCCTTCTGCCCAGCCCCCGACTGGTGCGCGCACGGTCTCCTGCACAACGCCCTGCTCCTGCCACTGCAGATCGCCTGCCCCCATCAAGGACTGAGTGGCCTGCAGCTGGGCTGTCTGTGCCCACAAGGGCGGTCATTTCCCGGAGAACAGAGTTCTTCAGGATTTCTACCCAATCCGGCCGCCAGATAAGACACAGGGCGCGCATTTACATTGGAATTTCAGATAAACAACTAATCCTTTCGCCTATGCGTGTCCAAAGCTGCGTTGTGTAGTTTTATCAGCTCAGCCCGGCGAGCCCAAACCCAGGGCTTCCTGAGCACTCCGGCTGGCACGCCAGTTGTACCCTCTGGGCACGGTGGTCTGCCCAGGCCTCGCCCTGCTGTTGGCCCCCCGCCGTTGGTGCTACTGGGTGAAGCCCACCTTCCCGGGCAGGGCCCTCCCTCCCGCACTCCCTGCGGCCTCCATGCAGACTCAGGATGGGGTCATTGTGTCGTCTTTCTGTCGCTGTCAGTGGGGAGGCCGGGAGGAGAAGCCCCGAGTGGTCTCGAGCTGCTGGCTTCCCGTCAGAATCCCACAGACACCGACTCACCAGCTTGTCACATTCACCGTTGCCATGGCGGGCGAAGTGTCCCAGGAGACCCCGCCGTGGCGTCCCCCTCGGGCTGGGTGCCCGGCGCCGCCAGGGTTCCTGGTCCCTTGTGCACTTTTGTCATCCTTAAGGTTTATATCAGGAACATTTAGAACAGATTTATTTATTCATGAGAGAAAGACAAGAGGGCCAGAGAGGCAGGCAGAGGGGGAAGCAGCTCCCCTACGAGCAGGGATCCCGATGCGGGACTCGATCCCGGGACCCCGGGATCATGACCTGAGTTGAAGGCTTCACTGACGGAGCCCCCCAGTGCCCCAGGCAATTTTTCTGTAGTTCGTCTCTAATTATCCTCACAGTCCCGTCTCCCCTGCTGCTGCACCTCTGCTCACGTCCCCCACGGTCACCACCCGGTTCGCGCCGCTGGCCGGCGAGCCTAGTGCCCCTTCCCTCCGTGGCCGCATCTGTGCCGACTCCCCTCCTGTGGGCTTCGCCTTGTCTCCGAGCCCTTGTCTCCCTGAGTCCCACTGAGGCTCCGCCATGGCTTGGGGAGAGGGGGCCTCGTGGACTGGTTCCGTGGGGTCGCCGTGCCATACGCTACGGTCCCTGCAGCCTGGCCTGGCCCTTTCTTCTCCCACCGACAGCGGTCACTGGCACCGTGACGCCCGGAGAACTGCAGCAGCCGCAGAGCAGTTAGGATCGTCCGGGAGCCGCGGGGCTCTAGGATCAGACAGCTGGACAGGCCTGTGGGCTGTGACTGCCCCCAGGGCCCTGTTTCCAAGAAAGGCACACAGAAGCCCAAAAGCTGACCGACCTGACCTCAGGTGGGCAGAGCGCCTGCGGGGCCTGGTGCAGGCAGCGCCCAGAGCTCTACCTCACGCTCAGACCTTCCGCTGGGGCTGGTGTGCTGGGAGGTGACACCCTGGGTGCCCTCTTCTGAGTCCCAGTGGGCAGCTGAGTGGAGACCCCCACTTCGGCCTGGCCGGCCCAGCCGTGGCACATGGGTGCCTGAACGCTGTGGGGGCCTCTGGCTCTGGGGGGAGAAGGGTCCTGTGGGGGTGCACGGGGCTTCTCCGCCAGGGGCCACCTTCCTCACCATGCCTCAGGTACCCTGGCGGCTCTCCAGCGGGACCTCTGCAGCTGGTCTCCAGGGGCCCCTGCCATGTCTGGGCTGGGGAAGGTCAGGAGGCCCTGGGCCCGCCTGTGCTCCCGGCTCAGTTTTCACACCTCTTCCAATGCTTTCTGCTGCATGGTCTCAGGTGCAGATTTTAAAGATTTTATTTTTTTAAGGAATCTTTGCAGCCAATGTGGGGCTTGAACTTACATCCCTGAGGTTGGTTTGTTTGTTTGCTTTTTAAGATTTTATTTACTTGAGAGAGAGAGCAGGAGCGGGGAGAGGGAGAGGCAGGGAGGGAGAAGCAGGCTGCTCCACCAAGCAGGGAGCCGGATGTGGGACTTGATCCCAGGACCCCCAGGATCATGATCTGATCAAAGCAGATGTTTAACAACTGATCCCCCAGGCGCCCCCGAACTTAAAACCGTGAGATGGAGAGTCACAGGCTCCACCACCTGATCCGGCCAGGCGCCCCTGCCTCTGTGGGTTTTAGACCGTGTCTGGCCCTTGGCTGGGTGGGAAGAGATGTGCGGCTGCACGTGCCATGTGGACCCGGAGACCTGGCGCGCCTGGAACGGGAGACCCCAGTGGCTGCGGGAGGCAGCTCGGAGGGGACCGGGACCCCTGAGCCCCCCCTCTCCCCGCCAGGGCCAGCCGTGGAGGACCCAGCGGCCACCGTCATCCAGTGCGCCTTCCGGCGGCTGCTGGCCCGGAGGGAGCTGGCGCGCCGGCGGCGGGAGCGGCGGGACTACGGGCAGCGGATGGAGCAGCTGCAGCGGGACGTGAGGCGGGGCCGCGCGGCGGTGGGGGCGGCCGGGACCCCCGGAACCCCAGGGGCCGGTGCGCGCGGGTGGGGGCTCCTCGGTCCACGTGTGCCCGCAGGCCTTCGTGGCCCTGGTGCGCAGGGAGCAGGAGGCGGCGGGCGGCGGCGGGCGGCGGCGGGAGGAGCGGCGGCGCGGGGCGCGGCTGCGGGAAGCGGCCTTCGACGGCGACCTGGGCGAGATCCGGGCGGTGCTGCAGGAGGTGCGCGGCGGCGGCGGCGGCACGGCGGGGGCGGCCGGGCTCCCGCGCGCAGGCGGACGAGCTGCTGACCCGCGAGGGCCTGGGCCACGACGAGGCGGGGGCGGCGCGGCGGCGGCGGCGGCGGGTGGCGCTGGTGGAGAGCGAGGACGCCGGTGGGAACACGTCGCTGTCGGAGGCGGCGGCCGGCGGGCAGCCCCTGGCCATCCAGCTGCTGGCGGAGCAGGGCGCCAGCCCCAACAGCAAGGTGGGCGCCGGGCCGGGGCCGGGGGCCACGCGCCACGGCTGCCCCCGCGGAGCCCAGCTCAGGAGCCCCTCGCGCAGGGCGCCTTCGGCCGGACGCCGCTGTACCGAGCAGCCTTCGGGGGGCACCTGGAGGCCGTGGAGGTGCTGCTGAAGCTCGGAGCGGACCCGCGCGTGTACGCGGATGACGGCAGCACCCCGCAGCAGGTGTGCGCGCGAGCGCGGCCCCGGGCAGGGCGCGGGCAGCTCGGGCTGAGGCTCAGAGCCACGCTCGCCTGCAGGGGGCCTGGGGCACTGGCCCGCGGGGAGGAGGAGGAGGGAGGGAGGAGGGGATCCGGAAAGGGACGTGGAGACTGTGTGGTCTTGGCAGGGGAGGCCCAGAGGACCCCTGGGTGTCTCCTTTTGGGGGCAGCTGTGCCGTGATGGTCATGGCTTTGGGGGCGTGATTCTGCCAGTTGGCGCCCTTTTTTGTAAAATGGGAGAGTCGGGGGCAGCACGGAACCCAGCACTGAGCTCCTGGCCAGTGTCATCCATCCCTAGGTGGCCTCCCTGGACACTGTAGCCCATGTGCTGCAGTCGTGGGACCTGGACCTCACAGATGCCATGCTCCAGAACATGGATGCTGAGAGGCAACGCCGGGCCCGGGAGGCTGAGCAGCAGGAGGAGGCAGAGGCCAGGCAGTGCGCCCTGGGGAGGGAGGGAGGGAGGCAGGGGGTGGCGGGGAGGGCCTCCGATGACTGGGCTGCTCTCCCGACCAGCATGAACCTCAACGTACAACAGCTGGCGAAGGCACAGCACCAGCGGCAAATGCAGGTAAGCAGGCTGGGTCCCGGGAGGTGGGGACAGGCGGGGTTGGCGGGGAATGCCCTGCAGGCCACTGGCCTCTGTGGGATGGAGCTGGTCTGGAGAATGCCGGGACAGCCCGCCTGGGCCCTCGTGTCCAGCTGCAGCAGGCCTACTGTGAGCTCAACCGGAGGACCGCGGAGCACGAGGAGTGCGCACAGAGGGACCCGTGCCGGGCTGATCTCACCCTGCAGGTGAGCTGTCGCCCTCTCGGGCCTGGGCTTCCATGGCCTGCATCCCCTTCCAGAGCGTGGGCGCCACCTTCCAGCAGCAGCCTCTGGGGGCATCTGGGCCGCTCCGCGTGGAGGGGGGTAGGCTCACTCAGAGCGGAGCGTGGGGCCCTTCCTCTCGTGCAGGCCATCAAGGATGCGGAGGCCCGAGTGGACAGGCTGCGGCTGGAGGCCCGGGAGGCTGCGGAGGCGCTGGCCATGGCCAGGTTGGAGCTTCGGGAGCAGACACAGGAGGGTGGGCAGTGCTGGGGGGCAGGGTGCCAGGCCCAGGGAGGGGGTGTGGTAATCGGGTCCTCCCGTCAGTGGCCCGCCCCACTTGTGACTCCCCCATAGGCGGGGAGGAGGAGATGCCCGGGCTGAAATGCCGGGTCCCCGAGCTGCACGACGTACTCATGAAGGACGTGGGTGGCCGCATCCGCGCAGACGGCCGGTCAGTGGTGGTGACTGGGTGGGCCGGCGGCCAGAGGCACTGGGTGGGCAGCAGTGACCCGGTTACCACTCCCAGGTGGCCACTTGTTATCGACCCTTCGGGCCAGGCAGCCACCTTCCTGCGCTACCAGGACACCAACTACGTGGCTGCAGTGGACCCGGCACACCTGCGGCCAGAGAGGCTCCGGCTGGCGCTGCTGGGGGCGCTTAGGTAGGCTGGCGGCATTGGGGGGGGTTCCCCCGGGCCGGGCACCTCACCCACAACGCGCCCCGCAGGTACGGGAAGCCGCTGGTGTTCGACCTGTGCGAGGTGGACCTTTTCCCCGTGGTGCAGCAGCAGCTGGAGGCCGTGCGGCCGGGGCTGGTGCAGAAGCTGCTGGGCGGGGTCTCCTGGAGCATGAGCGCTACCTGTCGCTGCTGCGGCCGGCAGACGGGCCCGAGTACAGCCCCTCGCAGTTCCAGCCCGCGCGCCTGGGGCGCTTCCGTGCCATCTTCGTCACCAAGGCCCAGTGGTCGCCGACGGAGCAGCTGCAGGTGCTTCTCCCCGTGCGGGTGCTGCTCCCCGGCGGGGGCCTCTAGGGCCTCGGGAGCTCGCTGCGCAGGGCCCAGGCCCAGCCTTGTGGCGGCGGACAGATGGATAGACAGGAAGTAAAATGTAGTCAATTTTATTCCTCTTAAACCACAAAATAGAGTCTTTGGTTGTACAAACGTCACTAGTTACAGTCTTGCCGATGGGTCCCAGCGGGGGAGGGGCGGTTAGTCAGCGGCTGGAACTCCCGCAGGGTCTCTTGAAAACGCTAACACCCAGGTTAAAAGACTCGGGGTCAGGGTGGCGGTGTGGCTGGCAGGGCCCCCTCCCTAAGTCGAGAGGAGGCACCAGGAGCCTCTAGGAGGGCACAGGGCCCAGGCCGCGGCGTCCAGGCCTCATGGGCCGCCGGCTGCTGCACAGTGTCACCTCCTCGGGGCCTGTGGTGCCAGGCGAGGGTCTGCCCAGGAGCACCATGGCCACTTCTCCATCCTCCTCCTGTAGGCCTGGCGGGCAAGGCGGGCAGGCAGTGAGTGACTGGGGGGGTGGTGGGCAGTCGCCCTGAGCACTGCCCCAGGGCTGAGCCTGTTGACTCACCAGGGCTGGGAGACGGTTCCAAGGACCTCAGCTCCTCAGCAAAGTCTGGGGACTGCGAGGGGGAGAAGGGTGGGGTCAGGACCGCAGCCCAGGCCTTGCAGCCGCCCCCAAGAGCCTGGGTGGGGGTCCCCGCGCCCAGAGGCCTCGAGACAGGCAGAGAGAGGGGCACGGGCCAGGCTAGCAGGTGCGCGCGGCTGTCCTGCGGACGGGCCTGGTACCTGCATGTCATGGACAGGTCTGGAAGAAGGGAGGGCTGCGAACACCCTGTAGTCAAACTTCCTCCCAGACAAGGCCTTGGAAGGACAGCGTGAGGGAGAAAGGCAGAGAGCGTGAAGAGGGCGAGAGGAGGAGAGGGGAGGGGAGTCTGGGGAGGGGTGCAGGGCAGCAACAACTGTGGCTCCTCACCAGACGTCCAGGGGAGCTGCCGGTCTGGGGCCCGAGGTCTGAGGGGACAAGAAGTGGGCGTTGGGAGAGGTCTGGGCTGTGGGGCGGGCCGCCCACCTCTGCCCGGCCACAGACCTTCTACAGGGGTGGGCGACGGGGTGGGTGCAGGCGAGGGGGCCTCGGCCAGCCGCTCCAGGGGCCCCCGCCTGCTCCGGCCGTCCTGGGACTTGCTGAGAACCATCTGGGCGCGGAGAGCGTCCTGCTCCAGGGACTTCATCCTGTGGGCCGAGGGGAGGCGGTGCTGGGCGGGCGGGTGGTGCGGCCGTGGGGCTGGGCTTGGCCTCACAGGGCCACCAGGGCCTCACCTCGCTGCCCTCCAGAGTGCGCGCTTCTCGGCCTCCAGGGCTCGCCGCTCGGCAGGGGACAGAGCCCGATCGGGCACCTGCATGGACAGCTCCGGGCTCTGAACGCGGAGCCGCTCCTGCTGACGGCGCTCGGCTTTGGCCGTGCGCACCGGGGCGCTGCCTCCGAGAGGCTGGGGGGACGAGGGGCTGAGCCTGGGATGGGAGACAGGGCGGGAGGGGCAGGTGGGTGAGGTGCAGCCAGCACAGGGTCACCCGGGAGATGGTGGGGGTCCCCGACTCAGTTCAGCTCAGCTCACCCCGCGGCAGGGCCGGCCCAGGGTGCTGGCTCCTCCGGCTCCTCCCCGTCCAGGTCCAGGGCGAGCCCACCGGCCTCGGCCTCCCGCAGCAGCTGCGCCCGCTTCTGCTGCAGCTTCCGGGCTGGGGGCGGGGCGTCGCGTCAGGTGGGACCTCCGCCCCGGGCCTTCCTGCCCAGCCGCGTGGCCGCCCACCTGGCCGCCCACCACCTACCTTCCTCCTCGTGCATCTTGCGTAGGTCATCGGCACCCACGAGGGACACACGCTTCGGGGGGCCCTCAGCCTGGGGTACCCGCACCTCCAGCTCAAAGTACTTCTGCCGCTCACGGAAAGACAGCTGCTCCGGGGAGGCTGTGGCCCCGGGGGGAGGGGGCTGCGGGAAGTGGGTCCTGAGACCTGGCGCCTCCGGGCACACGGCCCAGAGGCCCTCGCGGCCGAAGGGCGGGCGGCCCGCTGCGTACCTGGGTGGGCGTGTCCTGCAGTGGGTGCGGGCCAGGCACGGCGGCGAAGGTCCTATAGGCTTGCTTCACGTTGGTGGGCAGTGCGTCGGGCGACGGTGGGGCTGGGGGCTGGGGAGGGACCACAGGTGACCAGAGCCAGGCCAGGACAGCTGTCCCCGCCAGCTGCCTCTGACTGCCGTGCCCCGTGGGCCCGAATACTCACAAAGTGGGGTCCCCTCTATCCCTGGGGACCACGGAGCCTTCGGTCAAGCCCAAGCCAGGCTTCTCAGCAACAGGCAGGGGCGGGGACCAGGAGGTGGCACTGGGGTTCTGGTAAAGGGCTGGGGGGGCGGGGCGGTGCTGGAGCAGAGAGACTTGGGGCCAGAGGGGTGGCGGCCGGGGTGGGTGTCCAGGGGCACAGGGCCGACACTCACCTGTCTGCCGCCTCCTGAGAAGGGGCAGAGGCTGGCAGCTGGCCTCCAAGCTGGGCCTACCAGTGCTAACCCCCAACCACAGGCAGTAAGAGTGGGAGTGCCCTGGCCTGGCCCTCCCATGCAGCAGACCCAGGGAGCCTCAGCAGGACCACGTTGGCCCCCAGGGACTCAGGCACAAGTGGGCAGGTAGAGGTGAGGCAGCCCTGAGCCCCCATTCTGTCCAGGAGCCACAGAGAGCTGCCCCCCCCACCCCGCCCGCACTGCCAGCCACCTCTAGCTGGGGAGGTGCTCACAGGCTGTGCCCTCACAGGAGGGGCAGCTGGGGGGAGGGGCCATCCCCTGGCACCCCTCCCTGGATGGGGGTGCCCCAGACACTCACCTGCTGGCAGCTGGGGGAGCAGGGGCTCTCCGCCATCTTCCCTCCTGTTGCCCCAGATTGTACCTGCAGGGGTCAGGCAGTGCTGGGGTGAGGGGCAGGCAAGGCTGGGGCCCCACGAGGAAGAGCTCTTGGGGTAGGGGGTGTTTGCCCAAAGCTGCTGCTCCATTCCCCAACCCAAGCCCAGCCCAGAGCAGGTGCACTATGGCCTAACCACGGGTCAGCCAGCATGAAACTGTTTTCCCTAAGGGACTTGGAGTCCGCCAGGCTCCCCTCTGCCCCGATGTGCCAGGGAGACAGGAAAGAGGCTCTCCCCACACGGGGCAGGGGGAAGCAGCTGTTCCATGAGCAGTTTCCCCTGCTACCCTCCCCTGAGGGTATGACGGGGGTGAGCCAGGGAGGCCCCAACTGCCCTCTGCCAGCCCAGAGCTAGGCCCCCAGCCCTCCTGGGCCTCCCCACTTGGCTGCTGGAGGATGCACTGAAGCCCACAGGCCCTTCCCGCACAGCCCCCACCCTCCCTGCGGTGCCTCCTAGAGCCCAGCGGGCGGTCACTCGCCTCCCTGAAGGCCTTTGGAGGACAGCCGGCTGGGCACAGCCTCTGGGAGGGCTATTCACAGCTCTTGTGGGAGGGACAAGACCAACTATCCATCCTGCCCGGTGCCTGCCGCCCCCGCCCCGGACCCGGTCTCCACGACTTCTCAAAGCTGCTCCAGGCTGTTCCCGCCCAAGCCCACCATGACCCCCCAAAGGCCATGGGGCCTCCAGCTGCCCGTGTTCCCTACTCTGCAGCCGGCTCAGTGAGTCTGGGGTGAGGTGGGGGCTTCCCGGGACCCAGGCTGAGCCCTCGGCTGCCTCAGGGCTTGGCTCCAGGGTGAAGAGGGACCTGGGCCAGATCAGGAGGCAGAGCTCCGGCATGGACGCCCGTGTCCTGTGTCCCCTGCAGGCCCTGCCTGCAAGCCCCATGCCCCAGGGTCTCAGTGGCGAGTGGGGGCTCGGGCAGGGGCAGGACAGAGCTCAGATAGGGAGGTGGACAGCAGGCCAGGGACGTGACTGGGACACTGACCCTCTGCGTGCTGCTGGCGCCGGGGACGGCGGCTAGAGTGCGGTAGTCCAGCTTGAGGCTCTCCGAGCTCAGGCCCTGGGGGGCAGAATCCAGAGTGCTGCGAGGGGCCGGGTCTGCACCCGAGCAGGGGGCTGGTGGACGCCACCAAGAGTGCCTGCAGCCACCTGCCGCACTGTGTCCGCCCTCGGGACCCGCGGTTCTTCGGTGGGGGGGGCGGGGGGCAGCCAGAGCACAATGAGAAGCCAGTGTGGAGGGCGGGGGCGCCTGGACACTCACCACAGCCTCCAGTCCCCACGGTGGCGTCTGTCCCGGTGGCTCCTTCTCCTGCGGGCAGAGAGGATGCCTGTCAGGGGCTGCCGGCCTCGGACCCCCAGCCCCGGGGCTGCCGGCTGCAGGCGCTTCTGACCTTGGCGGAGCCCTCGGGGCTCAGCTCGCGGTCGATGGAGGAGATGCTCTCCAGACTGTTCCGGCGGCCGAGGCCTGCTGCGAAGGGGTTGGCGATGACGCCTGGGGACACCTGAGGAGAGGAGCAGGCTAAGGGCGGGGCCCCCAGTCTCAGGGCCCCTCCAGTTGTTGGCTGCAGGCCCAGCCGAGGCGGCCTCCGGGGCAGAGAGGTCTGTGAGCGGTGCTGCTGGCCACAACCCCGTCTGCAACACGGGGTGGCTACGGGTGACGGAAGCACGTCACGGGCACTGGGGGCCGTTCCAACACGTGGCAGGAGCAGGGAGGCCGACTGCGGACACTGAGCCGGGGGCACCTGGTGGCTGTTCCCGGAATCTGCAGCGCGAGCACCCAGAAAGGACTCTGAAATAAAGGCTGTGATGCAGGAGAAACCTCGCGGCTCTGAGCAGGGGAGAGCCCTCGGTCCGGCGGCCAGGGCGGGGGAAGGAGGGCGCGTGGCCCACCCATGAACTGTGCTGTGACCGCGAACCCTGAAAGTGATCACAGGCGACGAAAACACAGACGAGGGCAACATCCCGGCCTGCGCTGAGAGCAGGAGCCAGAGCGGGGGCGGCACGGAAGACCCCCTCCCCCCATGGGAACGGCCCATGTGGCTGAGACACAGACCCGGTGCGGCAGCCACTGAGAAAGGCCGAGTGCGAGAGAGAACGAGGTGATGGCAGGGCAGTGGCACCCCAGGAAGCAAGGCCAGGAGAGCCCCCAGCTGGGAAGAGGGAGCCCAAGGCTAAAGGCATCAGGCAGACACGGGGACGCTGTCGCGACAGATGGGGCCGCTCACGTGGCGGGTTCAACGGCCGTGAGCTGTGGACAATGACCCTAGAGAGGCGGGCTCAGCGGGAACAGGCGGGAGGCCCGGCCACGGCTGGGATTCTGATGGAAGCAACTTTAATGACACTAAGGAACCCACCTTCCCACCTTCTGGAATACACTGGGCAAGAGGCCGCAGGGAGGCCCTGGTGTGGTGGGGCCCTCGGTCCGGGGAGGACAGGGTGCGCAGCCCGGCCGAGTGGAAAGCACCCACACAAGGCCGCCGCCGGGTTTCTCTCGTCAGAGAAGGCTGCGCGTGCACAGAGAAGGGCTGTCCCGTGGGGCAGGTCGTGCACTCTGGTTTTCCAGAGTGGGAGCTGCTCCCACTTCCCGGCCTCAGGCCGCGCAGAGGCCCCAGACCCAGACCTTGGCTTCTCAAGACCACTTTCCAAGAGGAGCCGGTGCTCCCTCGCGAAGTGGGACATGGGGCTGTGCGGGAGAGCGGGACACGAGCCGGGAGCACAGAACCAGCAGCCACAGCGACACACCGGCCCTGGGAGGCGCCGTACCAGCCAATGGGGAAGCCCCTCAGCACGGGAAGGAGCCCCGAGTCAGAACCCGGCTGCGGCCGCCACTCTGCTGCTTGCGCTGCTGAGGGAAACGGGACGGGGAACCCCACAAAACACACGCTGGTTTCACAGGGGAAAGAGCCACTCTGCGGTGGGAAACGGGGAGACAGCCCGTAGAGGCCGCTGAGGACAGGACACACTGCTACCTGTGCGCCCGGTCAGTGGGCTCCAGCGGGCAGCAGTCATCCCAGCAGCGCTGCGCCCCTGAAGCCTTCTCGTGCGGCCCTGGGACCCTGCACTCGGTCAGGGTCGGGGAGACGAGGGAGACGGGGCAGCCGGACGCTCGCACACCCATGGCCTGAGGCCTCTGCTACAGAGAATGCTGCGCACGAGGCCTCGGAGGGAGAGTCTGTGGCCTGTTCTTGCTGCTCTTCTCCAAGTTTAAGGTTATCTTATGTATTTGTGTTTTGCAAAAACAAAGAATGGGGGGGCGCCTGGGTGGCTCAGATGGTGAAGCCTTCAGCTCAAGCCATGATCTCAGGGTCCTGGGATTGAGCCCCGCATTAGGCTCTCTGCTCTGCAGGGAGCCTGCTTCCCCCACCCCCCCTCTGCTGCTCCCCCTGCTCCTGCTCTCTTGCTCTCAAATAAAATCTTAAAAGAAAAACGACGGCAAGATAACCCCAAATGCACACTACGACGGACTGGAGTGGGGCGTGGGGACGGTCGCAGGTCCAGGTGGCGAAGACTCCTCGCAAGAGCCGGCTGTGGTCTGGGCTTGGGACCACGTAAAGCCACGCTCCAGCACAAAACCCATCTTTAAGGGTTGAAAACAAGAGGCGTCTGGGTGGCTCCGTGGGTTAAAGCCTCTGCCTACAGCTCAGGTCGTGATCTCAGGGTCCTGGGATTGAGCCCCACGTTGGGCTCTCTGCTCAGCGGGGAGCCTGCTTCCCCCTCTCTCTGCTGCCTCCCTGCCTGCTCCTGATCTGTCAGATAAATAAATAAGACCTTAAAAAAAAAAAAAACTGAAAACGAGCAAGGCCAACTGTTGGCGCCGTAACACACAGAATTACTTCACGTGACTTGAAGACTCAGTATTTTGGTGACGCGTCCCAGTGAATAGATCTCAGGGACGCGGGACCTTACCTCGCTCTCAGCGGCCTCCTTAGCGGCAATGCTGCTACTGCACTTTGAATCGTTAGGAATAACGTTACTTGAAAAGAACTTCAGTATGAGAAAAAGAGACACAAACATAAAATCAAAAGTTAGTGAAAACGCTGCACTCCTGGCTGGCCCAGTTGGAGAAGCCCATGACCCCTGATCTCGGGGTCATGAGTTCAAGCCCCACGTTGGGCACGGAGCCTACTTGAAAAATAACAGTACAAACTAACGGCTTCTCTCTTTCTAGAAAAATCCACATTCCAGGCTCCGAGGGCTCCCGGACCCGGCTGGGTTCTCAGTGCCGGGGACCCCTGGAAACGGCTGGCTCCAGGGCTGGGGCAGGAAGCACCTGGATACCTGCACAGTCCAGAGAGCAAGGAAGCTGTCAAATGACACATGTCACGCTGGACAGACAGCCGCACGCCCGACGGGGGCACAGTGCGGCCACAAACATGCAGAACATACGGACCCATGAATTCAGCAAGAGAAAAACACTTCAGACCTCCCGGGCCCCAGCTCGCTCCCGAGAAGACGGACAAGATGAAGGGGACCAATGTGTCCCGCAGGTCCAGGTGGCGAAGCTGGGGGGAGGTGCCCCCCTGCAGGGAGCGGGGCACAGAGGAGGCGAGGGGAGCACCGTCCCCTTGCGCAGGAGGAGGAGGAAAGGGGAGCGAGGACGGGGCGCCAGCTCTCCGGGGAAGCTGGTGAGAGCCAGAGGCCAAGGATGTGAGCAGAGCGCTCCCACTTCCGGCGCGGACAGGCTGGCGGGCACGCGGGTGGTGCTCCTCGGTCTGAGCCTCCCTGGGAGTGCCGAGAGGAGGGCACAGAGCCCAGGCAAGCCCACCGGCTGCATCTGCGAGGCCGTGCAGGTGCCCGAGGAGGCCCCGGCCACGAAACAGGGCCAACAAGTGCACACGCGTCCCGCCTCCAGCCACTGTGCAGGGCACCAGGGGACAGACGTGGCCAGGCACGAGCCGGCACCAAACAAGCCTGGAGCTCAGAACCCAAGTGCAGCTCAGACACTTGGCAAACCCGGACTCCTACAGGGTCAGACGCGCTCACGTTAAACAAGAGAAAAACACAGCAGATGAGACGGGCAGGCCGGGGTTAGGGAGAACCGGGGTGGGGGGCGGCGAGCGGAGCCATACGAGCGTCCCCGCCCGCCCCGGGGCTTCAGACACGGAAGCAAACACCGAAGTGCAAGCTGAAACCACCCCTTCAAGTTGGCACGAGGCAGGGCCACTGGCCGCCATCACGGCCCCCGACACCGGGCTCCCTGAGCGACGGTGGGGTCTGACCGGGATGCAGGGTTTCCAAGCAGCTTAGCAGGAGTAAGGAAAGCAGAGCGAAGACGCGGCCCCTCGGGAAACGTGTTCCGAAAGCAAAGGTAACTGTCGAGGCCCTGCTGACTCGTCAGAGAACCCGGCGGGCTCACCTGGCAGAGAGAACACGCTTCTCTGGAATTTTTTTTTTTTTTTTAAAGATTTTATTTATTTACTTGATAGAGAAAGATCACAAGCAGGCAGAGAGGCAGGCAGAGAGAGAGAGAGAGAGGGAAGCAGGCTCCCTGCTGAGCAGAGAGCCCGATGCGGGACTCGATCCCAGGACCCCGAGATCATGACCCGAGCCGAAGGCAGCGGCTTAACCCACTGAGCCACCCAGGCGCCCCTGGAATTTTTTAAAATACAAAATGCAGGGCGCCTGGGGGCTCAGTCCTTAAGCCTCTGCCTTCAGCTCAGGTCATGGTCCCAGGGTCCTGGGATCGAGCCCTGCACTGGGCTCTCTGCTCAGCGGGGAGCCTGCTTCCCCCTCTCCCACTCCCCCTGCTTGTGTTCCCTCTCGCTGCGTCTCTCTCTGTCAGACAGATAAAGTCTTTAAAAATAAGTAAATAAATAAAATAGGAAAAAGCGGCAACGTGACCAATTAGGGATCAAAGCACACGGGAAAGCGAGTGTATTTAGGACACAGTGAGCACATAAGGGAGGCCCCATGTTCAAACCCGCAGGGACGACGGGAGCAGAGTCCCCACTGCTGACAAGACGCAGCCGTCCAGCCGAGTGCCAGTCCCGGAGGACAAAGGAAACGCAGGTCTGTGTAGGGTGGGGGAGGACCTCGAAAACGGGGAGATATTGCAAAGGAAAACCCCAAGTCCACAAGGCACAAAGGACAAGATCAGAACATGTAATTCATAGAAAACTCAGATTTCTAGACCCTCAGAGACACTGTTCTTAAAAATCACGAGCGACAAAGACACTTGCATCCCATCAGACAAAAACCCGACGCGGAATCACGGGACAGACACGCGCGGGTGCCCAAGCTGGGGCCGGGGACGGGGGCACACAGGGGCAGGCCTCCCAGTCTGCCCACCGCCGGTCCCCAGGACGCCCTCCCACACAAACTCCGCGGAAGCCAAGGTGGGCTGCCGGGCCTGCTGGCCACTGTGCTGGGAAGCCCCCGACAGCCGCCCACGGGGCACAGCCAAGTGCGCGCACCCCACCTGGAACCCGGCGGGGCTCACACCCTCCACCGTGCAGCGGTTTTCTTCTTTCTCTTCAGACAGAAAGCTTTAAAATCAGCAAACGTGCTGATCGAAACACCTCTAAACACACATAAGAAATAAACAAAGGTAAAGGTGTCCTTGGGACTGCTCGGTCCGGCCTCAAGGCCTAAGAGAAACTCCTCCCAGAAACCACCAGGATTCCCATGAAGACGGAGGTGTGGGCGCAGGGCCCCCAGCACAGTGTCCGGGCCCAGAGTGCAGGCTCCCTTCACGTCAGTGGACACGCGATGATGGACAAACCCTTGCCGGCACTGACCCCCAACCCAGGGACCAACCCCCCCCATGGGCCAACCTGCAGTGACTGCCTTGTCCCCCTCCAGGCGAAGAGCCCTCAGGGACCTGTGTGGGCTGTGTCAGCTTCCACCCAGGGGCTCCGGGGACAGCAGTGGGCGAGGAAGGACTGCGTGGGGAGTGGGGGACCCTCCGGCGCAGAGGGGACGCCGAGGCTCAGAAGCCAGAGCCGCTCAGCACACAGGCCAGGCCGAGGGTCAGGGCTCTGGGGGACCGGGCAGGAGGACAGCTGGTGCCCCCAAGCCCCACCCAGAATGCTGCTCTTAGGTAGACGGTCCCAGGGAGTACACCGTCTGGGGAGGAGCCGCCAGCAGGGGACAGGCCCTGGACAGGCTGGGGGTCCCTGGGTGGGTCCGAAGGCGCCATCCTGCAGGGCTGCAGCCTCACCATGCGTCTGATTCAGAGCCCCCCCACCCCTGCCCAGATGCTGCCTGGCTCGACCACACACCTGCTCTCGTGGACTCGGTGCCAAAGGCTCAGTGTGTGGTCGTGCACAGGTGGCCAAGAGCACAGCCTAACCCTGCGGCGCCCCCGCCCGCCGCCTCCCGGCGCCCCCCGACACGCACACGGTCCCTCATCACACAAGCCGAGCCGCACACGCACTGACGAGGCAGGCACTGACCTCGGCCGGGACCACGGGGCTGGCGTCGAAACCATCGCAGACGAGCACGGTGAGGGTGTCGCCGACGCCACGCAGCAGCTGCACTGCCTCGCCGTGGGTGAGGCCAAGCAGGCTCTGCTGGTTCACCTCCAGCAGCCGCAGCCCGACCCGCAGCCGGCCGTCGCGCCCGGCCGCTCCCGTGGGGCTCACCTGCAGAGACCGGGCCTCGCACTCCAGGATCCACCAGGACCCGGGCCCTCGTCCCCTCCCTGAGCAGCCGGGTGCTGCGGGGATGGCCAAGGAGGGGCCTCACCTTGGAAATGAAAATGCCCTCGTCTGTGGGGTCACAGGGGTTCCCTGCATGGCCCTTGGCGCCCCCTCGAATGCTGATGCCCAGCTTCTCCCCGGGGGCCTTCTGGATACAGAGTTCCCGCATGCCTGGGGGTGGTGGGTCCCTCCTCACGAGCAAGACCAGCTCCAGGCAGGGCCGAAGCAGGGCATTGACAGCCTCCTGATGCGTGGCCTCCCGAATATCCTGCCCGTTCACTGCCAGGATGCGGTCCCCGACCCGAAGGCCACTGCGCGCAGCCAGGCCCCGTGGGAGCACCTGTCAGGAGAGGGATGCTGAGCGGGCTGGAGGCCTCGCTGCCCCGCGGCCAGGCTGGGCCCTCCTGGCACGGGAAGGCCTATGGGGCCTGATCTACCTTGGAGATGAAGACGCCAGGCTCCTGGATACCAAACGGGTGGCTGGAGTGATCGGAGCCCCCGACGATGCTGAGTCCCAGGGGGCCCCCGGCTCTCGGCAGGCAGATCTCCTGCGGGTACCAAGGGGCCTGAGGGTCTGGCTGGGATGAACCCGCTAGAGCAGCAAAGCAGGGCCTCTCCAGCTCAGAGGGCATATGGGCCTAGGTGGCTGCAGTCAGCTTGTCAGGGATGGTGGGGGCTGGGGAGGCGGGGGGCGTCCCCGCCACATCACGGCACACGAGCACACGAAGGCCACGTGGGGATGCGGCAACCTACGGAACGGCCCCAGAGCAGAGGGTGCAGAGCCCGGGAGCACCGGCTCTCCTGCCCGAGGGGTAGATGCGTCACACCAAGCTTTACGGGGGGTTAGGGTACAGGCAGGGAGAAGCCCGGGGTCTTACCTCCACCGGGTACGGCCCCTCTGAGGCAGCAGCTGGCAGGCCAGGGGCCAGCCTCAGCAGCCCGGATTCCCCAGGGGTGGCAGTGACCACGGCGGTGGGGGCTGCAATGGGGGGCGGGGGGGAGTGTGGCAGAGGGCTGGGGGGAAGGGGCCCCCCGGCCTCCCGCTCCAGCAGTAGGGCGATGGTGGGGGAAGCGGCAGTCAGCAGGGAGACGGCGTGGTCGTGCCTGGCCTCAGTCATGTCCACCCCGTTGATCTGCAAGAGTGTGGCCAGTCAGGGTGCCCTGTGGTGAGTGGAGCAGAGGGGGCAGTGAGCGGCCCCGCTAACCCCACTCACCGAGAGGACACGATCGCCGACCTGCAGAGTGCCCGCCCGGTGGGCAGCGCCCCCCTCTGCGATGCGGGAGATGAAGATGCCCTGTGGGCGGGGGTGGGGGGAGAGCCCGGCACAGTGAGTCCGAGTTCCGTCCTGTCCCGTGGCCCCGAAGGACCCCCGTCCCCCCACCGCAGCCACCTCACCCCGTCACCAGCCCGGTAAGGCGTGGAGCCCTTCCCACCGGCGATGCTGAAGCCCAGCCCCTTCTCGCTGCGCACGAGGCAGGCCACATGGCGCTGGCGGGGGGCCCCGGCAGACTCCGGCTGGAGCAGGGGCAGGCGCAGGCCGGCTCCCCGCCACTCCCGGGGGCTGTAGTCGTCCTCGGGCCGCAGAGGCGTGACGGTGACGGCATTCTCGGGCTCGACCATGCGTTCGCGCCACAGCCGCATCCTCACGGTGCTGCCCGCGCCCCGGAGGGCCTCCACGGCCTGGTGGTGCTCGGCGCCGTGCAGGGCCATGCCGTTCACCTGCGAAGCCCAACGCCCATCAGGACAGGGCCATAGCCCCGTGAGTGCTCCGTGCACCGCTGTGCAGACGGGACTCCCAGTGGGCTCACCACGCCCATGGCCTGAGCGGCCCTGGGGGTGGGGGCAGGGTAGGACGCGAGCCAGCTGATGGGAACACAAGAGTGCCCTTCCTGCTGGTCCACACCTAGGTCCCCAGCCCCACAACCCCCTGCCACCTATCCCTCATCCAAGCAGTCCCACGACTAAGGACACCCGAGGCCCCTGGCTGTCTGAGCCCGGATCGGTGAGGCTCCTGCCCCACCACCTGTCCGTGGGCCCCTCCAGATCCTCAGGCTCCATCCTGGTACGTACGCATCATCACAAGCACACGGTCTCCCTGGGGCCCTCCTGACACACTTACCAAGGCTCCGGGGCAGGACTAAACCTCCCACCCAGCTTGCTGGAGGATTGACCACCTCCCCGGCCAGCCTCCAGGGGCAGCATCTGCTCCAAACACAGCCGGTGCCGTTTGTGTGAAACCGGAGACGTGTCCCCAACTCACCTCGAGGAGCTTGTCACCCACTCGGACCCCCGCCCGGGCTGCAGGGCCCTCTTCGGACACCCGAGAGATGAACACGCCCTGGGGAACGAGCGGGGGCTGAGCGGGGAGAGGACGGAGGCCACGAAGGGGCCCCGTCCTGTCCTGCTGGGGGAGCAGCTGGCCAAGACCTGGAAACCCCCCGGGGAGCCTGCAGAGACGCCCAGCGGCACGGGAAGAAGAGGACGGGCCGGGGCTGTCATGGGCCGGGCTCACTGCGGCAAAGCCCACGGAGCCAGAGGGCCCAGGTCAGTCTCCAGATACGATTTGCAACCCCAAACCCAACAGGGGCAAATACGGGAGCGAGGCAGAGTGCAGAGGAGAGCGCCAGCGCCCTGCACCGCCTCTGAGCCATGGAGCCAGTCCTGGGCCGGCCGGCAGGGGGCCCAGAACGAAGTGAGCCACGAGGTCTGAAGGGGCAGCTGGAAAACCCTCAAAGCCATGACCGGCTCTTGGGGAAAAGGCAGGGATGCTGGGAGAAGGATACAGCCCCTTACCTCGTCGCCCCCCTTGTAGGGTGTAGAGCCCCGGCCGCCAGCGATGCTGATACCCAGACCCCCTGTCTGCCGCACGATGGTGAGCATCAGCTGCGAACAGAACACACGTGGGCCGTCGGGGGCTGCCTGTGGGCCCAGCACGGCGAGAGAAGGGCCTGGTTCCGCCCAGCAGCAGAGGTGCCCCTTGGGGCAGGGCACGGCCCAGACAGAGGCCCGAGGCCTTGCCCCCGCCTGCAGATGCCGCCTCAGAGCCCCGCAGATCTCGAGGCACCCCGGCACCCCGACAAGACCGGCTGCCTTCCCAGGCCCAACGCCACATCTGTCTGTCTGTCCGCATCAGAGGGCACCCAGGCCCCACCCCAGGAGGGGGAAGCAGCACAGACGGGCATGCGGGGCAGGGCAGGGAGTGCGAGCGCCCACAGCCCGGGACCCAGGCACCAGCAGAGAGCGAGTACAGACCTCCTCCTCCTCAATGCGTGCGGGCTCGATCAGCAGGTTATTGGCCGGGTCAAACGACACCCCCTGTCAGGACGGGACCAGCATGCAGTGAGCCGCGCCCGCCACCGCCGCAGCCGGCCCACCACGAGCAGCAGGGACAGGAAGCACCACACGACACCGCCACCGCCTGAGCACCGGGCCCCTCCCCTCCAGCCCACAAGTGTGGCCGCCACCACCAAAGGGGGCAGACTCCACGGGGCGGGGGACCCCACAGTGGGCAGGGGCCGTGTCTGACTGTCCCAGGCCCCTCAGCTGCCACGGCCTCACGCCCGTGCTCGGGATGGAAGCTCGATGTCAGATGCACAGAAGAGCCAGGGGCGCCATGTCCCCAGGGAGCGGCCAGGGACAGGACTGGCATGAGGGGCCACGGTGGCCCAAAGCAAGCGCTGAAGAGGACCCGAAACAAAGCAGGCATCCAGGCAGCAACGCGCAGCTGCCAGACCCCGGGGCCCCAGTCTGAACGCGGCCCAGGAAGACCCTGGAGTCAGCAAGCCTTGGGGGCGTCCGCCACTCCACCGAGGGGCAGTCTGGCCTGGGACGTGGACCCAGAGCTGCTGTGCCAACTGCCGGAGACCCCTGCACAGGCCACAGCCCGACCAGGAGGGGCTGGCGCAGCCCAGCTCAAGTGGGTTTGTGAGCAGAAGCCCACCTTGATGGAGGGCGCGGGCGCCAGGGTCGCCTCCTCCTCCTCCTGCTCGGCCTCCGAGGCCGCCTCCTCCTCCTCCTCGGGCTCCTCCTCTTCCTCCTCTTCCTCCTCCTCTGCCCTCGGAGCCCAAGGTGCGTGGGGGCCATTGTGCCAGCCCGAGGGCGCTCCGAGGCCTTCACCATCCGGCTGCGCCCCCTGCAGCAAGGCCACGACGGCCTCGGGCTGGGGCAGCTTGGAAATCTTGAAATGCTTCTTGTAGTGAGGCGTGTCCTTGCGGATGAGGCGCTGTCTCCCGCCAGGCAGGGGCCAGGGCACCTCCGGCTGGCCCTCCTCGCTCTCACCGTCCTCCCCAGGAGGCAGCAGCAGCGTGTCCTCCGCGAAGCGCACCGTGGGCTGAACAGAGGCAGCCGTGAGGAGGAACCCCGTGCTCGGGGCCGGGAGGAGCCCACCCAGGAGGCCCAGCCGCGTGCGCACGGCTCCCACCCCCATGTCTGCCTGGCCCCCCGCGCCAGCCTCACCTCTTCATAACTCTCCTCTGTGGCCTCCTCCTGGGGGCCGGGAGTGGCTTCCTGCAGGCTTGGGCCCTCAGGCTCTCCCTGGGAGGCTGTGCCGGCAGACGGCTGTGAGTCCTCGCTCAGACCCGACTCAGTACTCAGCCTCTTGTCCTACAGAGGGGCAAGCGCGGCTCAGTCCACGGCGGCTGAGGTGGGCTGCGCCCTGCACAGGTGGGGGCCGGCCACCCCAGCTCGCGGGGGAGCCACACCGCCACCCAACTCGACAGCTGTGTGCCACGGCCCCTCGCAGACCTTCACCAGACAACCGAAGGACGAGGGCCCACAGGCTCGCAGGAGACGCAGTCCCACCTGGGGAAGGTCCGGGGCCTCACGGGCCGGGGGGCCTGCCCTCCAGTCCCCAGCTGTCCCCCTCGGGATCCCAAAGCTTCCCTTCCCAGCTCCTGTGGCCCAAAGCCTCCAAGGGAGCAGGATGGGGCGGGCGCTCCCAGCTCCCGACGCCGGATCTGACCCTGCCCCCGCTGGCTGCGTGAGCAGTTCCAGCCCTCGCTCTCCATCCCCTGGGCCACCAAGAACGCAGCCGCCTTGGGCTCCCCCTGCACATCTACACTACATGCTCCCCTGCACCCATCCCCGCAGCCCCTGTGCAACATGACCCCGCCCCATGGGAGGGGGGCGCTCGGCCCTGGACAGCACCCCCAGCCACCCTGAGGTCTCCAAGCCCCACACCCAGGATGATGAGACGCTCAGGGCTCCCGCGAGGTACGAGCCTGCAGGGCCGGTGTCCCCCCTGTGCCAAGCGGGTTCCCACAGGCACCTCCTCCAGGGGCGAGGGCGTTCTGGACTCTGGCCGGCGGGAGTGGGCTTCTCCTCGACGCTCCTCGACGCCCCTCTTCATGACCTTCAGCTCACTGGGGTGAGGCGTGGCTCGACGCTGCAGGCCCTGCGGCACGCACAAGGGTGCGGGGTGGGGCAGGCAGGGGTCAGGGGAGGGCAGGGAGGAGGCAGCCCGCCCAGGAAGCCCCCCACCATACCCGCTTCTCAGCAGCAGCTCCCTCAGCGTCATCGCCGCACGGGGGGACCTCCAGAAATTGGATGACGCTGACGCGGCTGGGCGGGACGTCACTCCAGCTCTCCGAGGGGCTGCTCCGCTGCCCGTGGTCCTCTGATGGAAACCAGCGTCAGGGCGGCTGGGCTTGCCTGGGGCCGGACGCCCCCCCCAACCCCGCTCCCCCTGCCGGCTCACGGCAGCCCATCACCAGCAACCTACCGAGGCTGGGCGGGGGCTGTTGGGGCAACAGGTAACACGTGAGCACCTTCTCGCCGGTCTGAGCGTCGTCCTCGGTCTGGAACCGGAGCATCGGCTGGGCCTGGTTCTCGGCCAGCCAGAGGGCCTTGAGGTTGAGATGCGTGAGCGCGAACGGCAGACTCCGCAGCCTGGTGGCCGGTGGACACGGTCAGCTCGCCGGCGGCCGGCGGGCATGGTCCGCTCGGCAGGGGCTGAGCAGGGCGGGCGGGCACTCACCGGTTCCCGGCCACGTCCAGCACGTGCAACTCCGCCGTGTGGGCGAGCTCGGGCGGCAGGGCAGCCAGGCGGTTGTCCCTCAGGGAGAGAACGCTGAGCGCCGCGCAGCCTCCGATCTCCGGTGGCAGCGCCTCGAGGCGGTTGCGGTCCGCATTGAGGTTGGTCAGCTTGGTCAGCTTCCCCAGTGATCGAGGCAGGGCCTGGCCAGGGAAAGGGCGGGCCGGGGTCTGCAGAAACCTGCTGGGCTTCAGAAGGAGACGGGCGCCCCCCCATCCCCCATGCCGCGCCCACCGCTTCCTGCCAAGTGCCTCCTGCCAGCGACCTCCCACCACACGGCTGACCCCAGCCTTGCACCCCTGGTTCTGCCAGGCCGGCCGTACCGTCAGCAGGTTCTCCGTGAGAACGAGCTCGGACAGGTTCTCGCAGTCGCCAATAGCCTCAGTCACCTCGCACAGCCGGTTCTGGTCCACCTTCAGGATGGACAGCTGCTTCAGCTGACCTGGGGCCGGGGACACGTGGTGCCAGGGGCTGAGTTGGGGGGAGGGCCCGGCTGCCCAGGCAGCACCCAGCTCGGAAGAGGGCGGCGCTCCTCCCTGCCACCTACCCCGTCCTCCTGCTCTCGCTGTCCATCGAGCTCCCCAGCCCCAAAGAGCACAGCCATGCGCACCTGCGAGCCCTCTCCTGCTCGCTGTCCCCACCCTGTCCCCCGCGAGACGCCTCGGTTCCTCAGGTGCAGCACCCGGTCACCCCGACCCCCAGCCTCGGCGTCCTTTCCCCCTCTCAGGGGCCTCTCTTGGAACCCAGGTGGGGTCACGGCTCCCCCCACTCCCCACCCAAGGTTCATGGCCAGCCATGCCCCTCCCCGCGCCCAGACCAGTGCTGACCGATGCCGTCGGGAAGCCGCTGCAGCAGGTTCTGGGAGAGCAGCAGGTCCGTGAGCAGCAGCAGCCCACCCAGCTCCGCGGGCAGCTCCTCCAGCCGGTTCTCCGACACGTCCAGGCACACCAGGCGCCGCAGGTTCCCCAGCTCCTGAGGGCGGGCGCGGAGGGTCAGGGGACGGCAGGGCATGAGGCTGGGGCTCCCACACCCTCACTCACCGGGGGCAGTGCCGACAACTGGTTCCGGTCCAGCCACAGCTCACGGAGGTTGGGCAGAGCCCCGAGGGTGTCAGGCTGCGATAACAAATGGGGAGAGGGGATGGGCTCAGAGGGACGGCTGGAGGTTCGGCGGCCCTGCCTCACCCACGACGGCCCCGCCCTCTCCGCACCAGCACTTCCAGCTCGTTGCCTCCCAGATCCAGCTGCTCCAGCTTGACCAGGAAGGACAGAGACCTGCGGAACAAACCGCAGGATTTGCCGGGGCTGTGTGGCCCAAGGCGCCCTAGGACCGTGGCGCAGGTAGAGACGGGGGGGGGGAGACCCGCACCCACTCACGCGGGCAAGGACTTCAGCAGGTTCTCCCGGAGCTCCAAGGTCACCAGATTGGCGAGGCTGAAAGAGAGATCCGGGTGGGGCGTGACGGAAGCAAGGACAGTGGGGAGAGTGGCGGGGTGGGGCTGAGCCTGTGCCTGTCCCTCCCGCCCGCCCCCCCCCAGGGCACCCACTTGCCCACGTCCCCAGGCAGCGCTTGTAGGGACACGTCATTCAGTGCCAGGTGGGCCAAGCTGCGGAGTTGAGTGAAGCCTTCAGGGAGCCTGCGCCAGGGGAAGGGGGATCCCAGATGTCAAGGACAGGGCTGTGGGGGCCCCCAGGCCCACCACCGCCCCCTGCCGTGGCCACCACCCACCTGGACAAGGGGTTCCCGCTGAAGTCCGCGATCTCCAGAGCTTTGCAGAACTTGATGCTCTCGGGAATCTCGGGGATGTCTGCGAGAGGAGGGGGGTCACCGAGAGGAAAGGGTCACCATGGAGATGCACCCAGAGTGCCCACGCGCTCAAAGCCCTTCCTGCCAGCCCGCAGCCGCAGCCCCACCCCGCGCCGGGCCCCTCACCGTTCCGGGACACGTCGAGCTCCACGAGCTGCATGAAGTTAGCCACCTCGGGGGGCAGTCGCTGGATCTCGTTGTCACTCAGGCCCAGCTTGCGCAGGTTCAGCAGTCGGAAGAAGGGCTGTGGGCAGGGAGCAGGGTCAGGGGAGGGAGGACTGGGCGGCCGAGCCCCCTCCAGAGCAGACATCAGTCGCAAGCCACGGACCCCGTGGGTCTCTGCCTGCTCCAGGCCACACAGGAACCCCGGGTCCTGCCTCATCTCCCCTGTCTGCAGCAAGAAAAGAAGAGAAGAACGTGTATGCACGCCTTGCCACACTTCCACCTTCCTAACTTCTGGTACCCGGTCTCTCGAAGTCACCTCGGATGCCTCCCCTGCTGCCGTCTCGCCATACGGCCGACCTCTGAGCCCAGATCTCAGCTGGGAAGTTCACCTGCTCCCGACCAGGCGGCTCTTCCTTCCCTGCGTGCTCCCTCAAGGCTGCCCTCGCCCCCCGAAGCTCCTCTCCTACCGACCCAGGAAGGGAGCCCGCCAGGACCCACAGTGCCTTCTGCCACAGCACCCGACCACCCTGGCCCGCGTCTGTGGCAAGAACTTGACAACTACCAAGAAGAAAAAGGCAGTAAGTGACAGGCACACAGGTAGTCAGTCAATCCCGGAGCCTCCTGCACACGGCAAGGGACAGAGCCTTCCCACCCAAGCCCCGGTGGGCCACACCCTTTGTGGCACACAGCCCCCAGGCACGGGGCCACCAAGCACCCTGTCTCCAGAAAGGAAACCCTTTTATGACCTGCTTCCTTTAGTCTCCCCCGCGGAGCAGCCTTAGAAGGAAAGCGAGCGGACCAGGACGCGCAGCAGCAGCCGGCAGAGGCGGAGAGCCTGCGGACCCGCCTCGGGGAGAGCTCGCCGCCCCAGCGCGGCCGGGGCGAGAACAGGCCGAGCAGCAGGCGGGGCTGCCCGCCCCCCGCGCCGCGCGGCAGGTTGGTCCCCACCTGCCCGGCTCAGGTTCCCGGTTTCCGGCCCCCGGGGCCCCCGACCCCGCCGCGCCCTGCCGCCCGCTGCCACCTGGTGCCAGCGCCCGAGGCAGGCGAGGCCGGCGCCCAGGTGCGGGCGGCCGCTCACCTTGGGCAGCTCGCGCAGCTGGTTGGCGTCGAGCAGCAGCTCCTCCAGGCTGCGGCTGTAGCGGTAGATCTCCTCGGGCACGGCCTGCAGCGAGCAGTGCCGCTTGTCCACCGACTCCACGTGCCGGTTGCAGCGCCACAGCGGGATGCACTTGAGCATGGTGCGGGCGGGCGGGCGGGCGCGCGGCGCGGGCTCAGACGCGGGCTCGGGCGGCGGGCTGGGCCGGGGGGCGGGGCTCGGTCCGCATGAGCGCCGGGGTCGGCCGGGCGGGGGAGGGGCGGGGGGGCGGCGGCGGCGGCGGCGCTGGGCCCCGGCCGCGCTAGGAACGCTCGGCCCGAGGCGGTCCGAGCTGGGGTGAAGGCGAGGGGCGGAGGTCGGCTGAGGCGGGGGCCGGGGGCCCTGGTGGGCGCGGCCCGGCCGGCGCTCAGAGTCTGGGGAGACGGCGACGGCGGCCGCGCATCCCGCCCAGCCCGCTCGTCCGCCGCTGTGCCGCAGCCGGAACAGCCGCCGCTGCCCGCCGGACTGCCCCGCCGACAACCGCCGGCCGCCGCGCAGCCCGCCGGGAAGCCGAGGCCCGCCCTCGCCGCTGGGAACTGCAAACCCCACAAGTCCCCGCGCTGCTGGCGCCTCCGAGAGCCCGTAGCTGCCCCACGCACAGCCTGCCGGGAAGCCCCGCTCCCGTCCGCAAAGCACGCCGGGACATGAAGTCGGCCTAAGGCCCGCGCTCCCGCAGGCGTCCTGGAGGCTTCCTGGCCATCAACCCCCATCCCCCGCCTCGGTCCCCTCCCCAGGATGGTACCCACGAACCCCACCGCGGCTGGCCAGCCGTCCCCCCCGCCCACCCCGCCCGGCTCCTCCCGCGGGCCTTCTCCTAGCACCCGTCGGGTACAGGTGACACGGTGGGGGGGGGGGGGGGGGGCGGGGGTGTAAGCCCCGCTCCGGGACCGCAGGGGAGCCCCAGTGTACTCCGCAGCCGGCCCGCCTCCCCCTCCTCCGGAGAAGGGAGGTGCTCGCAGGCCCTCAAGGACCCCTGTCTGTTCCTTCCCCCAGGCTTGCCCCCGGGAGCCCAGAAGCACAGGACCACTGTCACACAGGGAGGTTGAGGGCCAAGGCATCTGCACCTTTATCCCCACGTGGGCGGCTGGGCCTGAGACACCAACACATCACTCTAGAGAACCCCGAGGAAACAAGGAGCAAGTGCAAGTCCGGGCAACAGGGCCAAGGTCACGCAGAAAGGTCACTGTTATCAAAACGCTCCTGGTCATACACTTCAGCCACCACCTTGCGACCAGCAAACCAGCGCCCATTGAGGGCCTGGATGGCCTTGTGAGTCTCAGAGGCTACGGAGAACTCCACAAAAATCTTGACGATGATCTCCGCATCCTCCTCCTCGCCTTGCTTCTCCTGGTAGATGATGACGCGGTTGACAGCACCAAACTTGCCACACTCCTCGGTCACCTCCCCCTCCAGGTCATCATCGATGTCCTTGGGGTCCACCATGTTGCGCAGAACCATCACTGTGGACTGTGCGGGGGAGGACAGCGGAGCGCTGCAGCAGGCTGAACCACCCCCGCCCCAGCTACCCGCCACCGCCACCACCCTGCACAGGCCCCCACCGCCCACCTCCTGCTTGCGCAGCAGCTTCTGCATCACCATGTGGCGGGCGCTGCTGCCGGAGATGCTCATGTGCTCCTGCTCGCTCAGCATCTCCGGCCGCTCCGATTCGGGGAACAGCTCCTCCTCTTCCTTCTCCTTCTTGGGCTCCAGGAGACCCAGCGTTGGAGGGCTGGCCAGGATGGGGTTGACCACTCCCACAGAGGGGATGGTGACCGGAATGGGAGGCCGGGCTGGGGTCACACCTGCGCAAACCCACCAGATCCAGCAGTCACGCTCCCCCATCTCTGCCCCTCCCGGGAAAGTGCCCCCACCCCACTCAGCCACGGCTGAGCAAGGTCCTACCCACCCAGGGTTATGCCCAGAGGACTAACAGGGGAAGGAGGGAAGGCATGACCCATCCAGGCTCACCTGTGATGACTCCTGGGGCCTGGGCAGCCATGACTGCCTGGGGCAAAGCCCCCAGAGGCTGGGCCAGAGTCAGTGCGGGGGAGACCAGTCCAGGCGTGGCCAGGGTACCCAGCACCGCTGCTCCAGCCACTGCTTCCTGCAGCCCGGAAGATCACCACACTCAGTCCCCAGTCTGGCCGCCCCCGCTCAAGACCACACCAAGAGCCAGCCCCCAAAGGACGAGGGAGGGAGGGAGGGGCTGTCACCCACAAATGAACTATGTGGCTGGGCCATCCCTCACCTGAGCTGTGATCTTGGCTGTGGCAGCAGCTGCAGCCACAGCCGCAGCGGGCGGGAGGCCTCCAGGGCTGGCAGGTGTGAGCAGGGGCATGGGGGGGGTGACAGCCTTGCCCACTCGCAAGTACTGGCCACCCAGATCAAAGAGGTTCATGGAAGACACGGCATCCTGGGACGACTGGGCCTTCTCATACTCTGCAGGGCAGGAGCAGCGGTGAGGGGGAGCTACGGTGCCGGGTGGGCCCCACCCGTGGGCCCCACCCTTGCCACGCTCTCTCCAGACTCACCAATGAAACCATAACCCTTGTGCTTGCCAGTCGTAGGGTCCCGGGCGAGCGTGCAAGATTTGATCTTGCCAAAGGCCTCAAAGACGCTCTTGATGTCATCATCTGAAAGGTCCTGGTGCACAGACGCCACATAGATGCGGTTGAAAGCTCGAGCCTCCTCAGCCAGCTGGTCTATGATGGGCTGCGCCTGGCCTATGTTGCTGGGTCTGCCCACCTGGGAGAGAGGCAGGGCACACAGCCCCCAGTCAGCAAGGCCTGGCCACGTCAGACTTCAGGCTTCTAGAGAGGCTGCTCGGCGTTGCCTGGCTGACTGAGAACAGAGAACACACGTGCCAGCCCCGAGGCCCATCTCCCTGGCCCTCACCTTGATGTTCCTGCCTCCTAGCATCACCGAGTTCATCTGCTCCAAGGCAAGCTGAGCAGCTTCTGGGACCTCGTACTCCACAAAGGCAAAGCCCTGGGTACAGGAACGTGCCGTGAGGCCAACAGAGCCCAAGGTGGGGAGGGTGGGGCCTGGGGAGGGGCAGACTAAAGCCCACCTTGTGCTTCATGGTGACGGAGTCCCAGGACATGTCAATGCTCTTGATGGGTCCAAAGGGAGCAAAAGCCTGGCGGATGGTGTCCTCCCCAAGCTCATAGTAGATGGACCCCACGTAGACCCGGCACATGATGGCCAGTGCCCGCTGCCGCTGAGCTGCCATCTGGAGCAGGACACAAGGGGAGAGAGAGAGCCCCTGGCTTGTGAGGGGGTGGCAAGAGGCTGGGCAGCCCACTCCCCTCCTGGCCCACCTACCCAGCTCCGCCGGGGGGAGGGCTCCCCACGCGGCAGCACGGTGCAGGCCCAGCTCCTGCGGTCAGGGTAGCAGGGGTCAACAGCACCCTACCCCCAGGAAGGAAGGTCAGGCCCAAAGGCAGGACACGGACGCACCCCGGCCCATCCAGGTCCTGGGCAGACCGGCAGCAAAGCTGACAGGGGCCAGGAGGCAGGGCTGCACGCCCTCCCACCATGCCCACCTTCCAGTCTGGGGGCCAGGTACCCCAAGCTGGGCTGGAAGATCCTCCCAGGGTCCTGGGCGAGTGCTCCGACAGAAGAGGGAAGGGGAAGCCATCCAGGCTGGAGGGACCCGCTAGCGTGGAGGCAAGAGAAGGGGCACAAGACAGGGCAGCTACTGCCCAGAAGAGAGCCCAGGGGAGGAGGTCAGGAGCCCAGATGGGGGCTCCCCAGAGAGAGAACAAAGAGCAGCTGCTCAGGCAGGGCCAGCTCAGGCGGGGGCTGGGCATTCTGCAAGCCCCTCAGTGTGCTCAGCACCTGACCAAAAAGGGGTGGCTGGAGCTCACGCCGGCAGCCCCGAGGCCAGGCCCCCAGGAACATCAGAAGGTGGCAGAGCCGCCAAAAAGAGAAGCCCTGGGGCTCCCTGGAGTAGGGAGACAACAGGCCCAGCAGGCCCAGAGCTCTGCTTGGACAGACACTGCCTCTGCACTAGGGCCAGCCGGGGCCGAGGGACCTTTCCACGCCCTCAGGGATGGGCTTCCCACCCAGGCCCCCTCTGCACGATGTGCGAGGCGGGGCGGGGGGGGGGGGTGTCCCCACAGCCACACGCAGTGGGCCACCAGGAGGAGCTGAGCCCTGGGGAAGACCACAGACCCAGGAGAGGCAAAGAAGATGGGGCCCTGGCTCTAACTTCTCCATAAACAGGGGCTCCCCTCACCCTCACAAGGCCCCCATAACCGGGGGCCAGTTTCCCTCTTCAGACACCACCTGGCCTAGTATATAGACCAGGCCTCCCCTTCCCTCCAGGAGGAGCCTAAAAGTCAAGTCCGCATATCCCCCAAACTAGGAATCCCCCCGCAAATGGGACTGCCCTCCTCAAACTGGGCTCCCAACAAGTATGCCTCAGGCCCCTGCTGAGACCGAGGACCCCAAAAGTGGAACTATGTCCCCTCTTGCAACAGGCAGCCCGAAAGGAAGTCACATGCCTCTCGGGTCACAACTCCCCACGAGGGAGCCTATCTCCTCTTCAGTGTGGGCTTCCCAACAGGTGGGCCAAGAGCCCTCTCCCTGACACCCCCCGCCCCCGACAGACGCTTCCCAGAGAAGACACTGGGTCTGTCTGGCCACACCTCCTGTGAGAGCAGCACACGCAGGGATGAGCCCAGGAAGAGCCATGCTTCCCCTCAGACTTCCTGGAGCAGGGCCTGGCCTCCTCCTCAGCTGGCCTCTGGGATGATGGAGGAGCATCTCCTTCCCAGACTCCTCCGCCCATGGCAGCCAAGGCCTCAGGCACCGCCTCTGCCTCCTCCCGGGCCCACTCTGGGCTCAGCCCAGCCCCTGGCGGCTCCCCGGCTGCACGGCCCCTACGCCCTGCGGACAGCCAGGCCCAGAGGACCAAGTCCTCGCCCGTCCCTCTCCTGCTTGCTTGGCACTCCCCAGCCCCCCCACCCCATCCAACCATCCTCCCTCCAGGGTCTGATGGGGCCGGGAGTCAGGACTCTTCTCCCCTCGGGGGCCTGACCCCTTCTCAACCCAGGAGCCCAGGCCAGCCCGGAGACCAGCAAAGCCGGCGGCCCAGGCATGGCACCTTGTGCGTGCGGGCGACATGGATGCCGCTGGGCCTGGCGTGGGCAGCTGCCGTCCTGGCCTGCTGCCCTCCGCAGTTACCTGGCCGGTTAGTTTTAAGGCGGGACCTCAGAGCAGATGGAGGCCTCCCCAGGGGCGGTCCCGGCTGGGTGCCCGCCCACACCACTGGCCCCGCCACGCCTGGCGCTGTGCTGCGCTCGTCCCGAGCTGGCGGGCAGGGCCGGCTGGGGGAGCAAGGTCCCCAGCGCGGGCTGCACTGCCCCCCTCTAGCCTGACTAAGGACATGAGCCCGGAAGAAGTGAGCATTTCTATTGACCGATTGCAAAGGTGAGAGAGGATCTCCAAAGCCCATTGTCACTGCTGCCATCTGAAAGACAGTAAACACAGAGTTCAGTCTGTTGCGGCCGAGCAGCCTCCCGCTCTCGCACCTCACGCAGGCGGCGGCAGGGCCCGGAGTCCCGCCCTGCCAGGGACGTCCGCCTGCCTTCCCAAACTGCCAGCCGCCTGGCCAGCCACCGGCACCTGCCCGGGGCGGGCCTCAGAGCCCCAGGTGCCCCGCCCCACAGCCTGGCCGGCAGGGCAGAAGGAGGGGAGGGGGCGGAGGGAGGGAAGGGAGGAGGCGGCGGAGGAGGAGGTGGTGGAGGAGGAGGAGGAGGAAGAGGAGGGTGCAGGTGGAGCACAGTGAAGAGCCAGGGTGTCTCCTGAGGGCCGGGCAGGGGGCAGGGGGCTCGAGGCCCAGGCACCTGTCAGCCTCGCCCTGGCCTCTTCCCCACAGCCATGGCTGCTGGTGGCCACAGGGCTAGAGCAGGAGGCTGCTGGAGGCGCCCCCAGCCCTGTCCTCTCTGTCCTGGACCCCTACTCAGGTGGTCTGGACTCACTGCAGGGGTCGGGGCCTGACCGCTCTCATCCGAGGCCAAGGGGACGGGAAGGAAGGCCCCTACATGCCGCACCACCCGGCGCACAGGCAACCTGAGGCAACAATTTCAAGTCCAAGAGGAGGAGCCAACTCAGGGGGCGGGGCACAGCTACAGCGCCAGGGCAGGGAGGGGCCCATGGGCACTCAGCGGATGGGTAAGGCTGGGCCACTCGTGCCCCACGGAGGAGCCTGGGCGCCCCAAGAACGAGTCCTTGAGAAACAGAAGCACAACAGCTTGTGGGGATGGCCACAGGCACAGGAGGAAGAGAAGGAAGAGGAGGCGGAGGTGGCGGGGAGGGGCGGCGGAGGTTCCCCGGCCCAGGCGGGTGGGGCGGCCTCCAGCAGAGCCAGCAGCGAGCCGGAGCGCGGGGGCCCAGGGGCTCACCTGCAGGTTGGTGAGCTGCTGCTGCTGGTGCGCGATGGTCTGCTTCACCAGCACGCTCTTGATGCTCTGCTCCATGGCGTACTTCTTGGCCTGCGGGAGGAGGTGGTGAGGGGCAGTGGGGGGCCCGGTCTACAGAGGGTGCGCCCTCCTCCACCCTCCGCCCCCCAAGCCCTGCCCCCGACTCCCCAGGAGGTGCGCTCTCACCTTCTGGAGGGCCTCTTGCTGCTCGGGCGTCAGAGGAGGCAGTCCCAGCTTCGCGGCCGTGCTCTGCCCGTTCTCCATCTTGATGGAGTCCGTCCCCTGCAGGTGGGCAGCAGGGAAGTCATTAAGAACGAGCTTGAGAGCTCCCCCACACGGCCCCCGGGACCCCGCCCCGCAGAGCCGCACAAGGCCTCCAGGCCCGGCCCACTCCCCAGGGACAGGCAGCTCTGCCCTTCTACCATCTCCCTGTGCCTGTCCCTATGCCTGTCTCTCCCAAGACCCATGCCACTGAGGCAGGCAGGTACCTTGGGGGCCTTGGGACGAGCCAGAGCATCGGCAGGGCCCTGGCCACAAGGCCTCCTCAGGAGTTAGGAAGACAGGCAGGAAGCAGGAGGGCCCAGTGCTCGTCGCAAAACCGAGCCCAGAGCTTCAGCCCTGAGCCGGGAGAGAGCTGGCCCCAGCCACCCTTTACAAGGCAAGGGGGCCATGGTCCCCTGGATGTGCAGGGACTCCTCATTCCTGGACCACGTGGCATCCACCCCCGCCCCCCACACCCTCCCTCAGCCCCAGCCAGGCTCGCAGACTCGACGTCCCTGCTTGGGCAGAGTTCTAGGGGCCACTCAAGAAGCAAGTAAGGGAAACGGTCTCCCTCCCAGCACACCTCCATGCAGCGCCCCACCCCCCCCACCCCCACTGTTGAGAACCTGGAGCTGCTCTCCCTGGCCACAACAGCCCATCTCCACCAAACTCCTCCCTGGGCTGTGCTTAGCCCCTGGGAAGAGAGGCCAGGAGCAGACCAGCCACGGAGGAAAGTGGGGCTCTCCGCACCCTAGCCCGGCGAGCATGGGCACCCGGAGATATTCTGGGGGAGGGGGAGGGCAGGCACAGCCCGCCACAGATAGACTCAATGCAACCAGGATTAAGTTTACATTCCTTCTGCCAAAACCCCTGTCTAAGCTGTCCGCAGGGAGAGAACAGAGCCGTGCAAGGAAAAAGCGAAGCACAGCTACTGAGCCAAAGAGTGTGTGCACCAGGGGTCGGGTCACAGCAGCCTGCCCACCAGCTCACAGGGCCTGGCACTGCCCAGCAACTGCAATGACAGACCACCGCCGGCCCCCGCCAGAGGAGGTGCTCTGCTGCAAACAGCACACAGCCTAAGGAGGGACAGCGGAGAAGGCAGATCCCCAGTGCAGACGTGAGGAGCAACGACAGAGTTTCGAAGGAGGCAGGCAGGGGCCAGCTGACCCAAACCCCAAGAACCACCATCCTGACCAGCCCAAGTATTGGGTTTCTAGCACAGGGTCAAAGGGCAGGAGGGGCCTGGAGGCCCCCAGTCTGGCCCCTAAAGCCTGTCCTCTCCGCCCTCCCAAGCTGGCCCCAAGCCCGGTTCTTCTTAGTGGGACAGAGGCCCTGAGAGCCAGGGGCTGTGACTCTAGAGCAGGCTGTCACCATGGTAATCAATGCCAACCCCCTTCCAGCCCCTTAGAAGCTTTTCAATCTCTTCTTTGTCTGGATAAACAAAAGGGCCTTCTCCCATCAACCAGGGCAGGGGAGGGCTGGCTAGAGGGACGTCCTGGCCCTTTCGCCCATCTGCTTCAGCCCCCGTAATTTCTCAGGATCCAGGCTGCATACCACGGCCAGCCCTCCCCTGAGTGTGCCGGGGGGCCCACAAGAGGGCCCAGCTCCAACAGGCCCCCAGGCCACCTTGTCAGGCCCCCACTACAACCCACGGAGAAGCACAAAGAACCTCATTACCCAGCAACAAGGCCTGGCTCCACCTCCTACAGGACATGCTCCCAAGGGCAGAGGCACCCCAGCGGGACCAGGCCTGCCCACACCCACTCGGAAGCCCGGCCCAAGCCCCACACAGACCCCGGGCTCTCACTTGCAGGTTACTCTGCTTTGTTGTTTTATCTAAATTTCAGATTTGAAATGAAAATCTGTGTTTCTGGTCCTTACTACCCATCACATTCTGCAACAGCGCGGCTGCCCTCTGGAACGGCGTGATGGCTAACAACTGACACCAGCTCTGGCTCAGCCCCCACCTGGCCATCGTCACCACCTGCCCGAAGTCTGAAGGCGCACGACGCTGCGAGCCACCGCAGAAGCAGGGTGGACGCTATGGGGAGAGGCTGGAGCCAGGCATGAGGCTGGGCGGTGAGGGAGGAGACAGGCACCTCTACCCAGGAGGCAGAGAAGAATCCCTAGGGCTCCTCCCACCCCACCCCCATCTCTCTGGGCCCAGGGACACGCAGGCAGGCGGGCGGGCGGGCAGGCAGGCAGATGGGCGGGCGGGCGGGCAGGCGGGCCTGAGGGCAAGGATGCTGAGGTCAGTACCTGTGGAGGTTTCCATTTGTCTCCCGCTGCCACCACTGCCGCCGCCGCCGGCTCGGACCCCCCTCCTTGCTGGCCATTGACCTGCTGCAGGCAGGAAGGAGAGGCTGTAATGGACAGTCATAAGACCACCCGCCCCGGCCCTCTCTCCCCTTCCCTAGCTAAGGGCTAAGTGCCCACGGATGAGAAAGAGAATCCAGCTGGGGCAGCCCAGCTCTGGCCTGGCTCCTGGACACCCCACAGTAGCCCACTCACCCCACTCGTTCTGCCAGGACACCTGCAGCTGCCCAGGGCCCGGCAGAATCTAGGGTAGCCCGGAGTCGGCAGGGAGTCATCAGGAAAGGCCAGGACAGAGAATAAGTAAGAGAGCTCCCGCCCCATGTCAAGGAAAGGCATCCTCCCTGCACCTGAAGCCGCCCCCTGGCCCCAGAGCTGAGGTCCTGAAAGATCAGTTCCTCTCTGGCCAGCAGGCTGGGACAGGCCAGACGGGATGACGAGGGGCACAGCTGGCCATCTTCCCTCACCCCTCCTGAGGCAGACGGGCACCTCTCTGCAGCAGCACGCCCCCTCCCCCGTTGAGCATCAGTCCCAACGCCTTCCACAGACTCTGCTCAAGCCCACACCCCCAGCCCCTCGTGAGGGCCCTTCTGAGGAGGGCTGCGCTCTGCGTGACAGGGCCAGGCAGGTGGTCTGTGTGCACAAGCCTCCCTCCCGCAGCGGACAAACGGTCCAGGGCTGGCAGCTGAGAGCCTGGCCACACCCCACACCCAGAGGAGCCAACGGCAGGAGCAAAGGCAGGCCAAGGGCAGGAGGTGGGCCACGTCACGGGGAAGGGAGACCGCTGAAAGGGCCTTGAGACCTAGTCCGCCTTCTCGGAGGCTACACGGCCGGAACTGAGAGCAGAACACACTTACCCTGCTCCCATCTTCTAAGGCCTACCGCCCTCTAGGAACACAGGGGACAGCCATGCCCATCCTTGGAGCCCCGTACACAAAGTCAGAGGCTAAGCGGACGTGGCCAGAGCGCGTCTGAGGCCTTCGAGCCCCAAAGGAGACAGCAACACAAGCCTGTGTGTGCTAGAGCCGTGGCCAGCGGCACGGGCGCTGCGGCTGAAGCTGCTCTGAGCTCCGCGACGCCGCTACATCAGAGAGAGCCGAGGGCCGGGGCCCTTCTGGCATGGGTCCCCCCAAGTGGGCATTCGGCAGCTGGGGACGGTGCCCGTGTCCGGCTTGCCTGAGTCCTCCGGCACCCCAGGAGCACATGTGGAGCGGAGGCTGCCCTGTCAGGGCCCACAGCAAGGACCACTTCAGTCCGGGGGCGCAATCCCGTCTCTTGACCCACGAACACAGCCAACCCGAGGGCGCGTTCATCAACAGCTTCCGGCTCTCCCGAGTCAACCACCAGCCCGCACAGGAAGCGGGCGTCGCTGCGGCAGAGCACGGCTCAGGGGAGACGTCTAAGGAAAAATCAGTCCAGGAGCAGGTGCTACACACGACCTCCCACTGCCTCCAAAAGAGACCACGTCCCTCGTCCCGCAGAGCCCCAGCTTCCGCTCTAAGTACACACTAGAAGAGCCTGGAGAAAACGGTCACTTATCATCACAGCTGGTCACACGCCGCCTCCCCCTGGCAATGGAAACAGGAGGCTCTGTGATCACAAAGCTCCCCACACCTGGCGGCAGTCCGTGCCTGAAGGGGGAGAAGTGCCCTCTGGGGGGCAACACGGCCCCTTGAGTCGGGCCCCAACTCCAGCACTGCCACAGCTCACCAGACCAAAGAGGATTATTTCCATCAGAAAACCAGCAAAGTTAAGCAATTCCTTAACATTCCCAGGTTTCTGGCTCCCCAGGCCTTGTGCCCTGGGGCTGGCACGAAGACTCACTCCGTGCGCGGCAGGCAGGCCACCAGTTCCGTGACCAGCAGCACGGGCGTGACACCCAGAGTCCACGCCACAGAGCGGAGCCGCTGCGGGGCGCTCCCCGTCCACTCAGTCCTCTGCCCGTGGTGCCCTGCTCGCTGCCAGACGAGACACACGCCAAGTGGCACCCACAAGAGAGGACTTCTGTGCGTCACGAGCACTAGCAGGGAAGTCAAGCACAAGATGCAAAGAAAGGGACGGAGGAGGCACCTGGGGTCTAGGCAGCCGCGGAGGCCGAGGAGACAGTGCGCACGCAGGGTCTTCAGGAGGAGGAGAGAGACAGTGGCCCCAGGGAAGGCAGAGGGTCTGAGGCCCCTGCCAGATGGAACCCAAGGGTAACGGTCCCAAGCAGGAGTGAGCCCAGCTGTCACAGGTAGGGAAGAACGGCCGGTAAGTCAGAGACACGCTGCGTCCCCGGAAGACTGTGTCCCTGACACGAAGGGCTGTGGCCTGCTCCTGCAGCCAGCGGGTGGAAGGCACGGTGACAAGAGCACTTCTGCATCCTCCTGTGTCCTTCCCTAGCGGATCACCAGCCGCCCAGTTCAGTGCCCCTCTGCCCTCCCAGAAGAGCCGAAACCCGTCTAAGGGCAGAAACCGGCGTTGTCCAGCAGGCGGGGCCCCGAGACACAACCAGTTCTCACCACGCCCAGCCGAGGCGACAAGAAAACAGACTGGAAATGTGGCCGCTGAACAGGCATGAAGAGGAGCCCGTCAGGCCACAGCCGGGAGCCCACGCCCGGAATCGGAGACACACCGGACTCTGGATCTTTGCAGCTTCCCGCACCCACGGACACGTGCACGGGTTAACCCCCGGAGAGGACTCACGGCCAACACAGCCTACGGCCACCTCAGCTTACGGGGCTCGGACCTCGTGCCCACGTCCGCCTCTACCGGGATTACGTCGGGCACTGTGCCGCAGCAGAGCGGGGACAGCTCTCCCCTCCGTCCGCAGCCGTGCAGGTGCTGCCGGTCAGAGCCTCCCGCAGCCACCGAGGCTGAGTGCGCTCAGGGGACACCCACCACCCACCCTCGTTGGCTCCTCTTCCTCCTCCACGTTCCACACCTTCCCAGGAGCGTGGGGCCCCATCTTCAAGCCGCCGCCTCCTTCCCGGCCGAGTCTGGCCGCTCCGTGGGACCCGCCGAGCCCTCCACCCCATCTCTTCTCTAACTTCCCTCCCGCCCAAGTCACGTGCTCCTGGGCTTCAACGGGAAGACGCGGTAGAAAGATGGCCGGGTCTCCGAATCCCACACTGGGTTCCCCTAACCGGGGACCTCTCTTCCCTGGGGGTCCGATCTCGCTGGGTGACACGGGTCCAGCCTCCCTCCCTGTGTGCAAGCCCCAGCTCAGGGCCTGGCCAAGGCCTAGGTCTAGCCTAAGCAGACTCCCTGACCCCAAACGCCTTCCCTATCCTTCCAGCCTGCAGCCACCTGCCAACGCTGCCTTCACAGACAGGCCCCATCATGTCCCTCTGGGTACAGGTCGGCGGCAGGTAACGGGGATGAAGTGACGCCGTGAAGAGTCCAGGAGGACACTCATTTGAGAGGAGAAGGGAGGCAAAAGGGTCAAGGGAGACGTCACCATGGAAGCCCGGCACCAGGGCTCTCGTCCAAGCGACTCACTCGATGTCACTAAGAAGTAGCTGAGCACTGAGCGGGGCAGGGAGGGGCTCCCCCGTGGGTGCCCAGAGCACCCCGAGCACTGGTCCCTCGGGCTCGCAGTCCGTGGTCTCCGTGTCCGCCAGACCCGCCAACAGGGCAGGGGCTGCCTGCGGCTCCCCACGGTGGCCCGACACCCGTGACCGCCCGAGAGAGTAACGGCTCGAGGAATGTGTGCTCAGCACGTTCGTTCCCCCGTCCTCGGCCGGAGCGGAGCCCCTGCTAGCCGGCCGGCCCTCCCCGCAGAGCATCCGCGAGCCCCGCTTCCTGCCCACAGGCCCCGCACGCCCGGCGGCCCCTGCGCTCCGCCGGGAGGAGACGCCATCGCTCCCAGGAGCCCCGCCGTCAAGTCCGAGCCACGGGCGCCCGGGCTGGCAGAACGCTGCGACGGCCGCCTGGCGCCGCCCCGAGGCCGCTCGCCTCCGCCAGATCCGCCGCACCCGGAGGGGGCCGCGCCCCGCGCGCCGCACGGCCCCCCGACGGCGGCCGCCGGAAGCCGCAGCCCGCGAGCCGGAAGCTGAGGCCGCTGGCCGGCCCCCGCCTCACGCCCGCCCCGCCCCCGCCCCGCGCGACCAAGAGCCGCGAAGGCCCGGGACCGACGGCCGCGTCTCCGAGGGGCCTTCGACGCCCTGGCCGGGACGACGACTGCCCCCCGCCAGCTGAGCGGCGGCCCGCGGTGACGGGCGGCTCACTTACGAGAGCTATGGTCGCCGTCGCCATCTTGCGTCCGTCGCGGCCGCCGCGCGCGCCACACGCTCCTGCTCCCTCTGTGGTCTCGCGCGATCTGGGCGCCGGCGAAAGAGCCCGAAGGAGATCGGAAGTCTCGCGATAAAAGGCTCTTTCGCCTTCGAAGGGGGAGGGGCTGGGGGAGGAATCAGCTTCCGGTGTGAGGAAGGCCCGTTAAGACCCCGTAGCAGAGCGGACGGAAGGGGCGGGGCCGGGGCGGGGCCAGGGGCGGCTCTAGTCCCGGCGGTGGCCGTGGCGCGCGTAGCTCTCCCCGGCGCGGTGCGTGTGCGGGCTCCGCCTGGGCTTCCCCCTCGTCGGCGGAGGGCCGTCCCGCCTCGGTTCGTCTCAGCGAGCCCCTCGCGGCCCCTCCCGCCCCTCTCCTGTCGCTGCTCCGTTTCCTGGCGTCCTTCACAGAAGAGCTTCGGTGCGGCGAGGGCGTCCCGTGTCCCCGGCCGCACGCAGGCGGCAGGCGGAGCGAGTGCGGACCGCGGCGGCCGCAGAGATCGCGTTGAGAGCGCGGCAGAGAGTCGCCGTATTCCCGAGTCGCGCCCGCGCTGCTGCGCGTCGTGCCCGCCGGAGTCGGGACGCGCCGCCTGCGCACGGCGGGGCCGCGTCCGAGAGACGCGCTCAGGCCCCGCTTCAGCGTCCCCCGATGCTCCCCGCCGCGTTTCCGGGCGCCAGGTCCCCGTCGGGGCGTGGAGCTGCGCGGAGTCGGCCGCAGGTCACCCCCGGTCCCCAGGATCCTACTCGAGGAGGTCACTTCCGCAGCCTCGGGCGATGAGATTTTTCCGTCCAGAGGCGGCAAAGGGTCTTTCCCATTAGGCGGGTGCTTTTCCGCCCTGGGAGGGTTTGAAGAGAGATGCGGACGCCGCTAGTAAACGCGGCGGACCGCCTGCTTCACGTCCCTCGCATCTAAAGTGAGAGGAAAAGAGTCGCGTAAAGGCAGAATCCCAGGAGCACAGAAGTGGGGTATCGTGCAGCCGGAGGAAGGCGGGCAACCTCTAGCCGGCTGGAGGTGGGCTGCGACGCCGAGGGCGTGTGGGTGGAGACGGAGTGCGAAGAGGAGACTCCACTCGGCTCTGCCCGCGGGCGGTGGCTGGGCTGCCCCAGCGGGGTCCCGTTCCAAAAGCGAGGGACTTAGCGAGATTCCGTCCCTTTCCTCACCTCCACCCTAGCCCCAAGTCTACCCCAGCGCGCGCCGCCCGTGAACCTCAGAGCTGCTCTCTGCAGCAGCTGGAGGGCGCTCAGGAGAGTGGCCTGGCCCGGTCCCTGGCCTCAAAGCTCACCAGGCAGTAAGCCCCACCAGTAAGACATCACTCCTAGAAGCAGCTGAGCAGCCCGGCATCACCAGAGACCTAAGGAGGAGGAAGGAAATAAAAACGGAAAGGAAAAGGGACTCAGAAGGAGCAGAGACAATAAAGCAAGAAGAAAACCTAAAACCATATCCTCAGAGGATGTTGCGTCCAGAGTCAAAACAACCAATATATTGCACACCCAAAACTAATAAAATACTGTATGTTAACTCACTGGAAGTAAAATAAAAACTTAAAACCAAATTCTAGAACAAGAAGGTATAAGAGGGGCGCCTGGGTGGCTCAGTGGGTTAAAGCCTCTGCCTTCAGCTCAGGTCATGATCTCAGGGTCCTGGGATGCCCCACAGCATGGGGCTCTCTGCTCAGCAGGGAGCCTGCTTCCCCTCCTCTCCTGCCTGCCGCTCTGTCTACTTGTGATCTCTCTAGCTTGCTATTAAATAAATAAATAAATAAATAAAATCTTTAAAAAAAGAACAAGAAGCTATAAAGAAAAAATGTTCAAAAACTGAGAAAGAGTACTTATAAATTAAAAATATGAGAGGAAAATGAACAATTAAATGGAGGGTTTAAAGATATAGTTGAAATCTTCCAGAATGTATAAAACAAAACCTGATAAGTAGAGAAGAGAAAATACAATCGGTCACACTGAGTGGTATTCTCCAGTGCTTAGAAATGACCTGGTACCTAACCAGCCTCCATGGGAGAGGGGGAATGGATGAAGTGGTGAATGGGCTGGGATTTGCCACCACCACTGCAGCGGGTGGAGGGCACAAGCACCACTTTCTGGCAGTAGCTTATCTTACGAGATTTGACACTGATATATAATAAGGCGTTCAGAGTGCTCGGGTGCTGGGCACAGTTCTCATTACCTTACAAACATTACTTTGTGTGATCTTTACAACAATTCCATGAAGTGGGTACTGTTATTTTATTTTATTTTACTTTTTTAACATTTTATTCATTTACTTGACAGAGATCACAGGCAGGCAGAGAGAGGAGAAAGCAGGTTCCACACTGAGCAGAAAGCCCGATGCGGGGCTCAATACCAGGACTCTGGGATCATGACCCTCTGAGCCAAAGGCAGAGGCTTTAACCCACTGAGCCGCCCAGGCGCCCCAAAGTAGGTACTGTTATTATCCCATTCTTCCAGATGAGGAAGTAGGGGCACCGTATCCCACAGCCAGAAGCAGCAGAATGACTCAGAGCCTGTGCTCTTAACTATCACATATTGTGTCTCTTAAAAGATAATTCCAACATCTAAATAATAAAAGTTCCACAAAACAAGGAGGGCGGAGGAAATAAGCAAAAACAAAAAACAGAAAAACCAAAACAAACAAAAAATGTCCCAAACAAAGTTTCCTAGAACTGAAGGGTTGGGATCTCTGGACAACAGATGAAATAGAAGTTTTTAATCCAGAAATACCATTGAGATTTCCAAAGGAAAGGAAGGAGAGAGGGAAAGGAAGAGAGAGGGAGGGGAATCACCAATGGTTAGAATTCAGAAAGACATGGGAAGTCTTGGGATTAGAAGAAAATCACATGACACCCTCAAACTCCTGGGAAGAAATAGTTTTCAACTTAGGCAAACTTTTGTGCCTCGCTACACTAACGAGCAGACGTAAGAGTAGACTAAGGACAAATGGGCAAAGACTCCCTGATTTCCCACGTGCTCTCTCTCAGGAAACTTGGAGGATGTTCTTCTTCAAACAAAGGGTGAATGAAGGAAGAGGAAAGTGAGGGATCCGGTAAAAGGAGGAAAGATGTGCTCCGGGATGCTGGTAAAGGAGCAACTCGTGCTGGCGGCTAGGCCACAGGCCCAAGAATACACAGCCTGGGGCAGAGAGCTGGCATGGTGGTGGCTCCGGGAAAAGAGGAAACAGAGCAGTCCATTGTGCAACGAATCTCAAGTATTGAGAGGTTCGCACGTCTGCCGGAGAATCTAAGAACGAGTTAACGAGATGTGTACAGAAAACTAAGCAAACAAACAAAAAGGGCAATGATTAACTCCAGGCAAAACAAAAAGTTGTGCAAGAAACCAAATATAACCCTAGGACAGGTTGTTCTCTGCTGAGACCTGCAGTAATGAAGCTGTAATAATACACACCACACTGGGACGATGCTGGGTCAGGACCCTGAGGCCAGTGAGCCCCCTCTTCGCCAAGGACACCAGCAGGGGACACCTTATGTAGAAAAACCAATAAAAAGCAATAAAAGCATGTGCAGCTTGTGATAGATGGATTTTACATGCCTGAAGAAATAGCTAAGAGTTAAATCTGGGAAGGATCAGACTTGGAGACTGCATTGATCATTTATTGTTGGCTTAAAAAAACAAACATTCCACTTTTAAAATGATATGTGTATAACTTGGATAAAAATTAAAATGAAATCCTCATTAAGCATGACTAAATGAAGCAATGATAGTATTGATACTTTTGAGTTCAGTTTAATGGGTACACAACCTGTTATGCACTCGACACTCAAATTGTTCAAGACAGCATCGGGATTTCCAACTAGACTTGAATGTTACTGTAGATTTGTTAAAGTTGAAGGAGTAACTCTGTAGGGTATTGGGGTGTTTAAGACAACTTAAGATTCACTATGGGTTTTTTGGTGTTTTTTTTTTAAAAGATTTTATTTATTTATTTGATAGACAGAGATCACAAGTAGGCAGAGGGGCAGGCAGAGAGGGAGGAAGGGAAGCAGGCTCCCCGCTGAGCAGAGAGCCTGATGCGGGGCTCGATCCCAGGACCCTGAGATGATGACCTGAGTTGAAGGCAGAGGCTTTAACCCACCAAGCCACCCAGGTGCCCCAGATTCACTATGTTTTGATGTGTATTTGATACACCTTGGTAACTTTATTTTAGTTTTTGGTTAGGGTAATGTAGTAGGTGGAAAAATGATGCCCCCTCTCCAGGATGTCCATGCCCTAACCCCCAGAACCTGTGACTGTTACTTTATATGGCAAAAGGGATTTCCATACATGATTAAGGACCTTGTGATGGGGAGATTATTCTCGATTATTCAGGGGGACCCAACCTAATTACATGAAGCTGTCCTGGCTGCAGAAAACCACAGATGGATCATGAGAAAGACTCAACCGGCTGTTTTTGGCTTTGAAGACGGAGGACGAGTACCTGAGCCAAAGAATGGCGGTGCCTGTAGAAGCCAAAAATGACCTTCAGTTTATAGCAGGCAAGAAGATGGGGACCTTGGCCTTACTGTTGCAAGGAGATGAATTCCTGGCCAGTGCCCATGCCATCCCTGACACCCGCAAGCCAACAACCTGAAGCAGAAAATGGAAACCTAGGCAATAGTTTTAGGCTCACCTAGAACCTTCAGAAAGGAATGCAGCCTGGCTAACGCCTGGAGAGACCTGTACCAGACTTTTGACCTGCAGAACTACAGTAAATCTGTGGTATTTTAAGCCACTAAGTTTGTGGTAAATTCTTCTAGCAACAACAGAGAAGTAATACAGTGGTGAGCTTTCCTGGTTTGAAATAGAAATTCCTCAAAAGAAACCTGAATGCAGTAAGTTCATGCAATTTAAAATGTTGAAGAACGCTTAACTCATCTTGGAGACAGAGGGGAGGCGGTCTGGGAGAAAGGAGGCTCGGGCAGTGAGGAGTGGGAGGGAGTTGAGTGGGAGAGACAGGGAGTCAGGGGCTGCTGTCCTCGGGACCTGGGAGGCAGCTGCCACAGGAGGGGGTGAGTGACTATAAGTGGGGGGTAGTGAGTTTGAGAGAAAGCACAGTGAGAGCAGGGAGGATGCCTGAGCCCAAGGCCTCCAGGTCTAGGAATGTGGGAGGGAAAACAGCTCTTTGGAGAGGGCTGTGGGGGGCCAGAACAGTCTGCAGAGGGTGTGGCAGGTCCCTGTCCCAGAGCAGTGGTAAGTCAGAGAGGGTCTCCAAGGTGGGTCTGCGCTGGGCAGGGGCTGGAGGACTGTGCAGGAGCCGTGTCGGGCTGGGGACTCATGAAACGTCTCTGCCATCTGCTTCTCCAGCCAGGTCGTGGCCCTGCCCAGTGCCCAGCATAGTGCCTCACGCCTGCAGGTGTGGTACCACTGGCTTAATGGGGGGTTCCCAGGGTGGGTCTGTGGTTCCAACAGGGTGTGGAGTGTTGCCTTGGGCAGGCATCTGTCCGGGACTGATCCCCCAGCCCCAGCACGGTGGCTCCCTGCAGCGCAGCCTCTCCCGTGCTGAAGGCTCGATCACCCACCAGATATCTTGGGGTGGGGGAGAACTCTTGGCCAGGAAATACAGGATATGAGAAGGGACTGTGAGTTGTGCAAGCTGGCTAGGTGGGAAAATCCTGATCCGGACAACATGTGGGGCCTAACTACTCCCCTGAGTCCCAACCCAGGCTCCTTGCCCCCGATGGGCCCCAAACCCACCACCCTCCCCACCCCACTCCAGGGCCTCCTTGAAAGCCATGGAAGGCAGAAGCTCCTCACTAGCCGGCATCTGGTCATCAGCCCCCAAGCACGTAAGCAGAGGTCAGTCAGCCCCTGGTCCCCTAAGCCCTGGGCCAAGGCTGAGCTTCCCCACGTGGGCGGCCAGGGCCGGTGCCCGGGGACTGGGCTGCGAGGTCACGGCTGAGCTCCAAGGTACTTGAGGAAGGTGCTTTCCAGGAAGGCAGCCAGCTTGGTCCGGTCATCCTGCAGGGCGGGAAGGAGGCATGGGGTGACAGGGGTGCAGACTCTGCTGTCTCTCCCTCCCAGCCTGGCTAGGTCAGCCCGCACACCTCGTGAACGAAGCCATAGTGTACCAGCTCGGCGGCGAGGTCCTGGGCACTGTCAGCTGCAGCAGGGACATGGTCAGTCGGGACATCAGCGGGACAGAGGAGTGAGGCCACCGCCTGTGCCCACACCTGCACCCGCCCCTGCCCCGGGCCCCGCCTGGCCTACTTGGGAGCAGGTCATAAGTGAGCTGCCTGTGCAGCCGGTCCTCCAGCACCAGGAGCAGAGTCAGCTGTGGAGGCAGGAGGGCGTGCTTGGCTCCCAGAGTCCACCCAGCACCCCCAGCTGCCTCCCCCTACCTTGCTCCTCCGTGGCCCCCAGCCCCTGCCCTGCTTACATGCCAGCGGGCCTTGTCCTCGCTTCTCTCCAGGTTGCACTGCATCTGGATCACCTGGGGACAGGGTGGACCAGGGTCACCCACGAAGGCCTGGCTTCAGCAACTGGCAGCAAGCGCAGAGGCTGACTCGGGGCCCCGAAGGGATAATAAGGACTGGCAATGGGGGCAAAGCTCTAAGGAGAGCCTAAGAAGCACATTCACTGCAGGTGGCCTGGCCAATTCAGGAACACTTCTAGAAGGGTGGACACCAAGTCTGGGTACTGAAGGACAAACAGAGTTTTCACAGGTGGGGAGAAGACCTGAATGAGGAGAGAGCTGGGAGAAGCAGCGGAAGGGACGGGCTGGCAGGGAAAGGAGCAGAGGCATGCGACGCCAGCAGCGCCAGGCCTCAGGACACCTGGGGATCAGGCTGAAGACCCCCAGCATCTCTGGGGGCAGCTCTGGCTGTTAGGACATGAATCCTGGCTGGAGGGAGGAGGCTAGGTTGGCGGCTGGTTCAGCATCCAGGTAGGAAATGGGGGTGACCTAGATCAGGGTGGAAACCACGGAGACACACCCAAGGCCAAAGCCAGAGCCTCTGGAACCCAGTAGGTATGGACATGGAAAGGGGGAGCGGGGCTGAGGCTGACTGGGGCAGGCCCCTGGCCAGGAGGGAGCCTTCCAGGAGAAGAGATTGGGGGAAACACAATGTCTGGGAGGCCTTTGAGGACGCACTGGGACACAAATGTCAGGGAATCAGCAAGCCGAGGGTGGGGGCATCAGAGAGGCCCGGAAGCAGGTGAGATTCCCGGCTGACGGCTGCTTGGAGCCCAGCAGGACCCGGGCAGGGTTGGGGGGGCTAGCACCAAGGGTTTCGGGAAGGGTCTGCAGGGGGCAAAGAGCCTCTGAAAAAGGGGGTATCCTAGCTCGTCTCCCATCTCCTACCCCCAACATCAGGGTCAACCAGGACCTGGTTTCTGGCAGCCTGGAGGAGTGCTGGGCTGTGAAGCACTCAAAGCCCCTGGCAAGAGACCCCTCTGGGCTGTGAATGGTCTCAGTGCAGCAGGAGCCCAGGCTCACCTTCCTGGTTTCAGAGTCAAAAGGTTCTGGCGTCGGGGTCTTGGCCTTCTGGGCCTCCTCGGGGGGCGGGGCCAGCACACGGGGCAGCCCCAGGGGCCGAGCAGCCGCGAAGTTCATCAGCGGGTAGATCCCGTTCCTGGGGATACACTGGGGTGGCTGGGGGCTCAGGCCCTGCAGCCCCTGGTTCCCCAGACTCACGGCAGCTCTCACCTGACATCCTCCAGGAATTTGTCGAGCTCCAAGCAGGAGACCTCCGAGTACCTGGCACAGGTGGGAGGGGCACGTGAGGGGCAGCAGCCCCCCTGCCCCACTGGCGGGGGCTGACCATGCGGAGAGGGGACGCCTGGGGAAGGGGGGGCCCACGCTCACCGCCATTGCCGCGGGGGCCGGGGCGGCCGGGGGATCTCTGCCAGGACTGCGTGCAGGTCCACCGCCTTGCTTTTCTCCTCCACCACGTTCTCAGGCATGAGGTCTGCAGGCGGCAGGAGCACATCGGGTTCTGAAGGGAGCCCTCTCGCACACGGAGCCCAGGCCCCTGGCCGCCCCGCCCGTCGGGCCTCACGCTGGTGCTGGATGACGCAGTGAGCCGCCAGCAGCTTCAGCGAGTGCACCTCAAAGAGCACCCGGTGGAAGAGGAGGTTGTGGGCGGACGGCCGATGGCTGGGGTCCCGCGCCAGGCAGGAGAGGATGAACTCCTGGGGTTGTGGAGAGGGGAGGCCAAGGAGGGCGCACAGTGAGGAGAGCAGGGCCCTGAAGTCCCCAGACCCCAGGGGTCCGGTCCTCGGGGGAGTCTTCTTGCAGGAAGGGGCAGAGGGACAGGCATACTGTTAGCAGCCAGGCCAGGACCCACATCTACAAGCGGGACCGTCAGGCCCTGGGTCCAGAACTGGCCGTGCTCTACTCCCTGGACCGCTCGCAGAAATCACGGGGGGTCAGTGTGGTCACCTGCAGTCCACAGATGAAGCCTGCACTGTGGAGGGAGGACGACCGCCCCTGCCCTGAGGTTCTGGGAAGGGTAGGGCGGGTGGGGAGTGATGGTGCTGGGCAGAGGGCCAGATCAGCCCAGGCTCCTGGAGGTCTGTGCAGCCCAGCATAAACCCATCTACCCACAGACGCTCCCCTTGGTTGCCTCAGCTCAGGCCCTAACTCCAGAGATGCCCTGATGGGTCCGCGCCCCAGAGCCCCCACACATGTCCTCCGCTGCCCCCCACATCAGTTCTGGCTTCACTTCTCACCAGCCCCATCCAGGCCCCATCACTTCTGACCCTGATCCCCAGAGGCCACGTGGTCAAGTCAGATAGCCTAGACAGACTGTGGACACACCCTCCAACCCATGTTCCCTTTGCCCCCTCCCCGCCACGACCCCGACCTAAGCTGGGGCCGCGTCACCTCTAGCTGGCTTCCTGGAGGCTTTAAGCCAGGGACGTGGAGTGGAACACTGGCTCCACCCCTTATCCCAAAGCAGCCTCTCTGAGCCAGCCTCTCTCTTGTCTCCAAGACGAGCATGACAGTAGTACTCCCAGAGGAAGGCTCTCTAGTCTCTCCTTCCTTAGACGGACCTTTAGGGCCTGCAGGCCTGAAACTCCATAGGCACCATGTGTCAGGCTGTCCTTGTGGGTGAGCCTTGGTGCAGGGGGGCTGGCTCATCCCTCTGCGGCACTGAACCCCCGAACCTCCTGCATGTCCTCAGCACCACACCGGCCCTACCCGGGACCCCTTGGAGCCAGGTTGGGGGGGCAAGGTCAGCTGCTCACCCGCATGTTGGGGTCGCTCAGTGAGTGCCTGGCACGAGTGATGGCCTCTTCTGTGACCCGGGTATCCCCATTGGCTTGGATCTCCAGCACAGCCATCTATGGGGCAGGGTCAGGTCAGGCATGGAGAAGAGACGCAGGGTGAGCTAGCTGGGCGGCCGGGAGGCCCCTGGGCTAGTACCTCCAGTGCACACATCCCAAAGGAAAAGATGTCCACAGCAGTGCCGTCAGCAAACTCTGAAAGGGGAGAACGGATCAGGCTGGGCAGGGGAGATGCACGACAGCGGGGTCTCCAGTCTCAGGACTCACCGCCATACTCCGGCGGGAAGAAGTGCAGGTTCCGGACATCCTCCCGCTGGGCACGGACTGGGCTTCGCAGATCACCTGGGAGCGCTGTGGACAGAGCAGACGATGAGCAGACCAGGCAGCCCCGTGCCCGCCAGCCCCCGTGGGTCCCCACGCACCACTGGAGAAGACACGGTGCCACACTGCAAGGCCGCCACAGGGAGGAAGAATAGGCGTCAAGGTGAGGGGCGCTGGGGGTCCTCTGCCCCTGGCTTCCGGCAGCCCCTCCCCCGCCAAGCCCCCCCACCCCGCCAGCACCGGAGCCAATCTTGATGAGGCCATTGTGCTGGATGAAGATGGTGTCACTGGTCAGGTTGCCGTGGATGATAGGGGGACTGCACGCATGTAGAAAGCTGCAGGAGGGAAGGAGAGTCGGTGCGGTCAGGTGGGGGGGGCACCGCGAGCACGGGGGCATGGCAGGGGCAAGCCCAGGCCCTCACCTGAGTGCGGACAGGATCTGTGTGCACCAGCGCTTCCAGGCCTGGTGGCGGATGGATTCCATCGGACCGGTGCGGAGAGGCGGCCGGGCCTGCGCTGCTCACCCACCTTGCATCCCTGCCCCGGCCCAGGCCCGCTCCTGTCCCCAGAGCTGCCTCTCACCCACACCCCTGATGCAGCCCCGGCCCACTCCCCATACCCGGGCGTTCATGGCCTTGTGGTTTTTCTTGGTCTTTTTGAGGAATTGCTTGAGGCTGCCCGAGGACACGTACTCAGTGATGAAGACGACCTGTGGGGTGGGCGGGCTCCGCCAACTGCAGGTGGGTCCCTACCACCCCCCATCCCCCACCTCGGCTGCAGCCGCCCCCCACCCCATGGTGCCCTGTGCCCGTGGCTCACCCGCGCCCGGGCTTCTGAGGCATCCAGCCAGTATTTGTGCAGCTTGACAATGTTGGGGTGGTCCACCAGCACCAGCTGCTCAAACATGGTCTGGATCTTCTCCTGGGAAGGGGCGTGCGGTCACGGGGTGGGGGGGGTGGGGCCCGGTCGCTCAAGGAGTGGGCAGGCCTCACCTCATGGGCTGCGAAGGCCTTCCTATCCCCGAAGTGCAACTCATTCCACACCACCTCTACCCCCTCCTCTGTGTCCATGGCCAGGAAGGTGCTCTGGACCCCTGGCATGTTGCCCTGGTTCACCTGGCAGTGGGGATGGGGGACATGAGTGTGCTGATATGTGTCAGGAGACAGAGTGGGGGCTTGGGCTCTGCCCACATCCTTGGACCGGACAGCAAGCATGGGAGGCTGGCCCTCAGCCCCTCCAGAGGACTGGAGGAGGGGTGGCCTCTACGAGCCAAGTAGGGGTATCTAGGGGCTGGGCTGAGGGGGTTTGGAGGTTTCAGGGTATTCAGGATGGTCTTCATGGGTCTGGTCGCAGAGGCATGGGGAGGTGGTCCTGGGAGAAGACTGAACCTAGGGAACTGGGGGTCCCTCAGCAGGGCGTGGGGACCAGGCCAAAGGGGTCCAAGGCCCGGCCAATTAGGGGGCTGCCTGCGCAAGGCCACGGAGAGATTTCTGGCCTCCTGGATTGCCCAGCGCTCCCATCGCCACGCGTGTCCTCCTCGGCCCCTCCGCGGGAGGTGGGCGGCGACCACACTCTCCGCTCCCCGACCCCCCCGCCCCGCCGTGCCCACCTGCTCCCGCCGCTTCTGCCAGCGGCCGCACGGGCTCTCCTCCAGGATGTCGCTCTCGTCCTCGCTCTCCTCCTCCCGCTCCCGTTCCCGGCCCCGCCTCGGCGCCGGCTCTGGGGCCGCCATGGCTCAGCCGGCCCAGGCCGCCGCCCTCCGAGGGATCCGCAGCCCCACGCCGCCGCCGCCGCTCGCCGCCTGCCCTGGCCCTGCGCCCAGACGCCCAGGCGGGAGCGGAGCCGCCGGCCGCCGCCTCGAGCCCCCACGCTGCTTCTGGGATCGCGAGACGCGGCGCGCGGCCGGCGCGGGGAGGAACCCGCCCGCCCCCCTCCGGAGCCGCAGTTTCGGGCCAAAGCCCTAATGGAGATTCCCAGCTAAGGGCCGAGCCCGCGCCGCGCCCAGCCCAGGCCCCGCCCATTCCCGCGCAAAGCCCCGCCCCGGACCCGCCCCGCGGCGGAGACCCCGCCCACCACTGCCCCGCCCGACGGCGGAGGCCCGGCCCACCCCGCCTACGGCCACGCCCCACCGCAGGTCTCGCCCGGGCAGATCCCCCACTCGCGAGCTCCTTCCCTTAGGAGTCCCCCTTCCTGGCCGGAGTTCTGCCCGCACCTGACTAAGGCCCCGCCCCACAGATCCGGGTCGGGGTCCCGCCTATCCCACCTAGGGCCCGCCCCTGGAGGTCCTGCTGGGGGCCTAGGCCCCCCAGCGCCTGCAGGAAATCTGCGCTCCCGGCTGCGGGGACAGCAGTCCCCGCCACCAGCCTGACTCCAGCGACCCGACCTCAGGGCTTTGGGTGCCCGCCTGGAGCCCGGTACGTCGGGTCCTCCCGGGGCGCTCGGCCACTCGCGTGGGACCCGGTCCGGGGCTCCGGGAAACGTCCCCGCCCAGCTCTGGGAGCTGAGCGTTTCTCCTTGCATCCCTTCCGTGCCTCCCCATCACGCTCCTGCTACACGCAGCCCAGAACCCAGCCCCAGACCGCCTTCCAGTCCCCAGGCATCCCCCTCCCCCAGGGAACAGGGGGGACGGTCCTGAAGTGACAAGGAGCAGGCTGACCAGGTGATTTTAATGCATGATCACAAGCATCCCACCGCTCGCGCTTGTGTTCTTTCCGTTTATTTGCACGTGTTTACTGTCCCACACTCCGAAAAGGCAATTTCTTCCCTTCTCTTCCCTTTCTGTTAACACAGAGGAGGCCAAAGTGGGGAGCCCCCCCCCACTGACCTGCAGCCACTTTCTCTTCAGGAGAGCCCTTGTCACACCCTCTGGCCATGTCAACAGAGATGCGCTCTAAAATTCTTGCCTAAAATCTCCCTTTACCCCACAATCCCCACTGCCTTCCCACGGTCTCACACTCTCAAACCTGCTGAGTTCCTCACCCACCCTTCATGGTCTCCTTCTAGGGGGAAAAGCAGTGCACACATGTGTCTTCTCTTTAATTCGAACCCCAGCCCTCAACTCCTACTCCATCTCTGTTCAGTGGTGTGTCAGAGACAACAGGGACACCTCCCTTACCCCCCCCATGTTGCCCCAGATGACATCTCACCCCTTCTACCCCATCCCGCTTTCATCCTCATGTGACCCGTGAGCTCATCAGGGCTGCTACAGCCGCCTGCCCCGTGCCCCAGCTGCCACCCAGCACCAGGAGGCACGACCAGGGTGTCCCTCAGCTGCTCACAACTCTCTCTGTAGCAAAGAGGGAGACTGGGAAGGATGTGCCCCATGTCCCAACGAGACACCCTTCAATTAAGGACAGAAGTTCTAGAACCTTCCAGGGCTCACACTCAAAGACCTGCACCATTCACACAGACTATTCTAAGCGCAGCTCCTGCTGCCCTACGTTTGTCCCATGGTTTTTTAAAAAAAATTGTTTACTGTCTCATCTCTACATTTAAAACATCTGAACACTCAAAAATCTGAAGACACCTTTGTGGGGGTGCCTAGGTGGCTCAGTCATTAAGCATCTGCCTTCGGCTGGAGGCATGATCCTGGGGTCCTGTGATCTAGCCCCGCTTTGGGCTCCCTGCTCAGCGGGGAGCCTGCTTCTCCCTCTCGCACTCCCCCTGCTTGTGTTCCCTCTCTCCCTGTGTCTCTCTCTGTCAAATAATAAGTAAAATCTTAAATAAAAAACAAAACAACCTACAAGCCCAGCTGGGAGGAAAGTTGGTTTCTTAAAATAAAAAAAAAAGAAAGAAAGCTGGTTTCTTTAAAAAAAAAAAAAAAAAGACCTTTGTGTATAAACATGAACCTTTCTCTGTAAATTGTAAAGAAGAGAGGGCGAACCATGCTAGCCACACAACCCATGAGAGGAAACACAAGCAACAAGAGACAGGTCCCAGAAACAGCTTCAGACAGAGCCCTCGCGGAGCACACAGCACAGAGCACGGCCACCAAGAGGAACCCCAAGAGCTGCGGACCACTGACGGAAAGGAAATGAGTCCACAAGCAGGACACCACCTCTGAAACGTATGGGAATGCATTTAATGAACACAGGAGAACAACGATTGCCCAAAAAACAAAAGCAAAAGAAAGGACCTCTTAAATCTAATTACAATGAAGTTCTTCTTCTTCTTTTTTAAGATTTTATTTATTTATTTGATAGACAAAGATCTAAAGTAGGCAGAGAGGCAGGCAGAGAGAGGAGTAAGCAAGCTCCCTGCTGAGAGGAGAGCCCGAGCTGCAACAAAGTTTATCAGAAAAGTTTACAATATCTACACCGAGGTACACTGAGTAAAATTTCACAGGTAAACACTGCAGGCCGGTACATGTGAACAGGGAGAAGGAGCCTGTTCTTCATTACCATGGGAGGGAAAAGACGAGGACACTGGAGAAACTGGAAGTGACTGTTTTGTCAAAGGACATATAAAAAAAAGAGGAAAGATGAACCAAAAAGATTGGGAATTTTTGACATTTCAGAAATACAACACTATGGCCATAAACCACACAACACAGAGGAAAACCATCCCAACTCAACTAAGAGAGAGAAATAGCAGGCCGGACTCTGGGTCAAGAGTAGCTCTCTGGAGAAGCTGCACGTACGTGAGGTTCTCGTGCGTGTTGGGGTCGAAGAAGCCCTTGGTGTCGTCGCTCGGGTCCGCCAGGACGCGGTTCATGTCCTCGTCGAAGTAGCCGCGCCGGTAGGCCACGTCCACGGGCAGCCGGTGGCTGTGCACGGGGTCGATGATGCCGCCCGTGGCGATCTGCGCCTCCAGCAGGCGGATGCCGTGGTCGCGGACGATGAGGTCCTTCTGCATGGCCTGGAAGAGGGAGATCTGCTCCCCCGTGTAGGGGTCGGTGTAGCCGGTGACGGCGCGCTCCGCGGACAGCAGCTTCTCCCGGATCTCGCCGCCCACCACGCCCGCGGCCACCGCCTCCTCCACCGTCAGCCTCTGGTTGCGCTCGGGGTCGATGACGAAGCCCGTGGCCGCCTGTGCCTCCAGCAGCACCAGGGCCGTGCCGGGCCGCAGGACGCCCTTCCACATGGCCTGGTAGATGCTCATCTTCTCCTGCCGCCCGGGCTCGTCCTTGGCGGGCACCAGCACGCCCGCGATGCAGCTCGTGCCCTGCAGGTAGCGCTTGACCGAGTCCATCTCCGTCACCTCCTGCGGCGTCCTGGTGCCCTGGACCAGGTCCCGCAGGGTCTCGGGGCCCAGGATCCCGGACGTGTGCAGCTCGGAGGCGGACACGCGGCGCCTCAGGCCCTGGAAGGACACCTTGCTCAGCCGCTCCTCCGCCTCCTCGATGGCCTGGGTGAGGACGGCGACCAGGGCCGGCACGGCCAGGGCGCCGGCCGCGTGCTGGGCCAGGAGCTCGTCCCGGCGGGCCCGGCTCAGGTAGGAGGAGAAGAGGACGTCCCACACGGAGGGCCGCCGCCCCCGGAACTGGCCGACGTGCACCTCCATGGTGATGGCACGCAGGGCCTGCTCCTGGGGGCCGCCGGCGGTGGGCTCGGCGGGGGCCTGGCCTGGGGAGGGCCCCACGTCGCCGTCCCCGCCACCTCGCCCGGCTGGCCGGCCCTCCTGCGGGCCGCGGGCAGCCTCCTCCGGCCCGCGATCGGGCCCGCCGGCCGCCTCCGCCTCCTCGATGATGGTGGTCAGCCTGCGGGTCAGCGCCGGCAAGCCCAGCGTCCCCGAGCCGAAGCCGGCCAGCAGCTGCTGCCGCGTGGCGCCGCTCACGTAGCTGGACGCCAGCACGTCCCACACGGGCACCGCCGGCCCCCGCAGGCGGCCCACCTTGACCTCCATGGTGGCGGCACGCAGGGCCCCGCGGGGGTCCGGGGGAACCGGGCTGGGGCTCCCGCTCCCGTCGGCGCTGGCACGGGCCAGCAGCGAGGTGAGGGCAGCGCCCACCTCCTGCACGGTCAGCGCGCCCGCCCCGTACCGGCGCACCAGGTCCTGCCGCAGGCCCTCGGGCACCTCCCGGTAGAACAGGAGCTCCCAGATGGAGACGCTCTGGCCCTGGAGCACGCCGTGGCCCGGCGCCACGCGGGCGTCACGCAGGGCGCCGCGCAGCTCCTCGCTCAGCTGGTGCACGGCGGAGCCCCGGCCGGCCAGCTGCAGCATGTAGAGCCCCGTGTCGGGGTCGAGCACGCAGCGACGCAGCAGCTGCACGTACGTGAGGTTCTCGTGCGTGTTGGGGTCGAAGAAGCCCTTGGTGTCGTCGCTCGGGTCCGCCAGGACGCGGTTCATGTCCTCGTCGAAGTAGCCGCGCCGGTAGGCCACGTCCACGGGCAGCCGGTGGCTGTGCACGGGGTCGATGATGCCGCCCGTGGCGATCTGCGCCTCCAGCAGGCGGATGCCGTGGTCGCGGACGATGAGGTCCTTCTGCATGGCCTGGAAGAGGGAGATCTGCTCCCCCGTGTAGGGGTCGGTGTAGCCGGTGACGGCGCGCTCCGCGGACAGCAGCTTCTCCCGGATCTCGCCGCCCACCACGCCCGCGGCCACCGCCTCCTCCACCGTCAGCCTCTGGTTGCGCTCGGGGTCGATGACGAAGCCCGTGGCCGCCTGTGCCTCCAGCAGCACCAGGGCCGTGCCGGGCCGCAGGACGCCCTTCCACATGGCCTGGTAGATGCTCATCTTCTCCTGCCGCCCGGGCTCGTCCTTGGCGGGCACCAGCACGCCCGCGATGCAGCTCGTGCCCTGCAGGTAGCGCTTGACCGAGTCCATCTCCGTCACCTCCTGCGGCGTCCTCGTGCCCTGCTCAATGTCCTCCAATATCTCTTTGCTGAGGATATCTGCTTGGAAGAGTTCTGAAGCAGTGATGTGTTTTCTCATCCCTGGGAACCATAGTTCCTTTTTGTTTTTTTCTTTCTCCTCTATTAATTCTAAAATTATGTTTACTACCTTTTCCAATGCTCTGGTTGTGTCTCTTTTATAGTCCCTCACCAGCTGGAGTTTCGTCTCCTGAGTCACGTACTCGGAGTTGAGCAGCTCCCACAGCGACGGCCTCTGGTCCTTGTACCTTCCAATTGGGACCTCCACTTTCTCGGCCTCTAGGGCCCTCCTCGTGGCCTCGTCGACATAGGCAGTGCTCTGGCTTTCACGGACTAGCAGGAAGAGAACCCAGCCCGTCCCTGCTCCTTTCTGGCTCCTTTCCTGTAGCTGTTGGTATGTGACCCTCTCCTGAGTGTTTGGATCCACAAACCTTTTGTTCATGCGGTTCTGATGTGCAATGAGTGGGTAAATGTCTGGGTGCAGACAGCCGCGTCTGTAGGCCACGTGCAGTGGGAGGCGGTGGTGGTGCAGGGGGTCGATGACACCCCCCGTGGCCACCTGTACCTCCAGCAGTCTCAGCGCTTCCTCTCTTTGGACAACCTTCCTCTGCATTGCCTGGAACAGGGACATTATGTCTCCCGTGGCTGGGTCTGCATAGCCTAGGGCAGCCTTTTCAGCCTCTAGAAGCCTCGTCTGCAGGTCCTCACCCACCAGGCCCTTAGCCACGGCCTGCTGCACGGAGAACTTCTTGTGGCTGCAGGGATCCAGCAGAAAGCCTGTGGCTGCCTGGGCCTCCAGCAGCTGAGTCGCAAACCCCATGGGGATGAGTCCCTCCCTGCTGGCTTCGTAAAAGCTCATTGCCTTTTGGGTGGAGGGTAGCACCACCCCCGCGATGCAGCCAGTCCCTTCCAGATAGGGCCTCAGTTGCACCAGCCTGCTGAGATCCTGCCCCCCAGATGTCTCCCCAGGCAGGGCATCTAGGGTCTTTTCATCGAGGATTTCAGAGTTGAACAGCTCTGCGGCGGTCACCTCCCCACCGATGGCTGTCACCTTCATGCCTTGGTACCGATTCTCTGTTTCTTGCACTGTCGCGGTGATGATCTCCAGCAGCTGCTCTAGGGATGTGTTCTGGGCTCTGTACTCGTGGATGAGCTCCCGTTTCCTTTCCTCTGTGAAGTACGGGGAGGACAGCAGGTCCCAGAAGGAGACTGTCTGATTGGCAAACCTCCCCACTTGCATTTTTGTGGTTTGGGACTTGAGCTGTTGTCTTGTGGCTTCGTCAATATAAACGTAGGTTTCTCCTTTCTTCACAATTTGCAGCATGTAGAGCCCCGTGTCAGGGTCGAGCACGCAGCGCTCCAGCAGCTGCACGTACGTGAGGTTCTCGTGCGTGTTGGGGTCGAAGAAGCCCTTGGTGTCGTCGCTCGGGTCCGCCAGGACGCGGTTCATGTCCTCGTCGAAGTAGCCGCGCCGGTAGGCCACGTCCACGGGCAGCCGGTGGCTGTGCACGGGGTCGATGATGCCGCCCGTGGCGATCTGCGCCTCCAGCAGGCGGATGCCGTGGTCGCGGACGATGAGGTCCTTCTGCATGGCCTGGAAGAGGGAGATCTGCTCCCCCGTGTAGGGGTCGGTGTAGCCGGTGACGGCGCGCTCCGCGGACAGCAGCTTCTGGTAGGTCTCCCTGCCAAACATCCCTGCCACGAACGCCTCCTCCACCGTCAGCCTCTGGTTGCGCACGGGGTCGATGATGAAGCCCGTGGCCGCCTGTGCCTCCAGCAGCACCAGGGCCGTGCCGGGCCGCAGGATGCCCCTCCTCAGGGCCTCGGAGATGCTCATCTTCTCCCTCGTGCCCTGGGCAAGGACCCCGGCAATGAAGTTGCCTCCCTCTAGGTACTGCCTCACACCGCTCCTCTCCATCACCTCCTGCACCGTCCTTGTCCCCTGGGTCAGTGCGTCCAGCGTCTCCTTGTCAATCAGCCGTGACCTGAACAAATCACTGGCTGACACCAGCTTCCGGAGTCCTCTAAAGGTGACCTTTGAGGGCTGTGTCTCTGAGGCCTCAACCAGGGCAGTGACGGCCGCAGCCACGTGCCGCAGGGCCGTGGCCCTTCCAGACTGGCAAAGGGCCACCAGCTCCTGCCGTGTGTGGATGTCGATGTACTCTGAGTGCAGCAGGTCCCACAGTGACACGCTGAGGCCTTTGAACCTGCCGGTGCCGACAGGGACCTTCATGGCTCTCAGAGCCACCACCATGTGCTCGTCCACCTTTAGCACCTTGTCCTGGGCGAGCGGAAGCAGCCACAGGCCAGTGTCCATGTCCAGGACACAGCGCTCCTTGAGCTGACTGTATGTCACCGTGTCCTGGGCGCTGGGGTCGAAGAAGAACTTGTTGTCCTCGGCTGTGGAGGTTAGTCCCCGGCTGACCTGCTGGTCCAGGAGGCCAAGCCTGCAGGCTGCCGCCTCGGGCAGGTGCACCCCGTGGACAGGGTCCATGGCACCCCCTGTGGCCAACTGTACCTGTAAGAGGGGGAGGCCCTCGCTTCGGGGCACTAGCCCCTTCTCCATGGCCTGCCACAGTGAGAGGGAACCTCCCGTGTAGGGATCCGTGTACCCAACCACGGCCCTCTCGGCTTGCCGCAGCCGCTCATGCAAGGCCGCACCCACCAGGCCGGCTTTGACGGCACCTTGCACAGAGAGTCTCTGGTTGGTCAGAGGGTCAACGAGAGAGCCAGATGCCACCTGGGCCTCCAGCAGCCTTCGTCCCAGGCCCTGGGGCAAGAGGCCATCCATCACAGCCTGGCTGATGCTAACCTTGGTCCCGGACGGCTGCAGCAGCACACCGGCCACGCACCCCGTACCCCAGAGGCAGGCCTTCACAGCGGGCTGCCCAGCAACCTCGGCAGGTGACCGCGTGCCCTCAGCCAGTGCCGCCAGGGTCTCCCAGGGGATGATGCCGGCAGCCAGCAGCCAGACGGCAGGAACCTCCCCCCGGGGGCCGGGCACTGTGACCTGAGCCTGTGCCACGAGCTCTGCCTCCCGCACCCACTTCTGCACGGTCTCCCGGAGCTGCTGGGTACTGGTCTTTCCCTCCTTGAAGTCCTCCAAGAGGCTTTGCCGCTGCTCATCCGAGAAGTGGCGGGAGCACAGGAGCTCCCAGAGGGACGTGCCATCCTCAGCCCCCTGCATGGCCTGCAGGGTCTCCCGGACCTGCTCGTCAGTGGGAGCCGCAGTAGCGTTTTCGGGCAGGGGCAGGAAATGAAGGCCAGAAGCCTCGTCCCTCACACACTGCTCCAGGAGCCAGGCATAGCTGGTGTGGCCCCGGCCATCTGGCATGGGGAAGGTCTCGGGGGAGCCGCACAAGGCCGTCTCCATCTCCTGGTCAATGTAGCCGCGCTGGGTGGCCACGGGCATGGGGAGGCGGTAGTGGCCTGTGGGGTCAATGACTCCTCCTGTGGCCACCTGGGCCTCCAGGAGGCGGGCAGCCTGCTCTACGGGGATTAGGCCCTTCTTCATGGCCTGGAACAAGGATACCCGCTCCCCAGAAAAGGGGTCTCTGCAGCCAGTGACCGCACCTTCCGCCCACCTCAGCCTGCCGTACAGTTCGGGCCCCACCAGCCCCCTGCGCACGGCCTCGTCCACTGACAGGGGCTCCGGACCATGGGGTTCGAGAAGGGCCCCGGTGGCCGCCTGGGCCTCCAGCAGGGCTAGTGCCACGCCTGGGCCTAGCAGCTGCTGCTTCATGGCCGCATAGAGGCTGAGCCGCCGGCCGGAGGGCTGTAGCAGCACGCCACCCACAGCCCCGGAGCCGCGCAGGGCCCGCTGCACGCTGTCCATGCGGAGGAGCGCCTCGGGGCTCACTGTGCCCTCCAGCACCTGGTCCAGGAGCTCTTGGTCGATGATCCGGGCCTCCCAGAGCTGGTAGGCGCTGACTCGGCCCTGCGGCGCGCACGCCATGGGCAGCGTGAAGTCCACCCACCTCGAGGTCGCTCTCTCCAGCAACCGTGACACCTGCAGCAGCGAGAGCCTGCGCTGCTGGTAGTCCCGCAAAACCTGCCTCCGCTGGTGCTCGCTGAAGCACTCGGAGTTGATGAGCTCCCACGCCGAGACCCTCTGTCCCTTGAACCGCCCGTACCTCATGGACAGCAGCAGGCTCTGGAAGGCCTGCCGGGTGGCGCCGTCCACCAGCTGCGGCTGCGGGCGGCTCAGTGGCAGCAGGCGCAGCCCCGTCTCGGGGTCCTCCACGCAGCGCTCCAGGAGCTGCAGGTACGTGAGGTTCTCGTGCGTGTTGGGGTCAAAGAAGCCCTTGGTGTCGTCGCTCGGGTCCGCCAGGACGCGGTTCATGTCCTCGTCGAAGTAGCCGCGCCGGTAGGCCACGTCCACGGGCAGCCGGTGGCTGTGCACGGGGTCGATGATGCCGCCCGTGGCGATCTGCGCCTCCAGCAGGCGGAGGCCGTGGTCGCGGACGATGAGGTCCTTCTGCATGGCCTGGAAGAGGGAGATCTGCTCCCCCGTGTAGGGGTCGGTGTAGCCGGTGACGGCGCGCTCCGCTGACAGCAGCTTTGCGAACATGTCGGGCCCGATGAGGCCGGCCCTCAAGGCCTCCTCCACAGAGTATCTCTTGTTCTCCTTCGGGTTAAGGATGAAGCCCGTGGCCGCCTGCGCCTCCAGGAGGATGAGGGCCGTGCCGTGCCTGAGAAGCCCCCTCCTTCGAGCCTCGTAGATGCTAAGCCGCTCCTGGGAGCTGGGCAGCAGCAGGCCGGCAACGCACCCGGTCCCTTCCAGGTATTTCTGCACGGGGTCCAGCCTGCCCACTTCCCGGGCTGTGGTCTGGCCTTGCTCCAGACGCTCATACATGTCCTGCTCGATGATCCCTGCTTCTAGAAGCTCAGCGGGCATCACGGGCCCCCTCAGCCCAGCGAAGGTGGTCTTGGCCGTGGCTGCAGCATGCTCAAGGATGGCCCTCAGCGCCGCTGCCAGTTCCTCCGCTGAGATGGCGCCCTCCCGGTGCCGCTGGGCCAGGGCTGCCCTCTGCTCTGCGGGGATGGCCTCGGAGAAGAGCAGCTCCCAGAGAGACACGGGCCGGCCCTGGAACTGGCCCACGGAGACGGTGGTCGTGGCCTCACTTAAGGCCTGCCGGGTGCTGTGGTCGATGAACGGGAGTCCTTGTGGCTCCCCTCCAAGGGTGCCATTTGAGAGCGGAAGGAAGGCCAGCCCTGTCTCTGGGTCGGTGACACAGCGGGCCATCAGCTGCCCATAGCCAAGGCTCTCCTGTGTGCTGGGGTCCGAGAAGCCAGTGGCCCGTGAGACACACCGCCGTGTTTCTTCGTCCAGGCATCCGAAGCGTAGGGCGCCCTCCAGGGGCAACCGGAGCCTGCGGGCTGGACACACGAGCCCCCCCGTGGCCAGCTGGGCATCCAGGAGTCGCAGCGCCAGGGACCTGTCCACCAGCTCCTTTTTCATGGCCTGGAAGAGGGTGACCCGCATGCCGCTGAAGGGGTCGTGGTAGCCCGTCACCGCCTGCTCTGCCACCAGGAGCTGCCCATGGAGCTCCGGGCTGAGCAGGCCAGACCTGACGGCCTCATCCACCCACAGCCGCTCGCCGGTGCCTGGGTCCACCAGCGTGCAGGTGGCGGCCTGAGCCTCCAGGAGCGGGAGCGCCGTGGCCATCGGGAGCAGGTGCTCGGTGACAGCCTGGAAGAAGCTCTTCTTGTGGCCGACGGGCAGCAGGACGACCCCGGCCACGCTGCCCGCGCCCTGCAGGTAGCGCCTCACAGCAGCCCGGGCACTCACATCCGACACCGACAGCTTGCCCTCCCGAAGGCCCCGGGCAGTCTCCCCATCCAGGATGCCCGCCTCCTGCACCTCTGCCAAGCTCACTGCCCCACACAGGGTGTGGAACGTGGTTTTGAGGGGCAAGACGGCCAGCCCAGTGCTGGGGGCTCTCACACACCTGCCCAGCAGACTGCCATAGGACAGCCACTCTCCCGTGTTAGGGTCCTGGAAGCCAGGGGTGCTGGAACTCGGCTTGCCCTCTGCCAGAACACGCCACGTCTCCTGGTCCAGGAGGCCCTGCTGGCAGGCCAGCTCTGGGGCCACTCGCCCACCCCGAATGGGGTCCACCAGGCCCCCAGTGGCCAGCTGAGCCTCCAACCAGCTGTACCCCTGTGCTCGCCCTATCACCTCCTTCCCGATGGCCTGGAAGAGGGCCAGCTTCCCGCCACCATAGGGATCAGGGTACCCAGTGACTGCCCGCTCAGCAGCCAGCAGCCTTTCCTTCAGCCCCAGGCCTACCAGGCCCTGCTGCACGGCCTCAGACACAGAGAGTAAGTGGCCCCGCGTGGGGTCCACGAGGCCCCCAGTGGCAGCCTGGGCCTCCAGCAGAGCCAGCCCAAGCTCACTGGACAGGAGGCCCTGCTTCATGGCAGCGTAGAGACTCTGGGCCTGGCTGGAGGCCTCCACGTATACCCCAGTGATGCTTTTGGCCTGGGGCCCGGAGGAGGTGCTGGCTCCCAACACGGCCTTCATGGTCTCAGGGATGATGGTCAGCTCGGTGCCATTGGTGGCCAGGACATCAAGAGGAGGGGAGCTGTGGCCGTTCATCGTGCTTGGCCCTGCTGTGCAGAATCCACTCACCCAAGGTCCACTGTGTCTGCTCCCTGCAGGGGGGGCAGAAAGGCTCCATTAGGGGCCCTGGGATGGTCCAGGCAGGCAGGAGGGGAACAGTCAGGAGTCCATCCCAAACCCTGAATCAGCTTCCAGACATGGCTGGCCCTCCTGGCCATGTGAGGTCCTTTGTCTCACCCTGTGCGATCCCAGGAGGGACCATGAGGGACCTCAGGCCAATCAGGCAGCTGCCAGCATGTGTGGGCTCTTCTCCTGTGGGCCTCTGTCCCTGCCCAACACCTTCCAGCACCCTCCCCAGGGTCCTGGTGTGGGCCGGGCCAGAGGGGCCTGCATGCTCTGGGCGGAGTCAGCCCTGAGCCCCCGGGGTGTGGCCCCTCCCACCTTCACCTTCCACCTCTAATTCACACCTTCCAGCCTCCCAGGCCTCCCCCTGCTCCCAAGAGCTCTTTCCCCCTCCTGCCACCCTCCGGGTTCAGGGCCACCAGTACCCTTCCCCCTTCCAGTCACCACCTCCACCCCCCCACTCCATCCTGGACCCTCAGCTCTGGCCTCCGTTCCTTTCCCAGACCCGCACTGGGCTCCAGGCAGAACCCCCAGAGTCTCCTGCCTCAGCCTGACTCGGTGCCCTCCCAGCCCCCCAACCCCTGTGCTCTCTGGGATAAGGCCTCCCTGTGCCCAGACCCAGCCTCGGAGGCCCGAGAGAGCAAAGACTTGGTGCCCGAGGGCCAGTCTAGCAGGAACTGTGGGGATGGCCAGGCCCTGGGCCCTGGTCAGCGGCTCAGAGCCCCAGCAGCCCCACGGCTGTGACCCGATTGTCAGAGCGTGGTGCCAAGTGCCTTACCTCCCCTCCCCCATCGCACCTGCACACGAGCCTGCGTCACCTCCACCCATCCCTGTCCTGTGGGGTTCAATCACGTCCCCGCAAAAGAACTGTCCAAGTCCTAACCTCCAGGACCTATGACTCCAGCTTTATTTGGAAATAGGGTCTTTGCAGCTGGAACTCAGCTGAGGCCCCAGAGCAGGGAGGCCCCTAATCCCTGGCCTGCTTCCTGCACAGGAAGACCGAGGCGAGATCTCCCACAAGGGGCCCAGAGGCACAGAGGACCAGGTCCCAGGGCAGAAGCGGACTCCAGCCCTGGCCCCAGGAACCATGAGAGGGGTGTCTGCTGCTCTAAGCCGCCCAGGCTATGGCAATGGCTGCGACAGCTCGGGGGAGCCACGGCCTCCCGCCTGCCATGCCCCACCCGGCGAACCGGCCCACACCCAGTTTCCTCAGATGCACGCTTCATTCCACCCCAGTGCCGGCCGACCACACCTGTCCTGGCAACCCAACCAGCTCGTGCCCCTACCCCACGCCCACTGCGGGACAAGGCTCAGGACGCCTGTGCCCCTTCACTCTGCAGCTCTCCCGGAGGCAACCTTGGACTCTGGCTGCCAGACCCAAGAAATGCATTTTGGATCAGACGGCCCCGCCTCCGGCCACAGCTCTGCAGCCTTCTCGCCGGTGACAGGGTCTGCTCCAAACCAGGGAGCCCCTCACACTGCCCTCCACCCCCCCAGCCCGACCTGGAGTCCCAGAACCACGTGCCCGGCTGGCTCCTGGACACCCGCGCCCAGACCCTGAGGCTCTGCGGCAACCCCGCGACGGCCTGTGCTCTATAGAGGGTCCTCCCTCACGCAGTCTGTCCAGCCCGAGCCCTGAGTCCCCTCACACCTTCTCCTGCCCCTGCTGGTCCCACCAGGGGTCCTCACCGGGCCAGCCCATCTCACGTCCCCGCCTACGGCCTCCAGGCACCCCTTAGCCTCCAGGCACCCCTTAGCCTCCCGGCTTGCAAGGACCACCTTCCCTGTTCCCGCCCTCTCCACCGCCTCCAGCCCTGGAGCAGGGCAGGGTCAGCAAGTGATAGAGGGGCTGGGCAGCTGGGACCTCCATGGGAAGATCTCCATGCTGGGGCTGGACAGGGGGCAGCATGGCTGAGCTGGGTGCCGAGCTGCCACGGTCACCCGGAATCAGCCAGGGCTTCGCTGACACAGATCTAGTACGGTGAACACTTCCAGTGCTGCCCAACCCCACCTGGGACCGAAGGAGGGCCCCAGGCGGATGGCCCCTGCTTCTGCCCCCTCGGGAATTGCGTTGCCCTTCCTAGTCCCTCGACTTGGCTTGGGACCCTGCTACGAGCCCCCGGGGTATGGGTAGAGTCCTGCCCCCTTCCCTTCCCACACACAGATGTGGGGCCTGAGCCTTCTGGACCCCAGCAGCTCTGTGCTGCACAGACGGGGTGGGGGGGGCAGGACCAGACAGACACTGAGCGGGACTTTGTTGGGGGAGCTGCGACCTGGCTGGCCATGGGAGCTGGGCTCCAGGAAGGGCCTCGAGCCACCCGCCTTCCCACCCAAGTGGAGCGTAGCACCAGGCATCAGGCATTTGAGACATGGAGGCTAGCCCAGAGCACGCGGCGGGCGGTGTCTGCTAAGCTTCGGGAGATCACAACGGCTGAGCGGCCAGCTGGGTGTCTATAGCCATGTGGGTCCCAGTGGGGCTTCACAGTGACCATGACAGTGACCGTGAAGACTGCCGTGGGGGCAGGCTGGGCAGCACCATCCTGAGAGCTGGAGCCCCAGCCCCCAGGTGCCCCCAGCCCCCAGGAGAGGTGTACTACCTAAAATGTGATGCACCTGTCCCCGCAGATGGACCACGTGGGTCCAGGAGCGAAGCAACGGAAGCAGGTGCGGCCCCCCACCATCCCTCCAACGACCCCACTCTCTGTCCCTGTGGCTCTGGGGTCCATCCCAGAGGATGACGGCTTCTGCCCGGGACAGTCCCGCTGTGCTGACGGCCAAGGCTGCTCCCAGAATGTTCCAGCTCCTCGTGTCCAGGACCAAGAAGCCTGAAGAAGAGCGAGCCGACCGCCAGGAGAAGGGGGGTTCTGGGACGGGGTGGAGGCAGGGGTGGGCCCCAGAGGCCCACGCCGGGTTCTGGCAGCTAACAGACAGTGTTCCCACCTGAGGGGCGCGCCAAGCCAAGCAGAGAGGCAGTAGGGGTGGGTGGGGGAACGAGGAGCGGAGAGGAGACCCTTAGTTCGTGGGTTTCTTGGGACGAGAAGCCCGTCGGCACCCTAGGACCTGGTGGTGGGTGAGGGCCACCCTGACCACCTGGCCACAGTGCAACTCCATTACAGGCAGGCTGGCTCCCCCTCCACCATCGTCCCTCTACAGGAGCTGTCCTGAGACCACCTAATGGTCCTGCCGGCAGACTCTGCTCCTGGCACCCCACCCGGACACATGCTTTGCGGCCCAGCCGCACCGAGGATGGGCATGTTTGTAAAATGTGCCTGTTCCCAGGTCCCAGGACTGCCTTCAGAGGGGTGTGAGCCCAGGGAGCCATGCGTGGCCCACACCCAGCCCTGCCCCAGTCCCAGCAGGGGTGCCAGAGAACAAGGCTATGGGGTAGGGAAGACAGTGTGCCTTTCGCCAGGCAGAAGAGGGAGGGAAGCGTGTTCTGGGCCACGTGGGGGCGGGAGCAGCTAAGCGATCAGGGCTGTGGGTGGCCCTTGGCCTGGACATGGGCAGCCAGCCCGGAGCCAGCCAGGCTGTGCTGAGGGGCGGGCAGTGCCAGGCAGGCACTAGACAAGAAAACTAGAGCCAGTACATGCTCTGGGAACAGGAGGCTCCCGTTTCCTGCACAGAGGGCATTCATGGCTGGAGTTAGGGGGCTGAGTGTCGGAGGAAGCAGGAGAGCAGGAAGTGAGGGCCCAGAGAGGCCCTGTGCCTATGACAGCTGGGCCACACCCTCCTCCCCCCTTTGGCTGGCAGTGACCTTGAGCCTGGTCTGAGTCTCCCTGGACCCTGCCCAGGTGGGACCCGAAGAGGACTCCAGGAGTGGGTACCTGAGTCTGCAGTGGGGACCTTGGGAAGGCAGCTGGACAGAGGGGTCTAGAGCTTGGGAGAGACAGACCAGGGCATATGACTGGTGTCCAGGGCCTGGGGAGTGGGGGAGGGAGAGCTTTCAAGAGTGGGAGGCCCAGGCAAGCCCAATGTCACAGAAGCCAAGCCAAAAGATGGGTGTCCCAGAGAGGGGGCCACCAGCCGATGGGGGCTGGCTTTGGGGCTACTGGCCTTGGGGCTACTGGCCTTGGGGCTGGGGGAGAGAGGCTGAGCAGATTTTCCAGGAAGGAAAAAGGAATCTGAGGCGGGGCGGGGGGGGGGGGGTGTCTCTTCCTGTGGCTTCCTTGAGTAGCCCCATCTCAGGTGGGCCCCAGGCAACAGGGGGAGGAAGACAATTCCTGAGCAGGGTGAGTCTGCATTCCTTGGGCATGGGCCATCAACCGTCACCAGTGCTGAAGGTCAGCCCCCACCCCCCAGCCTGGGATGGGAGCGGGGCAGCGGGTGGGCTGGCAGGCCACCTGAGCCATATGGGACAGAAGCAGGAGGCCAGGCTGCCTTAGGCCTGCAGAGAGAGGCGGCAATCCCGGCCTTTGCCCGGCTGCGGACACCTGCAGGAAGGTCCCACCCACCTCTACGGGGCAAAGACCAACGGCCACAGAAGTCGTCATGACAGGAGGGTACAGGGAGGACAGAGCCCCTACAGACCCTGCCTCCCAAGGACCTTGAGATGACCCGGCGCAGGCGTCCCTGTGCCCACCCATCCTCCGACCCCACAGCAGGTAGCTCCCCCAACTGGCTAGCCCCCCCCAGACCCCCCCGCCCGCCAGGAGCAGCACCGCCCCTCAATTTGTCAGTCTAATTACCTCGCACCGTCTGCCACCCAGGCGCCCGGCTCACTCCTGCCCCTACTGTCCGCACCCCCTCCCTTCGCCCCGCCCTACAAGGTGCCCCCACCCCGCCCCCCAGGAACCTGACCTGCGGACCCGCCCGGAGCCACCCACCAGCCCTGCGGGGGTTGGGGGGGAAGCGCGGGGTCGGAGAGGATCCCCGCGGGCGGCGTCTCCCACGTCGGGGCTGGTCACCAGGATCCCCGCCCAGCAGGGCCGGAGGGAGGCCAGCGGCCTGGGTCGGGGAACAGCCGAGCCCAGAGCTCCGGCCGCTCCCCGCGCGCGTCGCGCCCCCGCGCCCGCCGCCCCAGCCTCCCGGGACCCACGCCCCGCGCCCTCGCAGGGGTCTCCGCGTCGCTCCCGGTGGCCCGGCCTGTCCTACCTGCCGCCCCCCGCTCCCACGCTCAGTCAGTCGCCGCTCGCCGCTGGCCGGTGCGCCCGCCCCCGGGGGTTTAAACGCGCCGCCGGCCCCGCCCCGCCGCGGCCCCGCCCCTGTGGGGGTGGGCAGGGGCAGGGGGCGCGCCCCGAAGCGGGTGCGGCTGGCAGGAGCCCGGAACCCCGCGGGGTCCGGACCGACGCCCCGGGCGCGCCCCTCTGGCAGGCAGGCCGCCTTCGAGCACCCCTGTTGAGGAAGGAACGGTGGAGGGCGGCTGCCCTCTCCGTCGAACCCCGGCCTTGCCGACCGCCCCCCAGAGCCCCCGCGTGGGGTGACCGAGGGGGCGCATCCCGAGCCTCAGGGCGCTGGAGTGGAGTTTGTAAGGGAAACGCAGACCCACCCACGAGCTTTCCCTCTCCCAAACGCGACTTCATTGCCCGGCTGGGAGGCCTGCTCTGCCGCATCCTGTCCAGACCCCTCTCGGGCTGTCTGCTGGGTTTGCTGGCTCCCAGGGGCCACCTCCCACCTCTACTCCCTGGGGCCAGCTCCCTCCACTGCTGCTTGGACTTGTGTGGGCTGAGCCGGGGTGTCCTCAGCCGCTCCCCCTGTCCTTTCTGAGAGAGATGGCCAGGCCCCATCCCACCAGTCCAGCCCCGCCACCTGGGCTCAGGGGAGGTCCCCTGTTGGTCCAGGAATACCTAGACCACATCTGGAAAGCCCATCCGAGCGCCAGCCCTCTGGGGCTGCTGCAAGGCGATAGAGGCCCAAACCTCGGGGGCAAAACCTTGGGGGCCAAACCTTGGGGGCCAGCCTGCTGGGGACCACGGCCCAGGGCAGGAACCTCTCATAGATCTCTTGGCTGGTCTCCCTTTAGACTGCCCAGACACTTTAGATGGGCAGGGTAGTGCTGTGCCCCTCATCCCCCCAGGGCAGAGCCCCAGGCAGCCACCTCCATCCCCAGTCCCAGCCCTGGGGCTCAGTCTCCCTGCTCCCCTAGCCCCCACCTTTGCTGAGTCATTCCTGATCTCCTTCAGGGCCAGCCAGCCACCTCTGACAGGTCCCTGTGCCCTGGGGGTCTGGACTGCTGGGGGAGGGGCTCTGGCCTCACCCCTGCTTACCACGCCCACACTCACACCTGCTCACCAAGGCTCCCTGGACCTGGGGCTAGCCTCCGCTCACCGGGGCAATGGTCCCCATCTCTGTGGCCTGTACTTGCCATCCTGTGTGGCTGCTGCTGGCCCCTGGAGGGCCCTATCCCCCACAGAGGAGTGAGCTCTGGCCTGCACGTCCTAGCACTAGTCCTGCACTCCCCTAGAGGGAAAACAGCCTCTGCCCACCATGCTGCTGGGCACTCACCGACAGGCCTTACTCTCGATGAGGAGCTGTGTCCCTCCCCCGGGTTCACCTGTTGAGTCTTAAGCCCGGGCTGGACCTTGCCTGGAGGTTGATGCGGATGTAGTCCGTTCAGACGAGGCCTCTGGCCGCCTGACTGCTGCCTCGGGAAAGGGGGGTTTGGGCAGACGCCCCCAGAGGGAAGACACCATCCTCCCGCCGAGGAGAGAGGCCTGGAGCAGACCCTTGCCCTTGTACCCCTCAAAGGGAGTCAACCCTACGACACCCAGACCAGCCTCCTGACCCACCGCTGACTGGTTTGTGCCGTTGAAGCCTCTGTGGAGACCATGTTTGCACGTGCAGACAAGATCTGTGGAAAGGGGAGCCGCCTCGGCATCTACCGGCCACCCCAGCCCTCCTGTGCTGCAGGAGATGGGGGTGGGGGGAGGCCCGGGTGGGCTGTGCCTCTAGGCAGCCTTAAACCTGGAAGAATGCCTGACCTGGGCTTCAGAATTAACTTTCTTTACATCTTGCTCCAAATATACGTTTTCTTTCCAGTTACTGTGTAAGTGGAGGGTCATAATTAGCAACACTGAGCTCTTAACTAGGAGCTCTACTTGTTAGAGCCGCTAGAAGGTGCCCCCCTCTCTGTCCCCAGCCCAACTGGGACAGCGTCAAGCTGACCCAGTGCTGTCTCCAGCTGCCCGCACCTGCCTCTGGTGGCCTGGCCAGGCCCCCGGTGTCTGCAGCCCTGACCCTGCGGGGGAGGGGACTTGAGGTTCCACAAGAGATGGGAGCCAAATCTGGAAATTGCCACGAAAAGCCTTCTTTTATTTATGTATGTATTTATTTGAGAGACAGAGTGAGAGTGAGAGAACAAGTGGGGGGAGAGGCAGAGGGAGAAGCAGGCTCCCCGCTGAGCAAGAACCCCCAACGTGGGGCTCGATCCCAGGACTCTGGGATCATGACCTGAGCTGAAGGCAGATGCTTAACGACTGAGCACCCCCAGGCGCCCCCCAAAAAGCCTTCTGGTCACCCTGCCTGCCCCAGCTTTCCTTCCTCCTCAGCACTCCAGAGGACAGGTCTCTTCTGAATGGACCCCTTCCAGGGACAGCCAGGGCCCCAGGGCAGAGCCCCCAGGCTGTCCAGCTTGCCTGGGGTCACCTTTCTCCTCCCCGAAGACTCTGGGGGAGCTAACCCCACCCCGCAGTGTTCTGGGGCACCTGCAGGACTTCGGCCCAGCTATCCTCAGCCTATAGACCCCCTCACTGGTGACCAGCTCCACCGGCTCCCACGCCGTCGGCTCACCAAGGCCCCCACGTGACCTTCAGTTTGGAGTCCTGCTCCCCGCTCCGTCCCAGAGGCTTCACCTCTACCTGCAACATGGCTGGGGAGGGAGAGCCCAGCCTCAAGGTGCAGCAGCCCACTCACCCCTCCTCCCTCCCAGCCCACCTGCCCCCAGCCCCCGCCACCAGCCCCCTGGGTGGTGCCCCAACCTTCGCCCCACCCCAGACTGCCTAGGCCCCCCAGGACTGGCTGCCCCACTGGTCAGCAGGACCCGCCTCCCTAGGTCTTGGCCACTGCTGTCCCTTCCCAGGCCCAGGGAGACCCCGGTGGGAACAGCCCGGGAACTTCGGGCAGGCCCAGGTCTCTGGTTTCCCCAAGGCGGACAGGGCCTAGGGCAGCCTCCAGCACGAGGGATGGGCAGCGGGGTTGGGGGGGGCTCATGGCCTGCCCAGCACCCCCATACCTTGGTGCGTGCGGCCAGTGCTGGCCTCACACTGTGGACTTGCTGTCTTGGGGTCACTGCCGGTGGCCCCTGTCCGAGCAGGCTCAGGCATGCGGCTCCCACCCTCCACAGCCTGCACGGGAGCCCCTGGAGCCGCAGTGTCAATTGTCCGCCTGGCGGCATCCCCCCTGGCACAGCTCTGCAGCTCCTGGCCAGCCCCAGCTGTCCTCACTGTGCCGTGTCACCCTGTTTCCTGGAGAACAGTCCCAGGGCCTCGGCATGAGCGTGGGGAGCAGGCTGGGGCTTCTCACCCCCTCCTCGTTCCCTATGCCACGGATGGGGCAGCGGGCTCTCACCCCCAACCAGACCCCACCCAGCCCACAGGCACCGGAGGGGCCACGGGCGATGGGTACCAAGCCTGCCTTGTGTGCGACCGGGGGTCAGGGGAAGTGGGGCAAGGCTCACACGCTGGGGAGCCTCTGGCTGGATCGACAAACCAGGGATCGCAGAACGACTCTGGGGGTTCCCACCTCCCCCTCCTCCTGAGCCGGATCTGAGCCCCTGGTCTGCCTTCTCCTCCCACCTCCACGTGGCCCTCACTGGCCTCTCCCTCTTCCTCTAGCCACCCCACCCCTGGGGCCTGGTTACCCCACATCCCCCACCCAAGGCTTCCTGACAAGACACTCCCAACTGGTGGCTCTTACTTCCAGGAACCCCACATGTGGGACGCACCCTCCCCCATCCAGCCTGGAAGCCCCTTCTCCCAGGCCCCTTGCACAAGGGTTGATTCCCCCAGAAAGGGCCCTCCTGGCTCCCTGCCGGCTCACGGTTTTCTAACTCGCTTTTGGTCTGTGGTCGGGTTTGCCCATTCATTCGCTTGTATACTAATTCCTTGTCTGGTGTTGGCTGCTTCCAAGGAGTGGATACTCTGTCCAGCAGACAAGCCTAGGAACGTGTCCACCACCATGCTGAGCCCCGGACCCTCCCAGGAACACACCCTGCCTGGGGAGGGGTGCCCAGAGATCCAGCCTGCAAAGGAAATCCCAACCTCGGGGGCAGCCTGGAAGCACGGCGGCCCCCCAGCGGCCTGACAGCAGAGTGCCTGTCTCCCCGCCCACCTCACAGCCTGAAACCGCTCGGGCCTGCCCTTGCCCGGGCTCGTCCTTATCCTGGGGTTTGTGCTGCTGTTGCCCGGGTAACTTTCCATCATAAAATGCTGGGTGGGGTGGGCGGGCAGACAGGCCGGGGCAGGCTGCAGACAGGGGTGGATGGACGGCCCATCCCACGGTACCGCCTGGCCCACCCTGCCCGTCCGACCCTGTGCTCAGCCTCCACCCTTGGGTCCGCAGATGGCCTAGCGTGTGGGCCCCACACACAGATGTCCCAGTGCGCCTGGGTGCGCCCAGCCACCGGGGTGGCCTCTCTGTGCCCAGGGAGTTTCTGGGCCAGCTGTGCCCTCTGGCCCCTGGGTCCCTGCCACCTTGTCCCTGCTCTTGCTCGGGCCTCCCATGGGGGAGAGGAGTCCCCGCCTCCTGACACCTGGTCCTTGTGGTCAGTTCCCCACCCGAAGCAGGGCCGGGTCAGACTTCTGTTTGTGCCTTCACAGAACTGACCAAAGGCCTGTGGCAGGGGACGGGGAGGCCAGGGGCAGAATTGGGGCAGCCTCTGGCCTTGCCCAGGGGGACCTGGGGCCAAGGTCTTGGGCTGAGCCAGGCTCCCCCGGGGAGGACAGTAACCACCACCTAGAGGGACTCCGAGTGGGTCTCACCCCACTGGCAGCAGCTTGGGTGGCCACGTGGCCCTCCTCCCCCACGGAGCATGGCTCTCGGGTCCCAGCAGCAGCATGGAGTGGCCTGTCATCGAGAGGGACAGGAAAGGAGCAGGGGCCCCGATCTCTGGGCAGCCCCATTCTCCCGGCTGCATGCCCAGCAGAGACTGGTTTGCTGAAGCCGCGGGCTTGGGTGCCGCACTTCCCAGGACGTCACGCGGCCTCCGGGCTCAGGCACAGGCCGCGTCCACCTCCAAGACTTCCCTTCGGAGCGTCCTCTCCTGGCACCTTCAACCTGATGCTCCCGGGACCTCTCCAGAGACCGCAGCTCACCCAGCGGCCCCTCCCCACCTGGGATAAGGCCGGTCCAGCCCTGGCTGGGCTGACTTCCACCCCACAGCCCAGCCACAGGCCCTGCAACACGGGCCGTGGCCAGACCGGGGTCTCCGGGAGGGAATGCCGTCAGCACGAGTTCTGCAGACACAGCCCAGACTGGCCGCCGTGAGCCCCACCACCATGACCCCCCGGCCTTTGTCGGGGGAATTGGCATGAACATGCCGTGGCTGGCGTCAGGGAGGCCGGTGTGGGGAGCCGGCTTCGGAGGGATGGGGCCTGATGTGGCCCGGGGCCTGAGGGCTCCAGGTTGCCATGGGTCGAGTCTGCTGGGGTGAGGAAATTCAGGTGTCCCAGGAGGGGTCAGGAGGGAGCTGTCGAGGGGACCTCTGCTCCCCCCACCTGGACTGAGCCAGGGAGGCCTGGCAGCTCACACACCTGAGGCTTTGCCCCCCGGGGGCTGGGGGCACTCCGAATGCCTAGAGGAAAGGGTGGCACGGGGTAGGGGTTCTCTTGGGAGAACGGATTCTGAATGTGAAAACTCATTTACCACCCCTTGACGGGCAGGAGGTGTGTGTTGAAGTTAGAGGCTTTTCTTTGCAGATTTACGAGGTCTTGGCAAGAGCCACGGTTTGGCCCTTACAGGGGCGTGTGGCTTCGTGACAGAAAGCCCGAGTCTGGGGGATCCTGGGATCCGAGGGACCTGCGCCCCTGGCCCGGGCGGGCCTTCCCCCAGAGTCGGAGAGGCAGCCACACAGCTGGGCCAGGCAGAGGTCCCTCTGGGCCATGGAGGGCCGGGAAGACCCTAGGCTTTCGTGGGTCACCAAACACTCGATTCAAGCTGGCCCGAGGGAAGAGAGCAAGAGGGACCTGACGAGGCTGAGCCGCAGGGCGTGGGCGTCCGCGCAGCCCCAGCTCCAGGCTCCCCGTCGCAGCGCCACAGGGTAAGAGAGAGAAACCTCCGGTTTTCGTCCCAGAGGATCTGGAGAAGGTCTCGTTAGCTTTTGTTGGCACTGAGGGGACGGGTGTCCCCCCCCGGGCTAGGCAGAGGGGCTGGCGAGAGGCAAACATGCACCTTCTCCATCCCTCCCTGGCTGCCTGGTTCCCGCACGCCTTCCCCGCTCCGAGCACCTCACAGGCGCCCGAATCCCGGCCCTCAAGGGCACGACTATGTCCCAGCCGCGGCCAGCCTTTCTCCCCAGGCCAGGTCGCCGGGTGCAGTGGGGCGTGGGGCCGGGCGGGTCCCCCTGCACAGAGCATCCAGGACTCCAGTCTGCCCTGGAGACCACTGCCCCCTGGGCCATCCCCTCCACCTGCTGCCATGTGGGGAAAAGGCCCCTTCTGTGGACAGTCAATCCACGCCCGACTCCCTCAGCAAGGGGCTCAGGGGCTGCCCAGCCGCTCAGCAGCTTCTAGAACCTTGAGCACCTGGGGCACGATCCCCCCGAGAGCAGCCCGGGGTCGGGCTCCCACCACCTGTCAGCACAGGGCAGCAGCTGGCCGGGGCTTTCTCTGGCCGTCCACCCAGCCCACCGCCTTCGCCCGGACTCTGCCCTAGAGGTCACTGCCCATGTCCTCCTGCTCCAGGCTCCATCCGCCCTCAGCCCCTTTCCCTGCAGAGCAAGCCAGGTCACTCTCCCATGCTCTGGCCCCACCTTCGGGCCTCGTGACCCCACCGGCAGCCTCCCCCATGGGCAGGAAGCCAGCCCGCCCTGAGCCGTTTACAGGCCCGAGCCTGCGTCCGCTCCTCTGGCGGCCATGACAAGTGGCAACAACTGGGAGGCTTCCAGAGAGGAGGAGCGTGCCCTCCCAGCCCGGGCGCTGCCTCGGAGCCCCTCTGCCCCGTCCTCCCCCACCCCCAGCTGTGGGCACGGGGCCACTGTGCCTCCGGTCTGTGGCCCGTGGCTGTAGCGCTTCAACCCCGCTCTGTCCTTGGTGCCTCTGCCTTCACGTATCACGTTCACGTGGCTCTGGTGAGAACACCGGTCCCGCCAGGTGAGGGCCACCCTGATGACCTCACCTTCACTCGATCATGTCACCTGCAAGAGCCTTAGCACCAAGTAAGGTCAGATTCCCAGGTCCTGGGTAAGGGTTTCGACATCTTTTTTGGAGACACGGTTCAACACATACCAGCTGCTGACCCAGTGGCAGCCAAGGAGACTTATTCGGCATGTTGGGTGTGATGAATGGGTTTCTTCTCTCTTGTGGCCGTGAGGCACACGGGGTTGCACCCAGGCTGCCTTTAAGAAGTAACAGGAAAACATGCCTTAAACTTATGAGTAAGGAAAATAACGATTCGGGGTGACGCCCGAATCCTCACTGCTAATGTGAGACGAATTTTTGAGCAGGTAAAGGTTGCCCCTAAGGTGACCCGCCTACTTTGTGGGATGCCTGGGTGATGCGATCTGCCCGTCCCCTTTTTTAATATTGAAAAAGCAGGGGCGCCTGGGTGGCTCAGTGGGTTAAAGCCTCTGCCTTTGGCTCAGGTCATGATCCCAGGGTCCTGGGATCGAGCCCCGCATCGGGCTCTCTGCTCGGCGGAGAGCCTGCTTCCTCCTATCTCTCTCTGCCTGCCTCTCTGCCTGCCTCTCTGCCTGCTTCTCTGCCTACTTGTGATCTCTGTCAAATAAATAAATAAAATCTTTAAAAAAAAAAAAAAAAGAAGTAACAGGAAAGCAGAGAAAAGAAGCCGCTGTGCTCTCCCTGACCGGCTGGACCAAGCTGTTCCTAAAGGCGCACTTGGGGGGCTTCTCATGCATGTGAGCTGAAGGCCTGCCTTCTGCAAAGTTCTGTCACTAGCAACCCACTGATGAGAAGCTGGTGCAAGGGCTGGGCTTTACAAGCTGTGGCCCCTGAGGAAGTGGGGGGACCAGAGGCCACTCCCTGCTCAGGGCAGTTGGTGATACACTTGGCCCAGGCGAGGCTGGTGACCGCGCCTCCTGCCCCAGCCCTCCCTGCAAGTGGTTGGCGGCCGGGCGAAGGCGGTGGGCTGGGTGGACGGCCAGAGAAAGCCCCGGCCAGCTGCTGCCCTGCGATGACAGGTGGTGGGAGCCCGACCCCGGGCTGCTCTTGGAGGGATCGTGCCCCAGGTGCTCGAGGTTCTAGAAGCTGCTGAGCGGCTGGGCAGCCCCCGAGCCCCTTGCTGAGGGAGTCAGGCGTGGAGTGACTGTCCACAGAAGGGGCCTTTTCCCCACATGGCAGCAGGTGGAGAGGATGGTCCCGGTGACCCCCCTGGGCAGGAAGGGCCACAACTCAGCCAATGTGAAAAGAGGGCATCGTGGTGGCTTGGGCTTAAGATCCTTCCCAGCTGCTGGTGGGCCTTACACGACGTCCTCAGAAAGGGGAGCCCGCGGCTGAGCCGGCTGAGTGGGAGGGTGCACCAGAAAGAGAAGAGCAGCGACTCCCTTTACACACCGGCGCTATGGTCAGCGTGAGCAAACTGACAGCACACAGGCCGCCGCCCCGATGGCCCGGTGCCCTCCACATCTGAGAGCCTGCGTGGCTTTCCTCTCGCCTGGGTTAAGAGGGGAGTCTCACCAGGCCTTCCTGGGCCTGCGGAGATCTGCCCGCCCCCACCCGCCCTCCCCCTTCTGGCCCCCTCACTTCCGCTTCCCGCTCCCCCCCCCCCCCCCCGTCCTCTCCCCACCCCCACACTCTCAGGGCCTTTGCATGTGCTGCTCCTCCTTGTTGGTGTGTCTCCACCTACGGGACTGGCAGGTGTCTAAACAGAGCACGCACAGTATCACCGGGTCCCGCAGCCAGGACACCCTCGTGTCACAGATCAGCGTGATGTGCCCGGCACCCGCCGACCAGGGTGTCCTGTGGCCCATTCTGGGACACAGGGCAGCAGTGTCACCTGCCTGGGCACTGGCAGCATCCCAAGAAAATGCACACTGCTCACAGTCCTTTCTTGATGGGCGCCGAAAGGGACAGACTCCCGGGCCTTTGACAGCCGAGGCCACCATGGTTGCCAGAGGATCTGAGGAAAGTCCCCCTGACCACCGCCCCCCTTGCCCTCCAAAGCCAAGGGGCCACTTCCCCAGCACTCCCCCTGAGAGTGTGTCCACTCGGGAGGGACGGGCATGATGGCCAGGCAGCTTCTGTGGCAACTGGCCCAGGAGAGGGAGTGTGGGCAACACCACCAGTGCCCTGAGGGAACAGCCACGGTCTCACAGACGACGCCATGTAGCATGCGACCTGGTGCAGACACACCGGGATGGACGGACCCGTGAGCTACACACGGACACTTGGGGAAACATGGGGGAGGCAACTGGGGCCTCGAGGCGAGCACCACGCATCTGCGGCAAAGGCTGGAGGCCCGCATTCTGCGCGAGGAGCCGCTAGGCAGGCTCCGCGAGGCAGAGAGAGGCAGGACGAGCAATGGGGACGCAGGGGCGACCCTGGTGACCAGGCCACGGCCTCGCTGCGGGTGGAGGTAGAGGCGTCCTGGCGGGTGTGATGAACAAACCTCACGGGGCGTCCGGAGGAGCAATGGTACAGGACAGGGGGTGGGTGGGGACCCAGGAGAGCGGCCCTGACGCGAGTCCCAAGACAAGAGAGATGTCCACACCCGTCAGGAGAGGAGCGGGCGCGGCTGAGAGGGCCGGTGCCGGACTCTGGACGCCAGATAATGGGGTTTTGTCCTCACGCACGGCGTGGGGAGGCAGCTGCGAGCCAGTCAGCCTGGGCAACAGGAAGAAGGAAGGAGGAAAAGGAGCCAACGGACGGGGCGGGGGGGCGTCCACCGCGGGACCAGAGGACAGAGCCAGCGGCCGGAGCACGGACACGAGGGGCCGGGGGAGGCCGGCAGCTGCCTGGGAGCCAAGATGTGGACGGAAAAGGAGGGGAGGGGACCGGAAGAGCAGCGACAAGAACGCAAGCACAAGGAGCGTCTCCTTAGAATCGGGGTCGGGACGAGGTTCCTGCGGCGGGACGCGGGTGGGGGGGCCACCCCGGAAGCAGGGAAGGAGAGGACGCACCGCAGGAGGACAGGCAGCAGCCCCCGGTGGTGGCCGCCGGAGCCTGAGGCCGCGCGCTGAACTCGCCAGTTAGAGGAGATCCTCGGGCTGGATTTGCAAAGCCAACAGGATCCCGCGGCGTTCCGTGTGCAGGGGCCGATCTTACTGTTTTTAAGATCTTGTTTGTGTCTTTGCTCACTTCCTTATCGAGACGGCGAGCGTGCGAGCGCCGGCCACCAGCGGGGAGAAGCAGAGGGAGACGGAGAATCTGAGACAGACTCCTCGGGGAGCGCGGAGCCCCACGAGGGCTCGATCCCACCACCCCGAGATTATGACCTGAGCTGCAACCAAGAGTCGGAGGCTCAAGCGACTGAGTCACCAGGCGTCCTGCGAGGATCCACTGAAAACCAAAAGCCAGGGGCGCCTGGGGGGCTCAGTCCGTCGAGCACCTGCCTTGGGCTCAGGTCATGATCGCAGGGTCCTGGGATCGAGTCTCACGTCGGCCTCCCTGCTCGTAGCGCCCTGCGTCCCCCTCTCCCGCCGCCGCTCCCCCTGCTTGTGCTCGGTCTCTCTCGTGCACTCTCTCTGTCGAGCGAATAAATGATATCTTTAAAAAAAAAAAAAAAAAAAAAAACAGAAAACAAAGCAAAAACCCAAAAGCCTCATGAACCAAAGAAAGCAGTCCTGACTCCCGACCAGGCGGTGTTGCAGACAGGCATCCTGAAGGATGAGAGGAGCCCAGAGCTCGGGGCACCCAGCAGCCCCTCAGACTTGGTCACGAAATGCAGGGCCAGGTACCGCCGCCAAGGGCACATGCCCCAGAGAACCGGGTGGTTCAGAGAGACGGAAACTGGAGAGACGCGGTGAAGAGCCAGCGATGCGGCCAGCAGATGGGTTCGCCAGACACCCTAGACTCACCAGGTGCCCAAGTCCCACAGACCAGGCACACCTATGCTTTGAGCCCAGAGGGAACATTTCTGCCCGAGCATCAGCCCAGGAAGAAATCTTGGAACATCCAGCACGGTCCATAACGAAAGACATAAAGAAGATTTCTGCAAAGACTCAAGTCATCTGAACACCTAGTTACGGTGTCTGCGTTCCTGGAGGTATAGAATATGTTCAAACTGGAAAACAAGGACGGAGGCTTTCAGCAGGCCGGTCAATGAGATGGTGGTTCGAGCATCTCCCTCCGGGAAGTCTCCAGGTCCACACACCTCTAGACGTACATTCCACCAAACTTGCAAAAAGAATTTTTTTGTGAACTCATGGCGGTGGTTCCCACGAAACCAAATAAAACAGGAAAAGGGAAGATCTAGCAAATTTGTTTTATGCGGCTAGAACACTATCGATTCCAAAACCAGAGAAGGACAACGCAGGGCCAAGGGGTGCTGACCTGCACAGTGTCAAGACACACGCGCAACACGCTACCTAGTGAAACACCACAGCGCTGGAGAGAAGAGTCCAGGAGTGTCGGCCACGCAAGGTGGCCCGACGGGCCGAGCAGCCCACGTCACTCACATGGTTGACAGACGGTAGGGAACAAAGAGTGACACGGATCCATGCAGGAGAGCAGCCGATCGACCCCAGTACCTATCTGTGATTATAAAAACAAGCAAATCCCAGAAAAACTCTTAGCAAATCAGCTCTAAAACATGACCTTTCTTTAAAGTAGGTCCGTACCCAGCACGGAGCCCAGCACAGGCCTTGAACTCACGACCCCGAGACCCAGCCCTGAGCTGAGATCCAGAGTCAGACACTCACCTGACTGAGCCTCCTGGGCGCCCCTAAATCCTGACTTCTTTGCCTGCCCTTTTGCTTTTTTTTTTTTAAGATTTTATTTATTTATTTGACAGACAGAGATCACAAGTCGGCAGAGGGGCAGGCAGAGAGAGAGGGGAAGCAGGCTCACCGCTGAGCAGAGAGCCCGATGCAGGACTCGATCCCAGCACCCTGGGATCATGACCTGAGCCGAAGGCACTGAGCCCCCAGGCGCCCCTGCCCTTTTGCTTGTCACTGAAAGTCCGCAGGAGCCGTTGTGCCTTGCACACAAGCTACACAGTCAGTCGGGGCCTCAAGCCTCTGGGGAATGGAAGGCAGGAAGGCAAAGTAACTGCGAGAAAAGAGAAGGAAATTGTCTCTGTCGGCAGGAGACACCACCATCCACTGGGGAAAAAAAAGCAACAAACTCTTCGAAGCAAGTATTTCTCTAATACTTGGGAAGAGATGTGTAGCCTTGCAGAGCTCGGGGGCGTGAACCCCGGGCCCAGGCGGAGGAAAGGCCAGCGTGCGGACGGAGGACCTGGCTGCTAGGGGGAAAGCAGGCCGCCCTGGTGTTCAGGCCCCAGAACTCAGGCCCCCAGAGACTGGACGCCCTCCTGCCCTTCAGCTGACCGCACATGCCGGCTCGGGGGTTGGGGGGGGCACCAGGAAGCCCTGGGAACTCCATGTCAGGAGCTCCTGCTAGGGACGGGTGTCGGCTCGTCCTGGGTCCACCATCCCCGTCCCAGCTCCTGGAGCCCATGTTCAGTCTGCTGAGGGTGGGCCTGGCATGGGGGCAGTGCCAGGGCAGCGGTTTCTAGAACTCCAAGTGGACTCTGGGCTCGGCTCATCTCACAGTGTGTCTACCCCACGCAGTGTCTGTGGCTTTCATTTGTATCTTGCTCTGGGTGGGGGCACGTCTGGATCCCAGGGTCCTGATTACTTGATAATATTGAAAAGGATTGCTGGTTTAGGCACCATAAGGGTATTGTGATTATTATCTTGCAAAAGAGCCCTCGTCTTTGTGGCGATGAGGGGTATGGGGAGCAGGATGGGTCTAGAGACCAAAACGTCGGCCATGGGCTCCTCGTTGTTGAGGAGGCTGGTATGGGTAAGTGGGAGTGGCTTCTTGTATTCCAATTCTCCGCTGTAGAAATGTTTTCAAAGATTTTTAAAATTAGCTTTTGAGAGAGAGCACCTCACCAGCAGGGGGAGGGGCAGACGCAGAAGGAGAAGCAGACTCCCGGCTGATCAGGGATTTTTTTTTCCCCCATATGGGACTGGATCCTAGGACTGGATCCCAGTACTCCAGGATCATGACCTGAGCCAAAGGCAGATGCTTAACCCACTGAGCCTCCCAGGCACCCCAGAGAATTTTTTAAAAAAATAAAACTAACTGGGGGCCCCTGGTTGGCTCAGCTGGTGGAATGTGTGACTCTCGATCTCAGGGTTGTGAGTTCAAGCCCCACATTGGGTGTAGAGATTACTTAAAAATAAAATCTTAAAAAAAAAAAGACCAAAAAACAACGAACTGGTTTCTTACCCATCTGATGCCAGTGAGCTCTGTGTGTCCGCGGACATGCCCTCGGATCTCTTCTAGACAGTCTGTGGAATCTTGAGATCCCTCTGGACACGCAGATCCTGTTCTCCTTTTCTTGACTTGGTCGTGAACTCCTCAGCCTCACCCGGAACCTTCAGTCTCTTTACCTTGAACCATTTTGTAACTTGAGAGGATGTACCAGGCGCTGGCCTAACCTGCCGGAGAGCTGAGCGAGCACACGGTGCTGCCCAGACCTACCCCTGACTTCAGGCTGAGGTGTAGCCGCTCCTGTCCCTCGGATTTCTGTCCACCCTTGAAAACCAGTTGTCTCTTTGTAAGTCCCCGAAATGACAGACTGGCTCCCTTCCCTTTCCCTGGCTTGCAAACCAGTCCGCCTTGTCTCAGCGTCTCATGCTCTCTCTCTCGAAATATAATTCGCTATCATAAAATTCACTCCTTTAAAAGTGAACACTTCAGGTTTTTTTTGAAGAAATTCCATTTAGGTTTTTTTTATGTTATGTTATTTTTTTTTTAAGATTTTATTTATTTATTTGAGAGAGAGAGTGAGAGAGAGCACGAGAGACGAGAAGGTCAGAGGGAGAAGCAGACCCGCCTTGGAGCTGGGAGCCCGACGCGGGACTTGATCCTGGGGCGCCGGGATCATGACCTGAGCTGAAGGCCGTTGCTTAACCAACTAAGCCACCCAAGTGCCCTATGTTATGTTATTTTTTAAAAAATATTTTATTTATCCATTTGACAGAGAGACAAAGATCGCAAGTAGGCAGAGAAGCAGGCAGAGAGAGAGGGGGAGGCAGGCTCCTGGCTGAGCAGAGAGCCTGATGTGGGGCTCGATCCCAGGACCCTGGGATCATGACCTGAGGCGAAGGCAGAGGCTTTAACCCACGGAGCCACCCAGGCGCCCCAATGCAGGGTTTTTTAGTATATACCGACGTTCAACAACCATCACCACCATCCAATTCTGCAACATTTCATCATTCCTAAGAGCAACCCCATACTTTCTAACAGTGATTCTCCAGCCCCTAGAAACCCCTCATTCCTTTTGTGTCTCTAGGGACTTGCCAGCCCCGCGCGTTTTCCTGTCCACGGACTCGCATGGTGTGTGGTTCGCGCCGGGACTCTTCCACGAACGTGATGTTCCGAAGGTTCATCCGTGTGGTAGCAGGTGTCAGTGCCTCCTTCTTTTTACGGCTGAGTCACATCCTATCACGTGGATGCCCCACATTTTCTTTACCCTTCGTCATTGGTGGTAATCTGGGTTGTTTTTACTTCTTAGCTATCATGAATAATGCAGCTATGAATGTTAGTGTGTAAGTTTTCCTTAAAATTTGCTCCGTGATCCCTGGGAGTGGAGCCGTGGGGTCATCCCATCCGACTGTTCCCCCATGGAGCCGCACCCTCCTCGTTCCCGCCGGCAGTGCACAAAGATTCCAATTTCTCCTCGTCCTCTCCAATTCTTGCTATTTTCCGTTTGTTTGTTTTTAAATTAGGGCCATCCTTTTAAAGATAAAGTGGTATCCCATTGTGGTTTTGATTTGCATTTCCCTAGTGACTAGTGGCATTGAGCATTTTTCATGTGCTTCTTGGACATTTGGAGATCTCCTGTGGAAAAGTATCCACTCAAATCCTTGCCTGTTGGAAAGTTTTTCTTTCTACTGTTGAGTTTTAAGTGTTCTTTACGGATTCTAAATACGAGGCCCTTATCAGATAGGTGATCTCCAAATATTTTCTCTCATTATGTGGGCTGTCTTCTTACTTTCTAGTGTGACCTTGCATTCCTGGGGTAAATCCCTACTGGTACTGTGTATAACCCTTTTCATACACTAGTGGATTCAGTTTGCTAGTATTTTGGTGGGACTTTTTCCATCCATGTTCATAAGAGATATAAGTCTGTAGTTTTCTTGTGGTGTCTTTGGTTTCATTATGATGGTTATAACGGCCTCTCAGAATGAGTCAGGAGGTCTACACCTTCTGGAAGAGTTTATGACAAGTTGGTATTGATTCTTCTTTAAACCTTTGGTAGAATTCAGCAGTGAAGCCATCTGCCTGGGCTTTTTTCGAGGGAAGATTTTAGTTTGCTGTCTCTCTCTACTTGTTGTTTGTCTGCTCAAATCTTCTATTTCTTCTTGAGTTAGTTTAATATCCTCCAAAGAATCTCTTCATTTCATCTAGGTCATCTAACTTTTGGCATATAGTTGTTTGTAGTATTCAAACCATCTAATATTAAAAAAATAATCATTTTTATTTCTGTAAGGTCAGTAGTAATGTCTCCATTTGCATACATGATTTTAGTGATTTCAGTCTTCTCTTTTTCTCTTGGCTGGTTTAGCTAAAGGTTTTCCGATTTTATTTATCTTTTTAAAGCGACTTTCGGTTTCATTGACTTTTCCTCCTATGTTTTCCTATTCTGTTTCTGCTCTCATCTTCATTATTCCCATCCTTCTGATTGTTTTGGGTTTAGATTTAGTTTACTCTTCTAGTCCCCCCTCCTTTTTTTTTTAAGATTTTATTTATTTATTTGACACACAGAGAGATCACAAGTGGGCAGAGAGGCAGGCAGAGGGAGAGGCGGAAGAAGGCTTCCCGCCCAGCAGAGAGCCCGATGCAGGGCTCGATCCCAGGACCCTGAGACTATGACCTAAGCTGAAGGCAGAGGCTTAACGCACTAAGCCACCCAGGTGCCCCACTCTTCTAGTTTCTTAAGGTGAAGGATTAGGTTATTAATTTGAGATATTTGTTCTTTTCAGTACAGGTGTTTATTTTTCTTTGAAAGATTTTATTTATTTATTTGATGGAGACAGAGACAGTGAGAGAGAGAACACAAGCAGAGGGAGTGGGAGAGGGAGAAGCAGGCTCCCCACTGAGCAGGGAGCCTGATGTCTTGGTTTTGGGGTCACGAGTTCAAGCCCCAGGTTGGGCATAGAGATTACATAAATGAATAAAACTTTTTTAAAAAAATTTAAAAATTAGAAAAATAAAATAAGTTTCCAATTGTGTTAAAATGCGTAAAACACAAAATTTACCATCTTAACCTTCTTAACATGGTACAGTTCAGTGGCATCAAATACACTCCGTGTAGTTTACAGCCATTGCCACTATTCATTTCCCAGACTTTTTTGTCATTCCACAGTGAAATTCTGGACCCATTAAATGATCCTGGCCATGTCCTGCCCCCACCTCTGGTGGCACTGATCTCCACTCTGTCTCTGTGTATTAGACTACTCTCTGCAGTTCCGACGGGATCTGTCTTCTTGTGTCTGGATTGCTTTGCATTCCATAATGACTTTAAGGTTCATTCAAATTGTTGCGCATATCAGAATTCCATTCTTTTTAAAGGCTGAATGAGTCTCCCGCATGTACACGGGTACATGTCAATGGATACTTGGGTTGTTTCCCGTTTCCTTTTGTAAATTTATTCTCGCTCCTAATAAGTGAATTGGCTGAGACTCTGCTCCACTGGCTTCATTCTGGGATCCAGGCTGAAGAAATGACCACGATCTAGAACATTCCTGGTCTTCCTCACTGAGGGAAAGAACTCTGGCAATTAAAGGCTCTGGTAGGAAGATGCCACTTCCTTTCACCCCTCATTGGCCAACATTAGTCACGTGGTCTCACCTGCCCCCAGGGGCCAGCCGGGCCAGCCACCCGCGCAGCAGAGGAAGAGGGGGCACAGCTGGCCAGCACTCACTTCCCCGGAAACCATCGTACTTGTCACATTTTCCATCATTTTAATTGTTCGGTTTTGTAGTTTTTATTTCCTCTAAATAATGAGTGACATTATTTGGTACTGGTGATTGTTTCCTGCATAAATGATCTGGCATCATGTTATGGAATTTTGCTATGATTTCCGCAAAATAAAATAGATCCACCTTATCCCAGGTGTACAGGTGTTTGTATCCTAGACCTTGCCTCGTCCAAACCCAAACCTAGGACAGGCACAGTGTACAGACGTCTCCAAGGGTGACATTTCTGACACAGAAAACTTCCGGGTTTTTGGTATCTCAACTGTGAGGACATACGGATCTCTGGAGCTCTTCCCGGCTTTGTGCAGTGGCCGTATCACAGCCGGTGAGGCTTATCTGATGGGCGATTATTGCTAATTGAAAACTTTTCTCAATTTTTTCCCAGCACTATTTATATAGGAATCTTTTATATTTACAACCCCCCAAATCAATAAAAGAACTTTACCAAAATAATATGTGGAGGGGGCGCCTGGGTGACTTAGTTAAGCGTCTAACTTTGGCTCAGGTGATGATCTCAAGGTCCTGGGATTGAGCCCCATGTTGGGTCCCTCCTCAGTGGACGGTCTGCTTCTCCCTCTGCCTCTGCCCTCCCTCCCACCACTCGTGCTCTCTCTCTCTCGAATAAATAAATACAGTCTTTAAAAAAATATGTGTCTGGGGCACCTGGGTGGCTCTGTGGATTAAAGCCTCTGGCTTCGCCTCAGGTCATGATTCCAGGGTCCTGGGATCAAGCCCCGCATCGGGCTCTCTGCTCATCGGGGAGCCTGCTTCCTCCCTCTCTGCCTGCCTCTCCACCTACACATGATCTCTGTCTGTCCAATAAATAAATAAATAATCTTGAAAAAAGAAATAATAATGTGTGGGGAAAACCGAGGGTCACAGCTCAGGAACAATGGGTAAGTGATCGCAATCCCAGGAGGGCATTTCGCAGGGCCCAGGGATACACAGAAGAGTGTGCTCACACTCGGGGCAGGGCTGGGGCCGACAGAGGTCGAGTGCCTGCCATGGGCTTGTGCACAGCCGTGCTCATCCCTGTGTTTGGGAAGGGAAGTGTTTAGCATTTCACCTTCAATGATATGTAGGTGTTACTTGCACAAAGATGTTTTCCTGGTTTTTAGTACTATTGTAATTTTTCCCACTTAAAATGGACTCACAGCTGCTGTGGCTGTGGACACTGGCTTCCAGGCATAGATGCTTGACATTAAACGGAAGAGACCTGCGTGGGAGCCACGGGTACCCGCGAAGCTCCTAAATCACATTTTTAATATTTAATACAGCATCTATTCCAGAGCACAGACGGTTAATTTTTTCCCAGACTTTTAAGAAAGCTCTCACGCCCGGCCGTGGTACTGACGGGCACCATGTGTCTTCGGGTGTCAGATCCGCGGGGTCCCTGTCGTCTCGCATCACCTGGTCGCTTCCACGCCCGAACACGCTGGAATAAAAACAAAACCCACCATCTTCTGAGAGTCCCGTGTCATGCCGTGCTGAGAAGCACGGGTCTGAGATGACGTCGGGCCAGAAAGGCGCTTGGATTCCGGACCACTTCTCTGCTGCCTCAGGAGCCCACGGGCACTGAGCGTCCCCTGGAGCCTCCCGGGTCGGTCCGGGCCGCGGTGAGGCCGGGTTTGTCTCCAAACAGGCGCGCGGCTGCCACCTGCTGGGAAGCTCTCAGAATACATGCGTTTTCGCCACCTTTGCCGCCGCTGCCGTAGGGGACCACAAACCCTACCTAAAACATACCATGAGGAAAATAAATCAAGAGTCGTCTAACAGAGGAAGGACGTCCGGGAGGTGATGCTGTCTGCGTCGAGGTGACGCTCGTGCAGCCACTGTCCTTCCGGCCTGGCCGGGGCCAGTCGCGGAGACAGACAGAGGACTCGGACAGGAGAGGACCGGATGGAGGGACGTCCCCCGACGCGGAGTCTTCTCAACCCAGACGTCCAGGTCACGACATTGGCAAGTTCGGTCCGTTGCCCCCGTCCTCTGAGGCGGGCAGGGGAGGTGGGTGTGGGGTGGAGGCGGACAAGGCCAGCGGCCCAGGGTGCAGAGAGGAAGGGCCGCGCTGCACCTTCTCGCACTCCAGACCCGCCAGAGAAGCGCCCTTGCTTTCTGCAGGGTAGGCAGAGGGGTCCCCCCAACATCGCGGCTTTTGTCCCCTCTCCCTTGTGGGGGGTGATGGAGACCAGCTGTCCATCAGCACACTCTGCCCCTCTGTGTAGGCTCCTTCTCCGACACCGTCACGCCCCCTTTGTGCCCCTCTGGGGACCCTCCTGGCTGTGTGGGTGGGGGTTGCTCCCCAGAAGGCTCAGGAACGCACCAGAACGGGAGGCCGGTGAACCCGGCTGGGTGTCGTCTAGACTGTGCGCTTCTGACCTTTGCTCCTGGGCAGCGGACAGCCCGCCCCGGCCTCGGTGTGTTACCGGCCGCGCTCGGAGACGCCCAGTTTGCGCGGGAAAGCAGGAGGGCCACGCCCAACTCTCTCTCCTTCCGGGTTAAAAATTCTCCAGTTGCCGCCTGTTTAGCTTGTTTCCAATTTTTAAAAAAATTGTTTCCTTTTCCTTTTTTTGTTATTGTGGTAAAATATACACAACGTCCTCCTGACCCTTTGTGAGCGTGGAGGTCTGTGGCGTCCCGTCGCCGCGTCCCGTCGCGTGGAGAGCGCCACTGTCCCTCTCCAGGGCTCTTCTCGTCCCGGACGGCTGATGTGGTCCTGTTGGACACCGGCTCCAAGTCGTCACCTCCTCGGCCCCTGAGATCAGCCTTCCGCTTCCTGTCCCTGTAATGCTGGCTGCGGATCTGGTGGAGTCACACGCTGTCCGTCTTTCCGGCTGCCTCATCTCCCCGAGCACAGCGTCTTCAGGGTTTGCCCATGTTTACACGAGGCAGAATGTCCTTCCCAGCAGAAGCTGACAGCGTTCCCGTGTGTGGGATTCCCGCACCTCCCCAGTCCGTTCACCCGTCCACGGACACTGGTATCCCTCCCGTCTCTCAGCTCCTGCGAACATCGCTGCTATGACCACGGGGTGCAGATGCCGTTTCCGGTCTCTGGGGTCCCTGCCCGAGAGTGGAATTGCTGGGTCGTGTGGGATCACGTGACTGACAGCTCGAGGAAGGGCCCTGCTGTTCCCCTGAGGGTGACCTTTTGCTCCCAGCAGCAGGGCCCGAGGGGGTCACATATAAGGGGGTTACATATAAGACCACATTATCTGCAAACAGAGACAAGTTTACTTCTTCCTTTCCAAAGGGGATGCCCTTTATTTCTTTTTCTTGTCCAATTGCTCTGGCTGGAATTTCTCAGACTGTAGTGAAGAGAAGTAGTATAAGCAGATGTCCCTGTTCTATTCCGATCTTAGAGGAAAAGCTTTCCGTATTTCGCCAGTGACTATGAGGCTTGTTATGGATTTTTCGACTACGGTTTTTATTATGTTGAGATAGTTTTCTTCTACTCCCAGTTCATTGAGTGTTTTTATCATGAAGGGGCGCTGAATTTTTGGCTCATGCTTTCCTCTGAATCAGTTGAGATGGCCATGTGGGGATTTCCTTTACTACGTGACTGTTTTCATCCCACCCTGCAGAACTCCTTTGAGCATCTCTTTCAGGGCAAGCCTAATGGTAATGAGCTCCCTCCGCATTTGTGTACGGGGGAATGTCCTAATTTCTCCCTCACTCTTGAAGGACAGTTTTGGTAGAAATAGGATTCTTAGTTGACACTTTTTTTCTTTTTAGCACTTTGGCTATAGAAGCCAGGTGCCTTCTGGCCTCCAAATTTTCTGATGAGAAATCCACCCGTTGTCTGACTGAGGACCCTTGGATGCTACCAGCAGCTTCTCTCCTGCTGCTTTCAAAATTCTTTCTATTTTGTCTTGAAGGTTTGATCACACTGTGTCTCAGTGTACGTTCTTTGGGTTTACCTTAACTTGGAGGTCACTGAGCCTCTTGGATGTTTATCTTATGTTTATATTTTATATATATCACACACACACATAAAATATATATATTATGTTTATATTTATATTTATGTCTTTCATCAAATCTGGGAAGTTTAAGCCGTAATTTCTCCAGCTGCTCTCCATCTCTTTCCCTCGCTCTCCTCCTTCTGGGACCCCCTGATGCACATGTTGGTGATGTCACAAGTCCCTTGGGCTCTGTTCGCTTCGATCTTTTTTTTCTTCAGTTCTTCAGAGTTGATCGTTTCTATTGTCCTGTGTCGTGTTTGCCAGTCCTTAGTTCTGCTGCTCAGGTCCGCCCTTGGATGATTGTCTTTATCTCCGTTCTTGCGCTTTCCGCTCCGCGCTTTCTTTTCCGTCTCCCTTTCGGTTTTCTACCTCTTTGTCGGTCTCGCCACTTTAGTCACACATCATGTCCTGGACATGCTCCACATCTTCCTTAAGTCTCTGAGCATCCTTCAGACAATTGTTTTAAAGTCTTTGTTCAGCAGACCTGCCAGGTCTTTCTCAGGAACAGTTTCTGTTGAGCTCTTTCCCGTCAAATGGGCGTGCCGCTTTCCCATTTCTTGGTGCGCCCGGTGATTTTTCTGTTGAAGACTAGATCTTTGAATCTAATAATGTGGTAACTCTGGAAATCAGACTCTCCTCCTTCCCCAGGGTTTTCTGTGTTATTGTTATTATTACCTGTCTCTGTGCTAAGGATTAGTGTGAGTGGTAAACAGAAAGTCTGATTTGGTCTTTTCTTAGACTGCGTGACAGCATGGTCATTTTCTTACTTACTTACTTACTTTCTTTCTAGATTTTATCATTTATTTGAGAGAGAGAGAGAGAGACCATGAGTGAGGGCAGAGGCGGAGGAGAAACAGACTCCCCACTGAGCATGGAGCCCAATGCAGGACTGGATCCTGGAACTCTGGGTTCATGACCTGAGCCAGAGGCAGACACCCAACAGACTAAGCTACCCAGGTGACCTGCATGGTCACTTTCTAATTTTTCTTTTATATGCGGTTGCATTTGAATATCTTAGTCTATAATGTTTGGGTCCCAAAGGGGAGAAAAGAGGAAAATAAGGTCAGAGGAAAGGGTGCTAGCCCTTTATTTTATTCTTAAGAGACATTTATTTGTGTTAGGGGGTGGGGAGAGGGACAGAGGGAAAGAGGGAATCTCAAGCAGACTTCCTGCTGAGCATGGAGACGGATGCAGGAGGCGACCTCACAATCCTGAGTTCACCACCTAAGCCAAGTCCAAGAGTCAGATGCTGGACTGACCGAGCCACCAGGGTCCCTTAAAATACCCTGGAAGGGGCGCCTGGGTGGCTCAGTGGGTTAAGCCGCTGCCTTCGGCTCAGGTCATGATCGCAGGGTCCTGGGATCGAGTCCCGCATCGGGCTCTCAGCTCAGCAGGGAGCCTGCTTCCCTCTCTCTCTCTCTCTGCCTGCCTCTCCATCTGCTTGTGATCTCTCTCTGTCAAATAAATAAATAAAATCTTTAAAAAAAAAAAAAATACCCTGGAAGTCACTTCAGCCAGAGGGCCTCGCATCCGTGTGGGAGGCGTAGAACGAGCCCGCCCCCCAGCCACGTGGGCTCCTGTGTGCTCAGAAGGGGCGCTCGGGGGTCCCCACGCACGTCTCCATACTTGGAGCCAGGGCCCTCTGTGCATCTGGATCCCGTAAGCTGTGCGCGATGCGCCAGGAGCACCAGTGCGGCGGCCTGCCACGAGACCGGCGGGGATGGGAAGCTGCTGCTGCGCCAAGAGCTTGCGCTGAGTGCAACGAACCACATCGAACCACCGGAGTCTTTCCCGGCAAGTTACAAACCTTCCACAGACTCCAGGTTTCCATGAGTGGCTCAATCCGATGGAGGCCACAGCACAGGCTGTTTTAGCGGAGGGGTTCCTGGTGCCTCGCACACGGCCGTCTTCCAACGCGGGATCCTCTTGCGTTAGGTACCGATTTTAAAATACATACAATAAGTTGGTTCCCCCAGGGTCCTCCAAGGACAAGCATCTCGTTTCCTTTTTAACTTGCAGACTGAAGAGGCTGTTCCCCTCACTGACACTCCGCTTGTCCCATCTTCCAATTTCCAACGTTGTAAAGTCTCACACTCTGAGAGCAGACCAGAGACCCTTTTTGGCAGATCACAGAAGTCCCATCCTTTCTGGGGACTGGCTTCGGGGAAGCTGCTGCTGTTTGGGGCGTGTGGTGTCCAGTGTGGCCGATAGCTCTGCCCGTGTGGGGGACGCTCTCTCGTTCAGTCTTGGCTCTTTGGGAACAGATGCCCCCGACATCCTGTTGAGATAGGAGCTGAGATGCCCCTGGGGCCTGGAGCCTAGAGGAGAGGCTTGGTGGAGGTCAGGCGTCCTCCAGGGCACTCCTGGGCTCTGCCCCGGGCAGCCACAGTTAGTTGCAGGAGCTGAAGGAAAGCTGGCGCCTTACCCCTCCCACCCGCCCCCCACGTCCAGGGCTCGTAGGGCAGCCAGCTGCAGGACAGGGATGGGGACGTGGGGAAGATATGGCAGGGGCTGAATCCAGGGCTCGGCTGGAATTCGCGGAGGCCCTGAAAACAGCGACAGCTCGTGTGTGCTGAGCCTGGGGAGGAGGAGCCTGGGAACAGCGCTGTCTCTGGACCCTGGAGGGCAAACAGGAAGGGGTGAGTGTTCAGGAGATAGGACACCTGAGTCCTGCCTGCCTAAGAACCAGTGGGACATGCCACGTGCCACCAAGGCCCACACACACGAGCTGGCACTGTCCCTGAGAACCTCACCAGATGGGCTTGTGCTCGGTGGGCCTACGAAGCCCCCTCTGCCGCAGGCCTCCCATCTCCGGTGCCAGGCCCTCTGCCTTCCGTGGACAAGGTCCCCACAGGTGCTTGACCCCAGGACTCAGGGGCTCCACTTCTTGGTCCCTGAACCACGACACCCACATGTCCCAGGCACTCTGGTCGCTGTCCCTAGCAGTGAAGAATTACCAGCTTCCAGAGCCCTGACAACAGAGTAGTCAGACTTGTGGTCCCCCAAGCTGGGAGGAAGCACATGCTGGGGGCTACTGGGCCGTGGTGCCCGTTCCAGCGGCTGTGGCTGACCAGGGCCCACGGCACGGTCGAAGTGGTCCAGCGGGCCTGACCCACAGAGTCGGCGCAGGCAACCCCCCAATACGGTGTTGCGAGACCTGGGTGTCCGGCAAGGGGGTGGCTGACAGTAGCAGCTCCCACACTTGGGCACGCGATCACAGGTGGGGCTAGGACAGGCCTGGAATTTCGGTTTCGGTGGGTCCAGGGTGGGGCCGAGGACGTGTAGCTCACCGCACGCCACCCTCACCCCCGCCCAGAGGCCCCGGGACCATGCCGGTGTGCTCAGAGGTCACGCTGTGAGGAACACTAGCTTACAGAGAACAGGGACCTAAGGTAAACAACGTGGTTGACGTCCGCTGCCCCAGTGGGAAATGGGATCGCTTGACCTGCTTCCCTACCTGAGCCAGTTCTCGGACCCAGAATCCATGAATCGGAAGATCTCCTCGGTCTCCCCAAGACACTCTTGTGGAGGCAGCAGGACTCCAAGGCCTTTGGTAAAGCTCCCCAGCCACCACCCTGGGCAAGCGAGCCCGAGAGAGCTGGGGCCGCCAGTTCGGAGTCGGGGCTGGTGGACCCCAGGGGCCACCGCGCACCAGCGCAGACCCTGGAGAGTGGGGAACTCAGGGGTCAGAAACAAAGGGAGTCCAAGTCTGGTCGCACTCACACGGGCTCCCTCTCACTCATCCCAGTGTGGCACAGAAAGCTTTGCCAAGCCAAGCATCACAAAGCACTTCCCAGAGGCCACGTTCACCTGCTGTAGGAAACAGCCTCACCCCTGCTCACCTCTGCCGTGCGAGCCTGGACGCGGTGTGTGATTTATTACACCGAGGTGTGGGGAGGGGTATCTGGGGCTCCCACCGGTCTTACCTGCTACAGGAAGTCTGTGTTCTGTAGCCCGAGGAGCCACAATGAGGGTCCCGCCCGTAGTTAAGTGTGTCCGTTCCAGCTGTACGTTCCCGGACCGATGAGGGTCTGCCCGTGGTTCTGTGGACACACTGGACCCTCTGTGAGCAGGACGCCTGGCTCTAACTGGGAGAGCAGAGCCTGACAAGGACCCAGTCACCGGGATTCAGACTCCCTAGGACAAGGGTCTCTGTCCGCTGTCCCTGCTCCGGGCAAAACAGGCAGATGAGCTCTGGTCATGGCTCAGGGCCAGAGGCTGGGTGGGACATGCTTGGCCCTGCTCACCCTGCCCCTGGAGGCTTTCCAGGAAACAATCCGGGAAGCTGGGCTCTGGCGGGCGTGAGGGGCCTGTGCGGACTTGGAGGGAGAGGCCGGCTGCCAAGGCTCACAACCGTGTCCGCCTCCGGAGCGCCACCCTTCACGAATGGGCACACCACTCCGGCCCGACGATGGGCCGCAGGGACACAGCCAACGGCAGGCGACAGGAGAGCATGGAGCCCCGGCCTCAGTGGTACCAGGCGTGAACGGAGCCCTGGGGGCCTGGCAGAACGACAGGTGGCTGGCCAGACCAGCGGCAGGGGCCGGGCCGTCCCGGAGCAGACCTCCGCGGGGTGGGCCTCCGCCTGGCTGCTGCTCAGTCAGCTTTCTCTGCTCTGAGACACGTGGCCACAGGCCAGTGTCTTCTCCCAGGCCCTGCTGCTCCGTCCCCGGCCAAGCACTGAGCCTGAGGCAGTGGCCCCCACCCGACCCCAGAATAAGAAAGCAAGACAGGACCCACGGGAAGGTTGGAATTGCTTTTATTGGGGTGGGCAGTGCAGGCCCACCATGGTCAGGTTAGTGCTCTGCCCTCACGGAGGCAGCCGGAAACCCGCTACCTCACGTACCGCCCGCCTAGGTTAGTGGGACATGCAAAGCTTCGTCAGAGGGTGGAGGCAGGGCAGGGAGGGGGTGGAAGCCACAAAGGTGGCCCTGGGCCGGGCAGCGGTCTCCTCGGAGACAGGCAGGAAGCACCCAGGGCGGGACCGCAGGGGGGCAGAGCCCACAGGAGCCCCAGCCATACCCAGCCTGGCCCCGGGCTGGCGCGCCTGAGAGCTGGGCCGTGGGGAGTCTCCCCAGAGGGTCTCCCTCCGACCCCAGATCTGGGGCCCCGGGGACTGGGGTGGGAGGAAGGACATTGAAGGCACTTACTAGGGGGCTGAGGCTGGAAGGCGGAAGCCAGAGGCCTGGGGTCTCGGGACACTGTCAGTGGGGGTGGAGGGGGCAGGGTCCGCAGCTTGCCAGGGGCCAGCTGGCTCTGTACACCGGACCCTCCTCTTCCCGTGGTGAAGGGGCTTCTCCGGGCAGGCTGGAAGAGACGGCCGACCCAGGACTGCCTGCCCGCCCCGGCGGGGCCCGCTGAGCACGGAGGTCAGCCCGGAAACAGGAGAGAAAGCTGGTCGTGAGGGCTCTGCTGGTGACGGGGGCCGCCCCCCCGCCTCCCCGAGCAGCGAGGCCTGGTGTTTGGTGTCAGGGAGTCCGGCGAGCAGGGCTGGCAAAACCGGACCCAGACAACACCCTCCCTGGAGACCCAGAAGGGCTGGGCTGGGGGCCTGGCTCGGGACCCTCCAAGGCACCTGGCTGTGGCGAGTGGCAGGTAGACAGGAGCAGGGAGGCCTGCGGGATGAGGGGGTCCGAGGGGCCCGGCTGGCCCCTTGCCCCAGACACAGGCGGTCTGGACAGAAAACAGGTACTAATGTATTAGTCTCATTGGTTCTTTTTGGTTAAAGTTGAGGCACCGCTTGGGAGGAAGACACCTTTAGACACGCAAGACCCAGCACCTGGGCGGGGAACCTGGCCACATGCAGAGCGGGGGGCAGGGCGCGGGCAGCCAGTCAGGCTGCTGCGGACTCGGGGCCCCCCAGGGAGGGTGCAGGCCCGGAGGCGTAGCGGCGGCCGTAGCCTGAGGACGAGTAGGAGGATGAAGAGAAGGTCATGGAGAAGCCAGAGCCGGTGGCGTCGAAGCTGCCTCGACGGGAGCCGGCCCGGGAGCCGGTGCGCGAGCCAGAGCGTGAGCCGGCCGTGGAGCCTGAGCCACTGACGCTGTACGGGCTGTAGTAGCCCTTGCTGGACTGGGCGGCGGCCTCTAGCAGCCGTAGCCCCGTGCCCTCCTCCACCATGCTGCGGTCCAGTGCGTCCTTGTACGAGATCTTCAGCTTGGTCTTGGGGCAGGTGAGGTACTTGGAGTAGGCGCCAACGTCACGCAGCTTCTGGGCGGTGCGGGCGTCCACCATGCCGCGCTGCAGGGCCTCATCCAGGGGCACGCGGCCTGGGGCATCGGGCTCGATCAGGCCGCCGGTCAGATACTGCACTTCCAGGAACCGCTGGCCCGCCTCGTAGTACAGCCAGCCCTTCTTCAGGGCCTGCGCTGCCGACATCTTGGTCTTGGTACGCGGGTCCTCGAAGCCACAGAAGGCCTTTTGCGCCAAGTTGATGCGGTCCACCATGATCTTGTCCACCAGGCCCTTGTTGACGGCATCCGTGACGGGGAAGCGCTCGCCAGTGCTGGGGTCGAGGATGCCGCCCGTGCAGGCCTGGGCCTCCAGCAGCCGCTGGCCCGTGATGTTGTCCACAAGGCCGCGGTGCATGGCCTCCGTGATGGACACCTTCTCCAGCGTCTCCGTGTCCAGGATGCCGGCCACAGGGCCTGTCTCCTCTGTGGGGTCCGACCAGGAGGTCACCTGGGTCCTGGAGGGGGCAGGGCTGACGGGGTAGGAGGAGGACGACCCCACGGAGGAAGAGCGGGAGCGGAAGCCGCTGGCGTTGCCCGAGAGCATGTCCGCGAACTCCGTGATAGAGAGCGTGCCAGCACGGTACTGGTCCAGTGCCGAGCGGTCAATCAGGTTCCTGGCGATGGCCTCATCGATGTCATACTGGCGGCCAGAGCGGCGGTCGATGATCATGGACTTGACCACGCCGTCCGAGGAGGAGATGGTGATCTCCTCCCACTCGCACTCCTGCTCGGATAACTCCAGGTACGTCTGGTGGTCGATGAGCCCCTTGCGGTAGGCCTCGTACACGGACATCTCCTTGCCTGTCTCTGGGTCCACGATGACCACACGGCGCTTGCGCACGGAGGACTTGGAGGACGTCTTCCGCTCCCTCTTCTTCTCCTTCAACGGCAGCAGGCGCAGTCCCGTGCCAGGGTCCTCCACGCAGCGCTCCATGAGCTGGAGGTACGTGAGGTTCTCCTCCGTGTTGGGGTCGAAGAAGCCCTTGGTGTCGTCGCTCGGGTCCGTCAGGATCTCGTTCATCTCCTCGTCGAAGAGGCCACGCTGGTAGGCCACATCCACGGGCAGCCGGTGGCTCTCCTCGGGGTCGATGATGCCGCCCGTGGCGATCTGCGCCTCCAGCAGGCGGATGCCGTGGTCCTTCAGGATCAGACCCTTCTTCATGGCCTGGAACAAGGAGATGAGCTTCCCGGAGTAGGGGTCCTTGTAGCCGGTGACTGCGCGCTCTGCCGACAGCAGCTTGTCCTTGAACTCGGGGCCCACAATGCCCATGCGCACGGCCTCCTCCACGGTCAGCTTGAGCCCCTTGATGGGGTCGATGACGTAGCCGGTGGCCGCCTGCGCCTCCAGGAGCTCGAAGGCCGTGCCGGGCCGGATGACGCCCTTCTTCATGGCCTGATATACCGACAGTCGCTCCTTGGTGGCGTCCACGAGGACACCAGCGATGCAGCTGGTGCCCTCGAGGAACTTCTGCAGGTTTCTGCTGACCTCCTCCACGGATGCCAGCCCTTCCTGCAGCCGCAGCGCGGTCGCCTCATCCATGACCTGCGAGCGCACCAGCTCCTCCACCGTGATCTGCTTGCGTAGGCCGCGGAAGGTCAGCTTGCGGGCGTCCGACAGGGGCAGGAGGAGCTGGCCGCTGGTCTCGTGGCGACAACAGCGGCGCAGCAGCTGCGTGTAGCTGAGCCGCTCATCCGTGGATGGGTCCAGGTAGCTGCGCACCTCGCTGGGCTCCGACAGCTGCTCGTACGTGTCCTTGTTGAGGTAGCCCCGCTGGTAGGCCACCTCCAGCGGCAGGTGGAAGCCCAGGCGCGGGTCCACAATGCCGCCCGTGGCCAGCTGGGCATCCAGCAGCCGCAGGGCCTCCTCCGCGGGGATCAGCTCCTTCTTCATGGCCTGGAAGAGCGAGATGGTCTGCTCCGTGTAGGGGTCACGGTAGCCGGTCACGGCCCGCTCGGCCGACAGCAGCCGGTCATGCAGCTCGGGGCCCACCAGGCCCTTGCGCACGGCTTCATCCACGGTGAGCCGCTCGCCCTTCACGGGCTCCAGGAGGAAGCCCGTGGCCGCCTGTGCCTCCAGCAGGAGACGGGCCACCTCAGCACTCAGCAGCCCCTTCTTGAGCGCCTGGTAGACAGACAGCGTCTGCCTGGAGCCCGGCAGGTAGACGCCGGCCACGCAGCCCGTGCCGTACAGGTAGCGGGAGGCCGACTCCTCCTCCAGCACCTGGCGCAGGCTCTTGGTGCCGGCCCGGAGGAGCCCGTAGGTCTCGTGGGAGATGATGCGGGCCTCGTGGAGGTCCTCGGCCGTGAGGCGGCGACGGACGTAGTCGTAGGAAGCCAGGTTCTGCTGGCGGATGATCTCCGTCTTCTCGATGATCTCGATGATGATGACGATCACCCGCTCCTTGGTCACGCGGCCGGCCTGGAAGTCCGCCAGCAGCCGTGCACGCTGCTCCTCCGGGATCAGGTCCGACTGCATCACCTCCCACAGCGACATCGTGGAGCCGCCACGGCCACCGCCGCCGGGGATGTCGATCTGCGTCTCCTCGAAAGCCCGGCGCGTCTCCTCCTCTGTGTATACCTGCGTGGTTTCCACCACCTCCGTCCTCTCAGCGTCTCTCAGCGGCAGCAGGCGCAGCCCTGTCTCGGGGTCCTCCACGCAGCGCTCCAGCAGCTGCAGGTACGTGAGGTTCTCGTGCGTGTTGGGGTCGAAGAAGCCCTTGGTGTCATCGCTCGGGTCCGCCAGGACGCGGTTCATGTCCTCGTCAAAGTAGCCGCGCTGGTAGGCCACGTCCACGGGCAGCCGGTGGCTGTGCACGGGGTCGATGATGCCGCCCGTGGCGATCTGCGCCTCCAGCAGGCGGAGGCCGTGGTCCCTGAGGACTAGGCCCTTCTTCATGGCCTGGAAGAGGGAGATGGTGCTGCCCGAGTAGGGATCCTTATAGCCGGTGACAGCCTTCTCGGCCGACAGCAACTTCTCGTGCAGCTCGGGGCCCACAACACCTGCCTTCACAGCCTCATGGACGTACAGGCGCTGGTTCCGCACAGGGTCCACAAGGAAGCCGGTGGCCGCCTGCGCCTCGAGCAAGAGAGTGGCTGTGCTGGGCCGGAGCAGGCCTCGCCGCATGGCCTCGTAGATGGTCACCTTCTCCTTGGAGCTCTCCAGATAGATGCCGGCCAGGCACCCGCCGCCCTGCAGCAGTGTTCGCACGGAGCTCAATTCTGACAGGTCCTTCACCGAGGTCCTGCCATCCTTGAGCTGCTCAAATTGGGTGCTGCTGAGGACCCCAGAGGCCACAAGCTCGCTGGCCGGCACTGGGGCACGCAGGCCACTGAAGGACAGCCTCTCTCGCCGCACGGTCTCCACCTCCTCCACGATGGTGATGAGGATCTTGATGACTTTCTCCACGGTGACCGTGCCCGTCCGGAACTGGCGCACCAGCTCCTGTCTCTGCTCTGCCGTGAAGTACTCAGAGCTGAGCAGCTCCCACACTGTCACCGTCCTGCCCTTGAAGCTGCCCACAGGCACCTCCACAGGAGTCTTCTGGAAGGTCTCCTGGGCCTGCAGCTCGGAGCAGAGCCCCTCGCGCCGGGCCTGGGCGGCCTTCTCCGAGACCGGCAGCAGGCTCAGCCCCGTGAGCTGGTCGGGCCGGCACTGCTGCTGGAGCTGCCCATAGGTGACGGGCTCCTGCGAGGTAGGGTCGCAGTAGGTCCTGGCTTCTTTCCCGGGTGCTGACAGGATTCGGCGGGTCTCCTCGTCCAGGTAGCCCCGGGCACAGGCCACGTCCACGGGCACACGGTGGCTCTTGCTTGGGTCCACAATGCCACCAGTAGACAACTGGGCATCGAGCAGACGCAGGCCTTGCTCCCGGGGGATGAGGCCCTTCTTTAGGGCCTGGAACAGGGAGACGCTCTGCCCCGAGTAGGGGTCCTTGTAGCCTGTGACGGCCTTCTCGGCGGATAGCAGCTTCTCGTGCAGCTCAGGCCCCACCAGGCCGGCACGCACCGCCTCGTCCACAGTGAGCCGGGCGCTCGTGGCAGGGTCAATGACGTGGCCGGTGCCGGCCTGGGCCTCCAGGAGAGCCACAGCCGCCTCTGGAGGCAAGAGGTCTTTCTTCAGAGCCTCATAAATGCTCACCTTCTGGCCCGCCTCCTCCAGCCACACCCCGGCTATGACGCTGGCACCTCGCAGGGCCCGCCGCACGGCGTCCACGTCGGCCACCTCCCGCACGGAGCGCTCGCCCCGCTGTAGCTGACGGAGGAGATCGCGGTCTATGACCCCGCTCTCCAGCAGCTCCGCGGCGGGCACCAGGGCGCGCAGGCCCTCGAAGCAGAGCTGGCCTTTCTGCTCGTGCTCCTCCACCACCGTGATGACCATCTTGATGATCTTCTCCACCGTGACCTTGCCCGTGCGGAACTGCCGCAGGAGGTCCCGCCGCTGCTCTGCCGTGAAGTACTCAGAGTTGATGAGCTCCCAGATGGTCACCGTCCTGCCCTGGAACCTACCGAAGGGAGCGGACACGGTGGCCTTTTCGAACACGTCCCGGGCCTCGGAGTCTGTGTAGACCAGCTCACCACCCCTGGCAGCCTGATCCGTGAGCGGCAGGAGACGCAGCCCCGTCTCGGGGTCCTCCACGCAGCGCTCCAGGAGCTGCAGGTATGTGAGGTTCTCGTGCGTGTTGGGGTCGAAGAAGCCCTTGGTGTCGTCGCTCGGGTCCGCCAGGACGCGGTTCATGTCCTCGTCGAAGTAGCCGCGCCGGTAGGCCACGTCCACGGGCAGCCGGTGGCTGTGCACCGGGTCGATGATGCCGCCCGTGGCGATCTGCGCCTCCAGCAGGCGGAGGCCATGGTCACGGACAATGAGGTCCTTCTGCATGGCCTGGAAGAGGGAGATCTGCTCCCCCGTGTAGGGGTCGGTGTAGCCGGTGACGGCGCGCTCCGCGGACAGCAGCTGGTGGTGCAGCTCGGGGCCCACCACGCCCTCCTTCACCGCCTCCTGGACGGTCAAGCGCCGGTTGCGCACGGGGTCCAGGAGGAAGCCCGAGGCGGCCTGGGCCTCGAGCAGGATGAGAGCCGTGCCTGGGCTCAGCAGCTGCCTTTGGAGGGCCGCGTAGATGCTCAGCTTCTCGTCGGTGGGCTTCAGCAGCAGCCCGGCCACGCCGCTGCGGCCCTGCAGGTAGCGGCACACGTCCTCCCGCTGGGCGAGCTCGGCCACCGTCGTGTGGCCCTGGGCCAGCCGCTGTAGCTCCTCCGAGCTCAGGACTTCAACCTCCTGTAGCCGCTGGGCCGGCACCTTCCGCCGAAGGCCGTCAAACGCGAGCTCGGGCTCTGCCTCTGCAGCCGGGCCGTCGGGCGCGTCCCGGCCGTTGGGCAGGGCTTTGGCGGCCATGGCCTGCGCGGCGGCGATCTCCTCGGACTGCGCCTGCGCGGCGCGGTGCTCCTCCTCCAGGCGCTGCAGCCGCTCCCGCAGCCGCCGGTTCTCCTCCGCCAGCAACTCCTCCTGCTGCCGCCGCTGCTCCTGCAGCCGCTGGAGCTCCTCCTGCTGCCGCCGCGCGCCCTCCTCGGCCTCACGCTGCCGCTGCCGGGCCTCCTCCATGCTGGCCACCAGCTGCTGCTTCTCCTGCTCCATCTGCTGCCGCTGCCGCTGTTGCTCCTCGCGCAGCTTCTGCGCCTTGGCCACCTCGTCCTGAAAGAGCCGCTCCAGCTTGGCCTTCTCCTCCTCAACGAAGTGCTCGCGCTGCAGCAGGCGGTCCTTCTCGGACAGGAGGCTCTCCTGCAGGGCCCGCGTCTCCTGCAGTAGCTGCTCCTGCTGCACCACCTGCATCTGGGAAGGAGGGGAGGGGGCGGTCAGGGACGCCGGGGCCCGCCCAAGAGCAGCCCCCCTGCCCCGGGGCCCACCCACTTGCGAGTGGAGGGCAGGTCGGTACCTCCTCGGACTTGTGCTGGAGCAATGCGGCCTCCTCCTTGAGCTTCTCCTTCTCGCGCTCCAGCTCGGCGATGGCAGCCCGGAGGCGCTCCGCATCCTGGTCGCTCTGCTGCCGCTGGATCTCCAGTGTGTGCACCAGCGTCACCTTCTCCTGCGTGGCGAGCTCCGTGCGGTGCAGCTTCTCGCCGATCTCCTCCACCTGCTTGCGGAAGCGCTGGGCATCTTCCTCGGCGCGGGCCTGGGCCCGGCTCATCTCGGCCACGCGCATCTTGAGGCGCTCGGCCTCAGCGCTCATCTCCAGCTGCCGCTGCCGCTCGGCCTCCAGGGTGCGCTGGAAGCCCTGCGTCTCCTGCGCCAGCTGCTGCGCCATCTGCTCCTTGTCCTCCTGCAGCTGCCGGGCCTGCTCCTGGGCCAGCTCCTTCTGCTGCTGCAGCAGCTCCGCCTCCGCCTTCAGGCGTGTGGCCTCCTGCACCGCCTGCATCTTCTCCTTGAGCATCTTCTCGGCCAAGGCCCGCTGCTGCGCCAGGTCCTCCTCCGCCAGCTGCCGCAGCCGGGCTGCCTCCTGGGCTGCCACGCTCAGCCGCGCCGCCTCCTCCGCCACCTGCTTCATCTTCTCGGCCTCCTCCTGCAGGAAGCGCTGCGTGTTGTCCTTGTCGCGCAGAATGAGTGCACGGTTCTCCGCCTCGATGCGAGCCTTGAGCTTGCCCAGCTCCTCCATCTGCACGCGCACGGAGAAGAGCTCCTCCTCCACCTGGCTGCGCTGGCGGGCAGCCTCCGTCACCTCCGCCTTCAGCCGCTGCAGCTCCTCGTCCAGGATGCTCTTCTGGTGGTCGGTCTCCTCCAGCTGCAGCCGCAGCGCCGTCAACTCCTGCTCCACCTGCGCCTTCTGCCGCAGGGTCCGCTCCGCAAACTGCTTGTGCTTCTCCATCTCGGCGTCCGCCACCTGCTTCTGCTTCAGCGCCGCCTGCTCGGCCTGCGCCCGCCGCGCCGCCTCCTGCTCCGCGTCCTTGCGCAGCTTCTCCGCGGCGGCCTGTGCGCGCGCCCGGGCCTGCGCCTGCTCCTCCGCCGACTGCTTCAGCCGCTCCGCCTCCTCCACCTGCCGCCGCGACTGCGCCGCCTCCCGCTCCGCGTGCTCCCGCGCCTCCTCCGCCTCCTCCGCCGCCCGCCGCGCCGCCTCAGCCTCGGCGCGCAGCCGCTCCAGCTCGCTCTGCTCGTGCTGCAGCGTCTGCTGCAGCTCCTGCTCCTTCTGCTGCACCGCGAACGCGTGCGCCTTCTCCTCGGCCTGCAGCCGCTTCTGCGCCGCCTCCCGCGCCAGCTGCAACTGACGCGCCGACTCCTGCTCCGCGCGCTCGCGCAGCCGCCGCGCCTCCTCCACCTTGGCCTTGAGCCGCTCCACCTCCTCCAGCGCCGACTTGCGCTGCCGCGCGGCCTCCTCCTCAGCTGCCAGGCTCTTCTGCACGCGCTCCTCGGCCTCGCGGCGCCGCTGCTCCTCCTCGGCCGCCAGCTGCCGCTGCCGCGCAGCCTCCAGCTCAGCCTGTTCCTTGCTGCGCAGCGTGTCCTCGGCGTGGCTGCGGATGCGGCCCAGCTCCAGCTCCAGCTCCGCCTTCCCGGCGGCTGCCTTCTCAAAGCTCGCCTTGAGGGCCAGGATCTCCTCCTCCACCTGCCGCCGCTGCCGGACCGTGTCCTCCACCAGCCCCTTCTGCCGCTCCAGCTCGCTCTCTGACGCCTTGCGCAGCTGCGCCAGCCGCTCCTCGATGTCCGCCTTGTGCTGGGCCGCCTGCTCCTCCAGCCGCCGCCGTTGGAAGGCCTCGTCCTCCGCCAGCCGCCGCAGACGCTCGTTCTCTGCCTCCTTCTCCTTGAGCGCAATCTCCGCCTCGGTCTTGAGCCGCGTGGCCTCGCTGATGGCGGCCAGCTTCTCAGCCAGCACCCGCTCCGCCTCGGCCCGCTGCCGAGCGGCGTCCTCCTCGGCCAGCTGCCGCTGCCGCTTGGTCTCCTCCGCCAGGGCGCGCAGGCGGGCGGCCTCCTCGGCCAGCTCGCGGAACCGGCCGGCCTCGGCCTCCAGCCTCTGCTTGGACTTCTCGCTGGTGGAGCGCGACTCCTCCTCTGCGCGCGCCTTGCTGGCCAGCAGCACCTCCATCTCGGCCCGCACCTTGGCCAGCTCGGCCTCCAGCTCCTGGCGCTTCTGCGTTGCCGCGCCCGCCTCGCGCTGCAGCCGCGCCAGCTCCTCCTCCAGCAGCTGCCGCTGTTGCTCCCCCTGCTCCGTCTCGGCGCGCAGCCGGATCAGCTCCTGCTCCGCCACCAGGCGCTGCTGAGCGGTGCCCTCCGCCAGCTGCCGCTGCTTCTCCAGCTCCTGCTCCGCCAGCTCCCGCTGCCGCACGGCCTGCTCCTCCGCCTTGCCGCGGCGCCGGGCCTCGCGCTCCGCCTCCTCCTTCTGCTTCTCCGCCTCGGCCTGTGCCAGGCTCTTCTGCTGCGCCACCTCCTCCGCCTGGAGCCGCAGCCGCAGCGCCTCGTTGGCCTTCAGCCGCCAGCGCTCCAGCTCCTGCTCCGCCTCCTCCCGGGCACGCTCCGCCTCCGCCTGCTGCTGCGCGTGCCGCTCCGCCTCCTCCCGCAGCTGCGCCACGGCCACATGCTCCTCCTGCAGCGTGCGCTCCAGCTGCGCCGTCTTCTCGGCGAAGGAGGCCCGCTTGCTCTGCAGCTCTGCCTCTGCGCTGCGCTGCGCCGTCTCCAGGGCCACTTGCACCTGGCGGGCCCGTTCCGCCTCCGCCTGCCGCAGCCGCCGCTCCGCTTCCTCCGCCTGGAGCCGCAGCTCCTCCAGCGCCTGCACGGCCCGCTGTTTCTCCCGGGCCGCCTCCGCCTCCGCCTTCACGCGCAAGGCCAGCTCGGCCTCTGCCTGCCGCTTGCGCTGGCTCTCGTCCTGCACCTGCCGCCGCAGGCGCTCCGCCTCCTCCTGCGCCTGCCGCTTCTGCGCCTCCGCCTCCTCCGCCCTCGCACGCAAGGCCTGCAGCTCGCCCTCAGCCCCGCCGCGCTGGCGCTCGGTGGTCTCCAGCTGCAGGCGCACCACGCGGATCTCCTCCTCGATGCGCAGCCGGCTGCGCTCGGCCGCCTCCACCTGCCGGGCCTTGGCCTGGATCTCCGCCTCTGAGCTCTCCCGTAAGTGCTGCAGCTCCTCCTGAATGCTCCGCTTCTGCTGCTGTGCGTCCACCGCGGCTTCCTCCCGCCGTGCCACCTCCTCCTGCATGCGCCGCTGCAGCTCCTGTGCCTCGCGCTCCGCCTGCGCCTTGGCCTGGGCGTGGGCCTCGGCCAACTGCCGCTGCTTCTCCAGCGCGGCCTCCACCTCCGCCAGCCGCTCCCGCTCCTCTGCCCGCTGCTGCTCCGCCAGCCTCTGCGGCCATGGCAGAGAGGAAAGAACCAGAGACAGCGGTGAGCACACAGCGGGCCGCCGGGCGCAGCACAGGACGCGGCACCACCACAGTTCACTCCGACAGCGCGGGGGGCGGGGGGGGGGGGGGTCGAGGAAGGACGGAGGTCACAGCCCGGTCACAGCCCGGTGGAAGGAGACAGCGTGCACCCGCCCAGGGCACTCAGGGCAGAGAGCGCAGCCTGGCCCCACCGTGCTCACCAGCCTGGGGAGGGAGGCCCAGGCGTCCTCCCCTCTTCCCGCAGACAGGCCATGGAGACAGACGGACAGGGGGAGAGAGAGAGAGAGAGAGAGCAAAGCAGGAAGTTCGAAGGGCCTGCGGGCCGCGCCCACCACATGGCCCTGCCCGAGACCCGCTGAACACCAGCTGGCCTCGCTCTCGCCAGAGGGCCCCTGTCCCTGACCCAGGCCGGCTCCTGCAGCCCTTTGGGGCTGGGAGGAGCAGGGCAGCTGGTGCGACAGAGTAGTCCCGAGGGACTGCAGGCCTGCAGAGAGGAGGTGGGGTAGGCTAGACGATGTATCCACCAGGCAGCAGGAGGAACAGGAGAGGGAGCCACTGGGACCCTCCCTCCCCAGCCCCCATGATGTCACACTCCCCAGCTCTTAGAGCAAGTGGCCGAGCACAGAGGCCGCACAGAATCCCAAGGAGGAACACACACGCGCGCACACACGCACACACACGCACACAGAGCCAGGAGAACACCTGGTGGGGGGGCACGTGCCAACAGAGGAGGGGGACCAGCCACCGTGGGGAGAGAGCCAGGCCAAGGTGGGGCAGGCCGTGCTGCAGGGGAGGGTGTTGGTGGGAGGGGAGGGGGTTGGCAGGAGGGGAGGGGACAGAGCTGAACTACGTGGTCTCACATGGGTTTCTAGAGCAGCATCTGGGGAAGGGGGCGGGAGGACGGCACTCCCATCCCCCAGGCCCTACCTCCTCCTCCTCCATGCGGCGCAGAGTTTCACTGATGAACTTGATGTACTGACTGGTGAGGGTGGTCAGCTCGCTGTATCTCGTGCGCAGGTCTACGTACTGGGGGAGAGGGGCCAGCCAGGGTCAGGCCTGCCCCCAGGCCACGGGTCCAGGCAGCCCACCCAGCCCCACCAGCCCCACCCCCGGCCCCACCTCCTGGATGACACTCTCAGAGCCGGACTGGACCTTGGGCTTCTTGGCCGGGGAGGCCACCGGCTCCAGCTGTGCCTTGTACGTGACCAGCTGTAGCTCATAGTCCTGTGAAGACACGAGAGTCGGCCACCAGCTTCCTGCTCCCCTCCCGCTGCGCCTGACCGTGCCTTGGGCTTCTGCCAGGGTGGCCTGCACTCGAGGCACCTCCTCTGCGGAGCCTCACCTTGATAGCGTTGATGTACTGCTTCGCCAGGCGCTGGCACTCCTCCACCTTCTCCCCGTGCTGCTCGATCTCCTCCAGCAGGGCCTGGGAGGGGAGGGCGGTCAGCAGCCACGGGCGCCCCCCGCGCCCCCTACCCCAGCCCCGATCAGCCCACACCCACCTTCTCCTGCCGCAGCTGCTCCCGCACCGCCTGGCTGTTGGCCAGAGGCACGGCCTGGATCTGCTCCTGCCGCTGCTTGGCGTCCCGCAGCCAGGCGTCCAGCGGGTCCGCGCTCTCGCGGTAGTAGCGCAGCTGCCGGCCCAGCTGCTCCAGCTCACGCAGCCGTACGTCGGTCTGGCTCAGCACGGCCTGCCAGCGCTCCAGCAGCGGTGCGACCCGCTCGCGCCAGCGCTCCACCTCCACGTCCCGCTCGCCGTGCTGCCGCTGCAGCCGCTCGCCCACTGCCTGCGCCCCCCGCAGCTCGTCCCTCAGGGCGTCGAACACGGGCTGCTGTGCTTCCGCCTGGCCCCTGAGCTTCTGCAGAGGGGCGGGCGTGGTCTCAGCCCGGGGCCCCGCCTCTGGCCCCCAGGGCACAGCCCACTCCAGCCTCCCCGCAAGGCCCCGGCCCCACCCCTGCCCCACCTTCAGCGCAGCCTTGGTGGCCTCCAGCTCGGGGAGGGTGGCGGGCACGGCCTGGGCCTCCTTGAGCTGCTCCTCGTGGGCCCTGAGCACCTCCTCAGCGCCCTGCGTGCTGCGGATCACCAGACTGATGGTCTTGAGCCTGCGGGGAGGGGGGGCTCAGCACCGGGGCTCGCAGGGCTCGCACCAGTCCCCGCGCAGCGGAACCACAGGACTCCTGTGGTCATAGGTGTCCGCAAGAGGAACAGAGGCCTCGGGGAGAGGGTGGCTGGGGCGCTCTGGGACCCAGGGACACGCCAGCTCCGACTGAGTCCTGGAGACAGCTGTGCTGTCCAGAGAAAGCCCTGGGCCCTGGGAGAAGCTCTCAGCCTTCCAGGTCCAAAATTGGGTAAGGGGTGACACCACGTACCACATGGTGACGTTTCTGACCTAGCTGCCTTTGTGCAGAAAAAATTAGTAACACTTGGATGTGCTATTCACGACACAGACGTTACAGAAGGACCACGGGCCCTGGGAGCCAGTCCGTGATAAGACGGAGGGAAGGTGTAGAGAACGGCACGCCACCCTTCCCAGAGGTCAGAGCCATGTGAAGTCCACGCGGCAGCGGGTCGCAAGGGGTCGGCAGAGGAAGGGGCCTGGAAGGGCTGCATTTCCCCAGAGATGCAAGAGCGAGTGCAGACTGGGGGGATGGACTGCAGCCTCCAGAAAGACCTCAGCCTCAGGCCCACTCCCCCCTGCGCCCCACCTGCATGCCCTCTGCAGCTCCTCGTCCCCACCCTGCACCAAGACTGGCGCCGAACCCTGGCCGAGCCCCCTGTCTGAACCTCACTGGTCACAGGCCACCTCCTCTTCCTCCCCCGGCTCCTGCTCGGTCTTCCCCCGCCTGCACACCCGCAGTCCCATACCTCAGTGAGCCCCCTTCCCACGTCAGGTCACCAAGAACCCCCACCTTTGGGACACATCAGGGCTGTGCCCTCTGGCCACATCCACACCCACCATCCTGGTCCACACTGCCTCTCGGCCCGAATGCTCAGCAGACCCTTCCTCCTGGCCCCCATCCATCAGCCTGTCCTCCGCCAGCACACGGCGCTCAGACCCCCCTCTGCCCAGAACCCTCCCACCCTCGCAGCTCCCTGCCACCCACAGGCTCACTCACTTCTCCAGGTAGATGGCAGACAGGCTGCGGACCTGCTCCAGCTTGCCCAGGGTGAGCTCCAGCTCCGAGCGCAGAGTGGGGGCAGCAGGGGATGGCTCCGGCAGGGCCAGGACCTTCTCAGCCTCGGCGGACAGCCGGGCGACCCCCTTGCCCAGCCCCTCCACCTCTACCTGTGCTTTCTGGGGAGAAACCGAGCAGGGCATGAGCTGACTTGGGGACCCCCGCACCCAGCACCCGGGGAAGGCTGGGGAGGGCAGGGTGGGAGGGGCAGGGGCCTGCCTGTTGCTCGGCGATGCGCTGGGCGCATTCCCGCGCAGGGTCCTCGTCCAGCGGCAGTCGCAGGCGGTGCACGGTGCGGGTCTCGCAGGCCTCCAGCTGTAGCCGGATGTCCTTCAGCTCTGAGATGCATCGTTGGCAGCGGGACTCCTCCTGTGCGCCTGGGGACGCAGCTGCTCGTGGGCCTGCCCGGCCTGCCCCCCCCAGCCCCCCACCCTGTGCACCCCAGCCCCGCAGCTCTGCGGCCGCCTACCTTGCTCCGCACTCTGCACCAGCTGCTGGTAATGGCGGCTGCAGGAGCCGTAGTCACGCTCGGCCTGGAGCCGGTCCTCGGGCCCAAAGCTGCCGGCGTCCTGACTGTCCCGCAGGAAGGCCTGGTAGTGCAGCTCTAGGCTGCGCAGGGCTTGCCGCTGCTCCTCTGGTTTCAGCGTCCGGAACTGTGGGCGGCACCGGGGACTGAGCATGGGCAAGGGGCACCCGGCCCGCGAGACGCCTCCCTCCCTTGCCCTGCCCCACACGGCCCCATGGGTGACTCCTACCGTGACCAGGGACCAGGAGCGGATGAGCTGCAGGTCGCGGCTGAGGCTCTGCCATGCCAGCAGACTCTTCATGTCCACGTGCAGCTGGTGCCACAGGGTGACCAGGGCCTGGTGCTGGGCCTCCAGCCTGCGGGTCAGTGCGCGGTCAGAGCTGTGGGGGCGCCCGCCAAGGGCCACCCACCGCAGCTGCCAGCCCTCCGCCGACCCACCTGGTGACAGCCTCCTGGGCCTCCTGGTTGGGCGGGGGCACAAGGAAGCACACGGAAGGCACGGCGGCCTCGCTGCCGGAGCTGCTGAGCACCTTCCAGTGGGACGGCTGCGCGGGGCCCAGCAGCTGACAGTCATCGCCCTTGTGCACGGTCACCTGCGGGAGCCGGAGTGGTCACAGAGCGGCCGTGCGGCCCCCCACTGGGCCCCGCGCAGGGTGCCCTCCACCTGGCCCTCACCTCCATCTGCTTGTAGTCACATGCGGCCAGCAGCGGCACGCGGCCCCGCATGGGCTGCGTGAGGTTTCGGGGCCTCAGCTGCACAATGGCCTTGGCCCGCTTAGCCAGGCCCGAGAGGTGTGCCCTGTACTCGTTCAGCTGGTCCTTCTCATCCTGCCAGGGAGAGAAGGCTCAGAGACTACAGTCCAGGAGGCAAGACCAGGGCAGCAACCCAGGGCTCGGCCCCCAACACATCCCGCTGACCCTCCTTTCTTCCCGGCCGGAACTCTGCACCCCTCCCTCCCCTAGGGCCCCACGCTGTGCCCTCCAAGAGAGCAGCCCCAGCCACGCCTGGCCACACAATGTCTTCCCCCCACTGAAGGTCATCCACTCCTCCCATCTCGCTCCTCCACGGGTCCAAAGCCCGCCGAGGACTGTCCGAGGCTGCGGTCAGTCTACCCTGGAACCGCCCGGGTCTCTTGTGCCTCTGCCCGAAGAACCCCAGCTTCTGCTCCCAGAGGCCCCCAGCCGGCAGGACTGTCCAGTGTCCTTCCCCACCTCCCACCAAGCCCGCCCCTGCCCCAGGGCACATGGGCGCAAGACCCAGATGCCTCTCTGCCAGCTGACCATGCCAGCGGCAGGGTGGCTGACCAGGTCTCTGCTCGCTCTGGAGGCTCAGGTGACGGGGAGCTCACGTTGCTCTAGCTGCCACCCCGCCACTACTCCAGGACCCAGCACTAACCTCTGAGTGCCCCCACACCCCCGTCCCGTGCTGTGACCGACCCCCCTCTGGTCTTCCCCCCCGGCACCCTGGCCCCTCCCACTGCTGCACGCCCACCCCCACAGGGACCCTCACAAAGCAGCCGCGCAGCACAGACTCTGAGCCAGTCTCTCCGGGCTCCTGGGAGGACCCACACTCCCCCCACGGCCACAGCTGCCTCCGCCAGGCCATTGCATCCCGGAAGGGGACAGCCACCTGCCCTCACGGCTCCAGGCCCCGCAGCCCCACTCATCCCTGCAGAGCCCCGGGCCAGCCGAGGCCTGTGCTCCCTCACCTGGGCGTCCTGCAGCAGGTCCTCCAGGCGCGTGACGGTGACTGAGCGGTCACAGGTGTACTTCCTGCGCAGCGTCTCCTGCAGCTTCCGGAGCTGCTCCTCGGTCTCCCGCACGTCTGAGAAGAACTGGGAAGAAAAGTGGGTCACACGGGGCTCAGGGGCCCCCGGCTGCAGAGGATTCTGATGCGAGCCCCGCAGGATCGCGCCAACCCTGCTTCACCCCCTGCAAACGGACACGGGGAGGGGCCCTGCACCCACTGCCGTGGTCTGGGGCCCCTCAGGGACGCCACAGCTGACCCAGGAGGAGCCCATTCTCACCTGGAAGTAGGCCGTGTTCTCCTTCAGGTGCGTCTCGATGCAGCAACACAGCTGCAGCATCCAGCTCCACTGGGTCTGCAGGGCCGCCTGGAAGGACTGCACACCCCCATGCCCCCTCAGGCTCCCGCCCGGCCGCGGCCATCCCCCACGGGCTGCCCGCCCCCCATGGCCGCCGGGGTCCCCAGGGCGGTCCCCCATGGCCTGCCCACCCCACCCCATACCCATGAGGGGCCCTGGCCCACCCCACCTCCACTGTGGGCCGAGCAGGGTGCCCCTCCCGTAGCAGCCGGTCCCCGGTGCTCTGAATCTCCTTGATTTTCTTCTCCCGAAGCTCCAGCTCACGCATCAGGGCCTGACATGGAGACAGAGGGCTCAGGAATGGTGTCGGGCCCACGCCAGGGTCCACCAGTCTCCCATAAGCGTCCCCCCACCAGCCAGCACCCAGGGACCCCACAGGGGCAGGACGGTCCTGGAAGATTCCAGAAAGAGGCCTCACCGAGTAGCTCTCCTTCTTGGCGGCCATGTTGGAGTTGTGCTCTCCCCAGTCGAAGCCCACCTCCTCCTCCTCCTTCTCACTGAGCCACATCAGCTCCTTGGTGGCCGCCGCCACAAAGCCATGCAGGCTCTCCAGCCAGCGGAGACGGGCCTTGGAGGAGTTCTGCAGGGCGGCGGGAGCCCGTCAGCGGGTCCCGCGTCTGTCCGGCCTTCCGGTCCCGCCGGCCCCGCCCCCAGCCGCAGCCGGCACTCACCAGGAGCTTGGCGTACTGCAGGTCCAGCCGGCCCAGGCAGTCTCTGTAGGCGCTGCGGGGGGCCGGGGCGAGCTGGCCCTGCGGGAGACAGACATGGTGACACTTACCGCAGCCAGGACCCGCACCCCCCAGCCTGACTGCCCGCCTCCAGGCGCCCGCGCACCTCATCCGCTCGCGCCCGCTCAATCTTGGCGCGGAACTCCTCGACGGACTGGTGCAGGCCACGGTGGCTGCCCAGCTGGGCCTCCACACTGGGCAGGTCCCCGCCCCACTCCGCACTGTCCACCCGCCGCTGGTTCTCCTCCACCCAGGCCAGTAAGTCCTGCAAGTAGCGCAGCGTGACGTCCTCCAGCTCGGGGTGCCTCTGCGTGGTCTGCACCGACACCGGGGTCACGGGCGCCGCTACACCCGCCTTCAGCCGGAGGTTGTACTCAGTCCGGATGGCCACCAGGCGCTCGTGCAGGCGGTACACCCTGGCGGCAAAGGGGCCGCGGAGGGATGAGCCGGCCGCCAGAGCATCAGGGACGCCCCCACCCCGGCGAGGGGCGCAGCCCACCTGCGGTACATCTGCTCCCCCTGCGGGTGCCGCCCATCCTTGAGTGTCTGCACATCATTGAATAGCAGGCGGATCATGCCGTCGGCCTTGTCCAGGTCACGCTCCACCTCGGCCGCCCGCTGGGGTGCCTTGCCTGCAGCCAGCAGCCGTACGTCCTGCAGGGCATCCCCAGCACTTAGGGCCTGCGGGCAGGTGGCCTCCTGGGGTCCCGATACGCCCTCCCGGCCAGGCTGCCAGCCCCCGGCTCTCTGCGGGAATGGTGCTGACCCCCAGGGCTCCCTCCACATGGTCCCGGGCCCCATCCGCCTCCACAAGCTCCAGCCCAGGCTCACAGCCCCAACCCCACTGGGCCCCATGAGTGTGGGGCCCTCCCCGCCAGCTCCTCTGGGCAGCAGGCCTCCCAGGCCTGGCACCGAGCTCGGTGGCCTCTTGTATGTCCTGCTCAGCGCCCGGAAACCAGCTCTGCCCAAAGGGAGCGATCAGAGTTGGCAGCGCCCCAGGGGAGGAGCTGGGGCTGCTCTCCACCCACTGGCCACAGGGCGTGGCAGGCTCCCCACTCTTCCTGCCTCCCTCCTGCCCCCCACCTCCCCTCCCTGCCCTCACCGACTGCAGCAGGGCGTCAGCGTGGTTCAGCTGCTCCTCGCACAGCCCGGCCTCCATCTGCAGTTTGCTCACAATGCGCTGAAGACACTCCAGCCTGCAGCGCCCCGGGGAGCCGCCGTGAGTGGGGTCCCCCCGCCAGGCTCCAGGACGTACACCCCTCCTGCCACGGGCCTCCCTGCCGCCCGCGGCCCACAGCAGAGCTGGCCCCAGTGTGGGATTCCCAGTTTCCTCCCCAGGCAGTGACTCACCCTTGGGTGGCTCCCCTCTACCCCCGCCGGCCGCGGCCCCACCCCCCAGCTGCCTCCCCCAGCCCTGCCCCCGCCCACCTCTCAAACTCGCCACGGAGCTGCTTCTCCCGCTCCAGGATGGCCATGTGCAGCTTGCCCCACTCCTTCTCCACGTCCAGCGGGTGGTAGCCGGGGGGCACCTTGAGCTGGCCCACTTGCACCGCACCCTGTGGGCGGGGCCCGAGCTCAGGGGGGTAGGGGCCGAGCCTCCTAGGACCCCCCAGCCTGCCCACCCTGGAACAGCTCTAGTCCCAACAGCTCAGCCATGAGGCCCTGCCCTCCCTGCTGAAGAGGGCCTCACTCCCGCCGGCACTGCCCCCGTTCCCCCCGCCCCGGTCCAGGACACCCCTCACCTCCAGGGACTGGAAGATGCCCTTGGAGCGGTTCTTATCCGCCTCCTTGGCCGGAAGCTCCGTCTCCTTAAACTTCAGGAACTGGCACCACAAGGTCTGTGGAGAAGCATGTATTGAGCTGCCTGCCTGGGCCACACCGGGCCAGGAACGGGGGTGGGAGGCCAGGCCCACCTCTATCTCCTCGAAGCTGGAGGGGAACCGGCGCTCCTCGAAGGCCGCGGTGTGGTGGCGGATCCACTGCAGCAGCAGCAGCACGAGCTCCCGGTACTCCTGCCAGCGCAGCTGCAGCTCCTGTGGCCGGGGACGGGGGGAGCCGTGAGGCGCAGCCAGCCCCCCGGCCTGGGAACACCCCCCCCGCCCGCCCCCGCCCACCAGTCACCACTCACGTTGGCCTTCACGCCGTCCTGCACGTCAGGCACCCGCGGCATGGCGTCGTACAGGGACGAGACGTAGGTGATGATGGACTTCTCGTCGGGCTGTGGGACGTCCACGTCTGCAGGGAAGGGACCAACATCAGAGGGGACCCAGCAAGGGGCAGTGGAGGGGCAGGGGGCGGAGGACAGGGCACACACCCTCAGGGTCCAGGAGCCGTGTCACCCCCAGGTCCCGCTCTGCCACGGAGAAGGCCTGGTCCAGGTTCTCCAGGTTGGTCTGACGAAACACCTTGTTCATGTCAATGAGCATGGGCCTGTGGGCAGAGGGGCAGGGGGGCTGTGAGGCCCACGGGGCAGGGTACTCACCCTGAAAACGACCCCCCCACCTCTCTAGTGCCCAGTACTGCCTGCCTACGTGGCCTTGCCCCTGGAGCTCAAGGAGCCTGCACTGGCACAGAGGCTGGGACACACCAAGCAGAGGCTCCTCGCCTGCGGATGGTTCCTGCGGCTGCCCTGGCCCCCAGGCCTCAGGTTCTGGGCTGGGGCAAAGGTCCACTGAGAGCCATTCCCACTGTGGTCTGGCCACCCTGGCCCCTTCTGGGGCGTGCACGTGGGGCTGAGGCCCCGGCTCTGAGAGCTGTCAGCTCACTCGCCATCTGGCTCAAGGAAGCCAGTTAAGCCTCAGAAAGGCTCCGGGCAGAGGCGGGCCGTCGGGGGGCTGGGCCTCCTGCACCCTTCCAGAGGGCTGGGCTGGCACCGGCACACAGCCCCCCGGGGCAGCGGGTTCCCGTCGCAGCAGATGCCCCTCCTGCCATGGCCCCTGCCCCAGCTTGCTTACAGTCGCCCAGCTGAGGTGCTCTGGGGCACCCCAGGCCACATACTTGTGCCGGTGAATGATGGCATTGAAGAGGCGGCCATCCCGCCAGCTGGAGGTGAAGTTGTCGCAGCGCAGGCCTTGGTAGCCCTCCACCATGCGCTGGGACCACAGCAGCAGCTTCTCCTTGGCCGTCATGTCCTCGGACTGTCCGCTCACCTGGATGTCGGAGATCTGCCCCGCGCGGCGGGCCAGCAGCACTCAGCCATAGCCACGCACCCCGCCTGGCACCCACGGCGCTTATCTGAGTCCATGCGAGCACGCGGGCCCCACGGGAGCCCCCAGACCAGCGGAGGCAGGGGGAGACCTCCAGGTTCCCTCCCCCATCAGCGCCACAGCCCAGGCTGCTTTCGCCGGGCTACCCTGGAATAAGTCAAGAGTCCCCAGGCCCTGCCACCGTCACAGGGTGGGTACCATGGATGCCTCCCTGAGCTGCTGGAGGCCGGGCCCTAGGAGGGCAGCCGTAGGCACCACGGCCGGCCCAGAAGCCGCAGGCCCAGGAAAGGTGGTCCCAGTGGGGATAGGGCCCAGGTCAGTCCCCCTGCTCCCCGAGACTCCAGAATGGGGGTGGGGTCTCTGGGGGATGGGCACGGTCCGGGGGGCGGCCTGTCTGTCAGCCTGCCAGCCTGTGTGACTCAGCTGCCGTGCCACCAGGCTCTGCCTGCTCAGCTCCTAGATTTGTGGCTTCCTGAATGGCTGGGGCTGGCAGTGGGTGAGTCAGCCAGTGCAGCGGGTGCTTCTCCAAAACCCTCCCGGGGCAGGAGGCCGCACGATGCACAGAGAACACATTCCTCTGCAGGGAGGTTCTTCGGCCCTGCCCAGCCCGGGCCAGAGGGCACAGCACAGAAAGGCCCCAGAGAGAGCCCAGAGCCCTCAGGCCACGGGGCTAGCTCAGGGCGCGGGCGCTGTCTGGGGCTGGGCTTGGGGCTGGCAGGAAGGTGCCAGGACGCCAAGGGCCCTGGCTCCTGGGCCACACCCCCCCTTGGCCGCCCGGCCAGCCCCCAGACTACCTGGAAGTGCAAGATGATGGTCCAGATGAGGCCCAGGGTCAGCTTGGGGTTGCCGTCGGCAATGTCATCGTTCCTGATGTTGACCAGCTTCACCTGCACGCAACACCCACAGCCAACTGTCGGCCGGCCGGGGAGGGGGCTCCCGGCCAGGGGAGGGGGCTCCCGGCCGGGGAAGGGGCTCGCGGCCGTGCCAGCCAAGTGGCCTCACCTGCCGGTGTCGCAGGTAGTCCAAGGCAATCTGGACGTTCTGCAGCTTGTGGAAGCGCATCCTCCCCTTCTCCCGGGGCTGCGGGAATAGGCCCGGCCGGTCAGAACCCCAGGGCAGGGCACGGTCCCACCTCCAGCTGCAGCCCCCTGCCTGCCCTCAGAACCGCCAGCGCAACTGCGGGAACGGAACCGACCAAGGGTCTTCCCCAGCGGGCAGCAGCCCTTCCCATGTCCCCGTGTCACCCTCCCCAGCTAGAAAAGGGGGACCGGTGGCCCAGAGACCAGACCCGGCAGGGGCTTTGGAAGTCCAGGAGCCAGGCCCAGGCTGTGGGAAGGAAGGAAGGGAGGAGACAATAGCCAGGAAGCTGCGGGCGGAGGGCAGTGGCACTGGGGGCAGGGTCCTCCTGGACAGCGGCAGCAGCCCCGGTGGGTCCCAATCCCAGCCCCGGCACCGCCACAGGCAGGACACCGGGCAGCTGGATACAGAGCCATCTGCCTGCCCAAGCGCCAGGCACAGGTGGGTCCAGATGGGCCACCAGCCCCAGGTGAGCCGGGCTCCCGGTCTTGGGGAGCCCACGCGCTGCCTCAGCCAGCACGCACAACCACTCACTCACCAGGCGCGAGCTCCTGATTACGTCCCGCTCTCTTGGCTGCCCCGCCAGAGCAGGGCATAGGATAAAGGGCAGAGGCCAAGGTTCACAGTCCAAGCAGCAGAGAAACCAAAGCAGAGCAGAGCGTGAGGTTACAGAGAGCAGCTGGGCCGCGAGCCCACGGCATGGGGAACGGGCCACACTCCCAGGCTGGGCCCAACGCTCCAGGCCGGGAGACCCAGGAGGGGCCGAGGCCAGGCTAGATGTGGAGTGGGCATGTGGGAAAGGCCCCAAGAGAGGAAGGCAGGCAGGGGTGTCCGGGTGAGAGGCAGGCGGGGCCCCCGGGGGGGCAGGCGGGCAGGTACACGCACCAGGCTGTCCCCGGAGAGCACCTCCAGCAGGGAGATGAGGTTGTGGCCATCACGGAGGTCTTCATACAGGTCACTGATGTGTCTCTGGGCCTGTGGGGACAGCGGTACTGGGCTGCTACACAGCTGCCACCAGGCCCTGGCGGAGGGGGGACAGGCCCTGACCCCAGAATGTGCCCCGCCCCCACCGAGGCACCTACCTCTGCCCTCCAGTGCTACGAGGAGAGCAGGAGAGGCCGGAGGAGGAGGAGGAAGAGGAGGAGAAGGAAGAGAGGGGAGACAGGAGGCAGGAGCAGGAGCGGCGTGGGGGAGGCACGGAGAGAGAGAATAACAGGTTTCAGAGAGGAAAGGTGAGCCCTGGCCAACAGTGAGAGCAGCCCTTGTTCCAGCCATAGGACCAGGGGCGCCCTCCTCCACCCCATGACCCTGCACACACATGCACACACGTGTCCACACGCCACCAACCTTGATGAGGTGTTTGTTGACCCACTTGGTGAAGGTTTTCTTCTGCACACGATCCCGTTCATCTGGAAGAAACAAAACCAGGTGACCTAAGGCCTGGGAGCAGCCGCAGGGGCCCCCAGGAGGCGACCACCAGGCAGACACAGTGGGCGGCACCTGAAGAGGGTCTCAGAATCCCAGAGACCCAGCAGCCTCCCACGCGCGGGGGCTCTGGTGCTGGGCAGGCAAGCAGCCTCCGCTCAATCCCCTATTGTCTCTCTCTGGAGATGGGAGGGTCCAGAGCTGGCAGCCACTCTCTAGGCCCACAGAGTCCAAGTCCCAGCTACCCCACCCCCACACACACTGCCTTAGAGACCTGGGCAGAAAGGTTCCCACTCAGGACCCAGGGCAGGGGCGGATGAGCGGAATGCTGTACCCTCCCAACATGGCAGCCGGCTTCCCCAGGGCCCAGGGAGCCCCCACCCACCACGGCCCTATAATCAAGATCCAGAGCCAATACAGGCCAGCCCTCTCCATGTTGGGCACCAGTGGCTGCCCACGCCCCACCCCCACCCCAGCTCTGCACTGGGGCCAGGGTGTGTCACAGAGGCCCCGGGGGCCCTAGCTGGTCTCAGACTCTGTCCCGGTTCAGGGTCCCCACCCCCGCCGGGTGCCAGCCTTCCTGCGGCAGGAAGTGGACCTGCCCAGCAGGTTGCCCACTACCTTTCTTGCCCTCCGAGGCCCTGAGCACAGCCAGGTAGAGGTTATCCTCCGAGCTGGTTCTCTTGCGGCCCAGGCCCTCAGGCTCCGGCACCCGCAGCCGGTGCTGAGACATGGTGCCGCCCCACCCCTCTGGCGCTTGGTCCCGAGGCCCCCCGCGCTGAGCTCCGGCCCTCGTGGCACACAGGCGGCTGGAGGCTGGCGCTGCACAGGACCCGTGGGCTCGCTCGGCTCCAGGCAGAGCTGGTGTGGCCGCTCCCTGCCTGCCGGAGGCCTTCGTGCCGCTGTCCCCGCCCCGAGCCCCACCCCACCCTGCCCACGCCCCTCCCCCCCCAGCGGGAAGGAGGAAGGTGGCCCCTCCCCCACGGCCACACCCAGGGCCCCACAGAAACAGGAAACCCAGGGGTTTCCTCACCCACCGGCTGCCACAGTCCCAGAGGGACACCCAGGGATTTGAGGGGGCCTGGCATGCTGCTCCACACCTCCTGCTGCCCCACACTCCAGCCCCCCAGCCACCCCACGGGTCACCCTGCCACAGGGAGGGGTGCCTGAGTGTGGCTGGGCCCAGGGTGCCCCCCAAGGCCACACCTCCCTTCAGGGCTTCAGCCCAGGTCCACCCCTCAGCCTGCCCACCCTGTCAGCTGGGACCCCAAGCTGAGGGACCCCAAGCTGGGGGGATGAGCTGACCGCCTCTTTCTTGCAGCACTATAGATCACACCCTTGGGCCCTATTTCTGTGGCCTCCACCCCCTGCTAGGCCCCACGATGCCCCAGCTCAAGAGCCACTATGGTCCCGTGTCAGCCGGGCCCTTCTGAGCTGCCCACCAGGCACATCCTGGAGCAGTGCCCCCTGACCAGAGGCACAGCACAGCGGGCTCATAGCTGAGCGTTGACTCATCAGGCAGCACCGCCCAGCCCCAATCTGCAGGAACTCGGCCTGAGTTAGGGGGAGGAGGGGTGCAGGGGGCACTGGGGAGCGGGGGGAAGGGGGCACCAGTGAGTCAGGGTCCGGGAGGGGACCCGAGTGACTCACAGGAGAGGAAACCACACCTGGGGGCTGTTTGCGGTCGGGCGGGGCTCACAGAGAGCAGCTGTTCGGGGCTGTAAAGGGAGGCGGAGTGAAGGGTGCCCGGGTGCAGCCTGGCTTCCTCAGGTCTGGACAGACCCGCCTATGGCCAGCACTCCCGCCCCAGCCGCCCAAACAGCCACAAGAATTTTCCAGTCAGAGCATCTGGCTTGATGCGATCCAGCTGCGAGCGGAGCCCCCCCTACCCCGAGCCTCGCGGCCAGGGTTCCAGGAAAAGCTCACCCCACCCCGTCCGTGCTGCCCCTCTGCGGCCACAGGAGGGCGCCCAAACACCATGGGGTAAAGGGGGCGCCTGCCAGGAGGAGCTGGTAACACCCCACCGCCCCCCATGTCTAAGTGACACAGCCAGATCCTCAGGCTTGGAGCCCCGGCTCTGCACCTGGCTCCAGACGCAGGAGGAGGTCCAGCTCCACACTCCCCACCCCCCATGCAGAGCCCGGGGCAACGAGGTGGCCTGGGGAGGCAGTCTCCACAACCCCACCAGACATCAGCTCTCCACGTTCCCGAAGGCCTCCCAAATCTGGCTCCCAATACACCCACCTGCCCCCTCCCAAGGTTTGGAGTGGGCAGAAATGCCTCTTCAGAGGACCCCTTGCCCTAGCAGCCACCCGGAGTTCCAGAAGCCTAGACTGAGCACGTGCAACGAGCAGCCACTGGGCAAGTCCAGCACGAGCGGGGAGGCGGGGTCCCTGCCGGCAAGGGTGCGGGTGTCATTCTGGGGAAGGTCCCTGGGAATGGGCCAGGAGGTGCGAGCAGGGAATTCTAGGTCAAACAGGACCCAGGAGCCAGGGCCTGAAGTCTGACACTGGCGTGAGCCCCCACCCCCAGCCCCAGCCCAAGCTCCTTCTCCAGCTTTCTGCCACTGGGGGTCTCCAAGGATGCTGCGGTGGGTGGGCAGCCCCAGCACCTGCTCCCCCAGGGAAGCTCTCCTGCCTCTGAGCTCCCCCTTTCCCTCCACCTCCAAAGCCCTTTCTTCCCAGCCCTGCCTGCCCCTGGCTACCCTCCCCCATCACATTCAGACCCTCAAACCAAGAGGCAAGCCCTCCCAGGCTGGCTCAGCCTGCGTGCCCTCCCCTAGGCACACCAGCCTCCCAACACTGCCGGCCTCAGCAGTCCCCCTCCCCAGCAGGGGCACTCCCGCCTTGTACTGTCCAGAACAGCAGATCTTCTGCCGCCAGCCGGGGTCCCCCCGAGCCGCCCACGCCCCTTTCAGGGGTATCATCGCCCCTTTGTTCAGATGTAGAAACTCAGGCTGGAGATCCCACAGCTAATGAAGACGCTCCTGGGACCGGAAAGCTCCGGACGGAGGGTATAGCCCGCTGGCCAAGGAGAGCCCCAAGGCCGCAGAGGGCCTGGAGCGCCGCCGCCGCGCCTCCCTCCCGCCCTCCCCCGGCGTCCCGACTGCCCACGGCCTGGTGCCCAACGCAGAAGGAAACCGCGGCCGAAGCCCAGGCCGGCCCCGCCCACCTTCCCAACCCCGGCCTCCAGATAAGGAACAGATGGGCCCGAGGGGACCGAGCTCGCTGCGGTCCTTCCCAGGTGTTTCCGCAGCGGGGGGCGGGGCTGCACCTGGGGCGCGCGCTCCGCCCCTTCCCGGAGCCGGCGGCTCCCCGGGAGACCGCGCCCCCCGCCAGCCGCCCCGCGGCCGCACGCACCTACGCAGCACAGCTGCCCGTAGAGGTAGCCCCTGCGGGCCCGCTCACAGCCCCCGTCCAGCCAGCGCGGCCGTTCCAGCACGACCTCCCGCACGGCGAAGGCGCCGCCCGCCCGCCCTGTGCCCGCCGCAGCCATGAGCCCGGGCGCCCTGGGGTCTGCCAGCGAGGAGCACCGCGCGCAGCCTCTGCTCCCCAGCCCGCGCCGCGAGGCCGCCGGCAGCGGGCGCCCGGCCCAGACCCGAGGAACCTGCCCCCGGCGGGGCGCCCCGCCCAGCGCGCGCCGGAAAGCCGCGCCCCTACTTGGAAGGAGAGGACCCCGCGGGGCCCGGGGCGCTGGCGGCGCTGGGAGGCTGCCCGACAGAACAAAGGGGCATGGGAACCCGCAGGATGCCCGGGTTCCCGCGGAGGGGAGCCTCGGGGGACGCCGAGGCGCCGGGAAACTCCCCTAGACTGACGCCCACGGACTGACGCTCCCAGAGGCTGGGGCTTGGGGACGGCGCCGGGAGCAGAGGGCTGAGAACTGCCAAGAACAGAACCGAGGGGCACTGCAGGGCAGCCCACGACAGCAACGGAACAGGAGCCCCTCCCCCCGTGGGGACGGGGGACACAGTGGGCGGAGGAAAGATCAAATCTGCGGGGAGAAGAGCCGGCGCCATGCATTGTATTAAACGCCCCGCAGCTGAGTCACTCGCGGCTCCCAGGTCCCCAAAGCCACGCCTAGAAGCCTCATCCTGACTCGACCTCAGGTCCCGCGGGCCTGGCACCCAAACTGGGAGCCCCTGCCCCCCCAGGTGCACCCAGGCACAGACCAGACACAGCTCCAAATGCATTAGGCAGCCCCTCGGCCCCCAGGCCAATTCCCGCCCCCGCCCCATTCACAGGAGGAGGCAGGCCCCACCCCATCCCTGCTGGGCGGTCCCTGGCTGCCGCCTGCAGGCGCCCAGAGCGGGTGACTTTGAGCAGGCGGTCGGGCAGAGCTGCAGCCTGGCTGCCTGCCCCTTGGCAGTCTTGGGCCCAGCCGAGGATGGTCAGGCCCAGCCCCACCTCAGTCCTGGGCAGAAGCCTCTCCCAGGACCTGCCCCAGGACAGCAGCCCTGCACCTGCCCTACACCTGCCAGCCCCCGTTCCTGTGTCCTTGAGAGCAGGGCAGAGGCCTTCCTGGCAAAGGGGTGCAGGACCAGAGGCTGGGGAGGGGAGCTCTGCCCTCAACTGTGTGTGGGCCCTGCACTGAAGACCCTGCCCGTTTCCCTGGGGTGGGGCTGGGGTTCAGTGGCTCCTGTACCCAAGAGCCCCAGCCTGGGCAGGTAGGTGGGTGCGGAGGAGTTTGGGGGCAGGGGCTCTAGAGCAGGGCCAGGAGCAGTACAGGAGCGCCTCCTTTGCAGTCAGCAGCCACTGCCCCTGCCTGGCTGGAGGCGGGGCGGGGTGAGGGCCGCCTCCCTCCCTCGGTTAAATTTCCCTGTTCCCTCCCCTTCCTGTCCCTGAACCGCAGCCCCAGCTCGGCCCAGGTGGTAGCTGCCAGAGGCGCTTACCTTGCACGTCCTGCACCCGCCAGCGCCCCCTGCGCCAGTGCCACACGGCGGCCAGGGTGACAGCGTGGCCCACGACCACCAGGGAGGGAAACAGGCTGCCCGAGGGCTCCATGGCTCTGGGGCTGCACCGCTGTGGGCACAGCAGGCGGAGCTGCCCTTGGGAGCCGGCTGCCAGAGACCCGGTAGACCCCTCCCTTCCCTGCTTGGAAGACAGGTGGGGGGGGGGGGTGCCTCGGGACCTGGGACCGCCCAGCCTGCGGGATCACCCTACCGCACCGTCTGCCGGGCGCCCCGGGGACTGGTCTGGTCCACAGCCCCAACTGTGCTCCCGCCCGCCTCCTCTCCCTCCTCCTCCCTCCCGGACACTCGGATCTCCCCACCCACCTCCCGCTGCGCCCAGCTCAGCTGTCCCCACACAGAGCTAGCACGCTCAAGGTTAGCTGGAACCTTAACCCCTGCTTACCCACAGCCACACCCGCCAGGAGGAGGGACCTGTAGTGACGCACAGCCCGCCCCCCCCAGCACAGCCGGGCAGCCTCAGAATGGCCCCCCCATGCCTCCCCAGGAGGGTGACTGCAGTGTCCCAGCACCCCAGTCTGCCTCCAAGAAGCCCTCTTGGTGACAGCTGCCAGGAGCCCAGCAGGGGTGGGGGGCAGCACCCTGGCCCCTTCTGGCCCCCCAGGCTTGTAGCGGACCCAAGCACCCCCCTAGAGCCCCAACGACCCCATGTGGGACAGCGAACACGGTCCAAGGGAGGGCTGGGGCGATGGCCTGGGAGGGCAGGGTGTGTGTGGGGAAGTAAGGACAGACAGAGCCTCCGGCCCACATCCCCAGGGGCCCCTGTGGGCTCTCAGGAAGCTTTCAAAGACGGCCCACCTACCCGGCACGATCTTCATTAGGGACAGCAGCGGGAGCCCACGGGGCAGACAGGGAGTGGGAGCAGGCTGTGCAGAGGGTCACAACCCCTCGGAGGCGGCCGCGAGCCCCACGGTGGCAGTGGGAGGAGGGCACGGCTGGCCGAGCCACTGTCAGCAGCACTGCCTGTGTCCACGGGGGAGGGGAGGGGTGGACGGGGGGGATATAAATATCTGAGGAGAGCAAGCAGGGCCCGTCACTTGTCCAGACTTAGAACATGACGTGCAGAGCAGGGCACTGGGGCCCTCACCGGAGTCCGGTCTTGCTGGGGGCGGCGCCACCCGACACTCAGTCCCAGGCTCCTGCCCGTGATTCTAATAATAAGAGGCCGCCTGGTATCGGAATCCACCTCAGAACAAGGCCCAGCACTGACACTGAGGCTTGGGGGGCTCCCACCCATGGGAGGAGACGCAGCCTTGCCCGGCCCCGCCCCACCCCGCCACTCAGGGCGCAGGAAGTGGTGGGGGCTCGGGGAAGGCCACAGGCACAGGGGGCTTGGCTCCCTTTCTCCCAGCGGGCCCCACACAGGTCAGTCCACACGACACCTGGCCCAGGAGAAACAGAGCAGCCTCTCCAAGGTCACACCAACAGCCAGACACCCGGGGCGCCCCACTTTGGGCTGAGCCACAGGAAGGTTTGCCAGCCCTGCAGCACAGGACCCGGGACCCTACCCCAGGCTGCCCCCGATGCCCACACTGGCCCCACCCCAGAGCCCCCGCAGCCTCTGGTCTGCAGGTGGCCTGACGCCAGAGGTCACGGTCAGCAGGCATGCCCAAGCCACATCCTGGAGGCCTGGAGCTCAGCCTGGCCAGCAAACAGGACATGGGGGTCACCGTACCACCCTCTCCTCCCTGGGGCCTTCAGGGCCCCGGCCCACAAAGAGTTAAAAAGGATTTATATCCTATTTTGTAGCATTTCCTGTGCGTAAAGCACCATATTCTATTTCAACCTCAGAGAACCCCTGAAGGAAGTAGAATGCTCTGGCTGAGCCTTGGGGATGGGGAGCCTGTGGAGAGCCAGAAGCCGGCCCCGGGGGCCCGGGCAGTGGCCAGCACCTGTGGTCACCCCACAGCAGACCACGCTTGGCCTCTGATCACTGGGCTACAGGCACCATGGTCCACCTGGGGAGACCAGCCGCTATGAGGAGAGGGCCCCGGGCCGGCCCCCAAACCTCCCACTGGCCAATCCCCCATTTCAGAAACTCATTTCTGAAGGACAACGGCCTGCAGCCCGTGGCTCTGGCGGGAGCCTCATGGCAGCCCCAGGACTCCACGGCCAGTGAGAGGACCCCTCTGGGGCAGTGGGTAGTCCCCCACTGCCCACCTAGAACAGGGCCTGTCACCTCCAGCTGCCTCCAGCCACGCCCACAGGCAGGTCTGAGAGGGAACCCGCTCATCCTGCACCTCTGCATCCTGGTGTCCCAGGCAAGGCAGGCGGTCCCCAGCACCCCCAGGGCCCCAGCCACAGCCCAGCCGGAGAGCCCAGTTCAGCCCAGCCTGAGCCCCCATGCCCACAGCTCCCCAGGGGGGCTCTGCCCTACCTTGGCCCAGCTGAATCAGCTCCTCCATGCTGTACCTGTCCATGGCGGCCGAGCACGCGCCAGGCCACGGAGCAAACGGGGAGGAAAGGCAGGGACGACAGGAAGGAGGGAAGGGTGGGAGGCAGAGGGAGGGCTCACTCAGGCCCTGGGCTCCCCACCCAGCTCTGGGAGCCGTGACTCCTCCTCATGGCCACCCCTGAGTCAGTGAGCAGAGCCGGAGCCAGCAGAGCTGAAGCCCGGTGGGGCAACGGGTCCGACCAGCCCAGGTGGTACAGTGGACGCGCCTGCCCAACATCCCCAAGCCTCAGTGGAGCCCACAGGGCCCACCGGTCTTTGATGGCCTGCCCCGACCAGCCCGCGGGCAGCAGCGTGCCCCCCGCCTCCCCCCCCAGGCCCCCTCCCGCCCCTATGGGTCTCCAGCCTGCGCAAATGCCACACCTGTGTCCCTCTCTCTGTGTTTCCCCAGGCATCTTCCCACCCAGCCGATCAGGGCCCGGGAAAGGCAGATCTGATTCTGCTCCGGAGCCCCGCCCAAGTGCCACAGAGAGCCCGGCGCAGGAGCTCCAACACAGACCCGGAGCTGGTGACTGTTGCCAAAACCTGTCCCCCCCCCACACGGCGCTACATGGCCACAGGAAGAGCACAACCGTTGCATGTGCTGACCCTGGGTTCCCTCTGGGACACAAGCACCACACGGGAGAGACAAGGCACGCTGTGGGGTGGGCCACCGGCTGTGTGACCATGGTGCTGGGAGCATCAGGTCCCTTTCCTTTCGAGGCATCTTGGGTCAGCCGGAGTTCTGAGCCGGGCAAAGCAGTACTACTGGAAACCTAGAAGAAATTCCTACACAAACACCCCGGCCTCGGCTTCCCACCACAGAAGTAAACCCCAACTCCTGCCACAGCCATGGACCCAGGTCTGTGTCCTCCCAGCACCCCCTACCCTCGCCCACCCACCCCCCAACTCTGGGTGGGGCCGGTGCTGCTCAACGGTCAGGTTCAGCTCAGAGCACCTCCTCAGGGGGTCCCTCCCCGATGGCTTCTAAAGCTAGCTCCCCGTCGTCCATCCCTCCTCTCCGTCGCTCCCCAGGTGCTGGGGGCTTCCCTGGCCAGGGGCTTGGTCCGGGTCTGGCCGGTATGCGGCTGCCGGAGCAAGCTGGCCCACACAAACAAGCAGACCACCAGGGCTCGCAGGCGGGGATGGAGCAGGCGCGTGTGACTGCCTCACGGCGTCCGAGCTCCTTGGCCAAGGCTGGACAGGCAGAGGTGACCCACTGACCGAGGCCATTCCGGGGATCAGCACGGTGGGCCTTACCCTGACAGCACAGAGGCGAGGGAGAAAGGGGTCTCTCTGAAAAGTCACTGACTCTAGGTGCCACCCCAGAGACGAGGATGTGCCCATACTGCAGCTAGCACCCAGCATGCCCAAGGTGCCCCCAGCAAGGGTGGTCCTCAGGTCCACACTCGGCCCTTGGGAAGCCCACACCCGCAGGCCTGACTCAGCCTGGAGCTGGAGCTCATTTCCTGTTGGAAACTCTGAGCGGCCGCCTGTGGCTGCGGCTGGGAGGAACACTGAGTCACCTCCGCTGGGGCCGGGGGCGCCCTCCACTCTGCCCGCTGCCACACCCAGTCCCCCATCCTGGCACTACGACCATATGCCCGCCCAGCCTGGCCACAAACAAGGAAGGAAGGAGAGAAAAGGAAAGAGGAGCTCGTGCTCACCACACCCGTGACAGGAGAGGGAGAGGACTGGAGTGCCGGTGGCAAGGGTCGGAGGTCCCCGGGGCCCACTGGACACGAGTCAGTGCTGACCAAACACCCAGCCAAGCGTGCACTGTCCCCTTGTGGGAGATGCTGTCACCCCACTGACAGAGGAGTTGGAAGATCCACGCAACTTTTCCACGGCCACGGGGAGCACCTGAGAACATCCCTCTAGCCGACAACCTCACTGATCCTCCCAGATGGGCTCCCAGCCCTCATGGGGCCAACGAGACCAGAACTTGAATAGAACTTGACCCGCAAGAACAGGCTCTTGCCTTCCCAGCCGGCCTCCTGGAAGGCCCCCTTCCTAGACCCTTAGAGACCCCATTCCTCCCCAGGTGACAAGACACAAAGATGGAAGCGGCAGCCAAGCCTGACCTCTGCTGGGGCACCAAAGCCACCCCAAGTCAGCACCAAGGCCAGGGGGCTGGGAAAGCGCATGTGTGAGCCTCAAGCTAGCTACATGGGACACCTGAGTCTTGCCAGCACAGCTGCTTGGGGACAGAGGGATGCCGCGGAAGGAGGACACTGTGAAGGGTCCCCTGGCAACCCCTGGGACCACAGGACCTGTTCCATCCTCTGGGAGCCCCTTCCACCGTCGGCCCAGACCCAGGATGGGGCCCAGCGCCCACCACACCCTGGCCTCTGGTCTGCTCTTCTCCCCCCCAACCCTGGGCTACCCCCTGGGCCATCCCCAACCCCATGCCAGTCACGCTCCCAGTCACAGTACCACATCACAAAATGATATGAGCCACAAAACCATGGGGGTAGATGTCACCCGCCCTGGACAGACCTGAGGCTCAGAAAGGTCAGACAGTTGGCCCGGGCCACGCTACTATAGAGCCCCCACCCCGTCCCGTTCTGGCATGTCCTCTGCGCTCCACAGCCTCGCCCAGAGAGGGCCTAGGGGCAGCCAGGCCATGGGGACGTGCAGGGAAGGCTCAGGCCAAAGGCAGGGCCAGGGTGTGGGGCAGGGCTGTGCAGAACAGCTGGGCCTGCCAGTCCAGGCCCACAAGCCCCACCCCTAGCCCCAGGGGGAGCCTGGGGCTGGCCTGGCAGCAGCCCAAGTGCTCCTCCATGGCCTGCCCACCCCAAGGTCCTCAAGCCGCAAGGAGGAGCCACATGGGTCCAGCGGCTGAGCAGCTGGCACCGCAGGCAGACAGAGCACCACCTGCCGGCGTGAGCAACGTTCCCACACGTGTGCTGCCCACACCAGCCCACCAGGCCGGTGCCCGGGCACCCCGTTCCCGTCCCCCACAACTGGGGCCCGGATGCCACTGACCTGTGGCTGCCGCTGGCTCCGGACCAGGCCTCCCCAGGTTCCCCAAGGCGGCGGCGGGCCGCACAGGGGGCTCAGCCGGCTCCTCCGCGGGCTCCTTCCGACGGTAGACCCGCCGCTCCTCACGGGCAGGGTCCTCTGCTGGCTGCGGACCCCACTTCGGCGGGCAGCCCAGGGGACCCTGCACAGACTGCACGTGGGGGGTGCGGCGCGCGGGCATCACCATGGCGACGGGGCGGCGCATGCGCTGCAGAGAGGCGGGCACGATCTCCGGCGGCAGGTGCAGGTACTGGCGCAGGTGGGCCGTGCCCTCATTCGTGAGGTACCAGTAAAAGTGGCGCCAGGCGAAGGTCTCCCGCACCAGGCCACGGGCCCGAAGGGAGGCCATGGCGCGCATGACCTGCAGGTTGGTGACGCCGGGGACGTGAGGGTGCAGGCTGCGGGGTCGCCGATCCTTCTTGGCCACCATCACGCCCTCGCGGAAGAGCACCTCATAAATGGCCCGCAGCTGGTCCAGCGGCATGAGCATGCCGGCCACCATGGCTGCCAGGGCCTGGAGGCCGGGTGGGGCCGGGGAGGAGGCCAAGGAGGTCCAGGAGGCCCAGGAGGCCCCCCGCGGCACAGCTGAGACACCGGTGCCGGGCACCGCACTGAGAGCGAGGGCGCGGGCTCCGGGGCTGGGGGCTCTCGCGCCGGGCTCTCTGGCTCCCAGAGACTCTGCCGGCACTGTCGCCTGCCCGCCGCCTGCGAGAGCCTCCGCCCGCCCTCCCGCCCGGGCCGGCCCCCTCTGACTCAGCAGCACCGGCGGCCCCTCCCACCCACAGCCAGCAGGGGCCCCTCGCAGAGTGGGGGGCACCTTGCCGCGCGGGCACCCCAACAGCCCCCCTTCCTTCCCGGGCCCACAGCTCCGACGTCAGGAATTACATCAGTTTCTAAACACTTCCTTCAAGGCTCCTAAGACAGGGCGCGGGGCGGGGGGGCGGTGTCCGGGAGCAGCCACGGAACAAGAAGCCGAAAAGGTGGCAGAATGGGCAGCAGGGAAGCAGGGAGCAGAGAGGACAGAAGGGGTCCTCAGGCTGGGGACCTAGCTCAGGGTTGTGGTCTCAGGGTTTCGTGGAATTATAAGGATCTGACAGTGGGGTGCTGGGCTGTCTGCGCCTGGGGGTGGGGGCACTTGAGGTCTGAGGGGAGAGCTGGGGTCCGGGGAGCAGGGCAGAAATCGGGGTGGAAAGCTGGGGTCTTGGGGAGCAGAGGCCTGAGGCAGAATGGAAGCAGCAGCTGCTGTAGCACATGGCCAGGCGGGTAGCCGCCACCACTGGCCACCATTGGCTGCTGTCCGTCAAAGGGGCAAAGGGGCAGAGCCCCTACCTCCAAATGCCAGGCCCGAGACACTCTACTTAACACTTCCCTTGCCAAGCCAGCTCAACAGGGACACAGGAACAGAGCCTGCTGGGACCCACAAACAGAGCAGCAAGCAGAGTAGGGGGCTCTGGGCAGGCCTTCATCCACCCCAACCCCCAGGCCAGCTGCTGGAAGCCAGAAAAGCTCAGTGGCCACAGAAAATCAGTTACCAAGTCCCCACCGGCCCAGGCAGGCCTGGTGCCCCTACTGCTGCATGGACACCCTGCCCTGGATGGCCACGTGGCCGCCTGTGTATTGGGGGGGGGGGGGGCAGACGCAGGGGAGAGGAGTAGCGCACTGGCAGAGGGTCAGGGGCCCCAGCAGGGTCCACAAGCGTCGGCGGGTTCCACGGCAGGGCCCTGGAGCCCGGCGGGGCCGCACCCATGAGTCACTTCCAGGCTCCCACAGAGGGGGCTCTAACCGTGGACCTCCCGTGCCTCCCCCATTCCACCCGAGACCCCGCTGTCGCGCACTGTGCTGCACGCACCCGCCCCCAGACCTGTTCTCTCCCCCTCCCCCCAGGCCGACACACCCATTCCCACCAAGCGCAGCTAACGCGGGAACTGATTATAAATAGGGCAAATAGGGCGGGGTGGGGCATCCCGAGGTGGGAGGCGCCCGCAGGCAGGCGGCCAACGGGCAGCGGGCGGGGGCGGGCGTACGGGCCGTTGCCGTGGCACCGCAGCGCCAGCCCCAAACAGCGCCCCGAACACACGCGCACGCACGCGCACACACGCCGTCACGCGCGCGCGCACTCGGGAGACACACGCGTGCGCCAGGGCTGGCGGGCGCGGCACTGAAGCGGAAGGTCCAGCCAACAACTGTCCCCACGGCCCCGCCCTCCGCCCCCCGCCTGTCCCCTGCAGCCAGGCGGGCAGCCAGGCGGCCCCAGCCGCAGGGAGACGGGCTCCGGGAGGACGCACCGCCTGCGCGCTACTGGACGGCGTCCACGCCCCTTCGGCCCCGCAGCGCCGGAGGAGCCTCCCCGCCTCCCGGGCCGCGGCTCGGGAACCAGCACCAGCCGCAGCTCAGGACCGCACTCAGGCAGGCCCGGCCCAACCCCGCGTTCAGAGACGCCCACTCTCCTGGTCGGGCCCCAGCCACAGGCCTCCCGCGCTCTCCCCTGCGCACCCCACAGCCCTCTCCTCACTTGCTGCTCTCCCGCCCGTGCCTACTCCCTTCATCCAGGCCATCTTCGTGGCATGATGTCCCGACCTACTCCCCCATATCCCCAAGCCAACCGATGCCCCCCAAAATGATTCCAAGCCACCCCCAAGACCTCCCAAACTCTTGGACCTAAGGTATCTCCTACAGGAGCCTGCTCCGGCAACTGCAGCAACTTGGGGAACCGCAGAGAGGGGGCGGGGCACGGTAGGGAATTCCCCCCTCCCTCCCACCAGCCCGGGCGCCCATGGTGGATGAGGGGAGGAGCAAGCAGGAGCCTGGAGCAAGCTGTTCCCGACAGCTTCGTCTGCTCCCGCACACACCCCGCCCCGTCTCTCTCCGTGCCAGGGTGGGGGCGCCCCCCCCCCCAAAGTCCCAGAGCTGGAAGGATGCCCTTTTCTGCCCCGCCCCACGCTGCAGAACCGCAGCCGGAGTTGCTGATTCGGCACCGGGAGGGCCAGGGCGTGGGGGGCTTTGTGGGGGTGGAGGGCAGGACGGCCTCCTACCCTCACACTCCAGGGCTCTCGGGGGCCCTCCAGGTTTCCAGGGCAACCAGTCGGAACCCTCGGGCAGCCCCCAGCCTCCCCACCCCAGAACAAAGAGCCGCAGTGTGGACTTGCCCGGGGCCAGCCCGCCTGGCGCCTCCCCACAGTGATACCCACTGCCCTGGCCAGTCCCCTCCGACGCCGAGCTGCAGGGCGGCAAAGCGGTAGGGAGGCTGGGAGGGCCGCAGGCGGGGCGGGAACTCCACAGAGGCCTGGAAGAAAAGGGGCGGACCCGCCGCAAAGGCCAGCTCTCACCTCCGACCCGCCCCCGTCGCTGCAGCAGCCCGCCCCGCCCCCCCACCCCGACACTCACCGCAGGGCTATAGCGAGAGTAGACCCCGGCCAGCCCAGGGCAGACCCCGGTCAGGTGGAGCCCTGGCGGTGCATGGGCCTGGGGTCTCCGGCGGCTCCGGCTCCCCATCCCCAAGGCTGCTCCCGGGACAGCAGACCTTGACCGCGGCCCTGCGCAGGTCTGCACCCAGATAGAGGTCACTGCCCGGCCCTCGCCTCCTGCCTCGGGCCCCGTCCCCGGCCCGCACCTTTGAGGGAGCTGATCTCCTGCTGGATAGCTCTCGAAGGGTCCATGTCTCCACCGGGACTGACGGCGGCGGTGCCGCCGCCACGCAGAGTCCAGGTCCGCAACTCACTGCCGGGGCCAGAGCCGCAGCCTGGGGGAGGAGCCGGGAGGCCTAGGGCGGGGCTTGTCAGCTCGGGGCGGGGCTTCGGCTGATCAATGCTCAAGGCCAGGCCGCCCAGGCGGGAGCTCCCGCCGCGCCCCACCCCCTTCCAACAGCCTCCACCTCGTGGTGCTGGACCCTGCCAACTCCAGCTAGACTGCCGGGTCAACAGGTCCGATCCAGGTGCGCTCCGATGGCCCATCCTTCCCCACCCCACAGCCTCGCGGTCAGAGTGACCGTCCAGTCGTTCGTGCCGGTGGCTTCCCGGACCTCGAAGCCACGGCCACTCACTCCCTGCAGGAGGTACCCACTGGTCTGGGCCACCCAGCGACCTCCTCAGCCAGTGTCCTGGTCCTGAAAGGCAAAGGCCCAGAGACAAGAGAGGAGAGTCTGGCCAGCCCCAAAGAATGTGGAGACAGCAGGACCAGGGGAGGAAGGGCTGGAGACAGCTGTCCCTGGGGGTTCACCAAGCTAGGGAGCTCCCTCAAACTACCCTGGACAAGGGCCTGGAGGCAGGAGATATGGACCACCGGTGAGGATGAAAGAAAGCAGGTTCCCCAGGTCCAGCCCGTGAGAATGGAAGGCAGCCCACCCTACATCCTCAGCTTTTACCGGGCTGCACGGCCCACAAAGCTTCCTAACTAGATCCTCAGGAGGGCGAATGGTCTGACCCAGCGGCGTGGCTCTTCGTGCCTGCTAGGGCCTCATCAGGTTGCCTGGGCCAGGCACTCAGACCTTGGACATGCCAAACCATCTTGAAGCTCTCTGCAAATCCCAGGACCGGCTTGTGCCCTCGGCGCCCCTGGAACCTGTGTCATAGCACCCCAACCGGGTCCTCCCTCCTTTCCAGCCCCTCTGGGACAAAGCCCTCTTCACAATCCCAGGAGACCAAGGAGGGATGCCTGCCCCCATCTCCACGTACCCTCATCTTCTCTCCCGCTGCTCCCGAGACCCTACCTGGCCTCAGCATGGTGCTCCTCCTGATGGTCCCCACCCCCATGGCAGCCAGCCCTGCTGGGGCTCCCAGCAGTTGATCCCCCTTAGGGGGCACATGTAACAGCTGTAGGCCATGGGACAATCATGGGACAATCAGGGAAGACCTGACCCAGTGAGACCCCACAGACTGCGTCTGTGGCAGGAGCACGGGGGCCACATCCCTCCCCCCCCGCCGCCCCGGTCACAGCCCAGAGTCCACCTCCACCTTGGGAAGCTGTGGGGCCTGGGCAGGAGAAAAGCCTTCTGCCTGGGAGGCCATGCCATGCTGGGCAATGATGGCAGGAACACCAGCCACCCTGGGCGGCTCCTGGAGGTCGAGGTCCATGACACCACCAGGCCAAGTGCCTGCTGGGGCTCCTGCAGGTGCTGGGCAAGACAGCGCCAAGATCACCCCTTCAGGCCCCGGCCTGCTGTCTCTGTGCAGCCCCCTTCCAGAACAGCGCTGTTACCAGGCACCTGCCAGAGACTCTGGTGGGGGATCCTGGTTCCGGCCCCCACACCCCCTGCTTGGCCATTCTCCCCCAACTACCTCTCAAACCCATCCTCATCCTCCCGCCCACTGCCTGACCACCACCCTTCTCAGCAGGCTCGTCCTGGCAGCCCCCAGAAGACCGCCATGCACCCACCGGGTCCTGCCAGGGCCCGGCTGCTGCCCCCCAGCCTGGGCTACCTTGCTCCCCTGCAGTGTGGTAGACCCAGGCCTGTGTCCCACCGCCCGCACCCTTCTGCTGGTCCCTCCCAACAGGGACAAGCACACTAATGCAGACACTTGACTGGGTGGCCCCAGGCAGCTATCTCAGCATCACCAAAGCCCAGACCTGGACATCCAGGCCTCGCTGTGGGGGAGAGAAGGGCGTGGTCTCTCGCTGTGCCAAGGGGAGGGGCTCCCAGGACCTCTATTGATATGGTTTTGCCTCACTGATGGTTAAAAGAGAAAACCTGTATATGAATCTCAAAAACACTGAGAACTCATTCGATAAAACTCAGAAGCAGCGCTGGTCTTTACAGTGTCCCAGTAAGCCACGAAAGGCACACACTGCTTACAGGAGGCCAGACAGGCTCTCCAGGCTGTCCTCCCAGGGCCCCCCCAATCCCCGGTCCCCCAAGGACATTCTACCGTAAGACGGGGAGTGTCAAAAGGAGCAAGCCAGTGCCCCTGCAGGCCGAGAGGCCCTCGGGGCAGTGGTCAGGGAACCCTCCTAAACCCACCGCCTCCCACGCAACTTCCAGCGTGTGCTCCTCTCCGCACCAGGACAAACCCCACGGCCCACCCGTCGGAGCCCATAAGAGACCTCTGTGATGTGGCTGGCTTGACCTTCACCTCTCAAAGACTCGGGAGGTTTCATATACGCCGGCAACAACGACTTAGAAAAACATACGGGAAAAAAGTCTTCATCAGCAACACTAGCTATAAAGTGCTTAGAAGAAGATAAAAATCCTCCAGAACTCGAGTGCGGAAGCCCCCCTCACCCCGCGCATAGAGATGGAGCGGGGGACTCACGCGCCCCGGTGCGAGGGTCCAACACGCCCCAGGCTGAGCCCTGCCATTGCGATGGGCCCTGCGGCTGGCCTCTGTGCTCACCTGTTAACATGGCCTCACGTACTCACGTCTAGCATGTTCTAGACCGGCAAGGCTCTGCCGTCCGTTTGAAAAGGTAATCCGGGTGCTGGGCAGGTGTCGGAGTGAGGCTCCCGGGGCCCCACAGCAGAAGCACCAGCAGCACCTACAAACTCCCCAGACAGCGGACGTGTTGTCTGCAGGGAGATGGTCACCAGACGCACAGGGACCGCACGCTGGGAAGGCTCCTCCCTGGCTTCCCGTTCACTCCCCTGCCACTTCTTTATGGAAAATCAAGCAGATACAAACATGAATCTTGGTTTTCCTCCTTTGGGCACAAAAAGTGACGCCTCACATGTACGGTCCGACCCTTCACTGCCATCAGCCCGCGGCACAGAGGGGAATCCCCCAAGTTGGCAGAGCCCTTGGCCCTCCCCCAGGAGCCCTGTCGCCTGCCAGGACCCCCAGGAGCACCGTCCCCTTGGGCACCCATCTGATAGGCGCCACCACTGGCCTGGTTCCCACAGTTTCCCCAACACAATCCAAAAATCCAAGTGTTGGGATTTTTGCCAATCTGATACCTAAAAAATGGTATCTTGGTGTAGATAAGGCTTGCGTTTTACACACGATTTGATTCAGAAATTCTATTTCAAACAGTAGTCACAGACACAGCCAACAGTTACAGAACCGCTCCTTGCTGCCGTCCTCGTATCAAATAAACAAATAAATAATAACCTTAATGCTGTATGAGAGGGGTTAGGTTGAATATGATATGATTAGGGGCACCTTGTTGTCTCAGTCGGTAGAGCGAGCGACTCTTAATCTCAGGGTCGTGAGTTTGAGCCCCACATTGGGGGCGGAGTTTACTTAGTGAAAAAAAATTTTTTTAAATATACAGTTACCATACCAAGGAATATTATGTTATATTATATTGTAAATAAATGTTATAGAAAGACGTCCATGTTGTAACATTAAGTAAAAAGTTACATGTGTCTAAAATGCTCTAGATATCAAATTGTATAATTATAAAATTATACATACATTAAATTGTACTACAAAATATCGTGCACATTTTTTCAAAACAAGCACAAAACAAAAAGATGTGGAGGTTTTGAGTACATCACCCGACACTGTAGGGCGTTGAACAGGGGCCTTGACAACCATATGTTCACATCTGAATCCCTGGTGCCTTTGACCGTGACCTTAGAGGAGAGAGGGTCTCCACAGATGTAATTAAGGATCTCAAGATCTGATCACCTTGGATCATGGGGGTGGGCCCAAATCCAATGAGGCAGAAAAGAACAGAGCCACAAGGAGAAGCCATGTGAAGACGGGGATGCCAGCAGCCACAGCAGCTAGAAGTGAGGAGGCTCTCTTCTAGAAGCTTGCCAGGAAGCATGGCCCTGCCAGCACCTCGATTTTAGACTTCCAGGCTCCAGAGCTGAGAGAACACGTCTGTGTTTGTTAGACCACCTGTGTGTGGCACTTCTTACGGCAGACACAGGAAACCAGTCGGCACTGTGTTACGGGGGTGGGTGACCAAGGCCTGAGCGTGCGGCTGTGGCTTTGGGAGTGGGCCGCAGACAGAGGCTGGAGGACTGCAAGGAGCATGGCAGGAGAAGCCTGGACTGCCGTGGACAGACTGGGGGTAGAAACATGGACGGCAAGCATGTTGCTGGTGAGGACCTAGAAGGAAGGGAGGAATGCATTCCTGAACACTGGAGGAAAGCCGATCCTTATCAAATAGTGGCAGGAAACAGGGCTGAACGGCGTTCCACTGTTGGGTGGACACCAGAACTTGTGAGCGTCTTTAGCTATGGAGATTTCCAGGTGAAGCGTGAGAGGCGTGACCTGCCTTGCTGCTCACAGGAGGGTTCAGGAGGAAAGACATCCGTCGTGGAAGGGACGGTTAGCGCTGGTGACCCGGGAGAGCCCCGACCTGTTCAGACTGCAAAGGATGCTAAGGCTGGGAGAGTATGTCCTGGAGGGAGACAGCCAAGGGTGACTGGACAGCCTTCCATGGAGCAGATCAGCTGTCAGACCCACGGGTCCACTCCACCATCTCAGCAGAAGCTAGGAAGGGAGTGGGGTCATCCAGAAAAGATCTATGGAGACCTCTCTTGTCTAAGGACATGGGACCCGTGACATACACAGGAGACCCACAGGTTTATGAGAATGTCAGACCAGCGGAGACACCACCAGCTTGGACTGGACAGAACACAGCACACAGAGGAAAGGCATTAGGAATCTGGGATTCCTGGGAAATGGGCTGTCAGGGCTACTCAGCTTCAACCCTGGGCTACCCTTCAAGGAAAAGGAGACAGGGCTCCTGGAGCAGAGCCTTAGGGCCTGAGCGGGAGGCCAGAGCGCAGAGCATCACGCCACCACCACCGGAGGAGTAAGGAATTTGCCCTGCAGGTTTCAAACTTGCTGGGACCTCAAGCCCCTGATCACTGTCTAGTTCCCCCCTTGGAAAGGGGGTGTCTAGTCTGTGCCTGTCTCACCATTGTATTCTGGAGTCTTGGACTGGCTCACTACTTTCTCAGGTCCACCCCCAGACAGGAATTCTGCCCCAAGGTGTCCAGGGCCTCACCCAGTCCTGATTTGGACAAGATGTGGGGCTTTTGAGCTGCTGAAATTTAGATGAGGTTTTGAACTTGAGTTGATGCTATAATGGGCTGATGCTTTGGGGGACGGTGGGAAGGGGTGAATGTATTTTGCATATGACAAACATGAGTTTTAGGAGGCCAGAGGGCAGACAGCTATGGCCTGAATGGTTGTCCCCCAAATCTGTGTCCACCTCCAAATCCAAGAGCCCACAGTGTTCTCTTATTCGGAAAAAGGGTCTTTGCAGTTACAATTCAGAATCTTCAGATAAGATCATCCTGAATCACTCAGGGAGGCTCTAAACCCAGTGACAAGGAGCCTTACAAGAGACAGGAGAAGACACAGGGAGGAGGCCTTGTTGAAGACGGAGCCATAGTCACTAACCAGGGAAGGCCCATGGCCACTGGGCGCTGGGACAGGAGCGGCCCTACAGCCTCTGGAACAGTGGGAGGTACCATGGTGCTGTGTGAGGCAGCAACCCAGGAGAGGGTGTTCTTGGGGCCGGCTCTATCCCACAGCCAAGCATGAGCTGTCCTAGTAATAACCACAGTCAAGCTCAGTCGTGTCCCTCAAGGCTCACTCCAGTCCTATAAGCTTTCCCCGTAGCCCTTCACTTAATGAGAAAGGAGATAAAAGGATACATTTAAAAAGTTCAAAATGCACATTCATTTCAAAAACGGAAACAGGGGCGCCTAGAGGGCTCAGTGAGTTAAACCTCTGCCTTCGGCTCAGGTCATGGTCTCAGGGTCCTGGGATCAGCTTCTGCGTTGGTCTCTCTGCTCAGTGGGGAGCCTGCTTCCCCCTCTCTCTCTGCCTGCCTCTCTGCCTGCTTGTCATCTCTCTGTTAAATAAATAAATAAAATCTTAAAAAAAAAAAAAAAAAACACAGAGACAAGAAGAAAGACTCTAAGGGCCCCACACCCAGAGACACCTGCTGTGGACACTGCTCTCAGGCCTCCCACCAGCTGGCCCACACCTGCCCCCTGAGGCCTGCACATGGGTCCCAGAGGGCCCAGAGGGCCGCCCCTCCCCCACTGTTCTGGGCACCAGTGCGGCCACCAGCCCGCCTGAACCCAGACTCCAGACCAGCTACACCAGATGTCCTTCTAGGGCATTCCTTGCCTGCAGAATTGGCCCTTGACCTGTCCCCACTCCAGGAACCAGGGTGGGCAGTAGAGTGTCACCCCTCCTATTCCTGGCTCCCCATCCCTTTTGCCTCAGAACAGCAGTAAAGGTCCCTGCCAAGGGCTGACCACCCACGGGGACAACTCCTCTCCTAAATCACGACCCAAGCACCCCCAGAGGAGAGGAAGGGAGGAGAGGCGAGCGCCCAGGCCTCCAGGCTCCTGTCCCATGGCTTCTGAATGGGGGCTCTCTTCCCATCACCTGAGAATGAGTTCCTGACCTCCCCTTCACCCGGTCCACCAGCAACCTGGGCCCCCCCAAATGACCCAGCGCCTGCCTTCACTTGGGTCCCCAACCTCGTGCCCCACAGCATCGGGTCCTCTGCCCACGGCTGGCCTACAAGTGGCCCCCACTTGTACCACTGCTCCCCAGCCTCCTCGAGCCCCCTCTGAAGGCACCCAGACCCCACCCCCCTCCTGCCAGCTCCCCTCGGGCCTTATGGGGAAACCGAGGCTAGGAGGCACCATCACTCACACCTTGCTATACTCTAAGGCCTGACAGCCCCACCCCCTGCTCACCCCACAGGCCCTCGGTAGGAAGGGGCAGTCACATTCAGCCCCCAGCACAGGCAGATGGGTCAAGGAGAGAGATGGCCCAGCATTCGGCAATGCCCATACCCCCGATGGCCACAGATGCCCCTCCGGGCCAAGGCCACCCCTGCCCCAGGGACCTCAGACCAGTGTTTCATCTGTGTGCCGGCACTCTGTCCTGGAGGGCCCCCTCCCTCCCATAGTGTTGGACACCCTCCAACCCTGCACCCCTCTTCTTCCCCGAACATCACCCTCAGCACCTCCAACCTGACTACACCTTCAAACAGGTCTCACCAAGGTGCCCAGTGTCCCTTATCACCGAGGGCCAGGCACTCTTGGAGCCTTGTCCTGCTCAGGTGGCCCTCTTCTGGTCTGTCACCCCTTCCCATTCACTGGGCTGCCGGGACACTGTGCTGTGGCTCTGCCCCTGCTTCCCCTGGCCGGCGTCCCCAGCTGCCCCAAGGCTCAGAGATGGGCCTCCTCCCTTCCTCATGAGGACCCCAAAGCATGGCCCCAGACGGGCCTCCCTCAACTCATCCAGCCTTTTCTGGCATCCCGGGGTCTCCACAGGCTCGCTCATCTCCAACTCGCAAACCTAAAGCAAACTCCTGCTGTCCCGCCTCCCCTGCTGGAGAGAAGGCCGGCTCCCACCCTGCCTTCTGCCACCACCAGGACTCTCCCCTCAGCACCTGCTCTGGGGGCACCTAGGGCAACTGACTGGGACCAGGTGTCCCGCGAGGGTCTGGCTCAGGGCCCACTTCTCCCTCCCACTCACTCACTCGTTTCTAAGCGATCTTGTCTTACGACAGAGGAGCAGCGGGACACAGACCCTGCCCTCAGGAAGCTGAGTTTGGTGGGAAAGGAAATATGTAAAATCCTCTTGGTCACCCACTAATGCAAGTCCAAACCCTGAGCACGACACCCCAAGTCTCCCACACACCCCAGCCCAAAACAAATTCCAGATAAAGAGGAAGATGTTGGAAAACAAACACACCAGAACTGGAGGACACTCTCAGCAAACGTTTTTTACAAAAGAAGAGTGTCCTGACGGACATGAAACTCAGAGATCACAAAATAAAAGAGGAAAGTTTTCGAGTTGATACGGATGAAGACAGAGACAGGATGAAATGACAGGCGACCCCACGGCTGTGTGGTGTGAGAAGTCAAGACAGCAACTGGAAACACGGGGCCTTTTAAGAGCCTAAGAAGCTATCTCCAAGATCTCAATGCTGGTCACAAGGAAACTGTGAAATTTAAGGAAGCGACATGTATATAATTTGCATGCTTTTCTGTAGAAATGTTATATTTCAATAGAACGCTTACTTACCAAAGGTAACAAACCAGGAGAAAAGTTTGAAACATATATAACAAATAAGGAAGTTAATATTCATAATACATAAAGAGCTCTTTTTTTAAAGGCTTTTTAAAAAGATGTATTTATTTATTTTAGACAGAGTGAGCAAGCAGGGAGAGGGCAGAGGGAGAAGCAGAGAAGCAGACACCCCACCAAGCGTAGAGCCGGACCCAGGGCTCAATCCCAGGACCCTGAGATCATGACCTGAGCCAAAACCAAGAACCCAAGAGACGGAGGCTTAACCGACTGTGCCTCCCAGGGACTTCTGTAAAGAGCACTTATAATTCAAAGAGAAACACATCATACAGAAAGATTAACAATGCTTTTTTCTTTTCAAACCTGATCCTACCTGCCTCTAGCCTAGCTCTGAACAAGGGATTTGAGTAGGCAACTCGTAAAAGAAGAAAAGTGAAATTAGCCGAGAACTACAAAACGATGCTTAAAGAATGCGAATTAAAACAGTTTGGATTCTCTCATCAATCAGTTGGCAAAGATCTGGAGAACGCGTGTGTCTTGTATCTGCCATGCTCACCTATGCCAGAGCGCAGCCTAGAAATGCAATCGTTTTTAACGACAAGCCCAAATGTCCACGTAAAGGGATGAAGGAAATAAACGGAAATAAATAAACAAAAAACCAGATCAAAGACCTAAATGTAAGGCCTAAACCATAAAACTCCTGGAAGCAACTGTAGGCATAAATCTTCATGACTTTGGAGGAAACAATAGTTTCTTAGATATGATGCCAAAAGCACAAGCAAAAAAAAAAAAAAAAAAACCAAAAAACAAAAACAGATCAACTAGACTCATTGCAATTAAAAACTTTTCGCTTCAAAAGACACCACGAGGAAGGTACAAAGACAACCCACAGAATCAGAAACTTTTTGCAAATCCTGTATCTGGTAAGGGACGTGTATCTATCATACATAAAGAATACCTACAACTCAACAATAAAAAGATAAAGACCCAACTTAAAAACAGACAAAGGATCTGGATAGATGTTTCTCAAAAGATGGTACGCAAATGACCAATAAGCTCTTGATATGGTCAGCCATCAGGAAACGGAAAGCGAAGTCACAATGAGATCCCCCCTCTGCCCACCAGGACTGAATGTCTGTACTCAAAGAGGCAGGTAAGCCTAAGTGTTGGTGAGGATGTGGAGAAGTGGAAAGGCTCGCACACCATTGTGAGGAATGCGGGACTGGGCAGCTGCTGCGGAAAACAGCCTGGCAGCTCTTCCAACAGTTAAACATAGAGTTCCCACGTGACCCAGCAATCACACTCCCTGGTGTCCACCCAGGAGACATGGGGACGCCGGTCCGCACAAACACCTGCACACAGATGTCCATGGCGGTGTTATTCGTAATGGCCAAAAAAAGGCCCGGATGTCCATGAACTGACGCACAGAGAACAAAGCATGTGCGTCCGTGCCGGGGGCTATGATTCCACCATGGAAGGAACGATGTCCTTCACACACTCCCACACAGACGAACCTTGGAAACATCATGCTAAATAAAAGAGGCCAGGTACAAGATGGTTTGTCTCCACTGATACGAAACGTCCAGAACAGGCAAATCCTTAGAGACCGAATATAGACCAGGGTTTGCCAGGGGCCGGGGGATGTCAGTGTTCTGGAATTAACTGTACTGATGGTTTCATGAGTCTATTAATATGCTAAAAACCTCTGCTCTCCCCACCCCCACATACACAGGTGTGCGCACGCACGCACACACACACACACACACACACGCTGTGGTCCCCCCAGCCAGTGAGACTGGGGCCCAGAGGTGTGACCATAACTGTTTTCCTTTATGTAGTTCCAGTGTGGTCATTGTTTGTCTTGTTTTCTCTGATCGCACTGCACTGGGGACAGAAGACCACAGCCCTAGAGTCCTCTCCAAAGAGCCCAACTAACTACCAGCCCGGCCTCTGCAGCTGAGCTCCGGTCGGTCACCAAAGACAATGCCCTGTGCTGACCACCCACTCACCCTGCAAGCACTCTGCAGATGCCGTGACGGCCTGGGGCAGTGCGGGGGACACAGATGACCCAGCGCAGAGTCCAGGCCCTGGGAAAAGTGGGACAGGGAAGGAGGGTGCCAGGCATAATGCCAGCCCTGCCAGGGAGTGGGGAAGCCCCTCCAGCTGAGTCTCAAAGAAAGCACAAGATACATGCTGGGCCCATGCCCAGCAGACACGTAGACAGCTCCCCCCACCCCAGGGCCTCTCTGGACCCACCTTCTCCCCAGGCTGATACAGGCTCCCTACCCCAACCCCCTGCCTGGAAGCCCTGCCCCCCACCAACCCCACCCAGACCCCCAAAGCGACTTCATCAGAACCCCAAGGTGCTGCTTTCGAACCCACCCTGCTCCCGGCCCCATGGGACAACCTTGAAGGCTCCACCCTGGCCGCCCGGGCCCTGCTGGCAAGCCCCAGTCCCCCCTAATCCTACACACAGGCCTCTGGCCCTGTGCACACAGCACCACGGGAGAGTTGAGCTGCCCCTCTATCAGCACCCTTACCCCACTCACCTGGCCCACCTGGGTCCTCCCTCACCCACACCCTCCCTGCCCTCCCACAGCCAGCCTCAGAATCGGAGTCACTCTAGGCCAGGCTCTGGGGAACCGGGACTCAGGAGAGCCCTTGCAGCCCCCCCTCCCATGGGGCACCCAGAGCTCTCCCACCACAGACCCAGTGGCTCTAGCTCCAAGGGAATGTGCCCTGAAGAGAAGGCAGGGGGGATGGGCAGGGGTAAGGGCTCAGGCTGACAGGAAACTGAGAATGTTCTGGGAGGAGCAGTGACCCTGAAGGGAGGACTGGGGATTTCCAGCGGGAGAGCCCAGGAATGAATGACGTGTCCGGGGTGGGGTCTGGGACACTGTGGGGGGAGGGGATCACTGGGGGCAGGGACTGAGTGGCTGGACTTTGGAAGGGCCACCGGGGAAGGAGCTTCTCATGTGTGGGGCTGGGAGGGTGAGAGCTAGCTTGGGCTAGAAACCAGGAGGCAGAAGCCAGAGCCCTTGGTGGGCCCAGTGAGGGACCAGCAGGGCTTGGGCATGGCTGAGGGGCAGTCCCCCAGGCAGAGCTGAAAAGTGCTGTGCTGGGACCCAAGAGAGGGGGGCTCAGCCTCCCCATCTGCACCCTGGCTGGCATCAGGGGCCACCCCTTTCCTCCCTCCCCCACTGGGAGCCCTCCACCTCCAGGACAGGGTGGACCAGGGCCTTGGTCCTCTGGTAGGTCCAAGGCATGCACAGTGGTCAGGCCTGCGGCCTATCGCCCAGCCACCTATGGCCTCCTCTAGGCTCCTCCTGGCCTTGGCAGTGGCCCTGGGCTGGCCATAGGCACCAACCTAGCCCCTTATCAAAGGAGCTAAGGAGTCCCGGGGGTGCCTGGTATGACCCAGAAGCCCTCCGATGCTCAAGCCCGTGTGGGAAGCCCTCAGCACTCGCTCTCCTACTAAGCCAGGCCAGCTGCCAGTGCCGCCAGACCAGAGAGCTGGGCCGCGGCCCCGGCGAGGCCGTGCTGTGCCCCTGGGTAAGAAGCCGGCTCGAGTCGCCAACTGCCTTCTCGTCAGACTCCAGCCACCACGCCAGGAGGTGGACATGGGCCAAGACAGCCCAGTGTGTGCAACACCAAGCCTGGCATCCAGGGAGGCTGGGTTGGGGAGGGCGGGCACGGGAGACAGGAAAACCCCCAGGGACCTGTCAGATCTCACTCCTGGGAGGCAGGCCTCCAACCCAGGGAGAAGAGGGAACATGGCTACTCTTGTCAGGACACCTCACCTGGACGCCCCGGACAGGACCTGGACCAACCTGATCACACCAAGGAAGATTCTGGAACAAACCACTATGTATTCTGTGTATTTTGCGTAGATGTCCCTACTTCAAACAGAGTGACCACTTCATAAACAGTTCTGTCCTGGGGTGTGCCAGGAGAGCTGTGGCCCACGTGGGCAGCTGCTTCCTTGCCCAGGACCCACCCAGATGAACCCTCCAAGGCCAGGCCAGCTCTGGGAGCTAAGAGCAGCAGCCGGCCCTCTCTGGACCTAGACTCCTTCCCTCAGGAGCCCATCACCCCAGGAGCATCTCTGTGAGGACCAGGCCAACGGGGCGGCCACAGCACGGGCAGGAGAGCGCACAGCACAGCCAGAGATCAAGCAGAAGCTCTTTGCGGAGGGGGGCCTGGTGGGGAAGAGTCCTAGGCGCTCTGCAACCTCTCCCTGCCTGGGGGAGGTCAGTAGGCAGAGAGCAAGGTGAGGCCCTAGCAGGAGCTCTCCCTGAGCTGCCCTTGGGGGCCGAGCCAGCCAAGCGGAGCTGGAAACAGCTCTGGTCAGCTCTGCCCAGGGCCGCCGCCTCGACCCTCTGCCGCAGCTCACTCACCCGGACCTGAGCCTGTGTGGGCCAGGACCCAGGGCTGTGTGTGCCGGCAGCTGACAGCACCGAGGGCCTGGGCAGGTCCGAGGCCCCAGGGGCCCCCTGCAGCAGGCCAGGGGGTCTGTCAAAGTCAGAGAATCAGTTCTTCTGAATAGGAGGGGAAGGTGGCCCTGTCTTCCCCAGCCCATGGCTTGCTTGAGAAGGGGAGTGAGGAGGTCCCTGCCAAGGAAGGCTGGCAGCCTAGGTGAGGGCCCGTTTGGGGACGTTAGGAGAGGCCACAAGTATGCGACCCACTGCCAGGTGTGGCCGCGGGGTCCCCACCCCACGGGGGGAGGCACCCTGCTGAGGGGCGCGGGAGGGCTCGGCCTTGACCCACGTGTCTGCTGGGCACCGGCTGGGAACACTGGACCCCGGCCCCGCGAGCATCCGCCGGCGGCACGGCCCACCCCACCATCCTCGCCGCGCGATGCCCTATTAAGGGCATGACCGCGGGGGCTCCACCGGGCGCTCCCGCCTCTCCCGGGGGCCGCCGCAGCCGCGAGGGGTCGAGCGGGGCCGGCGAGGCAGCGGGCTGGGCTGTGCCCGGGGCCGCGATAGGTGCAGCCACGGCGGACAAGCGGTCGGAGGCCGGGCCGTCAGGCTGGAGGACCCGCCAGGGCCCGGCCGGACGGCAGGTCGCCCGCACGGTGCGCGGGGCGGGCGGCGCCGTACCTTTGTACTTCTCCCGCACCTCCTCGTAGGCCTGGATGAAGTCCAGCTCGTCGGGCGGCGGGCCCGGGGGCGGCGGGGCGGCCATGCCTGGGCGCGGGGCGCGGCGGCGCGGAACGGCCTCCAGACCCCGCGGCCACCGGCCCCGCGGCCGCGCGCCGCTTAAAGGGGTGGCCCCGCCCCGCCCCCCCGCACCCAGGATGCCCCACGGGCGGGGCGGGGCCGGGCGAGGGGCCAGGGGGCCGGGGCCGCGCAGGGCGCGCTGGGCAGGCTCCCGGCCGCCGCACCCCTCCCGCCCCCACCCCGACCCCCGCCGGCCCCGACGTCCCGGGCGACCTCACCTGGCCGCCCCCGGGCGCGCCCGTCCCTCCTCCCCGCGCCGCTCCTGAGACGCCTCCCGCCGCTGGAGACCAGAGCTGGTGGCTTCGATATAAAAAGAGCCTCAAAGCACAACAAATTTTAGTCTAAAAGGACTAAAATAGGGAATGCGCAGCCAAAAGAAAAAAGATTTGGTAAAACTAAAAGACAGATTCTTTCCCACCCACGAAGTGGGCAAAGCCCCCCGTGTCCCAGCGCGGGAGACGAACGTCCTCCTCTGCGGGCCGCAGACTCCGCAGCCCACGCCCCGACGGCAGCTCGCCCGGGGAGGGCTGCGGCCACCACCCCGCGGCGGGGGCGGACGCCGAAGACGGAGTGCGGTGCGGGAGGACACTCGTGATCCGCTTTCACGTGGATAAAAATCCTCCTTCAAAATCCATATGTGACGCCCACACACCCTCACGGCGTCGGGTGCCTCCGCGCTGCCTTGCGCTGCTGCCGGGCCTCCCACCCATGGAGCCCCTCGCCGCTCATCTGCTGGCCTTGCAGGCTTCTGGCCACCTGCCTGAGTGTCGCCCCGGCCTCCTGCAGGGGCCGGCCTGCCCTCCACATGCCTCTCCCTCAATCTGCCCTGGGGGTAATGGGGTCAGCCGTCTGTAGCCTGCGCCAGCGAACCCTCAGCCGGCCCTTCCCCCTCCCGCCACAGCCTGCCTGATGGCCTCCAGCCCTGGGTCACCCACTTCCAGGGGCAGGGGCCGTCCCCAGCTGCCCCGCCCTATACTCGCAGGGGCCTCCGGCCGGGCTCTTCCCGTCCTCCACTGCAGGGCAGCGGCTGGAGGCCAAGGCAGGCCCCCGGCCCACGGAGGCCCCGCAGCTCTAGCCAACCGGGATCCCTCCCCTCCGGCTCCTGCGTGCTCCCCCGCGCTGCCGGGGGTGGCGGCTGAGAGCAAGGGGCCTGGGAGGTGGCCCTGCCCCAGAAGCCCCAGAAAGTATCATGGCATCTGGGCACTGGCTCCTGGTCATGAGGCCCATGATGGCGCCGCCAGACCCGACTCAACCTTGGCTGGCTCCGGCGCGGGCCTCCTGCGGCGGACAGGCGGGGGCCAGCAGGTGGCGCTGTGCGGCCCGCGGTCACCTGCCCCCGAGGCGCAGCGGGGCTCCCACAGCTGACACCTGCGGGAAGCCGCGGGCAGGTGCTCAGTCAGCAAGCGGGCGCCAGTGTCCGAACCGGACCGACGAGGCCCACGGCGTTACCTGCAATGCGAATGACCGCCCGCTCGGCGGGGTCCAGCACGCTCCCATTGCCCCCGGAGCCCCCTCCGCTTCGCCGGGTCCTCTGTGTCTTCCCCAGGTTCCAGGGCAGTGTGTCCCCAGGGCTGGGCGAGCTGCTGCCTCCATTGGCATCTTCAGCCACCGGCCGCCCCTCGTGGATCTCGCCTGACATGGCCTCCTGGAGAGGGAGCAGGAGGGGGTCACACCTCTGGGCTTAGGGGTTACTGCACACCAACCGCCACTTCCTTAATCTGGACATTGACCGCACCCTTCGCACCCTAACCAGCCGGACACTGACCCCCACTCCCCTCCTGGGTCCCACTTCACACGTACTGAGCCCCCCAACCCAGACACTGACAACTCTCTGCTCCCATCCACAACTGGCCTCACTCCCTCCAGCTCACCCTGGGGACACCCACACAAAGACACCCCTCCCCCCAACACTGACCTCACTCCCTTGTCTATCGCCAGGACACTGGCCCCTCCACACTCTCTGCCCCAGGGCTCACGCCATCACTCAGAAACCAGCCCCCACTGGCTGCGTCCCAAACCTGCACGTCCCCTGAAAACCTCTGATCAGCAGGCCAGCAGCACCATCAGGGAGCCCTGACCGCACTCCCTGCCCTCACCCCGCCTGGCCCCATCCGCTGGACACCGGCGCTCTACCTCCGAGCTGTGTCAGCCTCTAGGACTCCCCACCGCCTTTCCCGACCCCCACCTCCGCGCAGTCCCACCTTGCTCTCCGCAGTGAAGGCCTGTGAGCGTCGGGAGCCGCAGCGGCGTGGGCGGAGCTCGGGCCTCCCCTCCTGCCCCAGCCCAGAGCCGCACGCGCACCCGCACCGCCGGCGCTGCCGGGGCACACGCACACCCACGCGTGACCGCTCTTCAGCTCCGGGTCCCCAAGAGCGCTGGCGTGCGGGAGGTGAATGGGGCTCTGTCCCGGCAGGGCCGGGTGGAGTGGGGGGCACAATGTGGACTCTGTGCCTCCGCCCTGGGGCTAAGCGCTGGCGAGGAGACAGCGGGCACCGGAGCTGGGGGCCACCCCGCCCCGCCTACCCTCTTCCCCCCACCCCCGCTCCTCCACCTGCACCTCTGCTCCAGTCCCCCCGCCCGGCACGCCGCTGTCACCGCACCTCCCCAGCAGCCTTTCCTGCTCACACTCCGGGCACCGCCCGTCCAGTTCCGCAGTGCTGGGCGCGCAGAGGTGGTGTCCTCCGCAGGGAGGACGGGCCGCGACGCAGTCCCTAGTTCCGGAACGCCTGAGGCCGCAGCGCCCCCAACCCCGCCCCGCAGCTCCCGCGCGCCGCCCGCCTCTCCACCCCCGGCTGGGTCCTACGTGCCTGGTGGCTCAGCTCGGCTAGGCTCGGTCGCCGCCGCGGGACTGCCGGGCAGGGAGAGCCGCGGAGGCTGCGCAGGCGGGGCGAGCCCGGAGCCCCGCCCCGGCCCCAACCGAGCGCCGCCCGTGCGGTCGTCGCGCCCGGGTGCGCGCGGGGCCGGGGCCTCCCCGAGGCGACGGGCCGGAGCGCGCGTTCCGCTCCGCGGGCAGCCCCCGCCTGGTGCGCGCCGCTCTGGCCGGGCGCAGGCCTCCCCGCGCGCACAGGGCGGGCCGGTCGGCAAGGAGACGTTGTTGGGGAGCGTGCGTGTCACTAAGGCGACGTGGGGTCGCAGGGGTGCGCGCTGGGTCCAGCCTCCGCCCGCGGCCCGGGGCTACCCCGAAGGAGCCACGGACTCTGCCCGCCGGCCCTCGCCCCTAGCCACGCCGGGGTCCCCCATTTCCCTAGCAGAGGTCGGACCCAGAGGTCCCGTAGGCCCCGCCGCCTGGTTTCCCGAAGACGTTTATTCAGGAAACAGTGGCTCTTGGTCGGGGTTTGGCCGAGGCGGGCGGGGTCGAGCGGGCCCACCCTCCCTCCGGGCTCTGCTGACCCCTGGTGGCTGGACCGGCTCCGGCGGGTACGGGCCCCCAAGCGGGGACACAGCCCTGGTCCCCCAGGTTCGCACCCTTCTGTCCACTCCCCCCAGCCAGAGGTGGGGCGACCCCAGGGGCAACTCAGGCAGCCCAGCGGGGCGGGAAGGCTGTGCGCAGCCAGGAGCCCAGGGACTGGAGGGGGTCGGGAGAGGAGGGTCAGGAGGCTGGAAAATGGCCCAAATGCCCAGAGGAGTCCTCTGGGGAAGCCCGGGCATGTGCTCGCAAGTAATGAGGTGGGTGGGCAGGGCCTGGGTGTCTCGAAAGATGACAAAGTTGCTGGGCTGGCGGAGGCTGGCCACCGCGCTCCTGGCGCAGGAACACGTGGCTAGGGGCCCGCAGGGGGTGGGGGGCGCCCACAGGTTTCCACCACCGGGAACACCGCCTTGTGGCCATCAGCGCTGGGGTCAAGTAGCAGTCCTGCAGGGACAAGGAGGCACGCCCCTGCCTATAGAGTGTGCCTGCAGGGGACAGGCGAGGGTCAAGATGGTCTGGAGTGGCCAGAGCCAGAGACCACCGCTTGGCCTGTCAAAGCCTCCCTAGCTGTGGCTGAAGCCCTGCGCACGTGTGGTACTGCCTGGGGGATGGGCCATGGGCATAGGACCTGCTCCTCTGGGCGCCTCTCAGGGGCCTGTTCCAGGTGCAACCCAAGGCGTGGGACCCGCTGCTGCAGCCCACGCTCACGCGCTCCACCCTGGGAAAGCCATCCAGGGCCAGGCTCTCAGGAGACGCTTCTACCCCTCCCAACCCCAACCCCCGGGGAACCCGCAGCAGAGCTGTGCCTGGAAACCAAGAGCCTTCTCTTGGTGGAGTTCAGGGTCTGGGGAGATGGTCGAGCTCCAGTCACGCTGCATCCCGCTGCAGAGATTAGGCAGACATTAGCCACCCGGATGGGGCCCCAAGTGGCACTGGAGGGCTTCTCAGAAGCCTTGCTCCCTCCAGGGAAGTCTGGTCCTTGCAGGAGGAGGGCTGCAGGTGGGCAAGCCCAAGCACTCACCAGGCCCTGGCACCCACAGCCAGGCTCTGCAGGGCAAAGCTGAGCTAGGTGCCCCTACTGCCCACAGGACATCCCTTGAGATCCCACGAGATGGCCCGGACCCCTCAGCACTGGGAAGACCAGCAGCCAGCCGCGACGGAGCCAACTCAGCGGCTCAAACAGAGCTTCCGAAGAAATTCCAACTAATCTCTCCAGGGGGAGGCAAGAGGGTATCACATCCACATACCAGAACTGGCTGCTTGGAGGAAGAATCAGTCTGAAAAGGCTGGGGATGGGATGCGGGCGCGGGGTCCAGTGGGCGGGCTGGGTGACGAGGTCAGGAGGCGGAGCTGGGGAAGTGCCCCCCAGCTCAGAGAGAAAGGGAGGAGATGGGGACCCATAGGGACCTTCCCCATGGGGAAGGTGGCGCACAGGGGGCCAGCCCCTGCCAGCGAGGGCGTCCTGGAGCCCGGTTTCCCTGCCCTGAGCTGGCAAACTGGCGTCTGCTGGTGGAAAGGATCCGTAAAAAAGCCCAGAAGGACAAAGGCGAAAGACACATTTCTGGCGCCTACCTGCTGGGGAAACTCCCAAGTGTCCAGACACACGCGCGCACACGCATGTGCACACACACGCACACACACGTGCACGCACACGCACGTGCACGCACACCCCTAAGTCCTCCTCCTCCTTCTTGGAAAAACGCCACATGCTCACCACCAATGCTACTAGGTACTAAGATACCATAAATGGATTTTTTTTTAGCTTTCCTAAAACAATGTTTTTTAAGTGAAAAGAGAAAGGGCAATGTCTTTCAGAGCTTGGAAGGAAAACATAGTTTGTCCTGAACACCACGCCTGCCTACACTACTAATGAGGACAAAATAAGGACATTTTAAGATACGCAAGATCTCACTGTGTTTATTTAACTTGTTTTAACTTGTCTTAACTATGTCTCAAACACAGAGCAGTTTTCACTCGAAAAACAAGTTTCTACCAATTACAGTTGCGAGTTACCTCTAATGGTAAAAAGCAAAGTAAATGTTTCCTGGCCTGTCAGGGAGGTTCTCTACTAAACCAGAGAGTCCGTACAGGCTGGGACAGGGGGCATAGAGGGTAACCACACAGGAAAAAAAAGTGAAAGTTAAAAAAAAAAAGAGAGATGAAGAGCCCTGGGTCTGCAGAGCCTGGCTGGCTCGGTCAGTTGACCTCATGACTCTGGTCTCAGGGTCATATGCTCAAGGTTCAAACCCCACACTGGGCATGGAGCCTACATAAAAAAGGAGGAGGAGGAGGAGGGGAAGAAAATGAGCCATTAGTCTTTGAACCCTTGCATAATTCTCTTTCATGCAACACAGTTTTAATGACGAGGATTTCGTTTCCTGGTTTCCTCTGGTTCGTTGGTAAATACTTTCCGTTACCATCACGGTAGTCACAGACAGGGAGTGACACCTGTCAACCTTGATGACATAAGAAAAATGCAACTGGCCAAACCGTGTGATGGAAGAGGAGAAGGGAGCCCATTCTCTGCACCCCCACAGAGCAAGTCAAGAAACGGTCTCTGACGTTGTTTACGAAATACAAGCCGCGAGTGCCAGGTCAAGAGCCTGAGCCAGCAAGCCCCGTGAGGGGTCGGGGGGAGCCACACGTGGCGGAGCCTGTTTCCGCAGAGCAGAAGGAGCAGCTGCTAAGTCCAAGCGAGGAGGGAAGGGGCCCTCCGAGCTGGAGCGACCGCCTGTATGAAAACAGCGGTGCTGGGCCATCTGGGGAAGGGGGGGACGTTCTGCATCTCTGCCCGGCTGCGGGTCACGTCTGCTGCCCGGCCTGCCCGCAGCTCTGTGCATCCAGCATCCGGAGTGCCTGGCTGGCCTCGGCCGCCACAGAGGCCTGGGCTCTGCAAGGCCCCTTCCTCCCGCCTGTCTACCCAGCGAGCACCCAGCCCGCCCTCCTCCCTCACCTGACCGGCTCATCTGCACCTGTCCTCACCTCGAGGTCACTCCCCTGCCAGCTCGGTTCAGCTCCGGCCACTGCCCTCACCCCCTGGCCACCTCCTGAGGCTCTCTGCAGCCTCTCCTTCCCGCTGCCTGACAGGCCGGGGCTCACTCTCGGTGTCCCCCCCGCAGTGGTTCTCCGTGTTTGAAACACACCCATAGGGCCGGGGCCGCCTGGGTGGCTCAGTCAGTGAGGCATCTGCCTTCAGCTCGGGGTCCTGGGATCGAGCCCCACATCAGGGTCCCTGCTCAGCCGGGAGCCTGCTTCTCCCTTTCCCTCCGCTGCTCCCCTGCTTGTGCTCATGCTCTCTGTCAAATAAATACAATCTTCAAAAAAGTTTAAAAATTGAAACACACCAATGCTCAGAGTTGCCACATTTAGCGAATAAAAATAGTGCAGCAGGTCCCGCTGGGGCAGACGCTGTGTGGGGATCCCCAGAACAGCGCCAGGTCCCTTATCTGCGGGGTGCGTAATCCTCACAGTGGCCACAGGATGGCGCCACCACCCCGCGCTTCCGACAAGGAGAGCGGGTGCCACCCCCCGCCCTCACTGGGCTGCAGTCCGCAAAACGGGGACCCCTGTTCCGGCCTGCTCCGGCCTGTCAGATCCTGGGGCCCCCTGCCCTCTACACCCTTCTGTCTCCCCCCACCCCCAGAACAGGGACGGGACTAGGGAGCCCCATGGGCCCTCGTCTGACGGGCCAGAGTGACAGCTGGGGGTGGGGGTGGGGAGGGGCTCAGCAAGGCGATGTGGTGCCATGAGACCAGTGGGCGACCACACGAGGCCGGCAGCACAGGGTGTGGAAGCACCTGGGCCATGCGGATCCCATGTGAGCAGCCGCCCCACGGCCCCACCCGGGCCTCCCTGCTGCTCTCCGCCAGATCCCAGCCTGTCCAAGGACCCTCCCACCTCTGCTGAGACACCTGGAGACCCAGGGGATCTGGGCCATTCCTAGGGCACTGGACCCTGATGGCTGCCCCCCCCCCGCCCTCCCCAAGCCTGGTGCAGGCTCACAGCTGGGGCCCAAAGCTGCCAAGACAAAGGCCAAACTCTGATCCCGGGGGTGGGGGAGTGGGCAGCCGGCAGTTCTGCTAGGTGGCGGGGCCCCAAAGTCCAGGAGACTGGTGCTGTCACCCCCAGGGCAACACTCACATCTCGACTCCAGACGGGCTCCCAGGACCCCACCATCTCCTCCTGGACCTGTGCCTCCTAGGCAGCCCCCAGCGCCCGGTCCAGCTCAGCTACACCCTGCCTGAAAGCGGGGCCACCAGCTCCCTGCCCACGAGCTTGTCTTCTGCCTCCCACAGGTTCACCACAGCGTGGCGGCATCCCCTGCAGCCACCCCAGCCCCCTCCTGAGCCCTGGAGGCCAGATCCCACTCTGGGCGCCCCTCAGAACCCCACTACGCCCAGCTCTGAGACAGCAAGTCCTCCCCACCCAGGTCCTCCAGGGTGGCCAGCGGCACTCAGACCTCTGCTGGGGGCAGGGAGAGATGTGGGGTCAGTGGCCAAGCCCAGGCAGGGTACAGGGTAAGCTAGGTGAAAGATGGAGAGAAGGGGAAGGGTACAGAGTCACAACACAGGTGCGACCATAGGGAGAGGTAGAAGGCCAGGTCGAGAAAGGGCCCCAGGGTGTGCTGGGGTCCCCAGAAAGCCCTACCCACATGCACTTTCTCTTGGTCACTGCCTATGCAGTCTGGGGGCTGCAGGGTGTGTGGGAGACCTGCTCCAAAGACCTGCTGGCCATCTCCACTGCGCCCACTGGGCCTGGAGACCCCACAGGCCATGGCCCACCAGCTCTCCATCCCAGTAACCCGGTAAACCCCAAGCTGACTGGCCCAGCCTGGCCAAGAGACCCAAGGGGACCCATCCCCAGAGAGGCCCTGCTTCCTCCTCAGAGCACAGTGTCCCCATCCCTGCCCTCCTCAGTGTCCTCACTGGCTCTCCAACCTCTGGGAGAGCATGCTCGGTGGCCCCTGGCCCCACTGTGACCAGGTAGTCCCCTCTGCCGCCGTCTGTGGCAAGCTGCTCGGGCTCCACGATGTCACAGTGGGGGGCCAGGCTCAGCCCTGAGCGCCGCCACTGGGGGTCCTGCTGTAGGACCCACCTGGCCACTTGGAGGAAAGGAGAGGACAGAGGCCCGTCAGGGCTCTAAGGAGCAGGAAGGGTGGGCCCCACGTCTATGCAGCTCCCTTCAGCCTGCCGCTGCTGGAAGGAGGCAACCATGTGCAGGCACCCAGGTGGGCAGTCCAGGCCCTCCTGGGCCCCCCTGCCACTGCGGAGCATGGGCTCCAGACATAGCCCCTGCAGCAGCACGCCCTCGGGGGGACACTCCCCACCACATCCGCTGCTGGGCCTGGGACGCCTTAACCCCCTCAGGCCCAGGGTCTGCAGGACTCAGACTCCTGCGGGGGAGGGTGCAGGCCGGCTCCCAGCGTCCCCCCAACAAGCACACCTGCCCCAATCTTGCGACTCCCCTGCCTCGGAGAGGGGCTGGGGCAGGTGGGCCAGGACCCAGTCTGGCCGGGGACTGTCCAGGGCACAGCAGAGTGGCACTATGTGCTCCGTGACACACAGCAGGGTCTGGCCGTGCTGCTCCGGATGCTGGGGCACAGGCAGGGAGTGGGCAGCTGCACATGGGCGGGTCCGGCTTTGGGCTCAGCCAGCACCATGGAGCCTGTGCTCCTCCCAGGCCCACCGGCCCTGTAGCGGTAGGCAGGGGTGGAGTGGGGCATCAGGGTCCACAGCCAGCTGAGGGCCGCAGGCTGCTGAAGGGGAACAGCCTGGCCCAGCACAGCCTCCACCCCGCCCAGCACAGCCGCCGTCTGCTGTCCTCCTGGGGGCTCCCTGGTCTGTGCACCTGTGTGTCTTCCCGCCCGATGCGGACGCCATTGTCACTGTCATCGTGGTCAACCCAGCAGAGGTTGCACACTCTGCAGACATGTGCTGCTGAGCAGATTCTCATCACAGAAGGGGAAAGGGAGGCGCAGACAGGACCCAGGGCGGTGCGGTGCCTCCCCCCGGCTGCACCTTTAGGGTCCACCTGCGCTCTTGCTACCAACCGCCCCCCCTTTGGTCATCGGCCTCCAGCCTCCCAGATTCATTCCCACGGCTGCTGCCCACTTCCCACCTCTCACTGACCCCTCAGCCCACCCCTGCGGCTCGTCCGGGGGACCTGGGGAGCCCACACTCGGGCTGCACCCCCGGCACCCTGGCCTGAGCCTCCCTCATCTCCCCCCTGGATCACTGCACTAACCTTTTGTCTTCGTCTCCCTCTGACACGCCCACCCCACCCCACCCCACTGTCCATCCTCAACAGAGCGCAGCGGAGCCTTGTGAAGTGGTGCCCACAGTTCCAGCTTGGGCCGTGGGAAAAGCCAGAATCACTCACTAAAAGCCAAAGTCCTTTGGGGGCCCTGCCAGGCTTGGCCTGACCAGGTCCCAATCCCCTCTCTGTCCCCACCCTCCCTGCACTCGCCCCTGCTCAGCCAGCTCCAGCCTCTTTCCGTAGAGTAACAGACACTCCCCGGCTCAACACCCAAGCATGGGCCTGTCCCTCTGCAGGGATGGGCCTCTCAGAGCCCCCGGCTACCACCCCCATGGCTCCCCTCACCACACTCTTCTTGGTAGATTTAACTTGAACCTAAAGTCCCTAAGGATTGGAGCGCATGGAGGGCTCAGATGATTAAATGTCTGCCTTTAGCTCAGGTCATGGTCTCAGGGTCCTGGGATGGAGCCCTGCATCGGGCTCCCTGCTCAGCGGGAAGCCTGCTTCTCCTTCTCCCACTCCCCCTGCTTGTATTCCCTCTCTCCCTGTGTCTCTCTGTCAAATAAATAAATTTTAAAAATCTTAAAAAAAGATTTTATTTATTTATTTTACAGACAGAGATCAATCACAAGTAGGCAGAGAGGCAGGCAGAGAGAGGAGGAAGCAGGTTCCCCGCTGAGCAGAGAGCCCGATGCGGGGCTCCATCCCAGAACCCTGAGACCATGACCTGAGCCGAAGGCAGAGGCTTTAACCCACTGAGCCACCCAGGCGCCCTAAATAAATAAAATCTTAAAAAAAAAAAAAAGTCCCTAAGGACCTTTGACTTGCTTGGGCCCCATCCAAGGCCCCCACCTCCACTTCATAGTTGTCGTTTCTAAACCCTGTAAATTGCGTGGGCTTCCTGTTCTACACCCTGCCTGCCCGTGTCTTCTCTTGTTCTAGAGCAGATCACCTTTCGCACACTGTCTCCGGGCGTGTCTCACACCCCAACCTGCAGCCGAGGGCCAGCCTCCCAGCCTGTGCCAGAGCAGGGCCCACCGCGACCACGGGGGTGTTTTCCGGGATTTTTGTGGATCAGCTGTCACACTGGTGGCTGCTGGGAACCCGCCGTGAGGGGCGAGTCTGTAACACCAGCACGAGCCGAGTCAGAGCTCAGGGCTTCACCAGCTACCCCTGGTCTTGCACGGTGGGCCAGTGCGCCATGGGCCCGGGACGGAGCATTCTCCGAACCACTGCGGGTCTGGGGAAGGCCACGAACAGGGCCCCCAGGCACTGCGGCCCAAACCAACCGGGCTGCGACAGTCCGCGGGCCCCAGCAGCACTGCAGGAGCCCCGGGAAGAAGCTGACTTGACCTGCGGCCCCGGTGATGACGCGGGGCTGAGAAGGCCACCTTCACCGGCCGCGAGGATGCGGTGAGGACCGAAGACATAGAAGGTCTAGTGTGGTCTCAGTGACTGCGGAAGCGGGGGGCGCTCAGAGGAGAAGGCCCGCGGGTTTGGGAGAGCCCGCACGAAAGGGCGAGAGAAGAGGGAAAGCGGGGTTTGAAGACCAGCGCGGCCTGGAGTCTCGGGCAGCGCGTCCCAGGCTCCGGAGTGCACTTCCAGCTCCCCGAACCCAAGCGGCCAGGCCGGGTCTCTGCCTCCAGGGTCTTCAGCCCCCGCGGCCCAAGCCTGCACTTCGGCGGACAGTGCAGGACGCCGGGCGCCGGCCTGGGGATCGGAAAGGAGCCAGCACGGCGGCTACAGCGGGTAGGACCCAACCGCGAGAAGCCCGGAGCTCCCGGTGGAGCACCGGCCCGCGGCCCCGCTCCTCCGCCTCCCCGCTCCTCCGCCTCCCCGCTCCTCCGCCTCCCCGCTCCTCCGCCTCCCCGCTCCTCCGCCTCCCCGCTCCTCCGCCTCCCCGCTCCTCCGCCTCCCCGCTCCTCCGCCTCCCCGCTCCTCCGCCTCCCCGCTCCTCCGCCTCCCCGCCCAGGCCCCGCCCCACCGCCCAGGCCCCGCCCCACCGCCCAGGCCCCGCCCCACCGCCCAGGCCCCGCCCCACCGCCCAGGCCCCGCCCCGACACAAGACCTCGCAGCGTCTCCGCAGCCGCAGGCCCCGCCCCCGCCCCGCCCCCGCCCCCGCCCCGCCCCGGCCCCGCCCCGTCACAAGGCCCCGCAGCGTCTCCGGAGCCGCAGGCGCAGGCCCAGCCAAGCCGGCCGCGGAGCGGGTGCGGGTGTGGGTGCGGGCGCAGCGGCCATCGACCGCGCGGTCGCGCACCGGACACCGTGCGCACCGTTCCGGAGGCGCCCCGCGAGTGGTGAGTCCCTGGCCCGAGCGCAGCGGCGTGGCTACCCGCTCGGCCGCTGGGCCGGCCGCCCCCGCGCGGGCCCTGCGCAGCCGAGCGGCGTCGCGGTGGGTCAGTCGGTAGGTCCCGCCGGGGCGCCCGGCCCGTTTGGGCCCGGCGCGGCGGCGGGCGGCGGGCCGGCGGGGTGGGGGGCGGGGGCGGCAGCGACGAGACCCGCGTCCCGAGCGCCCCCTGACCGGGCAGCGGGACCCATCCGCCCTCGGTGCGGGTTCCGTGGCCGCCGCCCCCACCCGCCTCGCCGTCTCGCCCGCTTTGTTCCCCCGCACGCCCTCTGGTCGCTTCCATCCCCCACACGCCCCCGCACCCCGCTGTTCCTGGCGTGCCCTCCTGGCAGGCGCCCCGACAGCCGATCCAGGCCTGCTGCCCCCCACCTTGGGAGCGAGGGACAGTCCGGCCTGCTTTTGCACAAGGGTCAGGGCTCTCGCTGCTCACAGATGGCCTGGGGATTTCCTGGGATAGAAATAGCCGCCGGCTCTGGCCCCTTCAAGCTGCTTAAGGGGAGGGTGGCGAAGGGGAGGGTCCGGGCACACCTCCACACCTCCCTGACCGCGCCCCCAGCCCCGACCCGGCCTGAGCTCTGACCTGGGAGACGCCGCCGCGGTCACAAACCTCCCCCATTTACTCCTAAGAAACAACCAAAACCAAAAATCGCGGAGCTGGCGAAGTCATCCTCTCGTCTGTCCCCTCCTCCACTTTTGGGGTCGTCTTAGAACAGCCTCTTCCAAAGCCCCACGCCCTGCCAACGACTCCTCCATGGCTTTGTGGTCCTTCTGCTCGCGGGTTGCCAATGGCCCTGGGGGCAAAAGTCATGAATGCCCCCCTTTGTGTCCTGGTTCCCTGCAGCAGGTGGGGCGGGGCAGCGGTGGCTGCTTCCGGGGACTTGTCACTGCGGGGCTGACTTCTCTCTCTCTCTCCTCTAGGGGGAGACCACAGAATCTGAGGCCATGCCCCACGAAAAGAGTTTCTTGGTGTCTGGGGACAGCTACCCTCCCCCAAATCCTGGATATCCTGGGGGACCCCAGCCCTCCATGCCTCCCTACCCTGGAGCCCCTTACCCACAAGCCCCCTTTCAGCCTTCTCCATATGGCCAGCCAGGTTACCCCCAGGGCCCCAGCTCCTACCCCCAAGGGGGCTACCCGCAGGGCGCCTACCCCCAAGGGGGCTACCCCCAGGGCCCCTACCCTCAAGGGGGCTACCCTCAGGGGCCATATCCACAGAGCCCCTTTCCCCCCAACCCCTATGGACAATCACAGGCCTTCCCGGTACCGGACCCTGGCTGTGAGTACGAGGGGAGAAGCTTTGGGGGGAGGGGCAGGGGCTCCAGGTGCCCACTTGAGCTGCTGACCCAGCCCACCCTGCTCCTCAGCACCTCAGCATGGAAACTACCATGAAGAGGGCCCCCCGTCCTACTACGACAACCAGGACTTCCCCGCCACCAACTGGGATGACAAGAGCATCCGCCAGGCCTTCATCCGGAAGGTGGGCGAAGGAGGCTCGGGGCGGGGGAGGGGGGAGACGAGGAGGCTCTGCGGGGCAGGGCTCTGAGCTGGCTCCCACCCTAGGTGTTCCTGGTGCTGACCCTACAGCTGTCTGTGACGCTGTCCACTGTGGCTGTGTTCACCTTTGTCGGGAAGGTGAAGGGCTTCGTCCGGGAGAACGTGTGGACCTACTATGTGTCCTATGCCGTCTTCTTCATCTCCCTCATTGTCCTCAGCTGCTGTGGAGACTTCCGGCGCAAGCATCCCTGGAACCTCATTGCCCTGGTAACCCCAGCCCCCGGCCTGCCCCCTCCCCTAGCGTCCTCACCTGCTGCCCCCACTCTTTGCAGCCACAGGAGGGTGGGGATGGGGCGGGGCGGGGGTGGGGAGCCACTGCCCCCACACGAGGCTCTGTGTCCCCACAGTCGATCCTGACCGTCAGCCTGTCCTACATGGTGGGCATGATTGCCAGCTTCTACAACACCGAGGCGGTCATCATGGCCGTGGGCATCACAACGACCGTCTGCTTCACGGTGGTCATCTTCTCCATGCAGGTGAGGGGCCCTTGAAGGCCAGGCTGCTGGCCCCGTGGGCCCAGACGCCTTCCGGGCCGGCACCCAGACCCCTGTCCCCACCCCCCCCCGTGCCCGCAGACCCGCTATGACTTCACGTCGTGCATGGGCGTGCTGCTGGTGAGTCTGGTGGTGCTGGTCGCCTTCGCCATTCTCTGCATCTTCATCCGCAACCGCATCCTGGAGATCGTGTACGCCTCGCTGGGCGCCCTGCTCTTCACCTGTGTGAGTGCTGGGGGCGGGAGCCAGGGGCGAGCCGGAGGGGCACCTAGGCCGAGGCAGGGGCGTGTCCCTCACCGGCCCGCCGCCCCTCCAGTTCCTGGCTGTGGACACCCAGCTGCTGCTGGGGAACAAGCAGCTGTCCCTGAGCCCCGAGGAGTACGTGTTCGCTGCGCTGAACCTCTACACCGACATCATCAACATCTTCCTCTACATTCTCACCATCATTGGCCGTGCCAAGGAGTAGCTGGAGCTTGGGGCCCCACTCAGGCGGCGTGGCTGTCCTGGGTCCTGGCCCTGATGGGGCAGCGCCGTCACACCTCCTCCCCTCGCGCCCCCGCCTCCCGCCGGCCACAGCCCTGGACCGAGGGGCCCCTCTCCGACCCTCCCACGTGTGACTGCAGATTCTCCTGTGTGGACCTGCCATGGCCAGCATGGCCCCTTCTCGCCCTCCGGCCCCGCCCAGGGCAGTGGGGCCGGGTTCCCAGGCCACCGCCTGCTCACTCACCGTTGCATGAGCCGTCTGCCAGCCCGCCCCAGGGTCTGGGGACCACACCCGGTCCCAGGGGAGAGGGGGCGAGCCAAGAGGTGAGGGGGCACGTCTCCCTTCCTGTTCCAGCCCCCCCCAGCCTGGCCTAGGGTTCCCCTTCCCTCACCCCTCCCCCGCCCTGGAGCGCTGCCCTCTGGGGGCCCTAAGGACTGAGGGCCTTGTCCCCCTGCGGAGCCCTGAGGGCAGAGAGGATGAGGCTATTTCAGGGGGGAGGGAGACCTTTCTCTCGTCTTGCTGTCTTTAAAATTCCAATAAATGGGACCTTGTGCTCTCCACGTTGTGATCCCTTTCCTGGCCGCATTTTCTGGGGGTGGGGAGGAGCCTGCGGGGCATCGCCAGGGTAAAGGGAGCAGGAGCAGGTGAGCCTGCTGGGAAGGGAAGTCAAGGACAGGGAGTGCACAGTGCACAGTGGGGAAGTCAAGGACAGGGAGGGCAGCCAGTGCACAGTGGGGAAGTCAAGGACAGGGAGGGCAGCCAGTGCACAGTGGGGAGTCAAGGACAGGGAGGGCAGCCAGTGCACAGTGGGGAAGTCAAGGACAGGGAGGGCAGCCAGTGCACAGTGGGGAAGTCAAGGACAGGGAGGGCAGCCAGTGCACAGGGGGGAAGTCAAGGACAGGGAGGGCAGCCAGTGCACAGTGGGGAAGTCAAGGACAGGGAGGGCAGCCAGTGCACAGTGGGGAAGTCAAGGACAGGGAGGGCAGCCAGTGCACAGTGGGGAAGTCAAGGACAGGGAGGGCAGCCAGTGCACAGTGGGGAAGTCAAGGACAGGGAGTGCACAGTGCACAGTGGGGAAGTCAAGGACAGGGAGGGCAGCCAGTGCACAGTGGGGAAGTCAAGGACAGGGAGGGCAGCCAGTGCACAGTGGGGAAGTCAAGGACAGGGAGGGCAGCCAGTGCACAGTGGGGAAGTCAAGGACAGGGAGTGCACAGTGCACAGTGGGGAAGTCAAGGACAGGGAGTGCACAGTGCACAGTGGGGAAGTCAAGGACAGGGAGTGCACAGTGCACTGCCCTTCCTGTCGCCTTCCTGAACTCCGTCTGAGGTACCCCGCAAGGACGGGGGCAGGGACCTGAGGACAGGGACCCGAGGCCTCCGGAGCTTAAGTGTGGTGCCGGGTTTGCAGGGTGGTGAACGGCCTGACTTTGCCACTCGCTCCTGGGAACCGCACAGCATGGCGGAGGGTCTTACGGGTCCTCTGGGTCTGGGGACAGCGTAGGTGACTGACTGGCCCCAGAGCAGACTTCCCCCAGCTCTGCCCATCAGTGGGCACCTGACGTGCCCCCTGGGCCTGGCTCAGACAAGGCCCTGCAGATCGCTCTGTGCTCCCCATGAGGAGCTGCAGACTGGAGCCTCTTGGGGGAAGCTGGACAGACTCCGAGGGCTTGGCCCTCTCAGCCTGCCTCTAGCACCTTCCCCCAGCCTCACCTCGGTCCCCTGTTCTACATGCCCTCCCCTCCTGCTGCCTCCCCCAGCCGGGCTCTAGGGGCTGCATTCAGAGGCCAGCCAGAGGTCAGCCGGCTGTCCATACCTTCGTCCTCCCTGCAGAGGGGCCCCTGCACTGTCTGGGGTCCAGCTCTGTCAGGGGACTTCCCTGCCCTTGGTTCTCTGCGGCCTTCCCCCGCAGGACCCCCACCTCCTGAAACTTGAGAACCCTCTCACGGGACCCCTTGCCCCCCCACCCCCCACCCCACCCATTAACCCAACCCTATAACTGGCCTATGACCCCAGTATCTCCGAAGGGACTCACACCCCAGGAGCCAACGTCCCTGCAGAGGTCTGCCGGCACCTCCACTGTGTCCCCCGCCCACCATCCATTCTCCCCGCAAACCTGCTGCTGACATGTCTTCTCCATCCACGGTCTCTGCCCCACTGCCCCTGCCAGAACCAGGGCTGTCTTCTCTCCTCCCTGCCCACCGCCCCCCCTCCCCCCCACCCCCCCACCCCCCCGCACAGAAGGCTGCCTCGTGCTCACCTGTCCACTCACACCCACCGGCCCCCTCCTGCTAGGTCTATTTCCAAACGCAGATCACCCCCACCCCGTCTGCTTCAAACCCTCGAAGAGTTGCTGGTGGAGGAACTGCACATTCTTGGCCTGGCCCATGGGCCTGCCATCTGCCCACTGGCTGCTTAGCTGGCCTCCCACTGTCCCCTAGCTGCTCAACGCCCAGGCCTGACCTTGCACTGCCTGAGACCCAGGCAAGCCCCACTGCCCAAGGCAGGGATGCACGCACCCCTGGGCCCTTCCTGGAGTCCACCTCGCCTTGCCCCGTGGCTGCTGCTGCACCATCTCCCTTAGCTGTGTCCACATGCTAAGCATGAGGCAAGCAATGCAGGTCCCCTCCCCTCCCCTCCCCTTGGCGGCTGGCTCCTCGAGCAGGGGCAGCTCCCTGCCCAAGACTCCCTGCCTGGACTGTGGCCTAGGCATGCCAGCATCTGGTCGGGGTCAGCTTACAGACCCACCAAGGATCCGCACTGGAAAGAGCCTAGAGTGCCGACATGCTGAGGGGGAACATGGTCGTGGTGGGGAAGCTAGGAATGTCGTGAGTGCCACACGCAAGGACCACTTCCTCGAGAGGCTCCAAGAACACGGCCTCTCGGCTAAGCCAACCCTGGAGGAGGCTCCCTGGGGATGGCCAGGGTCCGGACGTTGGTGCAGGGGCGTGGCGAGGGCCGACAGGCCAGGGGACGGGGAGAAGAGGGGTCTGCCACCAGAGGGAAGGCCAGGGCCGCACACAGCCGAGGCCCTGTAGGTAAAGGGGACTCTGGCAGGTGAACCCAGCAACAGTATATCCAGGAGATGGTGTGGGGTGTGAACAGGTGAGGCGAGTGGGGAAGGAGCCATGGAGATGTGCGGAAGAGGGGAGTCGGAGCAACTATGGGCCTGGGGCCGCGGCGTCAGGAGGCGGCCGGGGGCTCCACAGAGGGACCAGGCTAGCCTCGGGGCAAGGCCAGCACCACATCTCTTTTCTTTCTTTTCTTTTCTTTTCTTTCTTTCTTTCTTTCTTTCTTTCTTTCTTTCTTTCTTTCTTTCTTTCTTTCTTTTCTTTTCTTTTTTTTCTTTTTGTAATTTATTTATTTTGTTTGAGAGAGAGAGAGCATGCTGGGAGGGGCGGGGAGAGACAGTCTCAGGCAGACTCCTTGCTGAGCATGGAGGCCTAGACGAGGCTTGATCCCACGACCCTGAGATGATGACCTGAGCTGAAACCAAGACTCGGACGCCTAACCGCCTGCGCCCCCCCCACCCCACCCATACCTGCTGGGGCATTTCCACTAACTGCACATCCCACCCAGGTTAGAGAAGGAGAGGCAGCTTGTGACCAGACCTGTGGAGCCACGTGGAGAAGGCTCTCGTGTGGGCTCGGGGAGCAGCCGGGGGTGAAGCGCTGTTGCTTTTCCAGGTGAGGAAGGAAGCAGCCTCCAACCTGGGGGGCGGGTCTGCTCCTCTGCGCAAAGCCCTCGTGCTGCAGGAGCTGGCCCGGCGCGCAGACCCAGGCGCTGGTGGCCTCCTGGTCAGGTGACAAACAATTTCATGCCACATCAGTGTCACAGCAGAAGGTCTGGGGTGGGTCAAGACAGAAACAATTCCCCTCTGTGACCACATATGGACACAGACAAGACACAGCATCGTCCAGGCGTAGGAGACCCACGGCGCACGGTCCTGCTTACTGACAGCTTTCCTGCCTCTGGCCTGTTCTCCTTCCAAAAAAGAGGTGTTGAGACACCCAGACCCATTCCTGCCAGCATGTGATCCAGAGTAAAGCCCTGCTTCCTCAGCCTTCCCCAATTCACCCAAGTGAGCCCAGCCTCCTCACAGGTCCTTTCTAGCACCAGTCCTGCCACCCCCATCGCCTGCCCATCGTGATCTGCCCATCGCCAGGGGTCCCCTTACCGCAGTGAGAGGTAAGCCCGGCCCGGTGGGCTCAGTGGGCTTCCACCAGAGGGCACCGAAATGGCTACTAACTATACTGAGGCCAAAGGCGGCTAATGTTTTCTTCAACCAAAATGTCTATCTCCATAGGCCATCGTCACATCCATCCTCATTTTCAAGATGAAAAGACACGAAGCGTGCACACCTCCATCACACTCCTTGCCAAGGAACACGGCTGTGCTGCATAGAGTCATGCTGGAAGGCTGGCCCAGGACACCTACTTGCGGAACACCCAGGCCAGCACCCCATCCAGGGCCAGGCACACCATAGGTGTCAACTGTGGAGTCAGTGAATGAGCTTCATGTCCCAGAGCCAGGGACAGAGTGTTAAGACTTCAGGACCTCTGCTCAGCCTTAGTGCTAGCGGGAAATTGTCTCAGGAGTGTGGACAGCAAAACTCAAAGCCCAGGAGAATGCATGGAGGCAGGTCAGGGGAAACCAAGTGGAAGAAAGAGGACACACGGAGAGTCTTGAGTGGTCAAGGCCTGGTGTGGAAACCCGAGGATGGGCAGCTCCAGAGTCTGCTATCCTCCAGGGAAGCGCCTGGGAGTGGTTTGAGTAAAGGCAGGAAGATCGGTAGTGACTGTCCTGATGGCACAGGCGGAGAGAGCCCTAAACAGAGAGATGTACCATGTTCATGGATCAGAAGCCTTAATAACATCAAGCCATCAATTCTCTCCAAACTGATAGAGGAATTCAACAATACCAATCAAAATCCCAGCAGGCTTTACCGTAGAACCTGACAAACACCTTAAAACGCATATGGAAATACAAAAGATATGGAAAATGCAAAACAATTTTGAAAAGAAAATAACAAAGTTGGAGAACCCACACCATCTGATTTCATGACTTACCGTAAAGCGACAATAAACCTACGGAGGAACACGCGGGTCAGCAGAACAGAGCGTGGAATCTGGAACTAAACTTATGCACACATTTTTTAAACAGATGGGAATGGGAAACTGGGTACCACGATTAAAGAAAAAGAAAGAACCTTGGCCCGTACCTCATATCACACACAAAATTAACTTGAAACAGATCCTAGACCTAAATGTAAAAGCCAGATTTACAAAAACTTTAGGTGAAGACTTAGGTGATATCGTCAAGACCCTAGAGGAAGCAGATTTCTCAGCTAAGACACAACAAACATGAACCACAAAAAAAAACCTTTGATAAACTTCAGAGCTTTTGTTCTTTAAAAGACACCGCTAAGGAAATGAAAAGGTAAGCCACAACTCGGAGGAAATACTCGCAATACACGTGTTTGACAAAGGCTTGTGTCCAGACCACAGAGGTGCTTCTACAGTTTCATAATTAGAAGATGCTAAACTGTAGTTTCAAAAATGGTCGAAAGACTTTAGGAACCCTGTAAAAAAAGATGCACAAATGGCCAATAAACACATGTGAACGTTTTGTTTTCTTTTTCTTTTTCTTTTTTTTTAAGATTTTGTTCATTTGAGAGAGAGCACAAGCAGGCTCCCCACTGGCAGGAGCCCCATCTGGGGTCACGACCTGCGCTAAAGGCAGACCCTTGACCTATTGAACCACTCAGGCGCCTCACACAGGAATATTTTCAACGTCATTTGTCATCAAGGAAATGCAAATGAAAGTACAATTAATGCCAGTCCACGTTCACTAGAAAAGCGAAAACGAAAAGATTTACAATAATAAGCACCGGCGAGGACTCAGGGCCGCTGGCGGAAGAGTGCGATGGTACAGCCATTTGGGAAAACTGGGCGGTTTCCTGTAACGTTAAACAGATACTTACCACAGGACCCTGCAAAGCCACTCCGAGGTTTTCATCCAAAGACTGGAACACAGTTGCTCATAGCTGCTTTATTCGTAATCGCCAGACTTGGACATGACTGAAATGCCCACGAGCAGGTGAACGGAGAAGCCAGCGTGATGGCTGTGGAGGGAGCCCTACTTGGCCATGAAAAGCAGCACAATCCCTACACACGCCACGTGAGTGGGTCTCTAAACCACCACGCTGAGCGGAAGAAGCCAGACACTAACGGACACATGTGCAGAAATACATACACGATGATACAGAAAAGACTGTTAGGACCACAGGTGGAGGTGGGCTCACTGGAGAGCGGCACACGGAAACTCTCAGGGCGACGGGGATGTTCAGACGTTGCTGCAGCAGTGGTCACGTGTGTGCACGACCGTGACAGCTCACGAAGTACGGGATGGTGAGATCCAGCCCCACGTCAGGCTCCCTGTGCAGACCCCAGTCTGCTTGACATCCCTTCTCCCTCTACCTCTGCCCCTCCTTGCTGGCTCTCTCTAAAATAAATAATCTTTAAAAAGAAAAACTCAAATTGTTCACTTAAATTGGATACATTTTATTGCATAAAAATTATACCTCAATAAAGGTGACTTTTTTTTAAAGATTCTATTTATTTATTTGACAAAGAGATGTGGCGAGAGAAGAACGCAGGCAGGGGGAGTGGCAGAGGGAGAGGGGGAAACAGACCTCCTGCTGAGCAGGGAGCCCGATTCGGGGCTCCATCCCAGGACCCTGGGACCATGACCTGAGCCGAACTTCACTGACTAAGCCATGCAGGTGCCCCTAAAGGTGACTTTTAAAATATGAATGTGGGTCGGGGCGCCTGGGTGGCTCAGTGGGTTAAGCCGCTGCCTTCGGCTCAGGTCATGATCTCAGGGTCCTGGGATCGAGCCCCGCATCGGGCTCTCTGCTCAGCAGGGAGCCTGCTTCCCCCCTCCCTCTGCCTGCCTCTCTGCCTACTTGTGATCTATCTCTCTCTCTGTCAAATAAATAAATAAAATCTTTAAAAAATATATATAGGGGCGCCTGGGTGGCTCAGTGGGTTAAGCCGCTGCCTTCGGCTCAGGTCATGATCCCAGGTCCTGGGTTCGAGCCCCACATCGGGCTTTCTGCTCAGCAGGGAGCCTGCTTCCTCCTCTCTCTCTGCCTGCCTCTCTGCCTACTTGTGATCTCTCTGTCAAATAAATAAATAAAATCTTTAAAAATAAATAAATAAAAAAAAATAAAAAATATATATATAAAAAAATAAAATAAAATAAAATATGAATGTGGGGACGCCTGGGTGGCTCAGTTGGTTAAGCGGCTGCCTTTGGCTCAGGTCATGATCCCAGCGTCCTGGGATCGAGTCCCACATCGGGCTCCTTGCTCAGCGGGGAGCCTGCTTCTCCCTCTGCCTCTGCCTGCCACTCTGTCTGCCTGTGCTCACTCTCTCTGACAAATAAATAAAATTTTAAAAAAATAAAATAAAATAAATTTAAAATATGAATGTGAAGGGGGTGGCTGGCTGGCTCAGTCGGTAGAGCATGTAACTCTTGATCTCGGGGTTGTGAGTTCGAGTCCCACATTGGATGCTGGCTGTGGAAATTACTTAAAAATAAAATCTTGGGGCGCCTGGGTGGCTCATGGGGTTACACCTCTGCCTTCGGCTCGGGTCATAATCTCAGGGTCCTGGGATCGAGCCCCGCATCAGGCTCTCTGCTCAGTGGGGAGCCTGCTTCCCCCTCTCTCTGTCTGCCTCTCTGCCTACTTGTGATCTGTCTGTCAAATAAATAAATAAAATCTTAAAAAAAATAAAATAAAATCTTTTGGGGGATGCCCTTGTGGCTCAGTCAGATAAGCTTCTGCCTTCGGCTCCAGTCATGATCTCAGGGTCCTGGAATCGAGCCCCATGTCAGGCTCCCTGCTCAGTGGGGAGTCTGTTTCTCCCTCTGCCTCTGACCCTCCCTCTTCTCATGATCTCTCTTTCTCTCTCTTAAATAAATGAATGAAATCTTTTAAGAATAAAATAAAATCTTTTTTATTTTTAATTTTTTATGATTTTATTTCTTTATTTGAGAGGGAGAATGAGAGAGAGAGAGCATGAGAAGAGGGAGGGTCAGGAGAAGCAGCCTCCCTGCCAAGCAGGGAGCCGATGCGGGATTCGATCCTGGGACTCTGGGATCATGACCTGAGCTGAAGGCAGTTGCCCAACTGAGCCCCCCAGGTGACCAAAATAAAATCTCTAAAAAATAAAAAATAAATGACTGTAAAAAAATAATAATAAAATAGGAATGTGGGCAAAAGATGAACAAAGCCCTTTCTTCAGCTTGAGAGTCCGACCGTCGGCTGACTGTCTGGCTGCGTTCCTGGGGCGGCTGCACGGAGGCAGAGTGCCAGGGCCTAACCAGGCAGCGTGGCCCGTGGCAGCTGTGAACGCGTGGGCTGGGAGGAACTACGCGGCTCTGAAGGCCGAGAGGATGCAGGAGCTGAGCTCCCTGAGTGGAAGACCTGGAAGCCGCAGGTGTGGAGCTGTCCCAGGACACGGTGACTCCCGGGAGGCGGGAGTTTTGGGGACCAGGCACCTGTCACCCCGCCCAGTGTGGACCTCAGCGCCTCGCGCGTGAGCTGCCCTGTGGGTCTGGGCACATCCACTGGCTGGCTCTGAGGCTCCTTCAGAAAAGCTACCATGGGCTCCATCTCCGGCCCCGTGAGCAGGTGACAAGCTCTCAGTTACCTCGTGGCTCAGCCTGGGTGTTCTGCGGGTAAAGACCCCTCGGCGGACACCGCGACGGGTGCGCCACCGGAGAAGAAGCCGAAATGGCCACGCGCCGCGCCTCAGTTCTCCAGGGAGAGCAAGCCCAGGCAGGGCCTGGCACAGATGTTTGTTGATGGACTGACTGACATCTGGCACACGATGAGACCCCAGGGAACATCCGCTCAATTGGAAGAAACCAATGCGTGTGACGACAGCAAGTGTCGGGGAAGATACCTGGCGGCGGCGTCCCTGCGGCCAGGAAGCGGGTCCGTCGGTCCGTCAAGCTCTCTTGCGAAGCTTCTGCGACCCAGAATCCTGCTCCGAGGCTTCCCGAGCTCGACCCTCGGGCATGCCCTCCCACGGGCACGCTGAGGGCTCCCAGGGTGGCCGTCCCGGCAGCCAAGCCTCTGAACAGCCCCTGCGTCTGCCCACGAGACGGTGCTCGCATGGAAGGAAGGCTCGCCCGACCCTGCTCCCCGCCACGGCAGCTTAACCGAAAAGGTCTCGGGGAGGTGATATGAACGCCGGAAACAGAACGACTGCTGGCGGCCCACAGAAGGTTTGATGTTTCTCAGCAGCGACACTCCCCCGTCTACGCATGGCGGGACCATGCAGTCTCCACGCTGACCCCAAGTCCTTGCGAGACAGGAAGAGCCAGCACAGCCTTGCCAGTGTGGCCCCCTGGTAACAGCCACGGCCCCGCCACAGCCCTCGGCACTCACCGCTCGGGAGGATGTCCACGTTGTGAGGGGTCCCCAAGGCCTCTGTTGCCACCCCCACTGGCCTCCTACCTGCCCCCACTGCGTGTGCTCGCCACGCCTCACTCCCTCCACTCTGGGTCCTGGCACGGTCCCCCTCAGAGGCCCACCTGATATTCCTTTAACCGGGATGGGGTGGTGAGAAGTCATGCCCCTGGAAGGTTCCCCTGACCCCCAGCAGCCAGGCCCCCTCCCTCATAGGCCTCACCCACCGCGTGGTGGCTCCTGTGCATTGGTCCGTCTGTCCGACTCCACTGTAATTTTCTGTAGCTCGTGGGGTACGACCATGGCCACCTCGGTGCCCAGATGACATAGGGCACGAGACTGGCGCTCAGCACATGCGGCACTCGCTGTGCGGCCTTGCAAGGAACAGAGCAGGCGGCACTGCCGGGCCCACTGAGGGGTACCTGCGGGAGCCGGGAGACCCCTCGGAGGGTCTGCGACCCCGGAGGAGACAAAGCAGCCTCCCACAGGTGACTTGCTCACAGCCGCCGATCTTCCAGAACGTTTTTTACCTTGTGTGAAAGAAGACAGTGGTTTTCCACTTCCGACTCACAGCGCCACTATCCTGGTTGAGACCCACATCGCCTCCCAGGGAGCCCCAGCCTCTCAGTCACTAGCCACCCCATCTCCAGTCTTGAACCAGACAAACACCGACGGCTGGATGTCGCTCCCAGCATCAAGCCCTCCGAGAACAGCCTGGCTGGTGCTAGTCTGAGCAGGGGACTGTGGCCAAGTCCCCCTCTGGCCCAGGCCTCACTCCCAGGTGTTCACCGGCCACCACGCCATCCCCTGACCACAGTGAGCTGAGGGTGTGTGTCCCCAGCTCTCGACACTCAAGCTGCTCAGTATGGAGCTTGGCCTGAGAAGTAGCTGAGAGGGGACCCGGGAAACTGGAGGGGACCCCAGCTCCCGCCAGTATCTGACCAAGGGCGGCCTCCTCCTGGGGGTGCCCTTTCTAGCAGCGTCTCCAAGTATCTGTCCACTGTCTGCCCTTGTCCGTCTGCCCGCCTGCCCGCCCCCCCCACCATGCCCCTTGGAAGGTCCCGGCCTCTGTGCCCCTCCGTCCTTCCTCCAGACTTCAGACTTCGGAGCCCCTCGCCCCTCCCACCCAGGCCTGCTCCCTCCCCCTGCCACCACCGGTGCAGGCCCCTCCCCTCAGGATTTCATTCTCCTTCAGGTGCCCCTGTGTGTGTGCCTAGGGTTTTGTGCACATCTGCACAGGGCTGGGACAGGCGCAGGTCACAGGTGGCTGGGCAGAGGGGCAGACGGGAAGGTAGAGGGGAGGACTGTGGCACAGGGGAGGAATCCACGGCTTGTGGCTGTTAAGGGACTGCCCAGAGCCATGCAGCCAGAGGAGGGGGCTGAACAGCCAAGAAAACCCAAAGACTGGTGAGAAACTCAGGTTGAAGGGTGGACCACCAGCCCTTCATCAGTCACCGACGGTGGGAGCCTAATAAGCACGGGGTGGGGGGCAGGTTGCAGACACCGGGGAGTGGTGTTTACTGGAAGACCAGCACCGTGGGAGGAGGGCGTGGGCTTGCGGCTGGAGTTGGGGAAGTTGTGACATGGGGCAGGACGTGGCCCGGCATGGCTGGGGCCCAGGAATGCGGCAGGAGTTGGAGGACAGAGCGTTTTGCTGTCCGTTCAGCACATGTGATTTTTGCTGTTTTCACATTTCTCTGGGACATATTTGCACATAAACCAACCAAACCTGCCTTATGCTCCAAATGTTCCCACAGACACGGATCCCACCGACACCGGGACACTGCTGACTACCCAGGATTCTCTCGCTCAGCCCAGCAGCACCGGCGGGAGAGGCTTAGGGCAGAGGCTGGAAGCCCAGGACCAGGGGTCGGGCCGCAGTCCGGGAAGGCTGGGGCCGGCCGGGTCTCAACCCCACACACCCAAGCCTGTTGCAAGACCTTCGCCCCGAGCTCCGCTTCCTCCCCGCCGAGCTGCTGCAACCGGCAGCCCTGCTCTCACCAGAAGCCTGGGGGCTGTCCCTGCTTTTGCGGTCACCCCAGATCCCTCCGTCCGGACCCCTGGCCACTAAACTTTGCTCAGCTCTCCCCGCCTCCACGGCACCGCCCGCGGCTGCTTGGGTGACCGCAGTGACCCCTTCCTGCCCGGCAGCTCTTCCCCACCAAGCCATCCCCGTGTCACCTTCCTGGACTGCGCAATGGCCCTCAGGATGGAGAGGACCTTGAGGGCCACACTCGGGGCCTGTCCCTACCGCCCCTTCCTCTCGGGTTCCACCAGCAGGTCCTTCCGGGGAGGCCTGCCCTGCAGGCCCGAGAGCCCTCCCCACCCGGACACCCCCCCACCAGCTCCTCCACCCGCATCCACCTGGGGGTGCTGCTCAGAGCTAACCTGCTGGAAGCCGCCGCTAGGCTCCCCCCGCCCCGCACAGTGACCCCATGTCCAGCTGCTCCCCATGCTGGGCCGGGGCCACAGGGCACAGACGGTGCCTGGACACAACCAGCGCTAAATGCCCGATTTCGTTTTTTCCTGTTCTAGTTTTTATTTTTATTTTTATTTTTTTTAAAGATTTTATTTATTTATCTGACAGAGAAATCACAAGTAGGCAGAGAGGCAGGCAGAGAGAGAGGAGGAAGCAGGCTCCCTGCTGAGCAGAGAGCCCGATGCGGGGCTCGATCCCAGGACCCTGAGATCATGACCTGAGCCGAAGGCAGCGGCTTAACCCACTGAGCCACCCAGGCGCCCCCCTGTTCTAGTTTTTAAATGTTTTATTTCACTCCCAGTGTGACGCATCGTGACTCTAACGCAGTGTGGCCACGCGGCCATGGCTCGAGAGTCGGGATGCAAAGGACAGACGCCCTGGTACCCACGGGGCACATCAGTCAGATTTCTTGCACGTGAAGACATTTATTTTAAGGAACAGAATCTTACCATTGCCCATATCCCAGGCCAGCAGCCTGGACACTCAGGCTGGTCTCCAGGACAGCCCTGAGGCCACCACCTCCTTCCCTGGAAAACCCTGGCTTTCTGCTCTGAAAGCCTTCACCTGCTGAGACGAGGTCCCCCCATGATTGAAGGTGACGACCTTGACTTATAATCCACAACTGTAGGTGTTAATCCCTCTACAAAATACTTCCACAGCAATGTCTGAGCCAGTGTGTGACGAGAACGTGCGCACCCACCCGCACTGCTCAGTTCAACCGGCCCAGATGTACTAACCCCAGGGAGCCCAACAGGCAGGCCACGCTGGGTGGTCCAGGTGACCAGAAGGCCGTGGGAGCGCGTTTTCTCACACAGGAGAAGGGCCTGTAAACAGCAGAGAGGGGTGAAGAGCCGCGGGCCGGCCCCCAGGGCCAGGATTAGGGTCTAGGGCCTCGGAGGAGGGTGGGGGCGGCCCCCATTGTGAGGTCCCAATGGAATGCTACAAACCCGTCCTCACCTGCACCTGCCTGTCAGGAGCGCACCCTCGACTTTGACCTGGCCTCGCTGTCCTCTCTGAGCCCGCGGTGATGCCTGGGACTCCGCCTCACCGGACTGCCAAGGTCAGGCCTGCCAAGATCTCCCTGTAGACAGCTCTTAATGAGGGGCGCGGCGTAGACACACAGGTCCGAATTCTCGGAACCTGACAGTCTGATGAGGGGCACGTTGTGGGCGCTCTAAGGCCCACAGTCTGGAAAATTCAGGAAGTCAGAGAACAGGTGTGGGGGTGCAGAGGGCTGCCACAGGGGCTTGGACTAGGGGAGCCTGAGTCACCAGAACTGGCAAGTCTAAGCTATAGGGAGCCAGATGCTGGGACAAGGGAGCCCCTGGGCCAGCAGTCAAAGGCTTTGAGCACTAGGGTTGGAAGAAAGTCTGGCCACTGTCCAGGTATCCAAGGTAGAATGTCCCCAGGAGAAGGCTGACAGGCTTAACCCAGGTGTGCCCAACCTCCCAGGAAAGGGCCCCCTGGCCAGGAAGGTGGAAGATGAGCTTTCCTTCTAGATTTCTGCACTGGTCACCTATCCTGCCATGCACTTGGGCCCGCTGCTGGCTGCTGGGGAGGTGCCCAACCCCCAGTGTCACACCCGCCCTGGCAGCTCGGGGCACAGCAGGGTGGGGGTGGGGTGCCGCGGGGATGACATGGCCGCAGGGGAGGCTGGAGAGAGAGATGAGCTTGCTGGGCTGCAGGAAGCTGGACAGAGCAGGCGCTGGCAGGGCGAAGGTGGTCCGGCAGAGGAAGGGTCCATGCATCCCAGATAGGGCAGGACCAGGGCACAGCCCGGAGGCGTGGAGAGCAGGGGCACGGAGGAGGGCACAGCCTCTGACCTCACAATACCCAGAGCCCACTGGGCCCGCCTTGTAACTTGCAAAGTCTGGCGGCCTCCTCCAACCCGGGCAAGGCCCGGGGCCCTGGGCAGCCTCCAGGCGTGGCGCCCTCCCTCGGGCGGCACCTGTCCCGCCGCCCTGGAGCATGTCTCTACTCACCAATTATGAGGGGCTTCGGCACCAGATCGAGAGGCTGGTGAGGGAGAACCAGGAGCTCAAGAAGCTGGTGCAGCTCATTCGGGAGAACCACGAGCTCAAGTCGGCCATCAAGACCCAAGCAGGCGGCCTGGGCATCAGCGGGTTCAGCTCGGGGCTCGGCGAGGCGGCGGCCAGCCCCCCTCAACGCCGGGGAAACTGTAAGACGGGGAGGGGGCGGGCGGGGTCTCGGGAAGCCCCGGAGAGAGGGCACAGACAGTGACACCGGGCTGGGACAGCAGGCCCTAGAAGGGGAGGGGAGGGCAGCACGCACGCAGGGCCACAGGGATGGAAGTGCCACCTACCCCAATGGTCTGTGGTCAGAGCCCCGCCACTCCTCCCCGCTCCGCCGGACTTCCAAGCAGCCCCAAAGACTGTGAGTGTCCCAGCTCTGGAATTCAAATGTGCTACACTAGTGGGTCCACTACGCCACCCCCATCGACCTCCCTTGCCCTCCGCCCTCCCCATTCCTCTGTGCCCAGGGATGGCTGGGAGGCAAATGACGGCCCAAGTCTAGGGGCCAGAGTCAGAGTCCAGGACAGGAGCTGAGGTCTGGGAGCCATGAGTATGTGACCGAGCCCTGGGGCCGCAGAACCTCTCCAGGCGGGGGTGACAGGGAAGAGGCAGAGAAGCCACGGGGTGCGTGTGGGGACCGAGCCAGGATGGCTCCCAGGGAACGCTGAGCAGCTGGGGGCCATGATAGGAACAGGGGCTGTGGGAAGGGCGGAAGCCGGGGCTGAAGATAACAGAGGGAGATTCTGGCAGTGGCCACCGCCCAGGGTGCGGCCGTAGGAGTCCGCAGCTGACAGCGCGTCAGCGAAGGTGACATAGGGCGCTGAGCCGGTGACAGAGTCCTGCAGCTGTGACACCACATGCTCCCCTCCCTGCAGCATCCCCCATGTGCCCTCTGTTCCTGTTTCTGGCCCCTGCGGCCCCAGGCAGGCCTGGAACCGCCTTCGTTCCCTGAGAGGAGGCCTCGGCTCTTCCGCCGTCTCTGCCGACGAGGCCTCTGGAGCCCGGCGGTGGACCCCGACACTCAGTGGTAGTGGTTCTAGAAAGGTCACGGGTGGCTTCCCAAGTGCCACATCCTTCTACACCTCTGCATGGACTTCGGGACTGATAACCCCCCTCCTTCTGCGTCCTGAGAGCACCCGCGGCCCAGGCGTCCGACCCTGCATCCCCTCAGTGCCCAGCGCTCCCAGGCTGGCCCAGGCCTGCCCTCCACCCGCTGCCCACCCGCCACTCTCGCCCACCACACCAGAAGTGCAGCTCCCTTCACGGGGAGCCCCGGCGACCCCGCACTCAGCTCAGTCCGAAACCACAGTGTTTCTGACCAAGACCTGGCCCCTCCACTGGGACGCTAGACACCGTCGGGTGTGCACTCCTGCCCCGACAGCCCACCTTCCGGCTCCGAGCCCCTTCCCCTTCCCCTTGAAGCCTGCCACCTCGGACCCCTTCCCACTGGCTTCCCTGCCCTCCAGCCATCTTCCCGCTCTTTTCAGAGGCGTCCCTGCAGTGATGGCAGGACAGGCTGACAAAGTAAAGGCAAGGGGAGGAGCAAAATACAAGAAACCCCAAGTTTAAGAAAAAAGTAAGCCTAGAGCTTGATTCTTTTTTTTTTTTAAGATTTTATTTATTTATTTGACAGAGATCACAAGTAGGCAGAGAGGCAGGCAGGGAGAGAGGGAGAAGCAGGCTCCCCGCCGAGCAGAGAGCCGGATGCGGGCCTCGATCCCAGGACCCGGGGATCACAACCCGAGCAGAAAGCAGAGGCCTTAATAAGCCACTGAGCCCCCCAGGGACCCCTAGAGCTTGATTCTTAAAAGAACCCTTGGACCACCTCCTGAAGGTCCCAGCTTAGGGGGTTAGGAGGGCGAGCCCCACACGACAGGAGGGCCCTCCAGGACTAGCGGCAGCTCACGCAAAGGGCAGGGCCAGGGGCCTGCGCAAGTGTGAAACCAGAGCGTGGTTAAAGCCCAGGCTGCGTGAGTGTGCATGTGTGCCCGTGAGTGTGCGTGTGTGCCTGCGAGTGTGTCTACCCGCAAGTGAGTGTGTGTGCCCATGAGAGTGTGTGTACCACGAGTGAGCGTGAGCATGTGTGCCCGCGAGTGAGTGTGAGCCCGCGAGTGAGTGTGAGTGTGTGCCCGCGTGTGAGTGTGAGTGTGTGTCCCGTATGAGGGTCTGTGTGGTTGCACCCGTGAGCGCGGGGCTGGCAGGGCCGTGAAGGTATACGCGTAGCAGGGTCAGCAGAGGTCAGATGAGCAAGGACAACGGGGACCAGGCTCCTGGAGGCAGCAGTGCCCGGCAGCTCCTGGCAGAGTGGCTGCGTCTGTGCTTCGGCCGCGGTGGGAAAGGGACCCGAAGGAGACCAGGGCGAGGCAGGGAGCCGGGGAGCTCTTGCTGTCATCCGGGTGGGAGGCCACAGCAGGAACAAGGAGCGGCAAGAAATCAACTTGAGTTATTCAAGAAAACAAAGGGCTTGGACGTGACGGATGAAGAGGGAGTTCCGGCAGAGGTGGCCACGTGACGGGGGCTGTGACCCCCCTGAGACTGCAGGTCTCCATCCCCTTGCCTGGCCAGGGAGCTCCCCACCGTGGCCTCTCGGGAATTTCTCTGGCCACATCCTCGTTCTGTCTGCTCCCCTGTCCACTCCTTGTGACTTGCCTTCCTCGTGGAATGGGGTTCTTGATCTGTGCTTGTGCACTCAAACCCCAGTTCCTCTTCCGGGGATCTTCTGTGCTCTGTGTCCTCCAAAACCCAGGGGTTCCTAGCTCTGCCCTCCCCCACCCCCGCAGAAGGTCCGCAGAAGCGAACACAGCCTGGGCTGGTGGATACCCCTGAGCGGCATGGGACCGCCCGGCTGGGAACTCGTGGGACACCTTAGGGAGCAACCACAAATCTGACTCTCCGGGAGATGGCAGGGCCAGAGGGAGACGGTTCAAGAGAGCTGATGGCTGAAGCCCCAGCAGGGGTGAGGCCAGCTGGGAGGGGTAGCAGAGCCAGCGCAGGACAGAGGCATGGAGCGGAAACCTCAACGTGCAACGTCTCAGAGGCACAGCTTCGAGGGGACAGAGCATCAGCAGAGTAACAGGGCGGGGGAGGTCAGGCAAGAAACGTGCTAAGGACATGGGGGGCCTCAGAGGACCCGGTGGGAATGAGCCTGCTTAGACTTAAACCCCAGTACGGACACAAGAGGCCCACACCATATGGGCGAGAGCGAGGCGGCCGGAGGGAATGGGACAGAGGGGCCTGGCCGCAGGCGGGTGGCGGCTGGACAGGGCTCACAGCCAAGCTGAGAGAGAGAGACACGGAGACGGGGCTTGGTACCCTGAGGCGGGAAGAAGCCAGAACAGGCACAGGAATTGCTGAAGAGGCCGGGGCACTTCCGGGGGGGCCGGGGCACTTCCGGGGGGGCCGGGGCACTTCCGGGGGGCGGCTCGTCCCCGCCCTGGACGAGAAAGAGGGCAGGAGGCAGAGAAAGCTCCAGAACCACGGCTTTGATTTTCCCTGTAAAATGGCACTGTCTGCGAGCCAAGACGGTGAGCACGACGGAAGAACTGAGGGGGAGCCTGGTCCCTCTGTCTGGCTGTGTAGGGAGCTCAGGGAATGGGGACATCGGTGGATCCTAAAGGCAGTGGCCCCAACCTGCCCCAGGAGCACTCGCTGGGGGCAGGGGCGGGGGAGGCGGCAGGGGGAACGGAGCTGCTGATGGGGAGAGAAGCATGCCGGCATGCGGGTGTGCTACAGGTTAGCAGGGGCTCCCAGAGCAGGCGCCCCGAGTCGTACTGAGCAGGGCAGCGTGGGTCATCGGAGCAGCGGGCCACGACACTGCTGCTATGGCCTCAGGAACACAGGGAACAGACAGGGCTGAGAGGTTCAGGCCTTGGCCCTGTGAACACTGCAGGTGGGAGGAAGAGCCAGGATGGGATTACGATGGCAAAGCCTCCTGCTCCCCAGGGCTCTTCCCACCGCTCCCATCCTCCCCACTGGGGTGAACCGGCATGGATGGGAAGTCGGGGCAGGAGGAGGACAGACCACGGATGGGAAGTTGGGGCAGAGGGAGGACAGACGGAATGAGGCCCCGCGAGTGCTCAGGTGATTAGAACAGGGGCGGCTTCTGCCCCATTGGTCAGGCCTGGCGGATCTACACAGACGTTTTAAGGCCCAGACAGGCCATAGGGCCCGGAAAGGCTGCGGGGCGGGGCTGGGGGCTGGGTCTTTCTACCTGGTCCCTCCCCCCACTCCTCCTCCACGTAAAGCCACCCCCGCCCCCACGGCCTGCTGCCCCATCCGTCCTCGTCCTCTCTCGGAGGATGCAGGCTGCTGGAAGCTTCCTGAGGCAGGGAGCGGCCTAGTTCCCGTCTCCAGAAGGGCCTTGCCACCCCTGCCCCTGCGCTTCCCCCAAACCAGGGGCTGCCTTCCCTCTCAGAGCTTTCTCCCACCGCCCGCCACCCCTCACCCAGGACCCCTCCCTCCTCCCTAAGAGCCCCGCCAGCCCCCCGAAACCCTGCTCACACCCCCTCAGGACCAGGGTCCCCAGGATGTAAACCCACCCCAGGAGCGGATGCTCAGCATCCCAGATCCGTCCTCCCAGGACCTGTCGCCCCTGGGGACCCGCCAGCCCCCAGGACCTGTCATCAGCTCCCCGCACTCTTTCCCCCTTCCCGCCGCCTCAGCACCCTTGGAACCGTCCGAGCACCGTCTAAAGCCCCTGCGTTCGCCGGCCGCCCGTCTGCGGGCCCCGCCGCCCTCTCGGTTCTCCCGCGTCGAAAGAAAGTCACAGCCCCGGCTCTGGCCCCGCCCCCACGCCGAGCCCCGCCCCCACCGCGGACTCCGGCACGCTGGGGGCGGGGTCCGAGGCTGGAGGGCCGGGGGCGGTGGGCGGGGCGGGGCGGGGCCCGTGGAGGAGGGCTGCGGCGGTGGGCGGGATCGGAGGCGGAGGGTGGGCCGGGGGCGGGGCCGGCTGGCCGGGGGCGGGGCCCGAGGAGGAGGGCCGCGGCGGTGGGCGGGGTCGGAGGCCGGAGGGTTGACAGTGGGCGGGAGGCGGGTGTGGAGCGACCTTCCGCCCCCCCGCCGCCACCCAGTCCGCCCGCCCCGAACCCGCGACCCCAGTGGGGCGGCGGCGCGGAGCACGGGCTTCCGCTGGGAGGAGCAGGTGGGGGGGCGTCAGACGTTGTCTAACTTTGATCGTCCCATGTAACAAACTTCCCGGACCCTAAATAAGTCTTATGTGTGAAATAGATACAAACGCAGTGAATCTAAAACTCTCCTTACGGTTCTAACACTGCATCTAAACCTGGGAAGGGTTCACCCCACAAATCTAAATCAATTAAATACAATTTACGAAGGGATGCAGGGGGCTGGTGGCTGGTCCAGGGGTGGAGCACGTGACTGGTCTGGAGGTTGTGAGCTTATGCCGCATGTTGGATGTAGAGATTAAAAACAAAATCTTAAAAAAAAAAAAAATCCCTCAGGGACCTGGGTGGCTCAGTTGGTTGGGCGTCTGCCTCCGGCTCAGGTCATGATTCCACAGTCCTGGGATCGAGCCCCACATCGGGCTCCCTGCTCCAGGAAGCCTGCTTCTCCCCTCCTTCTGCCCCTCCCACTCGCGCTCTGCCGCTCTCTCTCAAATAAATAAAATCTAAAAAAAAAAAGAAACCAAAAAAAAAAAACAAACCCGTCAGGGGCCTCTGGGTGGCTCAGTCAGCCGGCATCAGACTCTTGGTTTCTGCTAAGGTGTGGTCTCTGGTGGCGGGATCTGGTGGGGCTCCTCCCTGCATGGGGGCGTGGCGTGCTCTCTCCAGGGATTTTTTTTTAAGACTTTTTAAAATTTATTTGACAGAGAGATCACAAGCAGGCAGAGAGGCAGGCAGAGAGAGACAGGAGGAGGAGGCAGGCTCCTTGCTGAGCAGAGAGTCCTATGCGGGACTCGATCCCAGAACCCTGAGATCATGACCTGAGCGGAAGGCAGAGGCTTTAACCACTGAGCCACCCAGGCGCCCCCTCTCTATGGATTTTTAAAAATTGATCAATTAAATAGAAATTATAAGAAGAGTAAACATCACAGGTACATTTTGCATTAGAGTACAAAGATGTGGGACAGAAATGTCTACTTTGTTTTTTTTTTTAAGATTCTTTTTATTTATTTGACAGAGAGAGAGATCACAAGTAGGCAGAGAGGCAGACAGAGAGAGAGGAGGAAGCAGGCTCCCCGTGGAGCAGAGAGTCCGAGGTGGGGCTCTATCCCAGGACCCTGGGATCATGACCAGAGCCGAAGGCAGAGGCTTTAACCAACTGAGCCACCCAGGCGCCCCAAATGTCTAGTTTTTATTTAGATTCCCGTACTTGGCATACAGTGTCCTGTTAGTCTCAGGTGCACAGTGCACGGATTCCACACTTTCACACAACCCCTGTGCTCCTCACAACAGGTGCACTCCTTAACCCCCATCCCCTACTGAGCCCATTACCCCACCCACCGGCCCTGTGTCACCACCAGGGGGTTCTCTACCCTTAACAGTCTGTTTCTCAGTTTGCCTTTCTTTCTCTTCCTTTTTCCCTTTGCTCATTTGTTTTGTTTCTTAATTCCACGCATGAGTGAAATCAGATGGTGTTTGAGATGGAAATCTCTCAAACAGCGGCCAGCTGCGGACCCCTGGCTCACATCACGGCTTCAGTATTACTGGTGCTCCCCAAACTCATCAGATATTTCTGCCAGGTGGCTCCTGGGATTCTCATTGGTGACCCCAATGGGTTGCAAACCCTATGAAGCCCATGTCTGTGGCTGCAGCCACAAAAGTCATGGCTCCGAGCAGTGGGACATCTGCTCCTCCGTGATTTGTGGGTGCATTTAATCGGCCCCTGAACCATGAATGTTTTTCTTGCAAACCTAAATGCCTGTGACCCCAATGAATCATTTTTTTTAAAGATTTTATTTATTTATTTGACAGAGATCACAAGTAGGCAGAGAGGCAGACAGAGAGAGAGGGAGAAGCAGGCTCCCTGTTGAGCAGAGAGCCTGATGCGGGGCTCGATCCCAGGACCTGGGATCATGACCTGAGCTGAAGGCAGAGGCTTAACCCACTGAGCCACCCAGGCGCCCCTGAATCATTTTTAAAATAACAACTTTATTGGGATGTAATTCACATACCGTGCAATTCACCCATTTAAAGTGTGCGATTCAGGGGCGCCTGGGTGGCTCAGTGGGTTAAGCCGCTGCCTTCGGCTCAGGTCATGATCCCAGGTCCTGGGTTCGAGCCCCGCATCGGGCTCTCTGCTCAGCAGGGAGCCTGCTTCCTCCTCTCTCTCTGCCTGCCTCTCTGCTTACTTGTGATTTCTCTCTGTCAAATAAATAAATAAAATCTTTAAAAAAAATAAATAAAGTGTGCAATTCAATAGTTGTTCATATACCCACGGGTTTGCACAAAGATCACCAAGATCTTAGAACATTTCCATCGCCCCAGAAGGAAACCCTTCGGCTATGATACTCCAACCACCTAACCCTCCACAACTCTCAGCAGCCATTCATCTACTTTCTGTTTTCACGGATTTGCCTATTCTGGATATTTCTTACGCCAGAAACCATATATATGTGGCTTTTGGGTCTGGTTTCCTCCACCCGCACAGTTCAGGGTTGCCCATGCTGTAGAGTGAGTCAGGATTTCCAGTTCGTATTCGTTGTTTGCTCTTGTTTCATGGATGAATAATATTTCATTAATGGATATGCCACATTTTGTTTATTCATTCAGCAGCCGATGGACTCTTGGGTGGTTTCCTCTTTGGGGCCATTATGAGTAACACTGCTATAAACATCCATATATGAGTTTTTGGGTGGATTTATGTTTCCATTTCTCATGTGTGTGTATCTAAGAGTAGAATTGCTGGGTCATATGGTGACTATATGTGTAACTGTTTGAGGAACTGTCAGGTTGTTTCTCAAGGTGGTTCTCTCTTGTTCATTCCCACCAGCAATGTACAAGTGTTCCAATTTCCCCATATCCTTGCCCATACTTATCTGATTTTTTTATTATAGCCATCCCAGTGAGTGTGACGTGGTTCTGATTTGCCTTTCCCTAATGCATAATAAGTCTGAGCATCTTTTCTCTGCTAATTGGCCATTTGAATATCATCTTTGAGAATGTCTGCTCATGTCCTTTGCCCATTTTTAAGTTGGGCAACTAATTTTCTTATTATTGAGTTGTAAGAGTTCTTGAAGGATTCTGTTTACATGTCTCTTACCAAATGTGTGACTCGCGAGCGCCTTTTCCCATTCCATGGGTTGCCTTTTTACTTCCTTGATGGTGTCCTTTGAGACACAGAAGCTTTTACATTTTATGAAATCCATCTCATCTACTATTTCTTTTGTTGCTCACAGTTTAGGGGCCACATCTAAGAATACATGGCCAAATCCAGGGTCATAAAACCCTATGTTTTCTTCTAAGAATTTTACAGTTTTAGTTCTTACATGTAGGCCTTTGATCCATTCAACTTTTGTGTATGTGGTGAGGCAAGTGTCCAACTTCATTCTTTTACACATGGATTCCAGTAGTCCCCTCACCATTTTTTGAAAAGATTATTCTTTCCTTCATTGAATTGTCTTGGCCCCCTTGTTGAAAATCAGGCCACAGATACATGGGTTTATTTCTGGGCTCCCTATACTATTCCATCAACCTATATGTCTCTCACTATGCCAGAGTCACATGAACCCAACTGCTGTAGCTTTGTAGTAAATTCTGAAATCTGAAACTGAGTCCTCAAACTTTCTCCTTCCTTCCTTCCATCCTTGCTTTCTTCTCTCTCTCTCTCTCTTTTTTTTTTCTTAGGTAGTATAAGGGGGAGAAGTGCAGGGTGGCTAAGTGACACCTGTAACAATGGCTTCTTGCTTTTAAAATGTGGCTTTGGCCATTCTGGGTCCCTTGCAATTCCTTGTGAATTTGGGTATCGACTTGTCAGTCCCTACAAAGAAGTCAGTCTGGATTCTGACAGATTGCACTGACTCGCCGGTGGACTTGGAGAGTATTAATCTCCATGGATTCTTTCCCATTTACTTAGATCTTCTTTAATTCCTTTCAAAAATGTTTGCAGTTTTCTTGGGGAACCTGGGTGGCTCAGTTGATTAAGCGTCTGCCTTCAGCTCAGGTCATGGTCTCCGGGTCCTGGGAGAGAGCGCTATGTCCAGCTCCCTGCTCCGCTGGGAGACCACCTCTCCCCATGCCCTTCACTCGGCTTGTGCTGTCTCTCTAATAAAAAAAATCTTTAAAAAAAATTAAGTTTCAAGACATCTTGCCACACATTCTATAGGGTGTCTCACGGGCATAGATTTAAGCAAGAAGCCTGGAGACTTCTGAAGGAATGTAGGGATGTTTCTGGGAGTCTTAAGGAAGGTAGATTTAGCCATGTGCGTTAAGGACCACTGGAATGTCTGTTTCTGGGGGGCGGGAAATCAATAATATTTATGTAGTCAACATCACTCATCTTCAGGGAAATACAAATCAGAACCACACTGAGATACCACCTCACACCAGTCAGAACGGCTAAAATCAACAACACAGCAAACAACAGGTGTTGGCCAGGATGTAGGAAAGGGGAGCCCCCTACACTGTTGGTGGGAATCCAAGCTGGCGCAGCGGCTCTGGAAAACAGCACGGATGTGCTCGCTTCGGCAGCACATATACTAAAATTGGAAAACAGCACGGAGGATCCTCAAAAAGTTGAAAATAGAGCTACCGTACGACCCAGCAATCGCACTACTGGGTATTTATCCAAAGAATACAAAAAACACTAATTCGAAGGGATACATGCCCCCCAGGCTTGTAACAGCATTATCTATGATGGCAAAGATATGGAAGCAGCCCAAGTGTCCATTGACAGGTAAACGGATGAAGATGTCTCACACACACACACACACACACACAGTGGAATATTATTCAGGCATAAAAAACCGAAATCTTGCCATTTGCAACAATGTGGATGGAACTATAGAGAGTATTATGCTGAGCAAAATAAGTCAGAGAAAGACAAATACCATATGATTTCACTCATTTGTGGAATTTAAGAAACAAACAAGCAAATGGAAAAAGAAGGAAAGAAAGAAAGAGGCAAACCAGGAAACACAATCTGAACTTGAGAACACACTGAGGGTCGCCAGGGGCGGGGGGGCGGGGGTGGGGGGGACAGGTGGTGGGGATTAGGGCGTGCACCTGTCCTGATGAGCTCCAGGTGATGCCTACAAGCGTCGAATCACTACGGCGAGCCCGGAAACTAATCTTGCGGTCCATGTTAACGATGCTGGAATTAACATTTAAAACCTAATAAAAAAGATTTGTGTAGTAGAATTATTTGTCATTGGGAAAATTGGAATCAATTTGCTTGCTCAAGGGTTGGAAGAGGCTCAAGGAAGAGAGGCACCTGTGGGAGCGGGAGCCCGGGGCCGCCACCCTGAGCGAGGGTCCCAGAGAGAAGGGTGGTGCTGGAGGCGACGCAGGAGGAGGACAGGGAGGCCAGACGAGACTGCCACCTCTGGGTATGTGGTCCTGGAGACAAGAACGGATTTTACTTTTTTTTTTTTTTTTTAAAAAGATCTTACTCATTTATTCGACGGAGAGAGAGAGATCACAAGCAGGCAGAGAGACAGACAGAGAGAGGGGGAAGCAGGCTCCCCGCTGAGCAGAGAGCCCGATGTGGGACTCGATCCCAGGACCCAGAGATCATGACCCGAGCCCAAGGCAGAGGTTTACTCACTGAGCCCCCCAGATGCCCCGGATTTTACATTTTTAATGGTTGAAACAAAATCAAAAGAATGCTATTTCCGGACGTGCCAAAAGTCCACGAAATTCAGACATCGGTGTCTCTGAATCAAGTTTTGTTGCCACAGATCCACGTTTGTCTCTGCGTTGTCTGCGGCCGCTTTGCCAGCCCCGTGGCCTGGCTGAGCTGTCACCACAGAGACCAGGGAGGCCTGCAAAACCTGGAATATTTACCACCAGCCCTTAATAGGAAAGGTTCTCGACCCCTGATCTAGAAAACTCGTGGAGAAAGTCTTCAAGGCAACGCGGAGCTCTGTACTGCGACCACCCGCGGAGGAGGGGACCACCGCATTTCTAATCGTGGCTCCTTTCCCTGTTTTCTACCCTGAGCTAATGGCTCTTGGTAGCAGTTTTCGGTTAAAACCTTCCCTGCACCCTCCCCCCAGCTTCTGCGCCCCCCAGGGGCCTTCTCTCCTGCAACAGAGGTCATTCAAGGGCACTGACCTCAGGACCCCAAGGAAACAGGCTCTCCGGGCTGGGCTCTCCACCTACACAGGGACTGGAGCGTGAGGCCATGCCTCTGGGCCCACCTGCCCTGCTGAACCTGCACTTACTGCTCCCAGAGAGGCTGTGCCTAGTCCCGCCCCGCCTCCCCGAGGGTCCCGCACCCGGGAGGTGAGGCTGTCCCCACAGCAGCAGTGGGCAGGAGGCCAGGACCCACTGCTCCTTGCCGGGGGAAGGACGGGGCAGTGGGGCAGCCCGGGGGACCAGCCACCAGGAGACCGCGGGCAGCTGGGGAAGGGCCCTCTGGCTTGGTGGCAGGTGGGTGTTCAGAGAAGTGGGCCCAGAGGAGCAAGGCTCCTTCAGAAGATGTGGACAAAGGGCCGGACCCGCATGGGGGATCTGCCGAGGCGCCCCACAGACCACCCCCAAAGGGAAAGGACCATCGTCTGGGCCGACTAGGAGAAGAGGCTCAGAGTTGGTCCGCTCCTCAGAGGAAGACAGCACCTTGGCCCAGGCCCCTTCCTCGAAGAGCCTGCCTGGGGTCTCAGTGCTTTCTCTGTGTCCCCCAGGTGTGTTCCTGCCCCCGTCCCCGGCAGCAGCAAACGAGCCTCTCCTGGATGAAGTGGGGATCATGACTCTGGCGCCCCTGGCCGACATGCTAAACAGCCCACAGCCCAGCGCCACGGCACGCCCAGCCGCAAACCCCCTGACCGGCCCCCTCAGCCCCCTGCTGCCTGGCCCGGGCTCTCTGTCACAGAGCGGCACGCTCACCAGCCTCCTGACCGGCCCGATGGCGGTGTCCCCGGGGGGCACGCTGACCAGCTCCCTGGGCCTGCCCTCAACTGGCCCCCTGACTCCGAGCAGCCACCTGACCGGCCCCATGGCGGTGCCTCCAGCGGGCACGCTGACCAGCTCCCTGGGCCTGCCCTCAACTGGCCCCCTGACTCCGAGCAGTGCCCTGATGGCTCCAATGACAGGCGCAGTGGCCGTCTCTCTGAGCAGCCCCCTCCTCACCTCCACAGCCGCCCCTCTAGGTGTCTCTCAGAACCTTCTGGCCAACCCCATGGGCAATCTGGTGCTGTCAGATCCGCTCCGGGGGTACCCTTCTGGACCACATCCCTCGGCTGGAGCAGGGCCTGTAGCCACCCTGAAAGGTAACTGGCTCAGGGGGAGGGACCACAGACCCCCTCCCCACTGCCAGGCCAGTCCTTGGTCCTGCTCTGATCCTCCTTCTCTCCTTTCTGCCCCACCACGTCACTAGTCCCAATCTCCACTGAGCATCCCCAGCCGACCCAGGACCTGGAGCCCTTCAGCATGACATTTGTGGGTTCACCCATCCAGGCCTCCACCCCTATCGGGACCAGGGGCACACCTGACCCCATGACCACCTTCTCCTATAGCAGCTCAGATGCCCAGACCCAGCCCAGTGCCCCTCAGGGACAAGCGGTACCTGCATCTGTCCCCACTACCCCAACCACCTCTCCAACCGCCACAGTCCTCATCCCTATCCCTACTCCTGCACCCCAACCTACCACCAACTACACTCCCTCGAGCACCACCCACATTGTCCAGTGCCCCCCCCAGTCTCCCACCCGGGCACACCACCCTCCCACCCAGCCCTTGCCCACCCCCCACTCCCCTCCACGAAACCCCCACTCCCCTCCACGAAACCCCCACTCCCCGCCCCGAACCTCGTCCTCCCCGGCTACAGTCAACGACGCCCGGGGTCCACGTGGCATGGAGACATCTCGGAAAAGCATCCTAGAGCTGGAACGGAAGACGGCCCATCGAAAGGCCAGCAAGTTCCCTGACAGCCCCCGAGGTCAGTGACACAAGGTCAACATGAGGGGGGTGGTCTCCCCTGATGCCTGATGCCCTTGTAGACCTCCCTGGCACTAGCTCCCTTGCTGTCCCTAGAATCAAAGCAGCTAGCCTGGGAGAGGCTGGTGGGGGAGATCGCCTTCCAGCTGGACCGCAGGATCCTGTCCAGCATCTTCCCGGAGCGTGTACGGCTCTACGGCTTCACGGTCTCCAACATTCCAGAGAAGATCATCCAGGTGTGTGGCTCCCACCTCCCACTCAGAGGACCTGCCCCCTCACCTGTCGGGGATGGGGTGTATGCTGGCCTTGGAGGAGCTGCTGGGGGGCCCTAGACTCCAACCCAGGCAAGACATCAGAATCCCAGGCCCCCCTGGAATGGAGGAAGCCTGGCATTCAGTCCGAGTGGCCTGAGGGTGTCCAGGGCATCTGGTGTCAGGAGCCTGTGGCCTTGGCCTTCTGGCCTCCCCAGAGGATAGGGCAGAGGACGGTCCTGACCACGGCTGGGACAGCCCTCTCCTCCTTCGCCTCTGCGATGGCCTCCAGATGGCCAGCCCTCATTCCCAGGGGCCCTCCCCGGACTAGCAGAACTGACGCTTTCCCCATCCCATTGGTAGCCTCAAGGGCCACTATGGTGGCACAGGGGAGGCAGGTCCCATAACCTGTGAGCATCTGGTGGCCTCATGGCCAGGGGCTCAGGCCAGGCTCATTCCAGTATATTCTTAGCATGCCGTTCTCTGAGGCTGCTTCCGTGGAGGGACACGGAGCACACCACTTCCCAAAGGTGCTTGGGCACGTCTGCCTTGCCACCCCGCGTGGGAAGCTCTCCAAGGCAGTGGGACGGGAAGCAGTCATGGGATGCAGGCTGTGCTGGGCTGGATGCCCAGAAGTGCGTCCCAGAAGGACGGAGAGTGTGCCCCTCCCCTGCTAACAAGCCAGCTCTGGGTGGGACCCCGTGCTTCAGATGGGGGAGGAGGGCCATTCCGGCTTTCTTTGGAAAACAGCCCTCTGTGCTCCCGGCCGCCTTCTCTCCAGCGTCTTTATCTCTAGACTACAGACCTGGTGTGTAGCCTGTGGGAACAGCGGCCCGCGGGCTGCTGGTGTGTGATCCCACGAAAGCGGCTGGCTGCGAGGGGGCCTGTTTGTATTTAGGTTTGAGCTTGCCTCTTCCTTGACTCAGCATGTCCTAGGGTTGGGTTTTTTGTTTTCACATGGTCAGAACTATCTCCTTCCCTCGGCAATGACCAGGGCTGCCGGGGGCCACCCACTTGGCACCCAGGCTCCTGAGAGGGGCCCCACCGGAGCCCACCTGTAAAGAGGCTGTGGGGCTGGGCAAACGCCGCCTGGCTCGCCCTCCGTAGAGCCCACAGCAGGCTGAAGGTGTCTGGTTCCACCTGAGGAGCCTAGAGATCCTTCCTGCTCTCAAGGCCACGCATCCCGCCTGCTTGGCTGGCCCACTGCGGGCTCCTACCAGCACCCAATTCCACTTTGCCCAGATTTCTGTTTCCCTTCCTCCGAACATCTTGTGTTTCTGCACACTGGACCCGGTGTTGGTTGTTGCTAGAATCCCTCGATTCTATCCAGACCCAGGAAACCTGCTGTCCCGGCAACCTGCTGTCCCACTAAACCCGAGCTCCAGTCCTGGCTCGCCGGCTTTGTGGATACTGTGTAGTTGGCCGCCGACAAGCTCTAACAGAGCCTCATCACTGAACGGGGACTTGTGGCCTATTTCCACTGACCCTGGCAATCTGCTTTAAGGGTCAGTGGCCTATGCCATCTTTTAAGCTCTACTAAAAGTTGTTCCAATGCCCAGACCTGTCACCCCTTCTACCCAGCTGCAAAGGCCTTCTGCTGGGCGCGTGTGCTCTCAGCCTTCCTTTCGGGTCCCAGTCCTAGCAGACCAGGAGCCCAGCCGCACCGGTGTGAGGATACCTCGGGGCGCATACCCCCCACCCAGGGCCCAGGGCCCCTGGTGCTCTCTGGGGCCCCACTCGCTGGCCTGCTCACAGTGGTTTTGGTTTTTGCGCAATGGTGTGTTTCCAGGTGCCAAACCCTTGGTCTGGTTCTCACCGCCTGTGTATCATCTTGGCCCTTCCGTGTGCACAGTCATATCGTGCACTACTTAAAGGAAGCGGCGGATGGGACAACCTCATCATGCTTCCGACTCCGTAGGAACACACGCTTTGTGTCTGCGTGATGTGTGCTGTGCGTCCAGACTTCTCGCCTTCTCAAGTCCCAGGTCTTGGTTGCAGGAAACAGAAGCCACACGAGCTGATGTAACCAGGGGCTTTGCTGTCAGTGTTTAGGTGAGGACCCGAAACTGGGCACAGACGTTGGTACGGGGTCCCAGCCGCCGCCTCTCCCTAAACCTGAGCGCACCTCGCCCCCGGGCCTCCGCTTCACCACTGCCCCCGCCCCGGGGACAGAAGCACAAGCGCTTTGGGAAAGAGGCTCCCGAGCGAAGCCCGACGACCCCCTCAGCACCTGCCGCGTCATGTGGGGAAGTTCTCCCTCGTCCTCATTTACGGAGAGCTCCGGGCGGGCTCTCCGAGCCATGAAGAAATGCTGATTTTTTTTTCTTTCTAAGAATGTATTTTCTCTTTCATTGAAAAGATCGCATGAGTTTTCCCTCCCTGTTCCCGCATCTCGAGGTGCGGGGAAGGCATCCGGTGGTGAAGCGCACTTCCCCGGTGGTTTTACGTCCCGGAACGGCGTTCGCGGCGGCTCAGGACTTGGAGGACACGCCCGGGCACTGGGACGCAAACGCGGCGAATTCTCCGCCAGACCCTGCGGTCCCTGCCCCGGCAGCTCGCGGGTCCGGGCTCCGGGACTCGGCCGGGGGCGGGGCCCGCAGCCGCAGACTCACCCCATTGGCTCGAGTGTAATGACGTCAGGCCTGGCTGCCGGAGCGCGGTCCCCCCCCACCCCGCGCTTCCCCCACCAAGGGAAAGGGACAGTCCGGCCCCTTTGCCCCGTCTGGTCTTGCTGACCGTCCCTCCTGAGCCTTAGGAGTCCGTCGGTCCGTCCGTGCGTCCGCGGGCTGTGCGTGGCCTGCGTCTCTCGGGCTGAGCGCTCACGCGGTCCTACTTCACGTCTCTCGAGGGTAAATACCCTTGAGGCGCAGAAGCGCCCTCCAGTCCGGCAGATACGCCAGTTTTCCACCAGCGGAGCGTCGGGAGCCAAAGCCGGGCGGACCCTGGCGGGGGAAGAGGGCGCGGAGGTTTGCGCGCGGCCGCGGAGATGCGCCCCCCGCCCCGGCAGCGCCCCGGGGCGTCGCCCCCCCCCCCCCGCGCCCGCGCCCCAGGTGGGCGGCTGTGCAGGTGCACGTAGTTCGCCAGCTGCGGCGCTGCCCTCTCTAACCCCGGCGTCCGTCGGTGCGCGTCTCCCGTCGCCACCTTCTCCATCATCCGACCGCCCTTCCGCGGTCTCCGGAGTGCGGGTGTCTGAGCGCTTGCCCTCTGCTCCGAGGACGACGGCTGAACCACACGGCTCCGTTACACTTGCTGCCACCTCCCTGTCCCTGAGCACGTGGCCAGTGTCGGAATGGAGGACTGGGTGGTGCGCCCCGGGGCTCCGTCTCTCCAAGGTGCGTGCGTGTTTGGTCACACCTGTTCCCTCCTCCACAGCTGATCCAACACCAGGTCCCCCGCTGATCCTCCTCTAAAGATGTTTCCCATGGACACATCTGCACCTACACTTACCTACCCCCGGGCCAACCTGCGGCCACCTTCCTGCCCCACAGCTGCCCTTCCCCCTCCATCTAGTCACTCCCTCTATGGGGCATTCAGTGCCTGCCAAGTTCATGCCAAACAGACATGAACAGTCTCTGCCCTTGGGGAGCTCACCCGCGCCTGGGAGGCCTTTGATAAGTAACAAAAGACATATTTATGCTAGAGGTTGGGGAGTGATACACGCTGTGAGGGTGTGAGAGGGAGGGACTGGGTTGGCCTTGCTGTGTCCCCCCACCCCCGCACTCCCCACCTGTAATCTGGCTCCTACATCCTGGGAGAGCCCCTCCCTCCTCTATTCCTTTGAAACACAATTCTGCTCAACATGAGAGCCCACTGATGTGTCCTGTGGAACTGGGGGCCCCTTGCAGTGGGGCAGACCAGCCCGATGCTGTGCACATCACCCCCAGAGACATTTCCTTTCTTCTTCAAAATAGATGCCAGGCAGTCTGGTTTCCTTCATGTCACAGCGGGGAAACTGAGGCTCAGCCCCAGTACGGTGACAGAAGCAGCCACTGAAACCGGCTCTCCCGCGTGGGCCCCTTGCTCTGTGCCCTGCCTCCTGGCACCTTCCATGCCGTGCACACTGTTCCTTGTCCCGGAGGTTCCTTTGCTCTGGTTGTCCTCATCCTTCAGGCACCAGCCCTGCCATCCCCTCCTCTGCAGAACGTCCCTCCCCAGACTCCCCATGGCAGCCTCCTCCTGCTCTGCCTTTTCATCACTATAAACCCAGAGGGCTTTGCTCGGACGGGAATCCCATCACCAGCGACAGTGCCCCACACAGGGGACGGCTGAGAATATCTGTGGGATGGATGGACAGGACCCTAACCCTCTCTTGCAGCTTCTGTCCATTCCCTTATATGGTCAGCTTGATCTTTTAGAACCACAATGCCAATGGACCAGAAATCTGACCCGTTAGGACAGAACCTTCCGCCACACTCTGCTCAGCCCTGCCTGCTTCTCAGTGCCCAGAAGGTATGGCAGGGACCCATGCCCACGGCTCCCTGGCTTCCGTGGGGTGCCTTCCTGCTCTTCTCACTCACTCCCCTCGCCTGTCCCCCCACTGTCAAGGGGCCAACTCTTTGGGGCAGCTCTGGCCTTGTCTCTCAGTGTGAATGCACCCACACTCCTCTCCCCTGTCCCGCACTCTGGCAGGGTGGGTGCAGTGGGCCCCCTGCAGACTTCTGCTCCTGTCTGGAGCTCCAAGCCCCCAGTGCAGCACCCAGCAGGAGCTCAGCCGCAGCCCCAGGATGAGTAGAGGATGGGTCCTGACATCCCCAGGGGGCCGAGGCTTAAAGCTGTGCACCCCCTGCCCCCCCACTGAGGCATTTAGCATGAAGATTCACGTGCTCGCTCAGTTTGATCGAGCTCTCGCCGTCACCGACACCGGGCATGGGAACAGGCAAAGGGAGGGAGAAGGCTTAGCGGCCAAGAAGAGCCTCGAGTCGAGGAGGCAGGCTGGTTCTGGTGCTAAGTGTGCGCCCAAAGTCTGAGCACAGGGCTCTGGGTGCGTCTGTGAGAGGTCAGGGGTCGCTTTAGCTGAGCCTAGCCACGATCCGAGTGCCCTGTTCACATGACCGGAGGGGAGGGCAGAGGATTTTCCTGGAGGGGGTGAGGACCCAGCTCGCGCTCAGGACCCAGCCTGGTGTGCATCCAGGGAAAGGCTGGAAGGGGATGAGCAGATGGGGCAGCGGCAAGTGCGGGGGGCGCAGGCAGGGAGAGACCCCCCCCAGCTACTTCAGACCTGTCATTCTAGGGGTCTGGGCACGGCCATGCCTGTGATAGCTACATCATTTGCAAGACTCGGTGCAAATGAAAACAGGGCTCCTTGTTCAAAAATTATAAAGAACTTCAAGATGGCCACAGCAGAGCACTGGCTGGGTGTGGGTCCTCATGAGCAGGGGCCTGAGTCAGCGTGCGCCTCACGTGCCCAAGAGGCAATGGCGGGAGTGGAGAGGAGGCGCTGACTTCCTGCTTCCTGGTGAGCTGCTGCGGGACGCAGTCACTGCCTGGTTGGGGGGCACAGGCAATGAAGAAGTGGGCGGGGACCCCCCCTTGCTGCCAGAGCCCAGGAGGGGTCGCCAGAGGGGCAGCAGGCCCCCTGGTGCCGAGACCGAGGGTGGGTTCAGGGCCTGGGGCAGTCAGTTCAGCATGAGGGGAGGACAGGGCCTCACTGAAGGAGGGGTATGGGTGCTGGGTGCTGGGGAGGCAGCGCGGGGCGACAGAGAAGGGACCTGGAGAAGCTGGGGAGGTCTCAGGGCAGGGAGCCAGCAGGGTGCCTGGGAAAGGCCCCCTGGGGTGTGGGCCAGCCAGGACTCCTCCTCTTTCCTACACCTCCAGGCTCCCAGCTGAGCTCTCTGTGGGCCGCTCATAGCCTCAGCTCCATCAGAGTCCCTGCTGGTGGGGGGAGCAGGCCACGGGGATGGAGTCTGGGGAACTCTCCCCTGCAGCTCAACCCACTGGCTTCCCCCTAACCCTAGACCCTCCAGAGCCTCTCCCCGGGACCTCCAGACCCCCTTCCCCCAGCAGCCCCTGCACCCACAGCCACATCTGCCCCTCTCCTGCCCTGTGCCTGCTCGGGGCAGAGGGACCTGATGGCCACTGTCCCTTCAGGCCTCCTTGAACCCCAGTGACCACAAGCTGGACGAGGAGCTGTGCCAGACCCTCACACAGCGGTACGTGAGCATCATGAACCGGCTCCAGAGCCTGGGCTACAACGGGCAGGTGCACCCTGCACTGACGGAGCAGCTGGTGAATGCCTACGGCATCCTGCGCGAGAGGCCGGAGTTGGCGGCCTCGGAGGGCGGCTCCTACAGCATGGACTTCCTGCAGCGCGTGCTGGTGGAGACTGTGCACCCCAGCATGCTCAGCGACGCGCTGCTGCTGCTCTCCTGCCTCAGCCAGCTGGCGCACGACGACGGCAAGCCCATGTTCATCTGGTGACACTGGCCCGCGCCCACCCAGGTTCACCATGCCCCGCACCCTAGTGCAAAGCCATTAAAGCTTCCCACAGACGCTAGAACTCGGGGGCTGCCGCTCCTCGGGGGTGGCTGGCCAGCACCTCACTCCCCGGCACCCCTTCGATCCTGCCTGCTCTGGGGCTCCATGCCCACCCCGGGGCAGCTGTTTGACTAAGGGGGGGCATGTTCAAAGGTCCCAAGGCTTCCCTCACCTGGCGGGGGGGGAGACTTGGAGCAGGAAGCGCTGGGCCAGTAGCACTGTGCTGCGCGGGGGCGCTGAAGCCTGGTGCAGAGTCCAAGGCAGAAGCAGGGAGGAGACAGGACGTGGGTGTGGGAATCCTTCCCTCCGCACTAGGCTGGAGGAGGGGAGTGGGAGAGGCGGCAGGGAGGGCTTTGGACCTTCCTTGAGGGCAAGAGCATGTTAGATGGCGGGGAGGGAACCAGGAGAAAGTAGCCCCACCCAAACCCGAGCCACAGGTCAGCCCAGGGAGATGTGGCCAGTTCCGCAGGCGCCGTGGGCCCAGGGGGATGAGGCTGGCTCCACAGGAATCGTGGGGGTGGGGCTGAGCAGGAGAGGGCAGCGTGGAGAGGGCTGCAGGGTGGAGCACGGGCAGAATGGGAAAGGGGGGGCAGGGGGGCTGTAAGACTCGACAGCTGTGGACAGATGGGGAAGGGCCTGTGGGCAGTGCCAGAGACCAAGCAGCGCAAGCAGGCTGCTGGTCCTTGCCAGGGTGTGTGAGTGAGATGAGGGAAGGGCAGCGGGGCAGGGGCTGGGGCAGCCTGCAGAGTGGCCTCTGGCCCAGAAGAGGAACAGGAGAGGACCGGCCTGAGGAAGGGGAGGGCCTGGGCTGTGAAGGGAGGATGAGGGTGGGCTGAAGCGGTGGGAATGCGGACCCCAGCAGAGGTGGCTCCTGCAGCATCCGTGTGTGCCAGCCAGAGGACTCCAAGGGGCCAAGGGACTCCTATCAGCCCCCAGCGAGGAATGCAGGAAGGAGAGGGTCGTGGAGTGCACCCAGGAGCCCCCTGCCTCTCTGTCCTCCCCACTCCCAGTCCTGCTACTTCAGGGGATCCAGCCAGACCCCAGGACAGGCAGGGAAGGACTCTGCATATAGGGATGTGGAAATCTATAGATAGAAATCTCGCGGTCTGCTGAGAAGGCCCAGCATGGACATACACCAGTAACGGGGAACACAGCCAGCACCAGATTTTGGGTTCTAAAGGGAATCAGGTTTTCCTGGAGAACTGGGAGTAGGGGAGGCAGGAAGCCCTGCACCTCCCCGCCTGTGGGCTTAATGGCAGCCCTGACTCAAACTACAGGGCAATTTAGGAGCAAACCGGGGAGATGAGGGGTGTGGTTCACAGCTCAGATCAGAAAGTGGGGTCCAGGCAGCCTCTGAAGGAGCGCGAGGCAGCAGGTCCCGGGAGCCAACAGAGCAGGTGCGAGGGGGCTCTCCGGATGGGAGCTGGTTTCCCTGTGGCTCACGTGCCGGGGAAGGGGGGGGCAAGCAGCGGCACAAAGCCCAACCAACGGTCCCTTACCCGGAGATTGGAAGCTCCTTGGGGTAGGTCACAGAGCCGTCACCGCGGGGGACAGGCCCCTGGGGGAAGCTCTTGGGACGCTCAGCGGGAGCCTCGGAGTCCGTCCCCCCTCTGGGGTGGGTCTTTGAACTCAGCTGCTGGACGCTGCAACAGAGGCAGACGGGTGGGGTGGGGCGGACCCGGCAGCCTGCGCGGCCGGAGGGCCCTTGCAATTCCGCGCCGACTTGCCGGGAGAAGGGAGGGAGCTGGACGCAGCACGCCCCGCTCCCTTCGCCAGCCCGCCTGCGCGGGCGACGACCGCTCTCCGTTTGGTGCAGGCTGCTCCCCAGGCCCTGTTCCCGAGCGGCAGGTCTGGGGGTTCTCCCGGCGGCCTTCAGGGGAGGGCGGCGCCGGGCGAGCAGGATCGGAGGCGTGGCTGCGAAACCAGGGTCTCTTTCGCTTTCCCTTTTGTTCTCTCCAACGGCCGCCGACACTCCGCGCCGGTGAGGAGCGCGCGGCTTCCCGGCTCCGCGCACCGGCTGCGCCACGTAGCCTTGACCCGCGACTCCCCTGCAGCTCCCGCGGACGCACCAACGAATCGATTCGCACGCTGGAGGCGACGGAGTCGCGGGGGCGTCCCGAGGCCAAGAAGCCCCGCGCGCCATGCAGTCCCCTCCCGACTGGCCCCCAACGCCCGGCGGCCTGCGGCCCTCTCCCTTCCCGCACCCTGCCCTGCACGCCCTGCACCGCCTGGCCCGAGCCCTGCTCTTTCCGGCTTACTGGGCTCTGGACCAGCTGCTGGGCTGCGGGGCGCCGCTGGCGCGCGCGAACCACCGCCGCGCGCTGAGAGCGGCCGCGGGCGCCGTGGGGGCGCTGCTGCTGCTGCTCCTGGCCGGCCTGCCCCTCGCCCTGCCCGGCCTGCTGCTCTGGCTGCCCCTGCAGGCTTGGCGCCGCCCCTTCTGCTATCGGCCCCCTCCGGAGTGCTGGGCGCCCCCGGCGCCCTGGCGCCCTCCCGCTGAGCCCGCGCGCTGCTTCGGCTTCCTCAGCGCGAACCTGTGCCTGCTGCCCGACGGCCTAGCGCGCTTCAACAACTTGCGGCACAGCCAGCGGCGCGCCGAGGCCATGGGCGCCGTGCTGCTCGCCGGTCTGCGGCCCTCGCGCTATGGGACTACGGGCTGCAGTCCGCCAGGGCCGGGGACGCCCGGTGGGACGCTGATAGCCGCGGTGCCGACGGGGCTGGACTTCGTGTGCCTGCAGGAGGTGTTCGACCTGCGCGCGGCGCACCGCCTCGTCGGCCGCCTAGCGCCCTACCTGGGCCCGGTGCTGTACGATGTGGGCTCCTTCGGCCTGCAGCCCGGACCGCACCTCAAGCTGCTCGGCAGTGGGCTGCTGCTGGCCTCCCGTTATCCGCTGCTGCGCGCCGCCTTCCGATCCTTCCCCCAAGCACGGCGCGAGGACGCGCTGGCCTCCAAAGGACTGCTTTCCGCACAGGTATAAGCCCACCGGCCGCGGGGAGAGGGCTGGGCGTGGGGTCGAACCGGCGACGTTGCTGGGCGGTCCACGGTGTTGCAGGCGCAGGTGGGCATCCTGGACGGGCGCCGCATCGTGGGCTTCCTGCACTGCACGCACTTGCATGCGCCGAGCGGTGAGCCCTGCGGACGGGAGGGTCAGCACGGTGGGCCGGCGGTCTCCCCTCTCTCATCCTGGCGGCGGCGGGTCCCAGCCCTCGTCTGCGTCTCCGCTCCCCCCACCGTTTGTCCACGGCCCGGAGCACCGCGAGCCGAGTGGTGGAGCGCCTTGGTGGGCTCTCAGGTCGGGGCCCGGCGGAGGCCGGGGTGGGGTGAGCATCCGTACTCAGCCTTCCTCCCCCACCCCCGCAGGGGACGCGCCCTTGCGCTGCAAACAGCTGACGCTTCTGCTGGACTGGATCCAACAGTTTGAAGCCCAGAGCCGCCAGGGGGGCGATGCCGTGGCCTTCAGCGTGCTTCTGGGTGACCTAAACTTCGACAACTGTTCTTTAGGTGAGGGGGAAGTCGCAGAGGGGCGGGGCCACCGCCCGGCCCCGCCCACCGAGCGCTGGCCTCTCCCCCGCAGACCACGCAGAGGAGCAGGAGCACGAGCTCTTCAGCCACTTCCGGGACCCCTGCCGGCTGGGCACTCGCCGGGAGCAGCCCTGGGCCCTGGGTACGGCGCCCGGGCGGGGAGCGGTCCTAGGGAGGGCTCTGGGGCCTCGGCGCCCCCGATGACCGCCCTCCCCGCCCTGCCCCAGGCACGTTGCTCAACACCTCCACCCTGCGCCACTCGGTGGCCTGCTCCTCGGAGATGCTGCGGAGGTGAGTGCACACCTGGGGGTCCGGCACCGCCCAGCACGGAGGGGAGCCCTGGCCCCTGGCCGTGGTGACACCGCCCATCCTCAGGGCCCTGGAGCAGGAGGAGGGGCGCCACCGCTACCTGGCAGGCCCTCCGGGCGAGGGCCCCCGGACTAAGCCTTGGCGGGGCCGGCGCGTGGACTATGTCATGTACCGGGGAGTGGCCGGAGGCCCGCTGAGTCCAGTAAGTGGCAGAATTCAGGGCGCTGGGGCGGCCGGCGCTGGGGCGACCCCTCAGCCTGACTCCTGCCCCTAGGAGGTGGAGCACGTGACCTTCAGCACCGCCCTGGCGGGGCTCACTGACCACCTGGCCGTGGGACTTCGGCTCCGAGTGTCTGCGCCCCCCTGACGCACGCACGCAGGCACCAGCCGGGGTGGAAAGACGGACACGGACGCAGAGCGTGAGCCTGGCCAGTTGCCGCAGGGACGGGGCGCCTTAAGAGCTGTTTATTGTGGGGGCCGTCCGTCACACTGCCTCCTGGGCCCTGCGGTACTCGTAGACGCTGCCGCGCTCCGGGAAGGCTGGGGGCTGCTGGGGCGACCCCGGCGGCGGCGGCGGCGGTGGCGGGGCGGGGTCATCCGGGTCCCCGTACCCCCCACCGCCCGGTGTGTGCAGGCAGAACACGTCCTGTGGAACAGGGGACAGGCTCAGCACGGGCATGCCCTCCCCGCCAGGCTGCCTCCCGCTGCGGCCCCAGCCACCATCCCTCCCTCCTCGGCAGCCCGCCTGGACCACGGAGGCCCGGCGCTCGCCCTCTGCCCTTCAGAAACCAAATTAAATTCAGTTTCCGGTCATCTTTGCAACTCTGCTCACTCTGCGGAAGGCGGATCAATGGGGGGCTAGCGGGAGAGAGAAAGGATGGGGCGCAGTCCTTACCCCGGGGTACACGGGCACCGAAGTCTTCCCCCCCAGATTCACGGTCCGGCCGTCCTTGCGGATCAGCAGGTTTAGGCCACGCGCGCCGGGCTCGCCGCCTGCGGGAAGAGGCGGGGTGAGGGCAATCCGGGAGGCCAGGAGGGGAGGGACAGAGGAGGTTGGTGGGGAGACAGGAGGACACCCGGCCGCAGGCCGCAGGGGCCCGGGGGCAGGGGCTCGGGCCGCTCACCGTGGAGGCCGTAGGGCCGGAAGGCGCGGCGCTCGGTCAGCACGGACAGCAGCGCCTCCTCGCGAAAGAGCAGCTCACGGATGACGCCATCGCCGCCCCGGAAGCGGCCGCGACCCCCAGACCCCAGCCTCAGCTCGAAGCGGCGCACGATGACTGGGTACCTGCGCGGGGCGGGGACTCAGTGCGGCCGGCCCCCGCCCCGCCCCGCCCCGCCCGCCCCCGCCGCCGCTGCGCACCTGCTCTCCAGAATCTCGGGGTCGGTGATGCGCGTGTTGGTCATGTGGCTGTGCACGCCGCTGCGCCCGTGCCAGCCGGGGCCCGCGCCCGCGCCGCCGGCCACCGTCTCGTAGTAGCCCATGTGGGCATTCCCCAGGGTCACATTGTTCATGCAGCCCTGGCAGGGGCAGGTGGCATTTGCACTGGGCTAGAGGGGCACCCCCCCACATGCCCGAGCGCGCCCACCCACCCGCCACACCTGCGAGGCGGCACAGGCCCCGAAGGCCCCCAGGATGACGTCCACCACGCGCTGGGACGTGAGCACGTTGCCGCCCACCACGGCCGCTTCGGGGGACGGGTCCAGGATGGAGCCTCTAGGAATCACCACGCGCACCGGCGCCAGGCAGCCCTGGGGTGAGGGGCCAGCTCTCAGGGCGCTCTGGGTATATCCCCGCGCCTACCCCCAGCACCCCGGGATCAGCCCTCTGTGGGGCCGCCCGCGCCCCCAGGATGGTTCAGGGCGACACCACACGCGCACGCGCACCTGGTTGAGCGGGATGTCGCGGCCCACCAGACAGCGCAGACAGTAGATGAGCGCCGACAGCGTGATGGCCCGCGGGGCGTTGAGGTTGCCGAACACCTCTGGCCCGGTGCCGCTGAAGTCGAACACTGCGCTGCCCTGCTCGCGGGGGGAGGGATGGGGTCAGCCGCAGCGTGGCGGCCGCGCCTCCCAAACCCTCCTCCCGCCGCCGCGCCTAACCTGACTCAGGTTGATCTGCACGCGCAAGCGGATGGGGGAGCCGTCGTCCATGTGGTCCTCTGCCGACACCTCCAGGGGCAGGCCCCGGGCCTGCCGGGAGGTTCCGAAGGCTCGCAGCATGTCCCGCACGGCCAGCTCTGCGTTTGCCTGGCAGACAGAATGTTCTGTGGGCAGCCATGCCGCCTTCCAGGTGGTGCGGGCGCCCCCACCTCCCCCACCAAGCTGCCCCCCTGCCCCTGCGCGCTGGGCCCACCTGAATATGGCCCATATAGGCCTGCACCACGTCCAGCCCGTACTGCCCAATGAGCTCCCCCACCAGCTGGATGCCTTTCTGGTTGGCTGCCACCTGCGCTCGCAGGTCCGACAGGTTGTCGTGCAGGTTCCGAGTTCCGCTGCAGCCGGGAATCTTGCCTGGAGCCCGCAGGGCCTCGGTCACCGCTGGACAGAGGAGGTCACCACTGAGACCCCTGAGCCCCCGGGGCTCCCTGGTGCCCCGCTCCACACCGGCTTCACCTCTGCTGGGCACTGTGCGGGGCACCCCATGTTGGCCCTTCACGGGCTCTCCCCCAGCCTCCTCCCATCTGCTCAACCTTCTCCTTTCCACACTCCAGCCCCCCAGGGTACCCCAGACGAGGACAGGCAGCTTTGCCTGTGACCTCATAGGAGCTGGAGGCTCTGGGACTGGAAGGGGCACCTCCCTCAGCAAACCCTGCCTCCATCTTTAATTCTCTCTGCCCCAGCTCCCTGCCACATGCCACACCCCCCACCACCTGCCACACCCCCTGCCCTTTCTGGCCTTCCCTCCCCTCTTCCGTGACCCTCCCCCAATCACACTGCCCCATGGGGTGCGGCTCTCTCAACCACTGTGAAGAGGGCTCTCTGTGCCTCGTGTCCCCCCAAACAAATCTGGGAGTCCCAGAGACTGAGGGACAGCCTATCTCCCTAGTCTGGGATACAGTACTCCCTTGGGCCCTGGCCACTGTGTCCTCTGTCATGCACCTGCCCATGTCCCTCCCATGATTCCTGCCCCTTGCCCTCTGCTCCCCCCACCCCAACCGAGAGTGCGGCCAGGCCTGGGTCACTCTGTGTGTGACAGCGGCCTGCAGCTCTGTTGCTCCACCCTCCACCCTGCCCACACCATGTACCCTCACTCTGGGATGCCCCCCTAGGCTCCCAGGCCCCTGCCGCCTCCACCAGCTGTGTTTGCCACTGCCCCTGTGTCCTGGGCCACACTGCAAACCCTGCCCGACTTCCATGCAGCTGCCCTGTGCCCACCTGTTGTCAGAGCCTCCCTCCAACCCCTAGTTTTCCAAACTGGACTCCTCACCCTGTCCACCAATCCCACCCAATGCCAACCTTGATCTCGGAGACAGTTGTCCCTACCGTGATGCCTGCTGCCCAGCTCAAGAGTCAGCACCACCCAGGGCAACCGTGGCTGCCCCCACTACCCTCAGCTTGGCCTCTGGGCCACCCTCCAATGCCCATCCACTCGGCACACAGGCTGGGGGCTCTCATGGTGTGTAAGCAGACCAGTGCAGGCCGAGTGAAGCCCTTCACAGCCACCCCTCCACCCAGTGTCTCAGACCCAAGCCCAGGAAAGTTCTCTAAGAGCTGGCAGTCCCTGTCCTCACCACTCTGCAGCCCCCAGACCCAGTGCAAACGCAGCACAGACTAACCAGCGTGGGCCACTGCCTACCTTGCAACAGGTTTCTCTCCCACCTTTGGCCAGTCCCATGGGTGTCCTGGCCAGCTCCCCACCCCCAACATCACTGAGGCCTTCCTGGACCCAGGCAGAATGTGCCTCAGAGCCTCTGGTCAACTCTGAGAGACGGTCTGCAACCACTGTGGGGTCGTGACCCACCCCCCCAGGCTCAAGGCAGGCCTGGGCTGCTATGCAGTGTCCCAGTGTCCCCCCTGGCCTGGCTGTAAGGAGCAGCCCCGTGTCCGGCTCACCAACTCCTGCCCTGCCCTCGCCATTACCCCAACCCCACCCCAACTCACCCTCCTCCTGGAAAACGCCCCCCTGGACGAGCTTGAAAGACAGAAAGACAGCGCCCTCCTGCTGCAGTGTGGTGGAGTGGGGTGGCATGGAGCCCGGCGTGATGCCCCCGATGTCCGCGTGATGCCCGCGGCTAGCCACGTAGAACACGGGCCGAGTCTGACCTGGCCAAAACACCTGGCGGCACAGAGTGAGCGTCAGCCGCTCGGCCAGCCTCACCCCCAGGGCTGCCCCAGCGGAGGAGGTCCTCACCGGCGTGATGACGGTCAGGTCTGGCAGGTGGCTGCCCCCGGCGCTGGGGTGGTTGCTCAGTAGCACGTCTCCAGGGTGGAGGTCAGCTCCCAGCTGCTGGATCTGAGGCCAGGAGACAGCCCCTGGTTGGAAGGGGCAGGGGTTGGGGGGGGCAGGGAAAGCAGGAGGAGACCCGCCAAACCTGGAACTGCACGGTCTCCTGCATGGCACCCAGGTGCACGGGGATGTGGGGGGCGTTGGACACCAGCCCCCCATCCGGCCCGAAGAGGGCGCAGGAGAAGTCCAGGCGCTCCTTGATGTTGGTGGAGATGGCTGTTCGCTGCAGGATGCGGCCCATCTGCTCTGCGGGCACAGAGTGACAGGCACTCGCTGGCCCCACCCCCCAGCGCAGCCGGCCGATGCACACAACAGGAAGATGAGGGACCTGCCACCTTCCAGGGGCCCCCAGAGTGGCAGTGGCTCATGTGTGCCCAAGAGGCCACAGCCGGGCCACCATGCCCGTGTGAGGGCCATCCCCTTCCTCTCCATCCCTGCCTGGAGCCTCACCAAGAACCTGAGACCCCACCCGTCCCCCCTCCAGCGTGCCCAGCACAGTAAGAAGCCAGTGCCAAGGTACAGGATTGAGGTCCTTGAGCAGCCCCAGCCCGATCCCGCAAGGACAGGTTCACTGGGCTGAGCCCATCTCCTGTCCACGGACCCCATGGCTGTCGGTGGGACTTAGGTACTCACACCGCCCAAGGCCTGCCGGTGCCGGGGGGTTGGCCATCCCAGTGCCTGGGCCACACCGCCCACCTTCCCCTGGGTCACACCCCACCTCTCTCCACACACCCCTGAGGGCCATACCGCCTGCACCCCCTCAGCCCCGGACACACTCTCCCACAGACGGGGGCAGCCACTGACCAGCAATGCTCATGAAGCGGTGTGAGAAGATGGACAGGTGGATGGGGTCAAGCTGGGCCCCCATTGTGCTTGGGGCCTCAGCCCCCACAGAGATGCGGATGTCCCCCGTCTTGGTCACCTCTGCCTGACAGCCTGGTTCCACCAGGATAGTGCTGAGGGCAGGGGCACAAGAGGTTGGAGGTGCCACACCAGAGCAGAGCCCCCTTCCCAAGTAGAAACCACACATCCTCAGGCTAGGGCCACGCCCACCCTAATGGGACCCTAGAGTCCCCCATAGTCTGTAGTCTTGGGCCCGAGAACCCTCCACCAGGACCCCGAGCTCCCCCGGGCCCTGGCAGCTGTGCCCCAGCCCTCACGGTCACGGCCCCACCCTCGCCGGCCATCAGCCCACCTGTTGCTGTCAATGATGAGGCAGGGCCCCTGAAGCTTGTGCCCGAAGCCCAGCTCTCCCAGCAGGTACACAGGGGTTTCCTGGTACCCCCCCTCAAAGTAGCACTGGGTCATCTGAGGAAGGGGGTGCTGAGTGCGCTTCCAGGGTCCGGCTCCCTGCTGGGTCTCCCTGCCCGCCCACGCCCGTCCCCACGTCCCTGTGGGTGTGGGTGTGGGTGGGCGGGTGGGGGGCTGAGTGCACTTCTGGGGTCCAGCTCCCTCCTGGGTCTCCCCACCCGCCCACGCCCATCCCCACATCCCTGTGGGCGTGGGAGGGTGGGCAGACACAGAGCCACCCACCTTGTCCACCCGGGGAGGCCCAGTCTGAGCTTTGGCCACGTCCTCAAGGCAAAGGCCACTGCAGCCTGTGCCCCTCACACGCACGTCGTCCACCACCACGGGCCGCTCGGGGATGACGAATCCAAACTCCCTCATGTACCTGCATGTCCCCCAGCCCCAAGGGAACTCTCAGAGCGGGACAGCCAGGCTGGCGGGCCCCCCACCAGCACCCCCCGGGGACACACGGTTGCCTACCTCTCCACAAAGGCGGCCCCGAAGTCGCCAGCCCGGGGCGAGTGGGCTGTGGCCGGGTGCTGGTGGGCAGACACCATCAGGGCACAGTCGGTGCCCTGGTAGCGCAGGTTCAGGAAGCTCTCAGTGCTGATCTGGGACCTGGGGCAGGGGCCGGAGGGGCACTCACACAGGGCCGCCTGATGGGACTCCTGTCCTGCCTCCCCCAGCCCTCCTTGACCACTGCCCCCATGGGCCCCAGCACCATCTGGGAAATCAGGCGGTCAATCCACCTGGGGGGCGGGGCGCTGGGATGAGGGCCTTGGCCTGGCCTAGTGCCCCCTAGCCCGCCCCTCGCTCCCCACCTGGGAAAGCCCTGGGCCCGCAGAGCGTCCACGCACTGCTCCTCCAGGTGGCTCAGCCTCTGGTCCAACTGCATAAAGGTCTCAGGAGCATAAGGCAAGGAGCATGGCTCCTGGGCCTCATGCACCACGTCCGCCAGGGCCAGTCCCAGTGCCGACAGCAACCCGCTGTGCCTGTGGGACAGGGACCTCGGCAATGTGGGACACCTCCTGAAGCCAGCACCCCAGCCTAGGACATGGGTGTCACTCCCACACGTACCTGTGAATGTGCACAGTGTCCATGCCCAGGGCCCGGGCAATGGCACAAGCGTGCTGCCCACCAGCTCCCCCAAAGCAGGCCAGAACATGGGCCGAGGGGTCGTGGCCTCGTGCCTGGGAAACCAGAAGGGGGTCGGTGGCAGACCCTAACCCTGTCTGGCCGCCTAGCTCTCCCCCCGCTTGCATTGCCTGAGTGGGAGTCATGGGAGTGGGGTGCAGGGATGGAGGGCAGGGCAGGCGAAGGCAAGGGCAAAGGCGGGCATACCTGCGTGAGTGCGCGGATCGGCCGACACATGGCCTCGTTGGCCACACGCACGAACCCCATGGCCACCTCCTCCAGGCTCAGGGGAGAGGCCGGGCAAGGCCCATTGGTCAGGAAGCTGTTGACCTCAGTAGCCACAGCCTCTAAGGCCTTTCGGGAGGCCTCAGGGGACAGTGGCTGGTCCTCTCCAGGCCCAAAAATGCAGGGGAAGGAGGCAGGCAGTAGGCGACCCAGAACCAGATTGGCATCCGTCACTGTCACGGGCCCCCCTGGGAGGTGTGCAAGGGGTGGGGGTTGGGGGGTGGAGACAGGGCCCAGGACTGGGCAGCAGGGGCTGGGATGAAGGATTGGGGCGGGCCTGGGCGGCAGGGCAGGGATGAAGGATTGGGGCGGGCCTGGGCGGCAGGGCAGGGATGAAGGATTGGGGCGGGCCTGGGCGGCAGGGCAGGGATGAAGGATTGGGGCGGGCCTGGGCGGCAGGGCAGGGATGAAGGATTGGGGCGGGCCTGGGCGGCAGGGCAGGGATGAAGGATTGGGGCGGGCCTGGGCGGCAGGGGCAGGGATGAAGGATTGGGGCGGGCCTGGGCGGCAGGGGCAGGGATGAAGGATTGGGGCGGGCCTGGGCGGCAGGGGCAGGGATGAAGGATTGGGGCGGGCCTGGGCGGCAGGGGCTGGGATGAAGGATTGGGGCGGGCCTGGGCGGCAGAGCAGGGCCCCTGCCGGGCAGAGAGCAGCTCCTACCTTTGCGGTAACAGGCGGGGCCGGGATGGGCTCCTGCAGACTCAGGCCCCACCACAAAGAGGCCAGACCTGGGACAGGGTGGGCTGCACTCAGAGGTGTCCTGGGAGGCAGGGCTAGGGGGCCCCAGCCCAGGGGCAGGAGCTAACCTGAAAAAGAGGCGGGAGCCCCCACCAGCCGCCACTGTGTTGATGTCCAGCTGGGGGGCCTGGAGGGTGACACCAGCTGTGCTAGCCTCAAAGACGTGCTCGAACTCTCCAGCGTAGCGGCTCACATCAGTGGACGTGCCTGTTTGGGGGAGGGACAAGAGAAGTGACTCATAGACACAGACGCCCCCGCACTGCCCCCCCCCCCCCACGCAGCCTTCCTACCTCCCATGTCAAAGCCAATGACAGGCTGGCCGCCTTCCACCCGGTAGGTGGTGGCCGAGTAGCCAACCACGCCCCCCGCAGGGCCAGACAGCACAGCGCGGGAGCCGCTGAAGGAATCCGCCGGCGCCAGGCCGCCGTCCGAGCGCATGAACAGAACCCGCACGTCCTGGGGCGAGCAGGTGGCCAGTGAGGGGGGTGGGCCGGCTCAGGCTGGGGGCGGCTGGGAGGAGGTGGGGCGGGGGCGAGGGGCTCACCTTGAGCTGGCCCTGGAAGCCACGGCGGAAACTCTGTACGTAGCGCTGGATGGTGGGTGTCAGGTAGGCATCGGCGCAGGCCGTGTGCCCCCGCGGCACGATGCGCACCATGGGCATGGCCTCCGAGGACAGGGACACGTGCGTGAAACCCAGCTCCTGGGCCAGCGCGCCCACCTGCTGCTCGTGCTGGGCCCACCTGCGACAGGAGCCGGCAGTCCTCGGCCTCCGCCCACACCTCCTGCCCACCCCAGCCCCCCGAAGCCCACGCTCACGTGTAGGAGTGCATGAGCACCACGGCCAGGCTGCGGATGCCTCGGGCCAGGAGCCCCTCCAGCTTCCCGCGCAGACCCCCGAGGTCCAGGGGCTGCTGCACCTCCAGCAGATCCCCTGTGCGGCCTGCCGGGAAGCCCGTTACCACCCCGTTGGAGGCCCCGGGAGGCGACCCCACACCCCGAGCCGGGAGGCCCCCACACCTTTGACAGGTGTCCCCGCGCCGGGCTCCCCGCGGTACAGCACCACGCGCTCCTCCACCTCCAGCACCTCCTCGTACAGCACCTCAGGCATGGGCACGGCCTGGGGGCAGGCAGAGACTCAGAGGATGCCCAGGCCTGAGGGTTCTTGCTGGGGCCCTGCGTGGGTGGGGCAGTACAGGCCAGGGGATGCGTCCCAACAGGCCCGTCAACAGGCCCAGGAGACATGGTCAGACGGGGCAGGCCCAGGAGACATGGTCAGACGGGGCGGCCCCAGCAAGGCCCACCCAGGGGCCGGCTCCCCGCTCCCAGGCGCCTGAGTGTAGCCAACTGCCCACCCCCACAGGGGCAGCTCCCCCCACGAACCCTGCAGGGGAGGGTCGGGAGGGCAGGCTCCTACCCCTCACCCTGAACGGTCTGTCTTGGGTCGCTCCACACCCGGAGTCCAGGACAGGGCGTGGTGGCAGACAGGAGCAGCACTACCTGTGAGCACTCCGAGGGCTTGGGGGACACAGTGCCTGCCACGAGTGCTGGAACCTCCCCTCTGCCTATCAGCTGGTGGCCTTGGGCCAGCACTGACCAAGGACATCCCTCCCGAAGGGACCATGGCATCCCCGAGAAACATGAGCTGCTGGGCCCAGCCACCAGCTGGAGTGGGTGAGCTCACCAGATCAAAGAGGTCCTCTCGGGCCTGGGTGCCCACGTGCAGCAGGTCTCGGAAGCCACGTGTGACCAGCAGGGCCACCCGTTCCCCACGCCGCTCCAGCAAGGCGTTGGTGGCCACTGTGGTGCCCATGCGGATGCTGGCAATGCGACTGGTGTCCAGCGGCCGGTCCCGGGGCAGCGGCATGCCCCCCTCCTGGAAACCCCATGGTCGGTGTCAGGCCTCTGGTCCCCAGGTCCCACCCCACCCCGCCTTCCTGCCCTGGCCACCTGCTCCAGGATGCGGCGGATGCCCTCAGTCGGTGCGTCTACATAGTTGGTGGGATCTTCTGAGAGCAGCTTCAAGACCCTCACGTGCCCCCCGGGACACTGGGCAAAGACATCTGTGAAGGTGCCTCCGCGGTCGATGGCGAAGTGGAAACGCCCCTCGGGGCTGCCCATGATGATGGGGCTGGGGTCCAGCAGCGACTCTTCAGCCGGTAGTCCGGGGAGAACTGGACGAAGACCGCAGATCAGGCCACAGGCCCCAGGGGCATCGGCGGGCTGGCAGCCTTGGGTAGAAATGGGATGGGGAGAGAACCGGGCAGGCGGGGCGGGTTCCAGGTCCCCAAGGAGCCCTGGGCAGAGGGGGAGCTGCAGACCCAGCTCAGAGGGTAGGGTGGGTCCGGCGCCCTAGTGGCCCTCATTACCCGGCTCCCAGCGCGCCCGGAGCAGGTCTTTCGGAGGGGGACGCGCCACGGAAGCCCACGGGCTGGGGGGTCTGGGCTCTTGGCACGAAGAGGCACGGGGGCCGGGGGCGGGCGGGGAAAGCCCCACCCGCAGCCGCGCGACCTTCGGGCCCAGGCCCTGGGGGACGCGGGGCGGGGCCTGCTCAGACGGCGGGGCGGGCCCGGGCGGGGCCAGGAGGCGCCGAGCCGCGGGTGTCGCGCGGCCGGGGCGGGACGGCGAGGAGAAGGGCCCGAGCGCGCGGGTGCGGGGCCCACCTGGCGGGTCGGCTCCGAGCGGCCGGCGGTCTGCGGCCCCGCGCTCCCGCCCCGCCCAGTCCCCAGCCCGGAAGCGGAGCCCGCCCCCCGCACGACCGGTCCGGGCGCGCACGGCCCTCCGGTTGCGTAAGTAAGGCTCGGCTGGCCGGGAACCACCTCCCTCCTCCGCCCGGAGCCACCCGGGGGCACGGGAGGGCGCGGGGCCGAGCGGGGCCAGGCGCGGCGCGGTGCTGGCGCGTCCCCGGCCTCCGGGCACCTCGGTTCCGCCGGCCCAGAGGTCACCGAGCCTAGGAGCCCCGGGGCCCACTCTGGGAGCCCCGGGGCAGGGAGAACAGAACGCCCGGCAAAGAAATGCTAGCCCGGACGAGCTCGAGCTGCGCGCTGGCACTCGAGCTGCGCGCTGGCACGAGGCGGTTCCGCCGCGGGAATGGGGCCAGGGCGCCGGGGGAGGGAGCGCGGGTGGGCGGGGGCGCCCTGCAGAACCCCTTGCTCCCCGCGTGCTTGCAGGTGCTGCGGGCAAGGGCCCCCCACAATCTATCAACACCCCTGCTGCCCGTCCAAGGCCAACCTCGCCGCAGCGGAGGCTGGGAGCAGCAGGACCCTCACAACAGAAGGGCTGATGTCCCCAGAAGCTGCGGCAGGTGCCCTGACGAGGGCAGACGGTTCTCCCACCCTGGCTGTTCCCCAAAGGCAGAGGTGCCCAAGCTTGGAGTGGGCTCAAACTGTGCAGGGCCTGGAGCAGGCCTTTCCCACTCCCTAGAGGGAACAATGTGTGTGTGTTGGGGGGTGTCCCAGGCAGAGGGGACAGCGGGTGGAGGGGCTTCATCTCATGTGCCAGGCCAGGTAGCCAGGCCAGCAGGGCCCCCCCCACACACACTCCCCTGTCCCCTAGGAGACTTGCCGGCCCTGCTTGGTCCCTGCAGGTGGGAGGGAGGTGGGCCGGGTGGGGACCACAGGCTTTGGGGTGCACCCCAGGCTGCAGCAGGGAGCTCCCATCTGCCTGCAGGCCTTTGGCAGCCTCAGCATCCCCTTCCATGTGGTGGGGGAGGGAGAGGAGACATGGTTTTGAAAGAACTGGACCAAGAAAGATACATGAGATTCAGTGACTCAGAGCAGTGCCCAGGTCTGCTGACACCTTCTGACGGTGGCCCATGGCCTCCTCCACCATCCCAGGCTCCAAAGGGTGTCTCTCCACATCCAGCCCTGCTTGGGCCAAGCGTGGAGGACTTGAGCTCCCCAGCCCACAGGGTTGGCCCTGGAATCAGGCACATGGGACCCACGCCCCCAAGGATGGGCTGTGACCATGTCCAGATGACTGTGTTCCCGCATCCCCAGTGGCAGGTGCCAGCCATGGGAACGCCCCCAGACCTCTACCACACTGATGCTTAGCACCTCCCCCATCCCTCTTGCCCAGCTGGGACCCCCGATAATCAGTACAGCCACGACGCAGGAGCTCTACCTCCGCTTGCTCTGAGCAAACCACAAGGTGATGGTCAGCAGCCCCCTTTCAGTCAGAACACCCACCTGCGGCCCCCACCATGTCTCCTTCATTCCCCCACAGCAGCTGCCCTAACAGCCCATGCACTCGTCCACATGACTGGGTGATCATCCCACCAAATCCCCCACACAGCCTCTCCGTCTGGGCCCTCAGCTGAGAATCCATCCAGAGACTTCCACGACCCGCACCCACCACCGCCTGGGGATACGCTCTGGGCCAAGCCTTCTCAGTACCGCCCAGCCACGCCCCCCTCGCACTTGCACTGTCTTCCCCTTGTGGTTGGTGATCGTCATTGTCAGCACACCTGTTTAAGTCCCCACCCCCCCACGCCCTTCCAGCAGCACCCAGCGGCTCCATCCCCAGGCTGCGCCTCCCTGGCGGGGTCCACCTTCCGCCCCACTCATGTCCTGGCTCTCTTGACCTCACCTCCACTGAGATCATATCTGGCAAGACCAAAGAAGGTCCCCCAGCCGTCCCAGTGCCCGGTCCCTCCCTGACCACCCCGTGCGTCCACCCATCCCCCAGCTGTGTGTGTGGGAAGCACCTTCCGTGATGGGCTCCTGACTTGCTCCCCGACTTCCTCCGGCCAGCCTCCTTCACCATACCTTCTTGATGCGAGTGTTCTGAGAAGGGCCCCTCTGCTATGCCCTGAATTGTGTCCCCCCAAAATGTGTATGTTGGAGCCTACCCCACACCATGATGGGGTTTGGAGGCGGGATCTATGCGAGGTGATTAAGTCATGAGAGTGGGGCCCCAGGGTGGGATTAGTGTCCCTGTAGGAAGAGACGGCTTGCTCTCTCCAGAAGGTGCAGACGTGCTAGACGGTGGCCAGCTCTAAGCCAACCGCAGAGCCCCACCGAGAGCCCCGCCAGCACGGGGACTCCTAGGCTCGGACTCCTAGGCTGCAGGACTGTGGGAAGCAGACTGTTGCCGTGATCCTGCCTGCAGCGTTTGGACAGAGCAACCCAGAGTGTAAGTCCCGGCTCCTATCACACTGTCTTCCCCGTTGTCGCCTCGGGTCCCTCAGCAGCAGGGATGGAACCCGGTGCCAGGACTGGCATCCACCCCCCCGTATCTCCCTGTGGATCTGCACAGCCAGAGGCTTCCCTGCAGCATGGTGCCTCTCCCCATGAGACTGGGGTCCCCTGATCCTGCCCGCACCAGGGACAGTGCCCTACTTGCAGAGCTGAGGCTAAACCCTGGGAGCTGCCCTCACCCACCTCCTCACCCACCACACCCAGCCTTCAGGCCCCTGCCCTAGCCAAGCCTGTCACTTCTCACCAGGAGAACGACCCTCACCCACCCCATCCCATCAGGCCAGGAGCCCCAGAGGCCCAGATCCTGCAGTCAGGTTCCTTCTGACCTGCAGGGCCTTCCTGGTCCTTGTCTGCCCTCCCCTTCACCAGCGCTGGCTCAGCGCGATGCCTCAACACACCCAGCTTGCTCCACCTCAGGGCCTTTGCACAGACTAACCCTCAGCTCGACCCCAGCCTTGTGGCTCCCTCACTTGGGTCCAGCCCTGCTCCAACACCACTTTCTCGCAGCTGCACTTCCTTCATATCGCCGCCCCCCCAGCACCTTCCACTCCAGACAGGCCACTGCCCTTGGAAGCAGGGCTTCCCCCCACTTTCCAGGCTCTTGGCCAAGTTGACGGAGTGAAGCTCCACGGGCCCTGGTGCTTCTCACCTCTTTCGGCATCCTTGAACTTGATGGTTCTCCTGCGGGACGGCTGGGGGCTGGCGGCCACCTCAGCTAGGATCCCTGAGCCGCAGAAGCCCAGGCTGCTGCCCCGGTTCCGAAGCACCAGCTTCAGCTCCTGGTTCTCCTGGATGAGCTGTACCAGCCGTCGCAGCTCCTCGTTCTCCCGCGCCAGCCGTTGGATCTCCTGCCGCAGGCCCTCGTAGCTGCTCAGGAGGGACATGCCCGGCATCAGGGGCGGCAGCTGCCAGCAGCTGGCGGGCTGGCCAGGAACAGTGGACCAGACCCCGTCATTGTGAGGTCAGTGGCCTCCCTGCCCCCGTGCCTCTGCCGCATTCCAGGGCCTGGCAGTTCCGATCGCCTTCAGTGGAGCACACCTGACCGCTGACCTCTGACCTCTGGCCCCTGACGGCCCAATGACTCAGGCCTGGAGTCCCTCTAGGAAGCCCCTTCTGCAGGGGAAAAGCTGCTTTTTTTCTTTAATTTAATTTAGATTCAGTTAACATATAGTGTGTTCTCCATTTCAGACATAGAGCTCAGTGACCCATCAGTGTCCTACAACACCCGCCGTCCATCACATCCCGCGCCCCCTCATGCCCATCCCCCAGCCACCCCGCCCCCACCCCTCCCCTCCAGCGACCCTCATTTTGTTTCCTGTGGTTAAGAAGAGTCTCTCATGGCTTGTCTCTCTCTCTGCTTTCATCTTACTTTATTTTTCCTTCCCTTCCTTGTTTCTCAACTTCCTCATATCAGGGAGCCCGTATGATAATTGTCTTTCTCCGATTGACTTTTTTCGCTCAGCGCGATACTCTCCAGTTCCATCCACGTCATCGCATGTGGCAGGATTTCATTTCTTTTTTTTTTTTTAAGATTTTGTTTATTTATTTGAGAGAGACAGCGAGAGAAAGCATGAGAGGAGAGAGGTCAGAGGGAGAAGCAGACTCCCAGTGGAGCTGGGATCCCGATACGAGACTCGATCCTGGGACTCCGGAATCATGACCTGAGCTGAAGGCAGTTGCCCAACCAACTGAGCCACCCAGGCGCCCAAGATTTCCTTTTTTTTTTTTTTTTTTAATTTTATTTATTTATTTGACAGAGATCACAAGTAGCAGAGAGGCAGGCAGAGAGAGAGAGGAAAGCAGGCTCCCTGCTGAGCAGAGAGCCCGATGCGGGGCTGGATCCCAGGACTCTGAGATCATGACCTGAGCCAGAGGCAGAGGCTTTAACCCACTGAGCCACCCAGGTGCCCCCCAAGATTTCCTTTTAGATGGCTGCATAGTATTTATATATATATACGAATGTATATATTATTATTATATTATTATTATATTGTATATATATTATTATATATATTATTAAATTAGATACTATTAAATATATAATATTAAAATATTATATATATTAGGGGCGCTCAGTGGGTTAAGCCGCTGCCTTCGGCTCAGGTCATGATCTCAGGGTCCTGGGATCGAGCCCCGCATCGGGCTCTCTGCTCAGCAGGGAGCCTGCTTCCTCCTCTCTCTCTACCTGCCTCTGCTGCTTGTGATCTCTCTCGGTCAAATAAATAAATAAAATCTTTAAAAAAATATATTATATATATTAGAGACACACACACACCATATCTTCTCTATCCATTCATCCGTTGATGAATGGACATCTAGGTCCTTTCCATAGTTTGGCTATTGTGGACGTTGCTGGTATAAACATTCGGGTGCACGTGCCCCTTCGGATCCCTACATTTGTATCTTTAGGGTAAATACCCAGTAGTGCGATTGCTGGGAGGGTAGCTCAATTGTCAACTTTCTGAGGACCCTCCATGCTGTCTTCCAAAGTGGACGCACCAGCTTGCATTCCCACTAGCAGTGTAGGAGGCTCCCCTTTCTCCGCATCCTCACCAGCATCTGTCATTTCCTGAGTGGTTGATTTTAGCCATTCTGGCTGGTGTGAGGTGGGATCTCATGGTGACTTTGATCTGTCTGTCCCTGATGCCAAGTGATGTGGAGCACGTTTTCATGCGTCTTTTGGCCATCTGGAGAAGTGTCTTCTTTGGAGAAGTGTCTGTTCACTGGAAGCTCCTTTATCCCAGCCTGGCACAGATGTGTTGCAGGAAGAGGGAGGCGAGGATCTGGGCAACCCCACTGCTACCGGCTGCAGCATCTCCACCTGCCTGTGCCTGTCATGGGCCTGGGGGACCAAGCATGGTCCACAAGGCCGTGGCAGCCAGCACGACATCGGAAGGGGCTGGGAGAATGAGTGTTCCAGCTGCCTAAAGGAGGGGGCTCTTCTGGCCTAGCGGCAGCAGGAGCTACACAGTGAAGACTGGGGAGGTCAGAATCCAGGGACACGGGGTGAGTCAGCAAGTGTGTTAGGCTGGGGCTGAGCCTGGGGTGGGAGGGGTGGGGGCAGTGCACATGGAGCCAGGGGCCCTTGGGGAGGCAGTGGAGACGGGCACACAACGTCGTGGGAGAGGGCGGGACACGCAGCAGGGAGACCCCAGGAAAGGGCTGAAGACAGCAGATTCCGGGTGGCATGGGAGCCCACCTAAGGGTAGCAGTGGGGTTTACAGGTTCAAGGCCATGAAGGACTTCCTTCCCTCACCCGGGCACTTCTAATGGGGTGGCTCTGTGCTGTTGCTGTCCTTGCCTGTCCTTGCCTGTCCTTCCCTTAGTTACAAGGAGTATTTATTTCACATCATCATTTCCTTTTTGCGGGTCTGCTCGGGGCAGTTTCCACTAGTTAACTGGCAGGTTCTGAGAACGGCGAGCTCCGGGGAGGGGGGTGGGGTCTTCACAGTGCCGGCCGTGGAGGGGGCCGCCTCTAACAGCCATGTTCCAGGAGATGGGGCGGCGACTGCCCTTAAGCTCAATGGACATGATGACAATTTTAAGAGTTCCTCTAACTAGGAACTACCCCGAGTCTCAGGGTTATGGAGTAGGGCATTTCTGCCAAGACTAGAGACCTTAGCTCAAAGGAATGACAGGCTCAGGGTAGTGAACCTCCAGCCCAGACCCTCTCAGAGCGGGAATGTGGCAGGCAGAATTCAAAGGCCCCCCAAGGACGCCTGCACTCATGGACATACCCTGCATGATCCAAGAATGAAATGGTTTTTACAGCACAATAAGGTTATTTATACATAATTATAGGAGACATAAAGGGAGATTATGTGGGATGAGACCTACTGAATCAGGCGGGCCCTTGGAAGAAGAGGTCTCTTCCTAGAGGAAGAGATCACAGTGTGAAAGACGTTCCAGGCAAGGGAGACTGTTTGCTGCGGAAGCGCCACGTGCCAAGGATGTGGCCGGTCTCTGGGAGCATATCATAGTCCAAATACTAAAAGACAAAGAGAAAACCTCCCAAGTCACAAGATAAAAATGACTTCTTGCACGTGAGGAAACCCAGTAAGATCAACACCTGACTTCTTGATGGGAACAATGGAGAGCAGGGAACAATGAGATGACACTTCCAGTCCTTCTCTCAGTGACTCGAGCAAGAATCCTAAATTCTGGAAAGTGATCTTTGGAAATTAAGGTAAAATAAAGGCAGTCCATGACAAACAAAGATGGAGAATTTCCTGCTAGAAGACCTGCCTTACAAAAAAATACTTAAAAAGGTTCTTCACAAGACGGAGGCACGGAAGGTCCAGAACTCGCCTCCTTCCAAGGACACGACAAATTCACAACTGCATGTGGAGGGGCCTCCTCGGAAACAGCCCTCAGAACTGGACAAACAGAGCCTCCGCAACGCAGGACAAAAAGAGACATGGGTACGAGTGGGGCGCCTGGGTGGCTCAGTCGGTTAAGCCTCTGCCTTCAGCTCAGGTCATGATCCCAGGGTCCTGGGATCGAGCCCCACATCGGGCTCCCTGCTCAGCAAGGGGTCTGCTTCTCCCTCTCTCTGCCTCTCCCCCTACTTGTGCGCAAAGGAAACCATCACGGAAAGGAAAAGGCAATGTACTAAACAGGAGAGGTCCCCCATCTGATATGGGGTCAATATTCGGAATACACAAAAATTCATACAACTCAACAACAACAAAACCACCAAGCAACCTGATTAAAAAACGGGCAGAGGAGGCGCCTGGGTGGCTCAGTGGGTTAAAGCCTCTGCCTTTGGCTCGGGTCATGGTCTCAGAGTCCTGGGATTGGGCCCCACATTGGGCTCTCTGCTCAGCAGGGAGCCTGTTTCCTCCTCTCTCTGCCTGCCTCTCTGCCTACTTGTGATTTCTCTCTGTCAAATAAATAAAACATTTAAAAAAAAAAAACGGGCAGAGGATCTAAGTAGACACTTTTCCAAAGACATGCAGACAACCAACAGACACATGAAAAGACATTTGACATCAGTGATTATCAGGGAAATGCAAGCCAAAGCCACGAGGAGACGTCACCTCCCGCCTGTTAGATCAGCGAGTGTCAGAAACACAGGAATGAACAGGCATTGACAGAGATGGGGGCAACAGGGAGCCCTCGTGCACTGTCAGCGGGAGTGCTAATTGGTGCAACTACTGTGGAAAACAGCACAGAGTTTCCTCAGAAAAGTAAGAATAGAAATGCCCTATGACCCAGGCAGTCCGCTCCTGCGTAGTTTGGAGAAAACGGAATCACGAATTCCAACCTCTGTTTGCACCGTGGGGTCCGAGCAGCATCATCGACAGCAGTCAGACGCCGCCGAGCGCCCGCGCAGGGGAGGGACGGAGGGTGTGGTGCTTGCACACCCACACTCACACACTCGCACACACTCACTCTCGCACACTTGCTTGCTCACACATCCGCACACTCGCTAACACACCCTCACACTCAGTCGCTTACACACTCACACCCACACTCACTCGCTCATACTCGCACACACCGTAGAGCATCACTCAGCCAGAAACTAGGAGAATGAGAGCTACTGTTTGTCACCACAGGGACGGCCCTTGAGGGTGTGACCGCGCGTGCAGTGAGCCAGAGAAGGACGGCCGCACGGGGGGTCTCGGCACACACGGAAACAAGCTCAGGGAGACGCGCGGGCGGCGACCAGCCGCGGCCCGGTGGGGCGGGTGCAGTGGACGGAGCCAGTCGTCGCGGGGGCGGCGGGGAGTGGCCTCCCGGTGGGGACCCTGCTGCGGGAGCCCGGGTGTGAGACGGGGGTCGCAGACCGGAAACTCACACAGGAGGTTGTCGACCCATTTTACCTCCATTTCAGCCAAAAGAGAAGTCCTCAAGGTGAGAAGCCGTCCCCTCTGACGGTCGCTGAGGTCCAGTTCCTCAGTGCGGCCCGGCCGGCGGGGACCTGGGCGACGCCCCGCTGCGGCTGGGGCGCCCACGTGGAAAGCCACTCGCCGGGCGGCACCGCGGGCAACCGGAGCCCACGCACGCGCTGTCCCCCGACGGACCGGCGCCCCGAGGCCAAGCTGGGGACCCCGCGTGGACACACGGGCGCTGAGCCGTCCCAGCCCCCGGCAGCCCTCCCCCGGCGGAAGCAGGCGCCCCGCCTTGCCAGGGGACGCGTGGCCGGCGGACCCGGCTGCCCCACGGAGACGCGCTGGGGGCCCTCCTGCAGGAAAGGAGGCCTAGGCATCGTCCCTCGGCCTGGGAGCCGGCGCCGTCCCTTATTTCGACCAGAAGAATGTGGCTGAAGTGACAGCACGCCTCCACCAAGCCTTGACCTTGAGGGCCAGGACTTCCGGACGGCCCGGTGACCCTCATTCTGGACTTTGACCAAAGGGCGCCCAGCGTTTGTGGGAGGCGGGCTGTCGTCTGGGTGACAGACGGGTCTGCAGCAGGACCTGGCACCGGGGCCAGAACCGCCCCGTTCCAGCCCGGGCTCCCAGTCCTGGAGGCTGCGCCCCGAGGGCCCGTGGCCAGCCGCTGGGCGGAGGGGCCTGCCGGGCAGGACAGCCGAGGCCCGCCATGCCCCCGGCACCCGCCGGCAGAGCAGGGGCCGCTAATCCCGGCGGAGCCGCCTCCCCCACACGCTGCCCCCGGAAGGAGGCAGCCTGGACGCTGTCGCTGACGGCGGGATGTCGGGCCGTGGAGATCCTCTCGGCAACGGAGGACGGAGAGGCTCTCAGCACAGGCTGAAGGCCTGAACCGCAAGCACCCCGCTGTGGGGGCCCGAAGCTCGGGCGGAGTCTCAGGGATTAAAATCGAGGTGTTCACAGGAATGTTCCTTCCGGAGGTTCCGGGGGAGAATTCTCCTGTGCTCGTCCGGTCTCTGTCCCCACAGTCACTTGCCTTCTCTTCTGTAACCGAACCCCCCTCCGCTTCCATTTCACAAAAACTATCGTGATGACGCTGAGGGCCAAGACAGTCTTCCCACCTCAACTTAACCATATCCACAAGCTTCCTTTTGCCCTAGAAAGTACCGTTCACAGCTTTCAGGCCTGGGCTCTGGGTCTCTGGAGGGGAGTCCTGTTATGCCCCAATAATGGGTCCGTGATTAAAGGAGCGAGACTGATACAAAGCGAAGGTCCAGCAAAGCTTTATTTCGCGCCAAGCATCAAGAATCAGACCGAACGTTCGGGGCCGCACCTCTTACAAGAGAGGGCGACCCTTCTCTGGTTCACAGACTAGCTTTTAAGGGCAAAGGCCATGCGGTCGGGCCTGGCCCTGCACAGGTGGCCAATGAGATTGTAACACACACAGGAAACTCCACAGTGATGCTAGGTGACCAATTGAGTTACAATTTACCTTAGGAGACATTTGAACCAGCCTATCACACCTTGATTAAGATTGGTGCCAAAAAGGCTCCCAAAGGGGGGGGGGGCATACTCCTTGGTAACCAGGGAGACAGTATGCAACCCCCCACTGATCGGATGCCTCCACCTGGCCTGACCCACCCTTGAATCTGGGCTTTGTTACCTGGAGCTGGTTTCCTGGACTTGTTTTTAAGAGAATCCCCTGGGGGAAGGGGAGCAGGGACAGTTTAACTTTTTTTTTTTTTTTTTTTTTTTTAAAGATTTTATTTATTTATTTGTCATAGAGAGAGAAGCGAGAGTGAGCACAGGCAGACAGAGTGGCAGGCAGAGGTAGAGGGAGAAGCAGGCTCCCTGCCGAGCAAGGAGCCCGATGTGGGACTCGATCCCAGGACGCCGGGATCATGACCTGAGCCGAAGGCAGCTGCTCAACCAACTGAGCCACCCAGGCGTCCCGGGACAGTTTAACTTTAATGAAAGCCTTTTGCTAAATAGGTCCTTAAAATTCCTCAGCCCACCACACCGCAGGACACGAGGCCTTCTCCAGCCAAACAAGAAAGCAGCGTCAGCACCGTCAGCAGCGATGCTGCCTCCCTGGCCGGGGGAGCCTAAGCCCCAGCTGTGCTGACCCAGACTGGGCTCCTAGGAAACCAGGCTTCCATCGAAGACCAGGATGGGGGTGGGCAGTAAAGCTCACAAAGCAGCTCTACAGGGTCCCCCATGAGCAGCACTGGCCAGTGGGCAGCACGGTACTGGCTGAGCCTCGTCTGGAGGGCCCAGCAGAGGAGTCCCAGGAGCCTGCAGTGCTGAGCTCGTGACATGGGACTCACCGTCTTCCCAAGTCCCCCATCAGCCTAATGGAAAGTGACCATCTGCGGAGGGCCCTGCACATTCCCAGCTGGTTACTGGCCCCTCTGGTGGGGGTGCCACCGTTGGGATATGTCTGTGCTGTCTTCAGGGGTCAGGCCTCTGGGGACAGGCTCACTGGGACGTCAAGAGGCTTACCCCTCATTCACACAGCCCCTTCCCGGGGCAGGGGGGCTCGGCAGACCGCATTTTGTAAAACCTGCAATAGTAAAATAATCGCCATCAGTTCCAGCTCTCTTCCCACCGCGACGCCCCCGTGTTGCATGGGCTGGAGGGGCTGCTCAGAAAGAGGGGCTGGGCCGCGTTTGCGGGGGGTTTAGCAGGAACAGCCACTTCCTGGAATCCCTAAGCTGTTGCCTCCAGGAACACACCTGCCTCCCGCTACGCTGTGCACCAGGGCACCTTGGGCGGCTGGAGTTGGCTAATGAGTGTCATCAGTTCAAAACATGTCTAAGGTCTTTTACTCACTAACAAGAAAACCAAAAAACAAGGAAAACTAACAAGAAAAACAAAGGCCCTGAAACCTCAGGGCTCACTTGTACACGAAACTTGGCAGAGGGCTCCTCAAATTTAACGATCCTAAAAACTGACACCCTATTACCCACAGGATCCGTTCCCTGAAAACAACTTTTCTAAGCTATAGTAAAAAGAAGCTTTAATCAAACATGTTAGAAAAGAGACTGAGTTCCCTTCTCATCTCACACAACTGTTGTCATCTTTTTATTTTACTTTTAGTCATCTCCACACCCAGTGTGGGGCTCAAACTCACAGCCCCGAGATCAAGAGTCACGCGCTCCACCAGCGGAGCCCGCTGGCGGTCACCCTAACAGGCCATCAGAGCCTGCATCCAAAAAGCATAAAGAAAACGCGTTAGAGAAATATTTCAGAAGGATAATTCATGATGTTATGTGGGTTCCCTGTGTTTTGTGATGTTTGTGATGCTGCTCAACTCTGTACAATTTATGCTACGTGTTAGGGTTTCTTTTCTCACTCTGTTCACTTGATTTCGGACACAGGACTTCACCTTCTGTTTTGGGAAACAGCACTCTGCAGGAAGAAGCGCACAGCAGGGCTAAGAGCTCTCTCCTTTGTGAGATGCGCTTGGGTTGGCCAGTCCCTGGGGGCTTCAGTCTGGGGACAGTGCCTGCCATTCCGGAGGAGTGGCTCACTGAGCCTGATCTGTGCAAACAAGTACTACGGCTTGTCTCACGCTCCGGCCTTCCTCCCAGCCCTCTGGCGATGGGGTACATGCTAGACGGAGGGCGCCTCCCTGCCCAGCCCCCACAAATGCCCTCAGTATGGAGTCTCCCCACACGCTGTCACCCCTGGATGCTGGGGGGGTGCAATGTGTCGTGTGGAGAAGGTTCTGGAAGATGTGCTTGGGTCCCTAACTTTGCCACATGAACCTTATTCCTTTGCTGATTTGGATCACTGTCCTTTCTCTGTAATAAATCTCAGGCTCGAGTTCAACACCTCTGAGCAAGTTGCCGAGTCCGGAGTGGTCCTAGGGTCCCAAACGCAGCCCCCAAATCTGCGTACGTGTGAGCCCCAGCCCTGGATCTGCCCATGGGTACAGCACGGGGTCAGAGAACTGAGGAGGCAGGAGTGGCCCTGAAGTGCTTGTGCAGCCAGGTTGGAGGTCTTAGTTCCTGGGGCGGACGGACACTCCCACCAATGGAAACAAGAAAGGTTCCACTGGCCTGGGGGGGCAGCCGCCACCCGGCCGCTTTGGGCCCTGGACTCCTTAGGCCCCGGACCAGCATCACGGATTGTGCTGGGCGACTAGTGTCACTGCTATGCAACTGGGGCAGGAGAGTGTGGGACACCTGCGGGACTCCCACCCGCACCAGTGGACAGCCACTGCGGCATTGACCTGATTAGAACAGGGACAACATGGGCTCAACCTGCTGAGGGGAAAAGCCCCCGTCGCTCCCCCGATAACCAGCCAAAGATCTGAGGGTAGGCAGATGGCAGGTGGTGAGTCCCAGAGGACGCCAGCCATCACGGCCTCAGACCAGGGGCAGGTGCAGGGCCGTGGCTGGCTCCCCGCCCTCCCGCTGCATTCATCTCGGAGACCAGGACCTTGAAGGGAACACTGTGCTGGCAGGACTGGGCTCTTGCCTGCTACAGTGTGTCCGTCCTACCTGCTCTTCTTATGGCCTGGTGTTGGTCTTGCCTCTCTTGAGGGTCAAGGTCCGTGTTCCCGTCCCTGGAGCCCGAGCGGAACTTTGTGACCACCTCGACCCACAGAGGCTACTGGGAATAACACTATACGATTTCCGAGGCTTGGTCTTAAAGCACTGTACGTGCCCACCTTGTTCTCTTTTGAGGTCAGCTGGAGGTCACCTTCCAGGAAGCACTGGCTGCACTGACAGGCCATGCCCCGGCCGTCTCAGGTCCGGATCAATAGCCAGCATCAGTCACCGAAGACAGGGGAGAGGAAGGCCTCAGGACCATAGCTGTCGCCATCTGCCGTGAGCACCAGCAGGAAAGATCCTGAGTGCAAACGACCTAGACGGGCCCAGACAAGCTCTAGGACTGCAAGACTTAATGACATGATTATGCTTTGTTACTCGAAGTGACCGAGGTTACCCAGCATGAGACAAACAGCCGTACAAGCCCTGCTAGACCCGTCCTGGAAGCAGCGAGCACGTCTTCATTCTCGAAGGGGAACAAGGCCCATTTTATTTCTTTACTTATTTTAAAGATTTTATTTATTTATTTGTCAGAGGGAGAGAGAGAGTGCGCACAAGCAGGGGGAGCAGCAGGCACAGCAGGCAAGGGAGAAGCAGACTCCCTGCTGAGCAAGGAGCCCGATGCTGGGCTTGATCCCAGGACGCCAGGGATCGTGACCTGAGCCGAAGGCAGACACTTAACTGAGCCAGTCAGGTGTCCCCCAGAAGAGAAATTATTAAATTTCCTACTATCTAGAACCCGTTGACAAGTCCTCGGAACAAGCAGAGCGACTTTCCTCTAGGGGCTTAGCTGCCTTGATGCTGACACTTTGCTAAAGGCAAGAGGCAATCCTAGCCCAACCCCCAGGATCCTGTAAGTCTACTTCAACATATAAAAATTTGGGGCGCCTGGGTGGCTCAGTGGGTAAGCATCTGTCTTTGGCTCAGGTCATGGTCTCAGGGTCCTGGGATCAAGCCCCACGTTGGGCTCCCTGCTCAGTGGAGAGCCTGCTTCCCCCTCTCTCTCTCTCTGCCTGCCTCTCTGCCTGCTTGTGATCTCTCTCTGTCAAATAAATAAATAAATAAAATCTTCTTTAAAAATACTGATGCATAGTTTGTATTGTACATGTGCAGGCTCATATTCTTATTTTTTTAAAGGATTTTATTTATTCATTTGGCGGAGAGAGAGAGTGCACAGAGGGGAGAGGCAGAGGGAGAAGCAGACTACATGCTGAGATCCCTTGGCGGGACTCACTCCCAGGACCCCAAGATCATGACTTGAGCCAAAGGCAGAAGCTTCACCATCTAAGCCGCCCAGGCGCCCCTCATATTCTCTTTAGATAGTGACGTAGGAAAGACGTTAGGGTTGGAAGGACCTGGCCAAGAAGGAATTCTTTTTTTTTTTTTTTAAAGATTTTATTTATTTATTTGACAGAAATCAAAAGTAGGCAGAGAGGCAGGCAGAGAGAGGAGGAAGCAGGCTCCCTGCTAAGCAGAGAGCCCGATGCCAGGACTCCGATGCCAGGACTCCGGGATTATGACCTGAGCCGAAGGCAGAGGCTTTAACCCACTGAGCCACCCAGGCGCCCCAAGGAAGAATTCTTGAAATGTCTTTGGTGCAAAAAGGTGGTTTTATTAAAGCACGGGGACAGGACTGGGGGCAAGTAGAGCTGCACTGGGCTCCTGGGGAGGGGCCCATTACATATTTCCAAGTTGGGAGGGGTTAGGGAGAGTGCAGGCCTCCCAGGTATTTTGGGAACAAGGTTTCCAGGACCCTGAGGGGGCAGCTCTTGTTAGAAGGTCACGCACTACTGTTCCATGAAAACTCAGTCCTGAGACCTTTCGGATGTATCTCGGTGCGTGTATGCTTGGGGCAATGATGGCCACCACGTATCTTGGGGGTTTAGAGATAAAGGAAGTTTCCAGAGGAATTTTTCCATGTTTTTTTAAAAAAGACTTTTTGTTTATTTATTTGACAGAGATCACACGTAGGCAGAGAGGCAGGCAGAGAGAGAGGAGGAAGCAGGCTCCCGGCTGAGCAGAGAGCCCCACGCCGGGCTCCATCCCAGGACCCCGAGATCATGACCCCAACCAAAGGCAGAGGCTTAACCCACTGAGCCCTCCAGGCGCCCCATCGTCAGTATTTTTAAGAGACAAACGTAAACACTAAACTGTAAGGACAAAACACAATGCATGCCTCAGCTTGGGAGAATGAATGCATTTATGGCTGCAAAAGAACGAGAAACCATCAGAGACAGGACGCGGCTTCCTTCGAGCTGCGTCCGCCCACCGGACCCACAAGGAGCCTCCAGGGAGGCCGAGTCGCAGAGAGGAGCCGGCCGCCAGAGCCCGCCGGTCGCAGGGGCAGGGGCAGGTGCGGGGGGAGGGGCGGGGCGGGAACGACCGGCGCAGGCGCAGGGGCTCGGTGGGGGGGCGGGGCCAGCGTGCGGGGCAGACGCGTGCGGTAGAAGCCAGGGAGGGCCCGGGGAGTACGAGAACCGCCCCCACGGCGAACCCGAAGGGGCGCGACGGGGGCACTTCTTCCCCGAGCCAGTCTCCACCTCTGGCCGCCGTGAGACAGCTCCCCAAAACGGCAGCCGGCACAGTCTTCCTCTCCTGGCTCAGCACCGCCGAAGATTCCCCGGGGCCGGAACTGAGGGAAGCGGCGCCGCGGGGGAGCGTAGTTTCCCAGGACCGGAAGTGGGAGGAGTAGGGCCGCCGGGCCCCCTGGGGGAACCGTAGTTCTCCAGGGCTGAAAGTGGGGGCCGGACCGCCGGAAACCACGGGCCCCAGGAGGCCGGAAGTGCGGGTCAGAGCCGCTGGGAAGTGTAGTTCTGCGGGAGACGGAAGCGCGGCCCGCGGCCGGGCGTCATGGCGGGCCTGGAGCTCCTGTCGGACCAGGGCTACCGCGTCGACGGACGACGCGCTGGCGAGCTGCGCAAGATCCAGGCGCGGATGGGCGTGTTCGCGCAGGCCGATGGCTCGGCCTACATCGAGCAAGGCAACACCAAGGCGCTTGCGGTGGTCTACGGGCCGCACGAGGCGAGTGGGGCGCGCGAGCCGGGCGGTGCGCGGAGCCTCCGGGCCGGGCTGAGCCTCGGGGGGGGCCCGGCCGGCGCGCGCCTCCGTTCGCCCAGCCCATCCTCGGGGCCGCCCCGGCGCACTCGGAGTCAAAGCCGGGGCCCCTGCAGTGTGAGGCGGCGCATTCCCTCCGGCGCACCGACCCTCGCTGTTCCGGAAGCACCGGGCGCGCCCCCTCCCCTCCCCTCCCCCGTCTCTCCTCCTCTCCCCTCCCCCTCCGGACTGACCACGCTGGCGTCATCCTCCGGGATGTACCTGACTTGCGTGGCGAGCCCCTCCGCTGCCACCCCACGCTTCCCTGCCTCTCCCTACCCAGTCACCTCGGGCGTCCGTTCCGGAGCCCCTCGCTGGACGCCTCCGTGGGCCGTAAACTCCGTGAGGACGGGGCTGTGAATGAATCTCCCGGCTCTACCGCCCCGTCTCCATTGCCGGAGAAGGGAGGAGCGCGGGGGTGGCGACGAGCGAGGCGGGTTTGCGGGTCAGAGGGCTGCCCGTGGGGAGGTGCGGAAGGACTCCAAGTGGGATCCAGTCGTCTCTAGGGAAGCAGCAGCTCGCCGCATTGTTGATCAGGGACACTGTTGAGGATTTTATGTCGCACGTGGTGGGGCAGCTTGGGAGGCAGCAGAGCTGAGGGCGTCAGACTTGGTATTTGCGAACCTACCAGCTCTCGCTACCAGTGGAGAACGGTTGGGAGGGCATGAGGCAGGGAAGAAACGGGGAGGCCTTGTTAAGAGAAATCCTGTCCAGGCGTGCTGGTGGCTTAGAGACTGGCCATGCAGCCCTCCCGCAGGCTGCTTTGCAGGTAAAGTAGGAGGGTGAGAGGGAAGCTGAGGCCTGGGTCTTAGCCAGAGGAAGGTGTAGTGGGAGCTGGGGAGCAATGAGCCCGGCTTATGTGTCCTTCCTCCCCCAGATCCGAGGCTCCCGAGCACGAGCCCTGCCAGACAGGGCCCTGGTGAACTGTCAGTATAGTTCTGCGACCTTCAGCACAGGTGAACGCAAGCGGCGACCACATGGGGACCGTAAGTCTTGTGAGATGGGCCTGCAGCTGCGTCAGACCTTCGAGGCGGCCATCCTTACACAGCTGCACCCACGCTCCCAGATTGATATTTACGTGCAGGTGAGCAAGCAGCAGTCATCAGCCCAGGGAGGGAGAGGGACGGGGGCGAGGAGGGTTTGGGAGCCAGGGGTCAGGAGCTTAATGGACGGATGCCACGGGGGCTGCTGCAGGTGCTGCAGGCAGATGGCGGGACCTACGCAGCTTGTGTGAACGCAGCCACGCTGGCAGTGCTGGACGCTGGAGTACCCATGCGGGACTTTGTGTGCGCCTGCTCCGCTGGCTTTGTGGACAGCACAGCTCTGGCGGACCTCAGCCACGTGGAAGAGGCCGCTGGCGGTCCCCAGCTGGCCCTGGCCTTGCTGCCGGCCTCAGGCCAGATTGCGCTGCTTGAAATGGATGCCAGGCTCCACGAGGACCACCTAGAGCCGGTGCTGGAGGCCGCTGCCCGGGCTGCCCGGGACGTGCACACACTGCTGGACCGTGTGGTTCGACAGCATGTACGTGAGGCCTCTGTTTTGTTAGGGGACTGAACATCTGCACCCCCCCCCCCCCCCGTTCCCAAAATAAAACCCACACACAGTGTGCTGAACTTTGATCTCCCACAGTGCTTCCACACCCTCAGAGCCTGGCCTGGTGCTTGCACTCAGGGGTGACTAGGGACCGTCCCTGTCCCCCACACATGAAGGACATACCGCTTGCAGTCTCAAGAGTCACAGCCCAAAGAAGAAGTTGGGGCAGGCGTGTCCCGGGATGGGCAGAGCAGTTGTGCCAGGAAGGGTTTAAGGCCGCTGAGCAGTGAGGTGCGGCCTGACATAATGAGCCAAGCCATCGGACGGGGACGGGAGTCTGTTTTCCCGCCAGCACATCTGGGGCCCACCATGGCGATGTGGGGGCCATGTCTCACATCTTCCGGACTATAGCTTGGACCGATGGCCCCTAACACCCTAGGAGTCCTTTGGGCCTACAGAGCCTCAGACTCCAACAAAAGTACAACAGATACAGGTTCTCACCTGGGGGAAGGAGGCGGGTCCTCTCTACACACCTGTGCCCTGAGCACCAGCCCCTGCGGGCCCTCACCGCACACCTCCCGATCTGAACAGGAGCGCTCCCCACTTCCTACTCCACATACCCCAGCTCCTTTGAGACCCGTTTTGGCCAAGAGTACCATCTGCACTTTAATGCCTGTGGTCATCTGACCCTGATGACCTCGGCGCTGCGTTCACACGGGGATTTCCCTTGTGCACTCGCTGCCGTTTCTGACCAACATCCATAGGAATGGGTCTGCCAATGCCCCGGTCTCAGTCCAAGCGAACGTTCCTCCTCCCCGCCCCCGGGGCGCTCGACCTGTCGCTGCCAGTGGCGACTCGTTCGGAACGCTGGGGCGGCCGAGCTCTCCAGACCCCCGCAGCCTGCCCTGTTCTAACGTCTCTGATTCTGCAGGTCGGAGCTCTCTGGCTCTGCCCCGCCAGCCCGGGCGGCCGCCGGTCGCCGTGCTGGTCCTGAAGGCGCGTCCTGCCGGGGAGCGCGCACCGCCTCTGCTCGGAGCATGCGCGGCGGCGCGAGGGCCGTCGGGACCGGAAGTGCGAGCGGGCGCGCAGCGGCGGCCCGACGGGAGCGCGGCCCCGGGCCCGCGGCTGGAGCTGCCGGCCGAGCGCGGCCCCCGAGCCGCCCTTCCCCGCCATGGGCCTGCTGTCGGACCCGGTGCGCCGCCGCGCGCTCGCCCGCCTCGTGCTGCGTCTCAACGCGCCGCTCTGGTGAGCGCGGGGCCCGGGGCGGGACCCCGGAGGACCCGGGGCTCGGGCTGCCGGCGCCCCCGTGCCCCCGCGGGCTGCTCGGGCCCGCGGCTCAGCTCCCCCGTCCGACGTCCTGAGCGCCTGGACCCCCGGGCCGGGTCCCTCCGACACGCCCCCGCAGTCCCCGGTGCAGCGCGGGGAGGGCCCGGGCCGGAGCGCGCGGACCCGCTAATGCTCCGGGGCGCCCTCGCTCCCTCTCCCCGCAGCGTGCTGAGCTACGTGGCGGGAATCGCCTGGTTCCTGGCGCTGGCTTTCCCGCCGCTGACCCAGCGCACTTACATGTCGGAGAACGCCATGGGGTCCACCATGGTGGAGGAGCAGTTCGCGGGCGGGGACCGTGCCCGGGGCTTGGCCCGAGACTTCGCTGCGCACCGCAGGAAGTCGGGGTGAGCCGGACAGCTGCGGGCGTGGGGAGATAGTGGTGGCCAAGGCCAGGGAGCTCTGCCTAGCGGCTTTCCTTGTGTCCCTAGGGCTCTGCCAGTGGCGTGGCTGGAGCGGACGATGCGGTCAGTGGGGCTGGAAGTGTACACGCAGAGCTTCTCGCGGAGGCTGCCCTTTCCTGACGAGACCCACGAGCGCTACGTATTGTGGGGGAGAGGAGTGCCTGGGACCAAAACGCACCTGGGGAGGGTGGCTTGGGGCCGGGAAGCCCGGTGGTGGCATGTCCCGGGCCCGGGAAATCCCTGGTGGGCAGTCTAGGGCGACGAGGGAGGACAGCCCTCCGGGGTAGGGTGGTGTTAAGTCTTCCCCATACTGTGTGCAGATGGTGTCTGGTACCAACGTGTATGGCATCCTGCGGGCCCCGCGCGCTGCCAGCACCGAGTCCCTGGTGCTCACCGTCCCCTGTGGCCCGGACTCTACCAACAGCCAGGCTGTGGGACTGCTGCTGGCCCTTGCTGCCCACTTTCGGGGTGAGGCTTGGGGGCTGCTGCGGGCAAGGGATGGTTTGGCCCCTGTCCCAGGCCCTGCTGACCTAGCGTCTGGTGTCCAGGGCAGATTTACTGGGCCAAAGACATCATTTTCCTGGTGACAGAACAAGACCTTCTGGGCACGGAGGCTTGGCTGGAGGCCTACCACGACGCCAACGTCACCGGTGGGTCATCTCCCCCGGTCCCTCTCTCTGAACCGCTGTCCTCGTCGGCCCCATAGGCAGCTCCTTCCCCTGCTCCCACAGGCATGCAGTCATCCCCTCTGCAGGGCCGGGCAGGGGCCATCCAGGCAGCCGTGGCTCTGGAGCTGAGCAGTGACGTGGTCACTAGCCTCGATGTGGCTGTGGAGGGGCTCAACGGGCAGCTGCCCAACCTCGATCTACTCAACCTCTTCCAGACTTTCTGTCAGAAAGGGGGGCTGCTGTGTACGCTGCAGGGCAAGGTAAGGGGGGCTGCCTTCCAGGGAAGCCTGGGCTTCCCACGGGCTTCTCTCTGGGGGGCTTCTCTCACCCTGCCCCCAAACCCTCTAAGCTGCAGCCCCAGGACTGGACATCCGTCGACGGGCCACTGCAGGGTCTGCAGACCTTGCTGCTCATGGTTCTGCAGCAGGCCTCTGGCCGCCCCCATGGCCCTCATGGCCTCTTCCTGCGCTACCGTGTGGAGGCCCTGACCATCCGTGGCATTAACAGCTTCCGACAATATAAGTATGACTTGGTGGCAGTGGGCAAGTAAGTGGCTTTTGGCCCCCGCTTCCGTGCTTGGGGTGGGGGAGGGGGATGATCTGGGGGGCCTGGGTGGCCGTGACGCCGCCCCACCCTGGCAGGGCCCTGGAGGGTGTGTTCCGCAAGCTCAACCACCTCCTGGAGCGCCTGCACCAGTCCTTCTTCTTCTACCTGCTCCCGGCACTGTCCCGCTTCGTGTCCATCGGCCTCTACATGCCCGCTGCCGGCTTTCTGCTCTTGGTCCTTGGTCTCAAAATATCCTCTGAACCTCCTGTCTGCGTGTGGCCAGCCCAGGTCCTCTCCACTCTAGGCTGTGGAGAGCCCTCTGTCCTTGGGGGAGTGGGAGTGAGCCTTGGGTCTGCTGCCGGGTGGGTTCCATCACACCTGTCGTCAGGGTCCTTGACTAGACCACGCTCTGGAGCTGTGGATGCAATTGCATGAGGCCGGAGTGGGCCCCGAGGAGCCTGGGGGGGGCTCTGGACCTAGCCCTCCCGTCCTGCCAGCACAGGTGATGGTCCCCCAACTCTTGCTGTTGGGACGGGACTCCTGGCGGTCGTCCCGGCGGCAGCTCAGTTTCAATCGGTGGGGTGGTGGTGAGGATCCTTGGGGCTCCCTTGGCCCCAGGACCCATCTCCCATTGTCTATGTACCGTGCAGAGCGTCGGGCTGGCCTCACTTGTGGCGCCTTTGCTGATCTCACAGGCCATGGGTCTGGCCCTTTACATCTTGCCGGTGCTGGGCCAACACGTGGCTACCCAGCACTTCCCCGTAGCCGAGGCCGAGGCCGTGGTGCTGACTCTGCTGGCCATCTACGCGGCAGGCCTGGCCCTTCCACACAGCACCCAGCGGTGAGGGCTGGGCTGGGGTGGGGGGGCACCCTGGCCACACAGGCCAGGCGTCTGAGCCCCTTGTCCTGCAGGGTGGTGAGTGCACAGGCCCCAGACAGAGGCTGGATGGCACTGAAGCTGGTGGCCCTCATCTACCTGGCGCTCCAGTTGGCCTGCATCACCCTCACCAACTTCTCGCTGGGCTTCCTGCTGGCTGCCACCATGGTGCCTGCTGCCGCGCTCACCACGCCCTGTGGGCCCCGGTACGTGCCAGCCTGCCCCACGTTGCGGAGTTCAGCGCGCGCTGCCCCTCCCCAAGCCCAGGGCCTGCGCTGCTTCCCACCCCCGTGCCGTCAACGGGATGCCTCTCACTCCCCTGCCCTGAGCCCGACCTGATCCCGCTTCTCCTCCCAGGCCCCTCTACGCTGCCCTGCTGGTGCTGACGAGCCCAGCAGCCACGCTCCTGGGCAGCTTGTTCCTGTGGCGGGAGCTGCAGGAGGCCCCGCTGTCCCTGGCCGAGGGCTGGCAGCTCTTCCTGGCAGCGCTGGCTCAGGGTGTGCTGGAGCACCACACCTACGGTGCCCTGCTCTTCCCGCTCTTGGCTCTGGGCCTCTACCCCTGCTGGCTGCTCTTCTGGAACGTGCTTTTTTGGAAGTGACGTGCGGCTCATAGCTCTGCAGCGTCAGGACTCGGGTGGTACGTCCTCACGGGTGGTGCGTTCTCACGTTGTCTTCTTGGGAAATAAACCGCTTTGTTTCAGCTGCCCTTTGGTGCCGCTGGTGGAGTGTCTGCTGTCCGTGTGGGGCCGCCCAAGCCCCGGGGCGAGAAGCTCTGCATGAAGGCTTGGCCTTCCCAGATACTTCCTTCTCGAAGGGCACTGCCTGGCCCCCCTGCTGCTGGCAGGAGTGAGGGCCTGAGCCACATGAGCCTCAGAGGAGAGCCTCGGGTGGACGTTGGGCTCGGGACCTGGAAATGGCCCATGCTGACCCTGCCCGGGCCCCCGCCCCACGAGCGTCACGGTAGGAGGCAGGTGCTGGGTAGGAGGAAACGATGGGAGCAGGGCTTGGGGCCTGATGGGCTCTGCGTGCCCAGAGACCACACTGCTCCGTCTGCAGCGCTGGCGTGGAAGGGGCAAAGGGGCCGGAGCTGGAGCCCTGCAGAGGCTTATGGTGTGGGCGGGGCACCTCCCGGGGCCAGAACCTCTATGTGGGTCTGGAAGGGGCATCTGCTCCTTGGAGCTGAGCCAGTCCAGGCTGGACGCCCCTAGGATCCAGGGCCTCGGAGGAGCAGGCAGGCCACGGGACCCGGACAGGAGCTGGGAGGTCAGTGTCAGTCCTGGAGGGAAGAAAAAAGAAAAACGGATTCTTCAGCAACGCCAGCGCCATGCCCGCTCCCAGGAGGGCCTCTGCCGGCACCTGGTGCGGTAGGCCGAAGGCAGAGTGGCCCTGCCTGCAGGGTGGTCTCGGGACCAGTGTCCTTCAGTGCCACACCCAGAATGGTGGGGCCTGGGAAGGCCTGTGGGGGGAGGTCTAGCCCCCAGGGCGTGCTGGTTGTCTGCTGATGGGCGCCTGTGTGTCCGGCATGGTGGGGCTGGTGGTGCCGTCAGGGTGCTGGAGACCCCAGGGCACGAGCAGCCTGTTGCTGGCCGGCTGTTCCCATGATCCCACGGGGGCCTGCAGTTCCTTTATTGTTGTTCTGCTCCTGAGGCTTGAGAGCGCGGTCACACCCGAACCCCCAGGCCGCCCCCCCCACCCGGCTGGCTTCTGTTGAGTGCCCTCTGGCAGGTCAGGCACCGCTACTCCATGGCCTCGCTGTCTTCTGAGTCGCACAGACATCTCCGCTCTGTCTCAGTCGCCGCCGTCTCTGTCTCTGTCTCTGTGGGCTGGCACCCAGTACAAAATCCCTTCTGGGCCTTTCAGCCAGGCTTTGGCCTCAATCGGCCATTTTTTTTTACCGCACTTAGTCACTGAAAGTACAAATCTTGAAAACACATTAAATCATGGAACATACAAGTGGAGCCAAAAGCAAAAAGATCATCTCAGGTGTGCTCTGAACGTACCTGTGCAGAATTCTTCTTGTCTACACAAAAGATCTGAAACCATGGAAACAACAAAGTTGATTTGTCAGGGAAGCAGAGGTTTTTTTTTTAAGATTTCGTTTATTTGACAGAGATCACAAGTCGGCAGAGAGGCAGGCAGAGAGAGGAGGAAGCAGGTTCCCTGCTGAGCAGAGAGCCCGATGCGGGGCTCGATCCCAGGACCCTGAGATCACGACCTGAGCCGAAGGGAGAGGCTTAACCCACTGAGCCACCCAGGCGCCCCAGGGAAGCAGAATTTCTGTTCTGATTTTCAGTAATGTCATTTGTGTGATACTTTTTTTTTTTTTAAGATTTTTTTTTAAAGATTTTATTTATTTATTTGACAGAGAGAGATCACAAGCAGGCAGAGAGGCAGGCAGAGAGAGAGGAGGAAGCAGGTTCCCTGCTGAGCAGAGAGCCCGATGTGGGACTCGATCCCAGGACCCTGAGATCATGACCTGAGCCGAAGGCAGCGGCTTAACCCACTGAGCCACCCAGGCGCCCCTGTGTGATACTTTTTTTTTAAGATTTTATTTTTATTTATTTGACAGAGATAGCAACAGCACCAGCAGGGAGGAGAGGGAGAAGAGGAAGAAGCAGGTTCCCCATAGAGCAGAGACCAGGACGCAGGACTCAGTCCCAGAATCCTGAGATCACAACCTGAGCTGAAGGCAGGTGCTTACCGGACTGAGCCCCCCAGGCGCCCCTCTAGTACATTTTTTAAAACAAGGAAATGTCAGGGGCACCTGGGTGGCTCAGTCGGTTAACTGTCCGACTCAATCTCAGCTCAGGTCTTGGTCTCAGGGTCGTGAGTTCGAGCCCTGCGTTGGGCTCCATGCCGCGCATGGAATCTGCTTCAAAGAGAAAAACAAGGAACTGTCAGGCTGTGAAAATGTAGGTCAGACATACAAGGACAGAATCTGAGGTCATAAATGCTTTATTCTGATGGTGCGGCAGGGTCTGCGGCTTGTGTCCGGCGTCTGTCCTCTGCAGTCCTAGACCCCAGTACGGGATCTTGTGCCTGGAGGTGTGGCTACGCTGTGGCCGGTAGGGTGAGAACGGAGGCTTCCAGGGCGAGTACCAGGCAAAGACTTCACCCAGAGACACCGCCCTCTGAGCCCGATCCGTTCTCCTGCCCTCGGGAATGTGGAGGTGACGGCTGGAGCGTGGAGTGTGTCGCGGCAGGAGGCACAGCCTGTGTTGGGAATGCAGGGAGAGGAGCGGGCACTCCCCGGCCACCCAGAGGCAGTGCAACCCGTTTGCGGAGCTCCGTGTCGTGGAAGGGGGAGCAAATGTCTGCCTCACGTAGCACTGTTACTCTCTGACGCTTGCTTCTAGTTCCAACCAACACACGAGGGGCTGTCGCCGAACCCAGCTCACAAGAGGACGGGGACTCAGCCGCCAGCTGTCGCGCCCAGAGTCGGGCTTAATCGTGCGCGCTCCTTCCTTGCTGGTTCCCACGACCCAGAACCGAAGCACCGTGGGGGGGGGTAGTCCCTGCCGCTTCTCCGGCTCAGAGCCAGACACCCGGCTCAGAGCCAGACACCCGGGAGGATACTCATCTGCATTTGTTGAATGAGAGGGAAAAAAGCAGAGGGAGAGCCTCTGGAGGTCCCAAGGAAGCTCCAGGGGGCAGACGGGACAGCTCCTGAAGGGGCCTGGAGGGTCACCTATGGCTTCGGGTGTGGGGTGAGCACAGGAAGGTGAGGGTAGCGGCTCCCCCCGCCAGCCAGGCCACCCTTCACCTACCTCCCAATGCCCAGCAGCCTCCGCACAAGCAGGCCCACTATGGACGCCCTACTTGGCCTTGGGGTGCTTCTAGCAACTCACCTGCCTGTCCCAGGTTTCCTGAGCTTTTGCGAATCGTTTGCCTGGTCACCCCTCCCCGCCTGAGGTTCCGGTATGGGCAGCTTAGGGCACCGTTGTCCAAGAATGGGGTCTGCAGGCCCCAGCTGCCTTCACGCCCATGCTCAGGCCCTGTCACCCGCCCAGGCCCCTCTTCTGAGGCCCCAGTGTGTCTCCTGTGCCTCCTGGATGCTGTGATGGTCGTCTCTAAGTCAGTCTCCCAACCTGAACACTTCCCACCCGACGGGCTGTCTTCCTGAGCAAGTGCACGCAACCCTGGGCCACCTCGCATCTGCCTCTCCTCAGGGGGCCCATCACTCTCGGGCGAGTCCTCGCCATGGTCGCCAGGGGCTGTGTTGTTCCAGAGCACACTTTCTCGGCCCCGGGAGCAACCCGTACCTGCGCCGCCTCCCCTTCCAGCCCCGGACACCGTCAACCTTCGTTCCAACTCCAGACTCAGACCTGAATAGGAACGGGGTCGTGCGTCTGTGGTCTCTCGTCCGGCTCTTCACCCAGCACTACGCCTTCAGGGTTCATCCGTGTCGTGCCGTGTCACAACTTCCCTCATGGCTGAGGAACACGCCACGTTCTGTTCATCTGCCCGACGGCTCATGGACTGGACGTTTCGGTGGTTTCGTCTTTGCTGGTCATTGTGGGAGATGCACCAAGCACTGCTCGGGGACAAGTGTCGGTGCGAGCGCGTTTGCTCTTGGGGCACAGCGAGAGGAGAGTGGGGCCCCACGGTCCCTGGTGGTGCTGCTGGGACGCAGCTCACGTGTTTCCATCTGCTTTGTCTTCCTTTTCATTCACCTCAAGTCATTTTCTAATTTTCCCTGTGATTTCTTCTTTGACTAGTTGGTTATTTAGGAATATGGTATTTAATTTTCACGTATTTGTGAATTTCCCAGATTTCTTTCTGTTATTTTTAATTTATATTGTCAAAAAGCGTACTTCATGTGGTATTAGCAGCTTTAAATGTACGGAGACTTGTTTGATCGAGTAACGTCACGGTCTGTCCTGAAGAATGTTCCACGAGCACTTGAGAAGGGTGCGCGTCCTGCCGGCTGGCGCGTTTCTCTGATGTCAAGTCTGGCTGCTGCTAGCGTCGCGCGACTCCTCTCTGCTCAGCGTCTGTCTAGTTGTTCCGTCTGCTGCGGAAAGTATGGAAAGTCCGTTATTGACTTGTCTGTTTCTTCCTTCCATTCTGTCAACTTTTACTTCACGTATTTTGGGGCATTTGGGCAAATGTATCTTCATGATTGTTATGTCTTCTTGATGGATTCTTCTTCTTTCTTTTTCATTATAAAATGTCCCTCTTTAACTCGTGTCAATTTTTATTTTAAGGTCTATGCTGTTCGGTGTTAGTACAGGCTCCCCAGCTCTCTTTTGATTACTGTTGTATAGATGGTGTATCTTTATCCACATTTTTGCTTCCTATTTGTGTCTTGGAATCTAAAGTTTGTTTCTTATAGATACCCCATATAGGTGTATTTTAAAATCCATTATACCTTTTAATTAGAAACTTTAACCCATTTTTTAACTTTTTGTGATAAAGATGGCTGTTTTCCAATGTACCATCCTATTATTTCTTTGACTATATCTTTTGAGTAATTTTCTCAGTGTTGCCCTTGAGCTTACAGTCAACATCCTTATTAATCTGATTTTGAGTAACAGTAAATTAATTCTGGGGCACCCGGCAGGCTCAGTCGGTGGAGCATGGACTCTTGCATTCGGAGTTGCGAGCTTGAGCCCCATATTGGGTGTAGAGACGATTTAAAACCTTTAGGGGCACCTGGGTGGCTCAGTCAGTTAAGTATCCAACTCCTGGATTCAGCTCAGGTCATGATCTCAGGGTCATGGGATGGAGCATCATGTCATGCTCTGTGTAGAGGCTGCTTGGGACTCTCTCTCCATCTCCCTGTGCCCCTCCTCCAGCTCGTGCTCACGCTCTCTCTCTGTAATATTTTTTTAAGATTTTATTTACTTATTTGATAGACAATGATCACAAGTAGGCAGAGAGGCAGGCAGAGAGGGGGGAAGCAGGCTCCCCGCTGAGCAGAGAGCCCGATGCGGGGCTGGATCCCAGGACCCTGAGATCATGACCCGAGCCGAAGGCAGAGGCTTAACTCACTGAGCCACCCAGGCGCCCCTGAATCACTTCTGAGGGTGCCCTGAGCCCGCTGCGAAGGCACACACAAGAGTCGTGTCTTCGCAGTGTCGGCTTTAGGCTTTATTCGGTCCTGAAGCGAGGGTAACGTAAAGCGGGTGTAGGATTCCAGACTCAGTGACGTTTCACCGTGTGACTGACTTGGCTTCTTACACGGCACACGACAAACGAGATAACAAGGGGGCAGGGAGTTCACGAACCGAACCCCAAGTCCGTCTGCGGGCGGCGGCTGAGAGGGGGCCCGGGTCTTGCCCCCATCAGCTCTGGTCAGCTCTGGGCACTTGCTGCTTCTGTTCAAGCAGGGCCGCGTCTCAGTCCTGTTCGGAGACCAGCCGGGAGAGGCCGGGCGAGGCTTGGGCAGCAGCTGCCTTTCTGAAGCGGTCGGACTGAGGGGGTCTGTCTGTCTAGGGGGGTCTGTCCGAAGAGTCTGACGTTTGCTGCAAAACCCTCCCTTTTAAAGGGATCTAACGGGTCTGGGGCCTGCAGATGCCCTCTGCTTCTGCCGGTTATCAGTGCTGGACGTGGCAGATCTCGTGGCTGCGGTACCTTTTTTTTTTTTCTCAGATTTTATTTATTTATTTGACAGAGAGAGACACAGCGAGAGAGCGGACACACCAGGGGCAGTGGGAGAGGGAGAAGCAGGCGTCCTGCTGAGCGGGGAGCCCAATGTGGGGCTCGATCCCAGTCCTGGGATCATGACCTGAGCTGAAGGCAGACGCTTGATGACTGAGCCACCCCAAGGGGCCGTAGTACCTTCAACGCCTTGTGCCATTGCCGGACACAGGCTCCTGCTTGAGTGAGACTCCGTCTTGCTCTCTTACAGTGTTCTATAATTTTGTTGTTGTTGCTGAAAACTAGACATTTTAGGGGCGTCTGAGGGGCTCAGGTCATGATCCCCAGGGTCTTGGGATCCAGCCCGCAGGGGGCTCCTTGCTCAGCAGGGAGCCTGTTTCCCCCTGCTGTGCTCTTTCTGACAAAATCTTTAAAAAGAAAGAAAACTAGATTTTCTAAATCTTAAAAATAATATTTGTCAGAGCGCGCGCACAAGCAGGGGGAAGGGCAGGGGCAGGCGCAGAAGCAGGTTCCGCTCCGAGCAGGGAGTCCCGCGCGGGGCTCGGTCCCAGGACCCCGCAGCAGGAGCCCAGCCGAAGGCCCTCGCGTCACTGGCTGGGCCCGGGGGCGCCCGAACTAGACATTTTAAGTCCTAGGATGTGGCGACGCTGGGAATTGTACTCCAAGAACGCGGCAGGGGCCGGCAGGGGCCGGTCGGGGCTGTCTGCGCCGGGACGGGACAGCCGGCTCCGCCTGGCCTGCAGCATCCGCCCTGCGGAGCCCCGGGTCCCCCTTCGCTCGGCCCTCGGGTGGGCTCGCGGCCGGCGGACGTGCTCGGAAACCAGCAAGCGCTAAGCTCCCTGCTCTCCCGGCAGCTCTGCGCCCCGCGGAGGCCGCCCGCGAGCCCTGGGCCGGGCGGGCCGCACGCCTGCCGGGCGCTTCCCCTAACCGAGCACCGAGCCCGCCGGTCCACCACACGGAAGCCCCGGGGGCGTCTTCGGGTCGCGCGCGTTCGTCTCGGGACCCTTTCCTTCTCCGGCGCGGCCCCGCGGGGGTGCTGCTCCCCGACCTCCGCGCCGCGTGGCCGCTGGCGGATCTGAACCCACCACCCCGCCCGCCGCCCTCGGCGAACGCCCCCAGGGCACAGCTCGCCCGGGCCGGGGCCGGCGCAGAGGGCTCCGCGGGAGGCGTTCAGGGCCGCAGACACTGTTGGCAGCGGCTCCGGCGGGGACGCGGCTCCGCCCCTCGGGGCCAGCGGCGGCTCCAGCCCAGGAGAAGGAGAGACGCCCCCGGGACCGCTGTCCGCCGGGACGCGGCAGGCCTCGGGCGGGTCTCCAGACCCGTCGCTGCGAGCGTCCTCCTGGCAGGTGCGGGGCCGCGAGACCCCGGCCCTGCGCTCCCACCGACGGCCGACGCCGGGCTTCCGAGGGCCTGGGATGCCCCGACGGCTCCCGGCGATAACGTAAATCCTCGTCGGGCGGATGAGGGCGAGCGGTGTCCGGCCCTGCGCGGGGCCCCCGGCCCGCCGGCCCTGCTCGCCCCCACCCGGAGCCCGGACCCTGCCCCGGGCGGCAGACAACGCTGCGCGGAAGCGCGCGACGGGCGGGAGGCGACCGGACCCGGAAGCCGCGGGAGCCGCCGCGGCCGCCAGCTCGTGCCCCGCCCACTTCCGGTCTCGGGAGGAGCGCGGCTCGGCGGAACCCCGCCCCGACGGCCAGGCCCCGGCCCCGCCCTTCAGGCTCTCGCGACATCTGGGCTCCGGGACCGCCGCGGGGCCTGACGGGAGCAGCCGTCGCGCCGGAGAGGGCCAAGATGGCGGCGGCGGCGGCGGCTTCGCTTCGCGGGGCGGTGCTGGGCCCGCGGGGCGCGCGGTTGCCGGGCGCGCGGGCCCGGGGTCTGCTGTGCGGCGCGCGGCCCGGCCAGCTCCCGCTGCGGACGCCTCAGGTGAGCTCTGGCCGCGACCCCATCCGCCTGTGGCCCCGCAGCCCTTGAAGGTCACGGCGGGGAGGCTCTGGGCGCGGGCCCGGCAGCGAGGGAGGGGCCTCGACCTCCCGGCGCCTCTGCCCCGGCCGGATCCCCGCCGCCTGCCGACCTGAGGACCCGGGGAGTAGGACCAGGCGCCCAGTCCTCCGAGTAGCAGAGGCGCCCTGTGCGGAGCGTGGGGGGCGGCGGGGCGGGCTCGCTGCGGGCTCGGGGCTGGGGGCTTCTCCGGGAGGGCGCGCCCAGGCCCTCTCCTGCTCCGGCCTTCCAGCTTGGGCCTGCGTCCTGAAGTGACCTCAGCCTGACCTCGGACAGCTGCCTTATGACCTTGGCCTGCCCGGGCACCCTGGCTCGCATCTGCCTCGTCCCCAGCCCCGGAGCCCAACAGCAGCCTTACACCTCCTCCTCAGGGCCGAATCGCGGTCGAGGATTCGGCGCGGCGGGGACGGGGGGCGGGGGCCGCGGTGCCCCGCAGGAGTGGCGGGTGCTGCGTGGATGAGTGAGAGAGGTGGGCGCTGAGAGGCGGATCCCCAGGCAGGGCCGGGGGGCGTTCTGGCAGGCGCTGAGCGGGGCTCTTGCAGGCAGTGTCCTTGTCGTCGAAGGCCGGTCTGTCCCGGGGCCGGAAAGTGATGCTGTCAGCGTTGGGCATGCTGGCGGCGGGGGGTGCAGGGCTAGCTGTGGCCCTACATTCCGCCGTGAGTGCCAGTGACCTGGAGCTGCACCCCCCCAGCTATCCGTGGTCCCACCGTGGCCTCCTCTCTTCCCTGGACCACACCAGGTGTGCTGCTGGCTGGCTGCGGCCGTTTCGGGCGGGCTGGGCGGGGTGGGATCCTGGCGCCCGTGACGCTGCTCCTCTCTCCAGCATCCGGAGGGGTTTCCAGGTGTACAAGCAGGTGTGCTCCTCCTGCCACAGCATGGACTACGTGGCCTACCGCCACCTGGTGGGCGTTTGCTACACGGAGGAAGAAGCGAAGGCGCTGGCCGAGGAGGTGCGGGGCCCAGGGATGAGGAGGACCTGGGGATTGGGGTTCCCACTGTGGTGGACAGCCGGGTTGTGATGGGCTCTTCGTGGCAGGTGGAGGTTCAGGATGGCCCCAATGAGGATGGGGAGATGTTCATGCGGCCCGGGAAGCTGTCTGACTACTTCCCCAAACCGTACCCCAACCCGGAGGCTGCTCGGGCAGCCAACAATGGGGCACTGCCCCCTGACCTCAGCTACATCACGCGGGCTAGGTACATGGACTTCCTGCAGAGGGATGTGGGGGGGACAAGGCCATCTCGTGCCAGGGCTCAGGAGGCACGGGTCTGCTTCCAGGCACGGTGGCGAGGACTACGTCTTCTCCCTGCTAACGGGCTACTGTGAGCCACCCACCGGGGTGTCGCTGCGAGAGGGCCTCTACTTCAACCCCTACTTTCCTGGCCAGGCCATCGGCATGGCTCCTCCCATCTACAACGAGGTTCTGGAGTTCGATGACGGTGAGAGGAGCCACCCCTGCCTGGGGATCAGCACGCTGGGTCCTCCTCTTCCTGCTGCCAGGGCTGCTTCCCGTGTGGGCCCTGCACTGTCCTTGGCTCAGTGTGTGCGTGTGCCAGCGTGCCAGCTTGCGGGCAGCCTCCACGGCTGCAACTAGCCCAGACCCCTGTGTGCTGGGGCAAGGGGGTTTCGGTTCCTTGTGAAGCCTTGGTGAGGACCCTGTTTTGGCTCTGTGAGGGGGGTGCTCCAGGGCTACCCCAGGTTGGGTAGGGACCCCTAGGGGCAGCCCTTACCACTTGTCCTTGGCCCAGGCACCCCAGCCACCATGTCCCAGGTGGCCAAGGACGTGTGTACCTTCCTGCGCTGGGCATCTGAGCCAGAGCACGACCATCGCAAACGCATGGGGCTCAAGGTAAAAGGGTTGGGTGTGGGAGAGGGGCTGGGAACCGGGCAGGGTTCCTTTCTGCTTCCTCCGGCTGAGCCTGCCTCGTCCCCAGATGTTGATGATGATGGGCTTGCTGTTTCCCCTGATCTACGCCATGAAGCGGCACAAGTGGTCAGTCCTGAAGAGCCGGAAGCTGGCGTATCGGCCGCCCAAGTGACCCTGCCCCGTGTCTGCTCACCGTCTGGTCTGGATAGGCCCTCCAGCCCAGGAGCCACTCTGGACCTGTTCAGGCCTCAGCTGGCCCTCTTGAAAAGCCCCAATTTCTTGGGTAAAAGAGGGGAGGGCCCAGGAGACCAGGTTCCGGCTCCAAAATCTTCAGTCTCCATCATGGGAATAAATTAAGTTTCTCAACACACAGGTTTGAGCTGCTGTGAGGGGGGGAAGCAGAGTTTTCACAGGATTCTGGGACCGAGATCCTGGCTCTCAAGCTCCCGGGATATTCTGTGGGGTGTGGCCAGCATTGCCACGGAGAGACCGGGGGCTGCCGTCGTACTGAGCGTGGGACAGGGAACAGCTGTTAGGGAAAGCGACAGTACTCGCAGAGGTGAAGAGGGCCTGGCTCGGCCACGCAAGGCCTGGGGGTCTGGTGGGGTAACCGGCCCCGCGTCAGTACGTGAACCGCTTGGCTTCTGTCCCAAGGGCAGCAGTTCACTGGTGGGGGTGGGGCTCCGCTCCGGGAGGAGCTGCTTGGGAGGGGAGACAGCCTCTGGCCACACTGAGAGCAGAGCGGGCGGAGGCCACCCAGAATGTGCTCCTGATCTCAGCCGGGCAGCTGGAACAGGTTAAGGGATGGCACCTCCCGGCAAGCCGCAGGGCACCTCAGGGCCCTGCCTTGGGGCTTCTGAGCCTTTCTTGCCCCCAGGAGGATGTAAGGAGCACCTGGCTGGGGCAGCCCACGAGTGGCAGCCGGTGTCGCGGGGGCGGGGGGAGCAGAGCACATGCTTCAAGGTTTCTGGGTGGACAAGAGGCATGGGGCTGTGGGAGCTCTGCATGCCCTTGGGCTCTGGGAAGAGCTCAGGCCCAGGCTTCTAGGATCCCTGCGGTTTGGGAGTCCCCAGTACTGGCCAGTTGACACCAAGACCTGGCTGGGTCACCTCAACCAGCTGGTGAGGGCCAGGCCCCACCCCTGGCAGCTTTTATCCCAGTGGGGCTGTGCCGCACCCCCCCGGGGCCGCTCAGTCTGCGGAAAGGCACAGAGAAGCGGCACTTGGCTGGCTCAGAAGTGTCTTTAATGACTCCAGACTGTGCCCCTCCCCAGCCCAGATGCTATCCTTAGCGAGCAGCCAGCAAAGGTCCCCTGCGAGTCTCAGGAGGGGTCCAGGGGCCTGGGGCCTGGAGGGACTGGGGCATCCTCTCTGTCTGTGACCTGGGGCTGAGGGAGAGACCGGTCATTCTGCTTGTTCTGCCGCCCTGCCCCCGTGCCCTCCGCGGCCTCTGGTACCTTTGGTGGCTGCTGGGCAGCGGCTGCAGAAAGGGGGTCCCCAGTGCAGGGCCTCTGGGTGCTGCACATCTCGCAGCCGGGCCGGCCGGGGGCGTTGATGAACGTGCAAGAAGGACAGGACCAGCCGGGCTGGGGGGGGGGGGGGGGGGAGAGTTGCTGCTGCTGCTTCCAGCGCCCGGAGAGTCCCAGGCCCACCCTGTCCAGCCCCTTACCCACCTGAAGGGGGCTGGGGAGGCTGGAGCTGGCCGGCTGCGCAGCTCTGGGCACCCCCAGTGACGGAGGAAACAGGCGACTTAGTTCCCCATCCAACTTCTGGGGGCCCTGAGGGCTGTGTCCTGCAGTAGAGGGTGGGGCTCAGCGGTGTGTCAGGTTGCACCTCGCCGTCCTCATCCCGTCCGTGTCAAGGACTCACCTGGGGCTTCTCGAGGGGCTGCAAGCAGGTAGAGGAAAGCAGGATCCCCATCCCGCCGGACCCCATAGGAGGCAAGGCTGCGCTCGGGCACACACAGGCACCGCCCGATGACCCAGCGCTGCACGGCTGGTGGGAAGCCAAACTCCGAGAACACCTGGGGCCAGAGCATCAAGGCCAGGCAGTGTCACTGAAGGTCCCCTGCCCGCGGCAGGGTTCTCCAGACCCCATGCTTACCTGCTCCTGGAGGGTCGCAATGGTGCAGTGGGGGTGAACTTGCAGCGAGACATGGGCAGAGGACGCAGCATCCTCAACCGTGACCTGTAGCCTGGGCCAGAACACAGGTCAGGGGGAAGGGTGGGGGTCCTGGAAGGGCTGGGAGGGCAGAGTGAAGCAGCCCTCACCTGACGGGGCCGGGAGGGAAGCAGGCCTCCTGGAGCTGGACACTGAGGGCCACATGATGCTGGGCCAGGATGGCCGCAGCCTGGGCTGCCCCCTGCTCATCCCCAGCCTCGATGGCCCGGGCCAGGCGCCGCACCAGCTCTTCTGCAGAGAGAGAAAAGGCCATCACAGCTGAGCAGACCGCTGCTTCCAGCCCCCTCCGCCACCTGCCTTTACCTTTCTCCACAGCGTCTCCCGGGCTCCAGCAAACATCCACCTTGGGTTGTGGGGCCTGGAGCGTGGGCACCTCAGGGGGACTGGGCGGGGAAACGGGGCACATTTCTGGGCCCAGGGCTTGGGACAGGCTGCCTAGGAGGGAAGACGTGGGGTGGGCTGGGGTCTCCTGAGATCCAGCCCCCAAGCCAAGTTCTTACCCAGGCCTCTGCTCTCTGACCTCAGGTTTCTAAGACATTTGCCACCACCTTGCTCACCTCAGCCCATGCCAGGGCTCTTGCCCATACATTAAGTCGGACTCCACCTTGGTCCTCACTAACCCCTAAAAGGTCCCTGCCAACTCCTCAAAGCTGAAGCTGCACTCGGCTTTTCCTTGGGCTCTGGCATGCTTCTGGGCTGTTCCGTCTAGCCCCACCTAGGCCCATCCACCAAAGAGGCCCTGTCAGCCCGCCAGGGATGCTCCCTTGGCCTCCCAGCAGAACCAAAGCAGATCCTCAGGAGCCTGCCCCTTCCTGCTCACCAGGAGCCCTGCAATTGCGATCGTCCCCTCTTGGTGCCCTCAGGGACATCCACCCTCTCTACTGGCTCGACCATCAGCACAGGACAGCCTGGGGGCTCCCACTGCCTGCTCAGGGCGTCCTTACAGAGCTGGCCATGCTGCTGTCTCCCCTCTTTCCTTCCACCTGAGGCCCAGCCCACCCCTTGCTGATGCAGCTCCGAGGATGGCTTCAGGCCCTCACTGTTGAGCCGTGGGCCCCATGTGTGTGCCCCCAGGCCGAGGCCCAGCCTAACCTTGGAGCCCCAGAGGTCACACACACACTCTTGCCTGGAGGCTATCATACCTGATGCTTCCCGGCCACATGGGTGTGAAGATCACACTAGGATCTTCCAGTTTTACTCGTGTCCCCTCAATGAAGCCCTCCCAGCCACCCTATTTAAAACTGCAAACTCCATGGGGCGCCTGGGGGGGGGCTCAGTGGGTTAAAGCCTCTGCCTTCAGCTCAGGTCATGATCCCAGGGTTCTGGGATCGAGCCCCACATCGGGCTCTCTGCTCAGCGGGGAGCCTGCTGTGCGCGCGCGCGCGCGCGTGTGTGTGTGTGTGTGTGTCTCTCTCTGCTGCTTCTCTGCCTACTATATGATCTGTCAAATAAATAAATAAAATCTTTAAAAAAAAAACTGCAAACCCCACCCTTCCAGCACTCCCATCTCCTCCAACATCTGACACAATTTTACTTAATTTTTTCCCCAACTTACATATATAGGTATGTATATGTACATTTCTCGGGGGAGGGGAGAGGGACAAAGGGAGAGGGAGAAAGCATCTCAAGCTGACTCCACACTGAACGCTTAACCAGCTGAGCCACCCAGACACCCCCCAACCTAAGTATTTTTTAACTGAGGGGCACCTGGCTGGCTCAGTTGGTGAGGCATGTGACTCTTGACTTGGGGTCTTGAGTTCAACCCCCATGTTGGGTCCAGGGGTTACTTAAATAAATTAGGGGCTCCTGGGGGGCTCAGTTAAGCATCTGCCTTCTGCCCAGGTCATGATCCCATGGTCCTGGATCGAGCCCCCACATCAGGCTCCCCGCTCAGCAAGGAGTCTGCTCTTCCCTCTCCCTCTCCCCACCACTTGTGCACTCTAATAAAATGTTCAAATAATGATTAAAAAATAAATAAACCTCTCCACCTAATCAACACGTTTGGACCGATACACCGGGTTCCATTAGTTCTAAGCTTACAACACAATGGTTCCACAATTCTCTCTGCAATGCTGTGCTCCCTGCAAGCGCACGTTTACGTATTTTATATGTCCGCCTCCCCTCCAGAAACACAAGCTCCGAGAGAGCAGGGTCTGAAGTTTGAGTCCCACAAACTCTCCAAGGCCTGAAGCACTTAGTACAGAGCAGGTGCTGAGTCCCCAGCAGGTCAAGGGATGGACAGCCTTCCTCCCTCTGCAAGTGCTGTGCTGTCTGGGCCTCTCCTAGGTCATACTGTACGGTTTCTTCTTAGCCCTCGGACAGCGCTTCTGATACGTTTATGGGCCCTTTCCTCTGCTTGCCACACTGCCTGCCTGTTGGATTCTCTTGCTCCTCTCTCCTACTGACCCAGGGTTGACCTCTTCAGAGCCCCACCCCCAGTCCAGCTCCACCCAGCTAGCTCCTCTCCCCTCCGCACCCCTGCACACAGGCCCTGTCTGGGAGCTCCACAGTAATTCTCCCTCCAGCTCTGTGTCTCAACCATTAACTCCTCAACTTAAGTGACCGTGAGATCCACCCAATTCCATCTGCTAAGCATCTCTGGTATCACTCTTCTCTCCAGCCCTATCTGCGCCGCCCCTACAGAAACACGGGTCTTAACCTCGAATCTGAGCCTGTCACAATCCTACTGAGTACACATCCCACTGCTCCAAATGCCATCAGTCTTACCCACACCCGGAGGGCCTCCCTGCTCTGCCCCTCATGTGTCCGGTACTCTCGGCTCCAGCTTTTCGGCTTGGATGCCTTTTCTCCACTTTCTCCCTCCGGGGAGCCTGCTCAGGACCCACCAGTGGGTAAAGTGGGCCCCGCTTTCCCACCGCTTCCCCCCGCCCCCCCCCATCCAGGCCTGGGGGACTGGGGCTACACCTGTTCTCTCCCAGCACCCACGGTCCCTGCCCAGCCGAAATGAATTTCACTCCAGAGCACTAACCATTCTGCCCCTTCATGGTGGCGCCTCGGACTAGCGCTGCCCACCGCTGAGCCTCCTGGGGGTTGAGGAAATGCAGGCTGAGGGTCCCAGGCCCTCCCGGTGGAGGCTGCAGCTCATGCTGGCTGGGGCCTCGGACCGTGTAGGAAACGGACTCCAAGGGCCACTCCAGACTGACCTGAGGAAGGGCAGAGTCCAGGCTCAGGGTCTTCCGCCAGCACCCACTGCGCGATGACCAAAGGAACACGCGGTCACGTCTGCAGGCCACTGACCCGGACCTACGCCCCTTCGCACGCCGCCCTCGGAACCTTCACGGGACGCCGCTAAAGACGGGCAGCACGGCCCTGGCCCCCGTTCTGCAGACGAGGAGCCGGCCACAAGGGCAAGCCAAATGTTCAAGGGCACACGGCCGGCCCGCTCAGGGGACCGGTCCCGGCTCGCGGCCCCGCCGCCCCCACTCACCGCCCCGGGCCCCGCGCCCAGCAGCTCCAGCCGGAAACGCCCGGGCCGCTCGGGGTCCGCGGTCAGCTGCAGCTTCCGCAGCTGTGCCTGGGTGTCCGGCCCCGCGCCCAGTGGCCTCACCGCGGCGTGCACAGCCAAGAGCACCGCGGCCGAGTCCGGGTCCGAGGGCGGCGCCATCTCCAGTCCGGCCCCCGCCCGGCCCCCCGAGCCCGCTTCCGTGCGCTCGGGCCGCTGAGCGCCTCGGCCGGCCGGAAACTGGGGCCGCGAGCCTGGGGTTCCGGCCGCCGCAAAAGCATCGGAGCCCGCGTCGGAGCCTCCTGCTTTCCCCAGGATGGACACAGCCTAGAGGCTCGGCAGGACGGGACTGCAGCCCGACGGTCCGGGTCCCCCCCGGCCGCGCCGGGCGGGAGCTGAACGCCGTTCCCAGCTCCTTCCGGCCCGCCCTCCGCTGCCCTCTGGGCTGCCCGGCCCACCCACCGCGTGGGTCCGCCAACCACTCCGGGGAACGCGGGCTGACACCAGGGGCGGGACAAGCGAGGGCCGCAACCAATGAGCACCAGGGAAGGAGGCGGGTCCTCACGGCCTGAAAGAATGACGGACAGGCACCTCAGCCAGTAGAGGTGGACGCTAGAAGTGACTGGCGGGAGGCGCCCCCAACGGTTATCCGAGCTCTCGATCCCGGCGGCTGGAGCGGGCCATTCAGGGGCGGGGGCGGGGCCTTGCAGACGCTTGTTGTTGTCCGGCCGGGGGAGGCAGAGGTCGCTCGCTCGCTCCTTTGCGCTCTCGGGCCTTGTGTGGCGGTCGGCGGGCAGGTCGGTCGCGGGAGTCGGTCGCCGTGCAGGGGCGAGGCTATGTCGCGGTGGCAGCCCGGCAGGGCCGGCAGGGCCGGGAGTAACGGGACGTCGCCGCAGAGCCTCTTCCCCCGGATACAGTGCGGCCGGAACGGAGGCCGCGCCGCCGCCCTCCGGTCCTGAGGAGCTCGCGCTGCCCGGAGCCCCACCGCCTTCTTTCCCGCGCCGACGTCCACCGGCCCGCCCCGACCCGGCCACACCGAGCGCTGCGCAAGCAGGTAGGTGTCCCCCCTGTGCCGGGCGCCGAGCAGGGGCCTCCGGAACTCCAGCCCCCAGCGGACTTCGCGCTGGCGCGCGTGCGCGACCCGGGGCGCACGGCACCCTGGGATTTGTAGTTCCCCGCGGCTGGCTTGGGGTTTTCCTTCGCCCCGGCGGGTGCAGCCAGGCTGACGCTGGAGCGCCCTAGCTGCCGGCCGACAGGCCCCTCGGGGGTCGTGGTGCCCTCCTCTGTTCCTTGGTGTCCGAAGAACTAGGCGCCCTTGCGGAGAGGAGTAGGGAGGCCTTCGGGTTTCCTCTCCACCTCGCTAGAGGCCCCGTAGCACAGGGAAGAGCGCTGCGTCCCGGTGACCGCAGGCCCCCAGCCCCCGGTGTGCTGGATCGCGACCCGGTGCAGGTCCTGGCCGTAACTGAGGCGCTTAGCCCGAGGTCCTGCAGGAGTCCCGTGCCTTCCGGGGAGTCCAGGGAGATGACCTAGCGAGCCCTGGCGTGAGCAGGAGCCCTGGTACGCCCCCGGTATCCGGCAGGGGAAAGTGGGTTGGCTGAGCTGGAGCCTGGGCCCACCACTCTCGGGTAACAGGATCCAGTTTCTCTCTCCTGCCAGTGCTGAGGGCTCAGGAGTGAGCGCAGGAGGGACCCAGCGTGTCACTAACGGCTCCACTTACTGGCTAGGGAGGCCACACGCTCAGCCCCAGGGCCAAGATACTCAGGGACTGTCTCCCATCCTCAGGCAACACTAGCCCCTCCGACCGCAGGACCCCTTCCCCAAGGACATGAAGCTGTTGGAGAACTCGAGCTTCGAGGCCATCAACTCACAGCTGACAGTGGAGACTGGAGATGCCCACATCATCGGCAGGTGAGGCCTGGGCTCCTTGGGGCCTCAGAGGTCACGAAATCCTGGCCCAGACTTGAACCTGCCGGGTGGCATGCTCCATGGTCCCCCTCACCCTTTGTAGGATCGAGAGCTATTCGTGTAAGATGGCAGGCGACGACAAGCACATGTTTAAGCAGTTCTGCCAAGAGGGCCAGCCCCACGTGCTAGAGGCACTGTCCCCACCCCAGACCTCGGGCCTCAGCCCCAGCAGGTGAGCCGGAGCAGAGTCTGCCCACTGTGGGCTGTGGGGGGGCGGGCCCGTGCCGGGCTGATGTGTTTCTCCGTGCAGACTGAGCAAGAGCCAAGGTGGCGAGGACGAGGGCCCGCTAAGCGACACGTGCAGCCGCAAGACCCTCTTCTACCTGATCGCCACGCTCAACGAGTCCTTCCGGCCTGACTATGACTTCAGCACCGCCCGGAGCCATGAGTTCAGCAGGGAACCCAGCCTCAGCTGGGTGAGGGTCAGGCTCGGGGGAGGGGCTCGCAGCCCCCCCGCCAAGCTCTGCTTACTGTGCTTCCTACCTGCAGGGGCCCCTGGGCTCGGCCCGGCGCGTGCCCTCGGTCCCGCACCCTGAGTCAGTCCCGACTGTGACCGTCCTAGGTGGTGAACGCCGTGAACTGCAGTCTGTTCTCGGCCGTGCGGGAGGACTTCAAGGCCCTGAAGCCGCAGCTGTGGGACGCGGTGGATGAGGAGATCTGCCTGGCCGAGTGTGACATCTACAGGTGGGCTGGCGTCCCTGCAGGCGGGCCGGGTGTGCGCGCCCCCGGGCCTTCACACCACCTCTTGCCCCGCACTCCCCAGCTACAACCCAGACTTGGACTCAGACCCCTTTGGGGAGGACGGCAGCCTCTGGTCCTTCAACTACTTCTTCTACAACAAGCGGCTGAAGAGGATTGTTTTCTTCAGCTGCCGCTCCATCAGGTTGGCCCCTGTCCGCCGCCTCCCCGGCCTCCTGTCTGGCTCGTACACCGCTTCCCCAGCCCTGCCCACCCCACTCCTGACTTTGTCCTTCCCGGACACCCTCCCTGGGCGCGGCAGCAGGCCGGGGCAGGCAGTCCTAAGACCAGTCCCCGCACCTCCCCCAGCGGATCCACCTACACCCCCTCGGAGGCAGGCAACGAGCTGGACATGGAGCTGGGAGACGAGGAGGAGGAGGAGGAGAGCGGCAGCGGCAGAGGCGGTGAGGGCGGACCCGAGGAGACGAGCGCCATGGAGGAGGACAGGTGTGTGGCGGCTGCTGAAGCCGGGGCTGGCCAGGACAGAGTGGGCATGCCTCTGCCTCACCCCTGGGTGTTGGCTCCTCTGAGGTCCTTTTGTACCACCTTCTGCCAGGGTCCCGGTGATCTGTATGTGAGGATGAGGAGCAGAGGCCCAGCTTTATTCAGCTTCAACCAGTGCCGGGAACTGCCCACTCGAGGGCCCCTAGGGCCTCCCCAGCTGGTGGTCAGCTCCTGGCTCTGCCACGGCTCCGGCGCCGCCCCAGGCCACGCCCACCCAGCCCTTTGGCTCCGCCCACAGATGTCTACCCCGCCCCCCCCAACAGGCTCCCCCTGCCCGTGTTGTGGTTGGCCTGGACTGCGCAGGGCCTGTGGGAAGAGCCACTGCCCCTGCCCCTCGGGAACTGACACCGGCAGGGGCAGCCGGACTACAGAGTTTATTTTTGTATTTTGTGCTGGATCAGGCATGGGCCTGCACACTCCAGCCCAAGGGCCTGAGATCCAGTCAGCAGGCCCCTGCGGTCACCACCCTGGGCTTGGCCAGCCCCTGGCGCCCACCGGTACCCACCCTTCCCCCGCCACCTCGCCCGTTGGGCAGCGTGCACTGAGTGTCACTTTGCTGCAGCTGTTTGTTTCCAATAAAAATTTCTGTGACTTAGTGGGGACCTAACCTCTGTGCTGTGTTGGGGGTGGGGTCTGCGTCGAAGGCGGGGTCGGGGCGTCTGGTAGCCTAGCAACGGTCTTAGGGGCGGTTGAGCCGCCCGGACCTGCTGTCGCTGGAATGGAGACTGAGGTGTCAGAGGCGGGCAACGCCTATTCAGCAGAAGGCGACAGCCTGCTGCTGGACCCGGACCTGTACGATGCCGACACCTATGACATCCCAGATCCAGGGCTGCTCAAGGAAAAGAATGGTGAGGTGGCCTCGCCCGGCCCCCCTGCCCCCCCTCCCCCCCCACGCCCGCAGGACAGCAGACCTGCCTCGCTGGGGCGGGAGTTCTGTCTGCGGCGACGCCACACTACCCGGACTGTCCGTGGTCCCTGCGCTGGCTGCAGCCTCCAGAGTCAGGGCTGCAGGAGCACAGCGTGACCGCGCTTCCACTGCTAACCCGCAGAGCTGTTTACGGAGCCCATCCCACGGCTATTTACCGGCAGCTCGTGGTGGCAGAACCAGACCCCACATGCTCGTGCCCGCCAGCTGTGGCTGCTTCTCCGTGGGGGCCTCCATGACTTCGTGGAAAAGGTGGGGCTTGCCTGTGGGCCATGCCTCGAGGCCTCTTTCCTGGTCCATCTCTTCGCCCAGATGTCCCTAGTATGCCCTCAGCCCAGATCCCCTTGGCTCCCTGAGGCAGGCGCACTACGTTCCAGCCACCCGCCCCTGCCTCTCAGCTGACCACAGGCCTGCCGTCCTGGCCCACAGGAGAAGAGAAGTGAGCTGTGTGTGGCACGCTTGACCCATGGACTGGAGCCGTTGCGCCATCTGAAAGTGGCAGCTGGGCTGTGCTCGGTGGCACAGGACCCCGTGGGCAGACGCTTCGTGGTGCTGGATGGTGCAGGCAACCTGCATGTGCACAGAGAGGACGGCTGGGCTGACAAGAAGCTACGGGCCCCAGCCGTGCTCACGGGGCTGGCGGCAATGCAGGGTCCACTGGGCACCACGAGCCGCTTTGTGGGTTGGGGCCCCGAGGGGCTGGCCGTCCTAAGGCCTGACCTCAGCCTGCTGTGGCTGAGTGAGCCAGGGGTGGGCAGGGTGCCGGGCCACGAGCCCATCTGCTGTCTGCCAGTGCCCAGCCTGGGGCTGTTGCTAGTGGCAGAGGCAGGTGGCAGCCTGGTGCTCTGGGAGTTCCGTTCAGGGGGTCGCCGCCTGGTGCCACGTGGGTCACCTCTGCAGCTGCCACCAAGTCCTGCAGGTACACTCACCCGTTTGGTTCTGGGGCCCCACATTCCCACCAAGTCCCATGCTGCTTCGCGGCCTATGGCTCAGCCGTGCTCACCTTCGATCTGCACACCTGGGCTCTGGTAGACGTGCGCCAGGACCTGCACAAAACGTGAGGGGCACCTAGGGACAGGGAGAAAGGGTGGGTGGCAGGGAGAGGCAAGTCCGGGAGGGCAAGCGGGTCATGGCAGGGGCACAGCAGCTCCCATGCCAGGAAGTGCTGAGCGGGCCAGGGCCTCCTCTTCCCCTTCAGCACTATCTGGGACATGGCCTACTGCCTAGAGGTGGGAGCACTGGTGACAGCCTCTCGAGACAGCACAGTGAAGGTGTGGGAGGCTGACTGGCAGATCCGGATGGTGTTTATGGGCCACACAGGTGAGCCGTGCTATGGCGGCCTTGAGGATCCTTCTCTCTCCATGCTGTGCCCGGCTGGCGGGAAGGAGCTCCGGGCTGTCCGGAAGCTCTGCCAGCCCCAGCCAAGTGTCCCCGCGCTGGCCACATCCCGGGCTGACCATGCGCCCAAGTGACCCGTGCCCCTCCTACAGGCCCAGTGACCGCTCTGGCGGTACTCCCCAACACGTCCCAGGTGCTGTCGGCCTCGCGGGATGGGACGCTGCGCACATGGGACCTGCAGACGGCGGCACAGGTGGGCGAGGTGGCGCTGAGCTGCCCGGGCCGGGGCGCTGCGTGTGGGCTCGTGACCCGCCTGCTGGCGCCCGCTGGCCCCGGCTGGCCGGTGCTCTCCCTGAGCACCAGCGGCGTGGACCTGTGGCGCCTCCGCGAGCTCTACTCGCCGTTGGCGCAGCTGTCCGCGCCGGTGCTTCACCTGCAGCTGGTGCCCGCGCTGCCCGCGTCCGCGCCCCCGCTCCTGCCGGCGCGCCTCGTGTGCGCCTGCGCCGACGGCTCGGTCTACCTGGTGGCGGCGGCGACCGGGCGCACGGTGAGCGCGCTGCTGCTGGAGCCCGACGACTGCGCGGCCTCCGTGCTCTACTGCCTCCCGCGCGAGGCGCTGTGGCTGCTGACGCGCGCCGGCCACCTGGTGTGCGCAGACGCGGCGCGCTGCCCCATGCGCGTGCTGCGGCGCGTGTGCCCGCCCGCCGCCCCCGCGCGCAGGCCCTGCTGCCTGCACCTCTACAGCCACCTCACGGACCCCGGCGGCGCGCGGGCCAGCTGGCAGGCCGTGTGCCGGCGTGCGGGGGAGCCGGGCCGCCGCGACGCGCCGCCGGCCTGGAAGGACAAGAACCGGTGGGTGCCCGGGTGCGCGCGCTGCGTCGGGGCGGGGCGGGGCGGCGACGGCGCCCGAGCCGACGGGGCATGTCCTGCACAGGTACCTGCCCGTGCTGGGGCACACGGATGGCACCCTGTCCGTCCTGGAGTGGCGCCGCTCGAAAACCGTCTTCCAGACCGAGGCGCACAGCCCGGGCCCTGTCACCGCCATCGCGTCTACCTGGAACAGCGTCGTGTCCTCCGGTCCATATCTCCCCTGCCCCCATAGCCGGTCTGGGAGTCCCCGCCCCGCCCCGCAAAGGTCCAGCCCCGGCTCCCGCCCCCTCCCCGCCCCCCCGCAGGCGGAGATCTGACCGTGAAGATGTGGCGCGTCTACCCCTACGCCGAGGAGAGCCTGAGCCTGCTGCGCACCTTCTCCTGCTGCCACCCCGCCGTGGGGCTCTGCGCGCTTGGCCGGCGCATCACGGTGGCCTTTGAGAACCCCGACAGCGCCACCTATGGCTTGGTGCAGTTTGGCCTGGGCGACAGCCCCCGCTCTGATCACCGGCCCCAGGATGACCCCACTGACCACATCACCGGTGAGCCGGCAGGGCAGGAGTAAAGCCGGAGGGGCTGCCGGAGCCTGGTCCCTCACCCGAGCCCCGGTCCCTCAGGCCTGTGCTGCTGTCCCTCGCTCCGGCTGTACGCCTGCTCCAGCCTGGACTGCTCCGTGCGCATCTGGACGGCGGAGAACCGCCTGCTGCGGTGGGCTGTGGCTAGGAGGTGGAAGGGAGGGAGAGAGGGCTTGGGAGCCCGTGGGTGGCCAGCTGGGCTCTCCTCCCTCTCCCCCCACTAGAGCCTGGAGGCTGGACAAGGAACAGGGCCTTGCCCCTGCCAGGGTTTCAGCTTCTGACTTTGTGGAGCAGGGCTGGACCCTGTCCCTCGACACCCCTCCAGGCTCCTGCAGCTGAATGGCCCCCCTCAGGGCCTGACCTTCAGCAGTGATAGCGGGGACCTGGTGTTGGCTCTGGGCTCCAGGCTCTGCCTGGTGTCTCACAGGCTTTACCTGCCCACATCGTACCTGGTTAAGGTACACGGCGAGCACGGGATGGGCAGGGTGGGGCCACTATGGGCAGACAAGCCCCCCGCCCCAGGCCAGCGCTCTAGGTTCCTTTCTCTTGCTCAGAGCCTGTGCCAGAAGGTCCCTGATGTGGTGCCTGACCCTCCACTGCCGCTGACCAGCCAGGAGTCACTGACCCCCGCCCAGCTGCAGAGGCTCGCCAACCTCCAGGGGATGCCCGGTCTTAGGTCTGCGGCAGGCCCAGCTGAGCTGTCAGGAGGCCCCCGCCCACCTCCCCTGAGTCAGGGCCTGGCTGTGTGACCCCAGCACAATGCCGCAGAGCGCTGGGGCCACTTAGCCCCCATTCCCCGCCCCCCGTGAGCCAAACCCAGCCCTGACAGCTGTCCTCCTGCCAGAGGCCTGGCCAACGCCAGCCCAGTCCTTGTCCCAGCATCCCCCCAACCCACCTGGTGAAGATACCCAGTGTCGCACCTATGCCCATCCTTGTCTGCAGCCCAGACTCAGCTTCCATCCATCGCCAGACAGCGACACCTCCACGGCCAGTGTTGGAGGAGGTGGGATGGGGACTGGGCCCTGCCCCTCACCACCCCAACCACGCACCTGGCCAGGGCCCAGGCCACTCCCATTCAGTCCTTGGGGTACACTCCGGGGTCCCTGGGGTTGTCTGGGAAGCAGATGACAAGACCAAAGGAGGAATGAGCTGACCCCCACCCCCTCCCGCAGGACTTGGAAGCCCTAGCTGCCCGGGACCGAGGCCTGCAGCAGCTGAGGCTGGGGCTGGTGGTCCCCACAGCCCCACCCCCACCCTCCTGGCAACAGCGGCAGGAAGCGTTTGACAACTACTTGCACCTGATCTATGGCCGGGGCTTGCTGGTGGGTGTGGGGCCTCCCTTGGGCTCAGCCTTGACTCCAGCCCCTCCCTTCACCCAGGGGCTCTGACATGGCCCATCTCCCCTGCATCCCTCCCAGGACGTGCCTTCTGGAAGAGAGTTCCAGCAGTGGAGCACCACGACCCTCACCGTGGAGAGAGAGACCTGGGACGTGTGCACCGTACGCAGAGTTGCCAGTGGTCTTTGGCAGCCCAGGGTCTGCACTGAAGGCCCGACGGCGCCCGCAGCCCTCGCCCAACAGGAGCCGGGAGCCATGGGCCGGCGCTTTGCCCATCCTCCTCGAGTCCCCTTACCTATCCCAGCCACACGTCGGGGCGTGCACAGCAGGGCATCCCAGGTAAGGCCTCCCATCCCTCCCACCTCTGCCCTGACCCCATGACCCTGCTGCCACCCTGTGACATCTCTGTCGCCCCAGCTGCTGGCCCGCTCCTCACTAAGCAGTAACCTGGGCCTCAGTCTGGACCTGCAGCTACAGTGGGAACGACTCCGAGGGAAGAAGCCTGTAGTCCCTGACTCACTGTCCCTCCACCTACAGCACAGGGTAAGGGGGGCTGAGCTGCCCAAGAGCGGGGCCACAGGGGCACTGAGGGTCCGTGCTTGGCTCTGAGCCCTTCTCCTGTCCCCAGGTCCCCCTGTTGAAGAAGAGGCGGCCCCACGAGCCTCTTTCCAACCTCCGAGGCTGCTTTCCCGCCACCATTCGGCCCTACAAGGTGAGAGCCCTTGCTCTTCCCAGACGCACCTCCGTCCAGGGGGTGGCCTTCTGAGGTCCCCCACCTTCCCTCCGCTGCAAATCTTGTGCTCGGATCTGACCTGAGAGCCGTGCCCGCCCGCAGCCCTCCACTCACCTCCTGGCCAGCCCAGTTTGGGCGCTGCTCTTCTTCTCTGGGGACCGGCTGCCGGAGGGCCGGAGATTCCCAGAAAAGGCGCCAGGCCAAACTGGAGCCTCTGCCAGTCGAGTGTGCCCGCACACCTCCTCCCCGGTTAGAGTCCCGGGTGGGACCTGGATGGACTTCATCTGGAAGACCAGAGTCTTCTCCCTTTAGAGGAGTGATGTCAGTGGGAGCTGGCTCCATGCCATCTACCACCTTCCCAACCTCTCCCACCCAGACACCCAGACACGCCTCTCTCCAAGCACATTCTGGCACTGCCAGCTGCCCTGGCAGGTGCCAATGCTTCCCGTAGCTGAAACTATCTACCCAAACTCTCAACACCCCCCTCCAAGTTCCTACCACCAACCCCCATGCTTCCTTTTTTTAAAAAATATTTTATTTATTTATTTGACAGACAGAGATCACAAGTAGGCAGAGAGGCAAGCAGAGGGGGGGGGAAGCAGGCTCCCTGCCGAGCAGAGAGCCTGATCTGGGGCTCGATCCCAGGACCCTGAGATCATGACCTGAGCCGAAGGCAGAGGCTTTAACCCACTGAGCCACCCAGGCGTCACTCCCAATGCCTCTTCTAGACATCCCTGTTCCAGGGCTGGGGTCCCAGTCCTGTGTGGAGTGTGGAGGGGTGTTAGGGTTCCCCTGAGGCCAGCAGCTGCCCAGACTTCCTCCTCAGTCATCACAGTTGAAGTCTCACTGACCGCCCTTCCACCTGATTGCTAAAGGGTCTTTTTGCCCGTCTGTGTGTCTTGGGTGTCGACTGAGGCAGGACTGAGGTAAAACAAAAGTACTTACCTTGGGTCTTAGAATTGCGACTCAGGGAGCACAGATTCGGGAGCAACGCTGATCATGTCCTGCTGAGGAGCAGGGCCAGGGGCCGGTCTGAGCGACTTGGAGGAGCCCTAGGAAACTCACAGAAGTTCCAGGGGATGCAATCACGTGGCGCGCCGCGCCGCGCCGGTTTTCTGAGTGCTGTGCTTAGGTTGTGGGAAAAGAGCTTTTGAGGAGCGCCCACTTTCCTTTAGGATTTTGCTTTTAAGCAATCTGAACACCCAGCGTGGGTCTCGAACCCACAACCCTGAAACCACAGGCCACGCGCCCCACCCACGGAGCCCAGCAGGGGCCCTGCCGAGGGTCCGCTTCTTTTCGTCAAGAAGGCAGGGGCCGCATCCTGTGTTCAGTCTTGGCCCAGTTCCTTATAATTCCTCTTTCAAAGACAGGATGGAGTTTTAGTTCCGAGCAGTCTCTAATGCTCGGTGGTTTCACGCAAGTTGAAACAGATGGGGTGTGCGCCCTGGCAGGTGGAGCGGGGCTGGCGCTTGGGGTGGGGCGGCCTTCAGGTTCTCAGCCCCCTGCTGTGTGCTGCCCCAGGACCTGCGGCGGCCCATCGGCTTCCCGGGCAGCGTGCCCAACTCCGTTGTGCTGCGCCAGCTATGGCTTCGGCAGGAGGTCAGCAGCCCCGGTGCCTTCGCCCAGCTCACCAGCCACCGCAGGCCCAAGGCAAGGGGGGCTGGGGGGTCCTACCCTGGGCTCTGCAGGAAAGGGCCTGAGGTCCCACCCCACAGCGTGCCAGCGGCCACCTGTTCTCTCTCCTCTGCAGCCAGGAAGGCACCAGGATGACCTATGGCAGCTGTGGCGCATCAGGCGGCCCGGTTCCAAGGGGCAGCAGGACCTGACCCAGTGGCTGGGGGAAGAGGAGCAGGAGGGGCGCTCCGTGGACTGGTTCTCAGACTCCCTGAGCCCACACGGGGAGCTCTCTGAGTCCGAGAAGACAGAGGCTCAGGTAGGCGCCTGGCTGGGGACCGGGCTGCAGAGGGCCCCAGAGGGCGGCGCGGGTGCGGTTGGAGAGGAGGGGCCTGCAGGCGCTGCCGCCCCTGCCCCCACAGAGCTCCGAGTACTTCACCCCGAAGCGCACGCACTCGCACTCTCGCACCGCGGCCGGGTCCGAGACAGGCCTTCGCCAGCCCTTGCACTCCTATGGGCACGCGCTCTGGGAAGAGCGCTCCGGGTATCTGCCCAGGCTCCTGCATTTCTTCGTCGGCCAGAACTGGTTCAAAGAGCTCTTCCCCGTCTTCACCTTGGAGGTTCGGGGGTCTGGGGCACCGGGGAAGCCCGGGAGGGCGGGAGAGGGCAGGGCCTCAGCTCACGGCACCCGCAGGCCTACCCCGAGGTGGGCACGGCGGAGGGCCTGGCCTCAATGTTCATGGACGCGCTGTGCGAGGCCTCTTGGACGGACCGCGTGCACGTCTTGAGGGCGCTGCTGAGGCTGCTGCCCGACCTGAGCAGAGACCTCCGTAACCGGCTGCAGGGCCTCCTGGTGGGCCTGCTGAACCTGGACCAGCCCCCGAGCCTCGAGGTGCGCCACAGCCCCGCCCCCGCCCCGCCCCACCGGCCCGCCCCGCCCTCCCGGCCCGACGCGCTCCGCCCGGTGCGCGCAGGACCAGACGCAGAAGGAGTTCGTGATGCTGGCGCTGCAGCTGCTGCTGGCCTGCTCCCTGGAGTCGCGCGAGGTGGTGCTGGAGCTCCTGTCCTACTTCCTCTACTCGCCAGCCTCCTGCCGGTGAGTCCTGCTCCCCGCTCCAGCTCCCCGCGCGCGGGGGAAGGCCTCGGAGTCAGCGGCTCGCACCTGTCCCAGGCCCGAGCTCAGGAAGCTGCTGGACGGGCTAGGCCTTCAGGACCCACCGGGCTTCCTGTTCAAGGAGATGATGACCTGGGTGCAGGGCCCGGACGCGGACTCCAAGGCTGCCCTGCGCAAACGCTGCTGCCACAAGCTGGAGGAGATGATCCAAAGGCTGCAGGTGCTGACGGGCAGGGGTGGGGCTACTGGCCGGCGAGTCTCCTCTCTTGCCGTGCTCCCCGCCCCCCGCCCGCCCCCACCGGCTTTCCCCAGGTCTTTGAGGGGGAGGAGCAGGGGATCCAGGTGAGGCTGGCCAGCTCTCTGCCTTGCTCTGTGTCTGTGCCTCATGGGTCCTCTCCTGTTCCCAACCCCCCATTTCTGGGGCTCTTCCTGCTCCCCCCCAGGAAAGAGTCTGCTGCCAGGTCTCCAGCTTGAGGCGTCTCTGCTGGGGGAGGGGCAGCCTCTGCCTTGGGCTGGGGGGGACATCAGCAACCGGTTCTTTCCCCCACAGATGCAACGCTTGCAGCCTTCCGTGGCCAATTTGTCAGAGATGCTGCTGAAGGTGTCCCAGACTGCGGTGTTTCTACCTCCTCCCAAGGAGGCCCTGGCACGGATCTCGGTGCTCGCTGGGTCAGCTCCTGTCTTGGGGACAGCCCCGGTCCGTTCCTGGGTGTCCTCTCTGGTGGTCTCACCCCAGGAGCTGAACTCGGCTGTCCTCCAGTCCCGAGCCAAGCTGATGCCTTCGCCAAGGCACCTGGGGCGGACCAAACGTGGGCTCTCGGAGGCGCTGTCCCACTTCTGGCCCCCCGAGATCTGTGTGTGCTCCTCAGCACCCGACGTGCTGCCGGAAGAGCTGCCACCACTGGAGCAGACAGACTGGTCCCGGTCACAGATGCTGGACCTGGAGACCATCGACGCGCTCAACTTCTTCTGCAAGCAGCTACAGGCACGGGCTCAGCTGCAGGGTCTCCCACAGGAGCAGCTCGAGAGACCGCGCCCGAGCCCGTGTCCCCCAGAATTCAACACAGTACTGCCACAGCCCCGGGAACGCTGGTGAGGGGGCCCCCAGGCTGGGACAGGGCCTGTGGGGTGGGGGGCTGCTGAGGGGCCGGCTGGGCCAAACCTCCCTCCTTACTCCTCCAGGCACTATCCCATTCTCCGGCTTCAGGAGGCCAAGGTCCAGAAGCCTCCAATGAAACTGAGGGGTGAGTGTGGACAGGGGTAGGATTGGACCCCGACGTCTCCCTCCACCCTAGCCGGGGTCCCAGTGGCCATCGGCCCCATCCGGAGACATCACTGTCCTGCTGGCCTGCAGGCTGGAAGCGGTCCCGGCTCTGGGTGAGCCATACCGTCAGCGGCTCCATCCGGATGCTGAAACTGCCCCTGCCGAGGGCAGAAGTCCGGCCTTTCCCCCCAGACTGGCCCAGGCCCGCCCGGCCACTGCCCCCGCTGCTCCTCCAGCCGACCTTGCAGCGCTACTTCCTGCCAGAAGATACGGACCCCGACAGCTACAGCTGACCAGGCTGCGGGCCCAGGCTCTTTCCTCCCGCACGGAGCCAAGATGTGGCCCTCCAGCCAGTTGCTCTCCCCTGGAAATAAAGTCCAGAGGTTGTGGCCAGAGAAAGGGGTGCCGCCCTCATCTTTGGGGGCTGCATGTGTGAGCAGGGTGGTCTCCATGGTGTGACGAAGCTGCCGGCGGCAGGCCAGGGGCTGGGGCCGTGGTGGAGTCTGGCGTAGCCAGCCCCAGTGGGGCAGCATTCCCGGTGGGGTGGGAGCCAGGAGCAAGACCCAGCATGCGGGCACATCCCGGCTGTATCTCGCTCCCAGCTTAGGGACTCAGCCTATGTTTATCAGTAAATCACTGGGGTCAGGAGGGGAGTGGGGACTCACTGGCCAGTGAGTGGCCAGGCATGAAGGGAATGGGAGAGTCTAGTTGGCCACACATGTGTGTGCATGGAGGGGTAGGGGGCCTGCAGTCCTTCGCTGCAGATTTCAAACTAGGTCTGTTGGTGCTTTGCTACCCTTGGGCTGGAAGGGAGCAGTGATGGGTCCCATGTGCTTTAGTTAAAAAGCAACAAAGGAGGGATGCCCGGGGGGCTCAGTCTTTGAGCATCTGCCTTCGGCTCAGGTCATGGTCCCAAGGTCCTGGGATCAGGCCCTGTGTTGGGCTCCCTGCTCGGTGGGAAGCCTGCTTCTCCCTCTCCCACTCCCCCTGCTTGTGTTCCCTCTTGCTGTGTCTCTCTCTGTCAAATAAAGTCTTAAAAAAAAAATAGAAGCAATAAAGGGGCAGCATCGTTTGGACCCTCCTACCTCAAAATTGCCACTAAACCGAACTTGTACACAAACCGAACTTGTACACAAAGCCTTGGGGCCTTGGCTTCCTTCTGAGCTTCCAATCCTCCCCGGGCACTGGTCCCACAGCTCGTGGGACACACGGCCCATGTGTGCACTTGCTACAAGGTCTGCCTTTACTTTGTTTTTTGAAGATTTATCTATTTACTAGAGAGAGAGCACAAGTGGGAGGGGCAGAGGGAGAGAGAGAGAATCTGAAGCAGACTCTGCCCAGAGCCCGGCATGGGGTTGGATCTCATGACGCTTCGAACACAACGCTAGCAGAGTTGGGTGACTGACTGACCAGGCCACCCAGTGCCCCTGGGTCTGCCTTTGTGAGGGGCTGTCCTAGGTTTCACACCTAAGCAAAGCACCTTTGGGTTTCTTCCCTCTGAGTGTTTTCAGCCTCCGACTTTAGAAGTTTTTTCTCCAGGGTGTTCTGGATAGACTTTGTCTCCCATACCTTCCGCACAACTCCCAAACTGTGCCGGGACTTTTGTGAGGGGACTGCCGAGAGAGGGGCCCTGTCCTAGGCCGAGTAGGGCACCAACTGCAAGGTCTGGAGAACTGAAGAGGTGACGTTTGTACAAAAGGACCCACATCTGCCCATAGTGTCCACTTCGACAGGTATTTCCTTTAAATTACAAAAGCAATAAATTCCTTTAAATATACCAACATGAGAAGCACCTGCCTGGCTCAGTGGTGGCGTGTGCAAATCTTGATCTCAAGGTCATGAGTTCAAGCCCCATGTTGGGTAGAGCTTAAACTAACAGAAGTAAATTAGGAATAGATAAAAATGTATTAAAAAATACCAATGTCAGGGGCACCATGGGGGCTCAGTGGGTTAAAGCCCCTACCTTCGGCTCAGGTCATGATCTCAGGGTCCTGGGATTGAGCCCCACATCGGGCTCTCTGCTCAGCGGGGAGCCTGCTTCCCCCTCTCTCTCTCTGCCTGCCTCTCTGCCGACTTGTGATCTCTGTGAAAAAAAAAAAAATCTTTTTTAAAAATACCAACATGAGAAAGTGGGGCAAATTTAAACAAGTCAAAAAACCCCACTAACTTGGGACACCTGGTGGCTCAGTCATTAAGCTGCGCAGGTGTCCCCAGATCCCTTTCTCACATCATTTACAAAAGTAACGCTCAGAGGATTCAAAGGTCGTAGTGTAGAAACCAAAACCATAAATATATCAGAAGGTAATTTAGAAAAACATTCACTTAGAATACTCAGAAGGGAAAGATAGACATACTTGTAGATTTAAAAAAAAAAATTATGTCAAGGGGCGCCTGGGTGGCTCCATCAGTTAAGCGTCTGCCTCCATTCGGGTCATGGTCCCAGGGTCCTGGGATCTAGTCCCTGCATTGGGCTCTCTGCTCAGCAGGGAGCCTGCTTCCCCTTTGCCCCCCACCCCTGCTTGTGTGTGTGCGTGTGTGGGTGCACGCCTGTGTGCCTACTCTCTCAAATAAATCTTTTTAAAAAATTATGGCAAAAGAGATGATAAAACTAGGGACAAACCTCAAAGTGAATTGTGTATTTAAATGTAAAACTAGGAAAAATGTAGAAGGAAATATAAAAGCTCTTCTGGACTAGTGACTGATGAAGCATTCCCAGGACGCCAGAAACAGCGTGCATGAAAGAAATCAGAAAGTTGGACTTCATCAAATTTTAAAACTTCTGCTCTGTGAAAGTCCCTTTTAGCAGGACTGAAAGACAAGCCATGACTAGGACAAAATGCCTACAAGTGGCCTGTCCACAAAGAACATCTGTAGAAACCAAATAATCCCCCTAGAAAATGGGAAAAGTGGCAGAACTTTCACCAAAGAGGAGACGCTCCAATCACTAGCCAATTAATGAGAAACGCAAACTAACCCTAAAATTAAAAAAACACCGACATCGCCAAATGCTGGTGGGGATTCGGAACCACTGGGTCTCCACACGTGGCTTGCGAGAATGGAACATGGTCCAGACACTCTGGAAAACCATTCGGCAGTTTCTCGAAAACTGAACATACCCGTTGCCACAACTCGGCATTGACCCCAGGGAATGAAGATCTGCATCCGTACACACACCTGCACTACACACACCTGCACGACAGGGTTCTCCCGCCTCACCCTGGAAATGACACGAAGGTCCTTCAACAGGCAAGTAGCTGCTCACGGGGACGTGCACACGGGGGGCACTCGGGAGTGACAAGAATGAAGTGGCCGACTCAGGCAACAGCCTCCAGAGATCATCTGCCGCGTGATTCCATTTCTGTCACACTCGTGAAGTGACAGAGTCGCAGGGAGGGGGGGGGGGATTGCCCAGGGGAAAGGTTGGAGGTTGGGGGTGAGCGCAGAGGCTCCTGGGGCTGTGCCCTTGCTCCCCATCCTGACTGCGGCTTCGGTTCCGGGAGCCTCCCTGGGGGATAAAGTGGCGTAAAACCCCACACACTCCTTGGTCCGGAGCCATCCGAGCAGCATGGGGCGTCCTGCCGAGGCTGCCGGAGGAGTGGGGTCTGTTTAGGAAGTAGATTAGAGGTCACCGGAGGCAGGCGAGCGGGGCTGGGCGTGCTGGCAGGTGACGGTTCGCACTGGGTGGTAGCGGTTCGGAAGTAGGTGGCGGTGATGGTTGCACCGTGAGCGTAACTGATGCTGCTACCCGTACACCTCGACATGGCTTAGCGCCTTGGCTGGCTACGTCCCTGGAGCATACCACTCTGGATCTTGGGGTCACGAGTTCAAGTCCCATCTTGGACGTGGAGCCTACATTAAAAAATGGTTTAGGGAAGCTTCGGTGGCTCATTCGGTTAAGTGTCTGCCTTCGGCTCGGATCATGATCCTGGGGTCCTGGGATTGAGTCCCACATCAGGTTCCCTGCTCGGCAGGGAGTCTGCTTCTCCCCGTGACCTCTCTCATGTTCTCTCTCTCTCTATCTCTCTCAAATAAATACATAAATAAATAATCTTTAAAAAAATTTTATAGAACTTTTTTTTGCCCAATAAGTAAAATCTTTCAAAAGAAAATTAAAATAGGGGCATCTGGTGGCTCAGATAGCTAAGTGTCTGCCTTTGGCTCAGGTCATGATCCTGGGGTGCCAGGATCAAACCCCTCATCAGGCTCCCTGCTCAGTGGGGAGTCTGCTTCTCTCTCTCCCTCTGCCTCTCCCCTTGCTCCTTCTCTCTATCTCTCTCTCAAATGAATAAATAAAATCTTTTTTTTAAAGATTTTATTTATTTGTCAGAGAGAGAGGAGCTTGAGCAAGCACAGGCAGACAGAGTGGCAGGCAGAGGCAGAGGGAGAAGCAGGCTCCCTGCCGAGCAAGGAGCCCGATGTGGGACTCAATCCCAGGACGCCGGGATCACGACCTGAGCTGAAGGCAGCTGCTTAACCAAATGAGCCACCCAGGCATCCCAATAAATAAAATCTTTAAAAAATAAAATAATAGAACCATCCTTGAAGGTTCTTCCAATGGCCAAATTTTGGATCACAATAATGAGGGTAAAATATTCTATTTCTTTGAATAAAATAAGACTCCATGAGGGGCACCTGGCTGGTAAATGACTCTTGATATCGGGATCATGAGTTCAGCCCCACACTGGGTGTGGAGATTACTTCAATAAATTAACTTTAAAAACAGAAATGAGAATCCATGAGTCTTCACTGACATACACAAGTGAACAAAAATAGGTAAAGAGAAAGCTTTCTCCTCTATGACAGACAAAACAAGCAAACACTAGTGAGTGAAATGTGCATGAGGAATGCACTATTTACGTATTCTCAAAGTATTGCCCCATAAAACATTTACTAAAGACAAAAAGTAATCTAACAGTGAAGAACCCTGAGCAATTCCCCTTAAGTAATCAAAATAAACATCTCCAGTGTGGGGGCAAACTGATGGGACCCAACAAAAAGCCCTCAACCTCCTCTCCATAGTATTTCTTTTTTTTAAAGATTTGAGAGAGAACAGGAGCAGGGGGAGGAGCAGAGGCAGAGGGAAAACCAGGCTCCCACTGACCAGGCAGCCAAGGGTCTCCATCCCAGGACCCTGAGATCATGACCGGAGTTGAAGGCAGATGCTTCACTTACTGAGCAGCCCAGGCTCCCCCCTCCTTGGTGTTCCTGCCAATCTGAATCTAATCATGAGGCAACCAGACAAGTACAAGTTGAGCAACACGTTACAAAGGAGCTGGTCGGTGTCCTGCAAGCATCAAGGGCATGAAAGTCAAGACTGGAGTGTAGCTCTCAGTTGAAGGAGACTGAAAACTTTGCTGAAAGGTCATTATTGGGATAACTGGGGTAACTTGGGAATTTGAAGTGTCTGGGTCAGAGGTATGTGGAAGTTCTTGTTGAGACGTTTTCAATTCTTATGGGCAGCAACTGCATGTCCGAACATGTGGTTTCCTTGGAGAGGTGGGCATTTCCTCAGACTTGTCTATTGTCTTCCTCAGTTCCGGGCAAGGGGCTTTCACACAAGGTTCGGCTGGCAGTGAGCCTATGAAGTGCTGGTCGGTCTCACCTGGGGGCAAATCCTGACTCCTGGACCTTATTACCCACTGACTTCAGGGGCATGCTGTTCCCTCTCAATGGCTCTCCCAGCCATCACTGTCCCTACAGGCTTTGTTCTAGCCCTTAGAGTGAAACAAAGATAATATCAACCTACTAAGGGGCTTATAACCTATGCAGAAGTACATAACATGACCCATGAGGCAAGGAATAGATGAAGGAAAAATCTTATATTAGAAAAGGTCTCAAATCAATGATCTCAGCCTTTACCTTAAAGAAACCAGAAAAAGAACAGCACATTAAACCCACAATAAGCAGGAGAAAGGAAATAGTAAGGTCGATGTGGACATTCATTAAATCAGAAAAGAAAATAGAGAAAATGTATGAGTCCAACATGATTCTTTAGTGAGATCAACACAATGGACAAATCGACAAGAGTGAGAAGTCACAAGCCGTCAGCATCAGGGAGCACAAGCGACACTACTACAGACGCTACAGACGTTAAAGGATAGGGCAAGATTATGAACCACCTCATGCCAATGAATTTGACACTTCAGATTAAATGAACCAATTCCTTGAAAAACACAAACTACCAAAAGTCACTCAAGAAGAAAGCGGCAACCTGAATAGCGAAGTGTCTATTAAAGGATTTGTGGTCGAAAGATCTTTCTAGAAAGAAAATTTCAGGCGCAGATGGCTTCACTGGGTGGTCGACCAACCACTCAATGAAGAAATGCTAGTTTCACAAAGTCCTCCCGAAAACGGAAGAAGAGGGAACGCTTCCCCAATCCTTCTGAGGCCAGTACTACCCCGATAAGAAAACCAGGGCTTTATATGAAAACTACAGACCCGGATGCAAAAATTCTAAACAAAATGTTAGCAAACCGAGTACAACAACGTATTAAAATGTAAGCATTCTCACTACCAGACGGAGGTTGCTCCGGAAACACAGGCTGCCCTAACCTTAGAAAGTCCATTAAAGTAACTTATGACGTGACTCTTCCAGCGACGGAACTCTCTCCCCCAGGGGCTGGCCGGCCCGGGGACCAAGGTCACACCGGGGATTCCCGTCCGCTTCGGTCCGCGCGCCAGCCCCGCCCCCCCCGCGGCTCCCGCCCCCGCTGTGGCTGGGCTCCTGGACCACAATGCCCCGGGCTTCGGCGTGGCCCCGCCTCCACACGCCGACCCCGCCCCGCGCGCACAGTCGGCAGCCTCTGATTGGCAGCTGCGGCTTCCGCTCCCCTGATGGGCGGGTTCTCGGGGCCGGCGGCGGCGCGGGTGATCCGCAGGCACCACAGGCATGGGGGAGGCCCGGACTCGCACCGGAGCGTCGGCTGATGGGCTAGCTCCCGCAGGGTCGCCGATGCCGGAGGCCGGCGTGGAGGCGGAGGTGGCGAAGCTGCTGCTCTTCCTGGCGCCCGCGGCGCGGGCGGACCTGCAGGCGGAGGCGGTGCGGCACGTGCTGGCGCTGACCGGCTCCGGGCCTGGTCGGGCGCTGCTGGCCGGCCAGGCGGCGCTGCTGCGGGCGCTGGTCGAGCTGGCGGCGGCCCCGGCCCCGGCCCCGGCCCGCGACGCCGCTCGTGCGCTCGTCAACCTGGCTGCAGAGCCCGGCCTGCACGATCCGCTCCTGGAGGCCGAGCCCGCGCTGCCTGCCCGCCTGCTGGGCCGCGCGTTGGACCCAGAGTGGCCCTGGGCCGAGGAGGCGGCCGCCGTGCTGGCCAACCTCAGCCGCGAGCCGGCGCCGTGTGACGCGCTGATGGCCGCGCTGGCGGCTGAGGAGCCGGGGGGGCCGGGCCTGGAGCGGCTGGTGCACGCGCTGTGCACGCCCGACTACAATCCCCGGGCGCCCCTGCATTACCTGGGGCCAGTGCTCTCCAACCTCAGCCAGCGTCCCGCGGCGCGGGCGTTCCTGCTGGACCGCGAGAGGTGAAGCCCGGGGCGCCCGCGGGGAGGGGGTGCAAGTGAACGGGGACGGCACTGAGTGGTCCCTCCCCCCAGGTGTGTGGTCCAGCGGCTGCTGCCCCTTGCCCAATTCCCAGACTCATCGGTGCGCAGGGGCGGGGTGGTGGGGACTCTCCGAAACTGCTGCTTCGAGCATCGTAAGTGGTGATGGGGGTGGAGGGGTTGCGGTTGGGGGGTGGGCTGGGGCAAAGAGACCACTTTGGACCCCTCCCCTCCAGACTGGCTCCCGTTTCTGTCTTCCCTTCAGGACACCACGAGTGGTTGCTTGGGCCCCAGGTGGACATTCTCCCCTTCTTGCTGCTGCCCTTGGCTGGGCCTGAGGACTTCTCTGAGGAGGAGATGGAGCGTGAGTGGCTTTGGTGGAGCCTCAGGGGTGGCTGGGCGTGGGGAGGCCCCTTGAGGGCAGGCAGGTGCACAGATCAGGACCCTTCCTGAAACCTTCAGGCGGGGAGATGCTGAACACAGGTGGGACTTACAAAGGCAGGGTCCAGCTGCCCAGTGCAGACAGCAGCAACTCCCACACCCACCTCTAGGGCTGCCAGTGGACCTGCAGTACCTGCCCCCAGACAAGCAGCGGGAGCCCGATGCTGACATCCGCAAGATGCTGGTGGAGGCCGTCATGCTGGTGAGCAGGGGTCCTGTGCCAGTGCCACTCCCCAGTATCCCCACACCTCAACCTCTGCATGCTCTCTGCCGTGTTGCAGCTGACAGCCACGGCCGCTGGGCGCCAGCAGGTGAGGCGCCAGGGAGCCTACCTGATCCTGCGTGAGCTACACAGCTGGGAGCCAGAGCCCGACGTGCAGGGGGCTTGTGAGAGACTCATTCAGGTGGGAGCAGTGTGTGTGGAGAACAGGTATGGATGTCTGTGGGGGGGCGGCCAGCTGCTCACCTCCTTCCCCTGCCGGCAGGTGCTCATTGGGGATGAGCCAGAGCCGGGCATGGAAAACCTGCTGGAGGTACAGGTGCCTGAGGATGTGGAGAGGCGGCTGCAGCAGCTGGACCACCAGGAGCGGGAGCAGCACATCTGGGGGCAGCCAGAGGAGCCGGCCGCGAAACCACAAGCAGAGGGGGCTACACCCACCTGAGGCCCTGGCTCCCCACCCCCACCCCCAGCTCCAGGCCCACCTTGGCCAGCCTATCCGTCCAGGCCTTCCAGACCAGGCCTTCCTGCAGCCACCTGCAGGCCTCTGGGTCTCCTTTCTCAGAGCACTGTTCCCTGCTGAAAGGCGTAGCTACACTTAGGCGCAGGGTGGGGTGTCTGGGATGAATGCGCAGTAAACGTGGGGTGTCAGGGCGCTTCATGCCCCGTTGCTTCCTGCAACACAGGTTGTTCAGACCAGCACTGGCCAGCCCGAGCTAGTCAGGCTCTGTGACTCTCAGGCACTTCCAGGAGATAGCCGACGGGGCTGGGCAGAAACCAGTACAAGCCTGAGCAACCCCTGAGGGCACTACAGAGGTCTGGGCAGCCAGGTATAAGCAGGGCCCTTTGCTGCCAGTCCCACACCGCACCTTCCACTCTGGGGTCCTTAGCTAGCCCTGCCTGAGATCCAGCCTCAGAGGACTGACGTCTTGTGACTGTCACCAGCCTCAGCCTGTTCTGGGATCTCCTAGGCTGCTGCCCCTGATTTGTCCTTGGAGCACTTGCTGGGTGCTGTCTGCCTCCTCTCCACCATCCTGCTCCGCCTGTGTCCCGAGACTGCCCTCAGCCCCTTGCTAGATTGTCCAGCCCAGAACTGATGTGACAAGCTACATCTGCACTAACTACGCTCTAGCGGTGGTCACTTTCCTTGAGTTGCATAGCCCCTTGCCTCCCCAGTGCGCCTGCAGCCTCGCTCTTTGCCCAGCCATTTTCCTTAGCACCCTCTGTCTCCTTGGAGCCCCAGTGGGTCCAAGAAACTTGTTTTCCCCCAGCTCCTTGTGTGGGCTCCTGTGTTCTGCAGCTGCCAAGCCTGGTAGGCTGTCCACATGGCCCTCCCTGTGCCCTGCTCCCTTCCTGCCACCGTCTCCGGGGTAGGACTCCTTTGTACTCTGGCACAGGAGTGCAGCCTGACGCCCTGACTGTTCCAGCACCCTCTCTCCATGTGCCCTCAGTCCTGTCATTGCCTCCAGAGCTGGAGGTCCACTTCCATTCCTCCCATCAAGCCTGGGTGCATCCCGGAAACGAGGGGTGTCCTTCCTCTCTGGTACCCCCTGTATTTGTCTCCTCCTCCTGATTAAAGCTGTGCCGTGGAGGCGTGTGGATTCGTGTTCTCCCCGGCTGGGGAGTGCTACCGGCTTCCCCGTGGCTGGCTGCCCCTTCCTGCACTGACAAGCGAGCATCCCCTCCGTAAAATAAATGCTTTATCTGGCCTCGCCTGGGCCTACCCATCCTCGGGTGCCCAGGCAGTGCTCAGGCGTGGTCCTGACGGCAAACGTGGATCTCAGGGATAGTGGCTACCCGGAGGCGCCCACCCCCAGGCTTGCTACCGCCGTGCTCCGGAGCTCCCGCTGGGCAGATCCTGCACCTCTTGGGACTCCCTCTGGGGGCTCAGGCGTCAGGCCAGAAGCATTCCCACGGTGAGTCCCCCCGTGGTGGGGGCGCCGGAGCTGCAGGAGTGGCCTTGGACGCTCTGAGTCTCTGCCAGGCTCCGTGGGATGCGGGGTTGTGGGCAGCTGTGGCTTGGCTGGCTTCACTGCAACCGACAGCCATAGGGAATCAGAAGGGGCGTTGAGCGGCAAAGTCCCCGCCCGCCCTGCTGGGGCCCCGCCCACCTGGCGACGAGCAGAGCATGGTGCGGAAGAGCGCATGCGTGGCGGACAGCACCCCCCCCCCCCCCCAGTGGGCGGCCACCTGGTGCAGGTCCAGGCGTGCGCGCGGCCTTAGCTGTAGCAGGCCCCGGATCAGGTCCTGGCACTCTGGGCAAGGGCTCGCAGCTGAGGCCTCCCACTGGCCACTCTCTTGCCCGTGCCCATGACTGTCAGTAGTGCTGGGTAGTTTGGGGGACGTATCCCGTGCAGTCACCCGAACGCGTGCAGGGAGTCCGTGCTTCTCCAATCATGAGATGGAGGCACCGAGAGAGAAGGAGGTGTACCCTGGGACGGTGCAGAGCTCAGAGTCCCCGGGACTGTTGCTTTCCAGACAAGGAGACTGAGTCTGTGCCACCCCCAGCCCCGCTGCCCTCTCACCTCTATGCTGCCGTCCATTTACCAGCCCGGACTGGGGGTGGGATGCCAGCTCAGCCCCCATGCCCCCGCCACTCCCCTCACTGGGGATAATGACCGGTCTCTGGACCCAGTCTCTCCCTAAGATTTTATTTGAGAGAGAGAGCATGAGCAGGAGGAGGGGCAGCGGGAGAAGCAGGCCCCCCACTGAGCAGGGAGCCCAATGCAGGACTCAATCCCAGGACCCCAGGATCGTGACCTGAGCCAAACACAGCGAGGGAGCTCCTCAGGCGCCCCTGGACCCAGATCTTTCTTGCCAGGACTTGGGGGGGACCCGCGCTCTGGCTCACCTGGGGACACGCCCGGCCCGAAGGCGGGGCCTTGGCGCATGAGGTGCAGCATGTGGTGTGGCTGATGCTCCTTGAAGGGCAGCTTCCCGGCCACCATGGCATAGAGGATGACACCCCTGGCCTGCACCCCTCCTGCCCTCCCACGGTCCTGCCTGTGCCAGGGGGCCACTCACAGGCTCCACAGGTCAGCCTGCTCCCCATTGTACTTGCCGCGTAAGCCACAGAGCCGCAGAAGGTGCTCAGCAGTGAGTCCTTGAGGCCCGAGCAGTTGTCGAAGCCAAAGTCTGTGGGGACGCGTGGTGCCGGGGGTGGGGGGCAGGAGGGGAAGGGACATTGGGCTCAGGAGAGGGGGCTGTGGGGCAGATGCAGAGTGGGTGCGTGTCCCAAGCACAGGTGGGGGCCAGCGTGGGGCTGGGCCTCCTGGGAGGGTCAAAGGTCAAGCCAGGTTGGGGTCAAGTCTGAAGCGGGGGGTGCCTGGGCGGCTCAGTCACCTGAGCAGCCCACTCTTGGTTTCGGCTCAGGTCACGATCTCAGGGTCCTGGGATAGAGCCCGGGGTCTGCATCCGGCTTCATGCTCAGCCCGGAGCCTGCTTCAGGATTCGCCCTCTCTCGTTCTTTCAAATAAATAAACGGGTCTTTAAAGCCACAAAAATTGAAAAAAGCCTGAAGCAGTTGAGAGTAGAGGCTGGAGTCCTAGCCGGTACAGCGGCTGAGCGTGGGCGGGCTTCCCAGAGAAGCTGAAGGCTGGGGCCGTGAGTCAGGGTGGGTTAGGGCAGAGGTGGGGCCGGGCCACAGGCTCACCGGTCAGCTTTAGGAGGCCCTGGTCGTCCAGCAGGATGTTCTCACACTTGAGATCCCTGCGTAGGGAAGGGGAAGCAGGGCTGGTCCTGGGCTCATTGGGCCTCTCCATGCGGGGGTCGGGGGGGACAGGTGGTGAGGGCACCCCCTCACCTGTGCACGATGCCAGAGCTGTGGCAGTGGGCCACGGCACTGACCAGCTGCCAGAACAGCCCACAGGCCTCCTCCTCTTCCAGCCCTGGGCGGCAGCGGTGGCCCGACACGGCATTGATGTGCTCCAGCAAGTCCCTGCGGGCCGCCAACTCCAGCACCAAGTAGGAGCGCTGGCTGTTGTGGTCGGTCTCATAGAGCTGCACCTGCCAGAGCCCGTCCCCAGCCTGCCATCACCCAAGGAGGGCTTGTCCAGGGCACTGGAGCAGGGGCTCAAGATGGGGCTGGGCCCCAAGCATCAGGGTCCCTGGTGGGAAAGGGGGTGCTCTTGGACAGGATGGGCACGGGCCGTGTCGGGGTCTCTGCCTACCACATTCAGGTGCCTGTAGGTAGCATTGAGGGATGATATCTCAGGGGGGAAGAACTTCTGGGAGAACTCCATGGGGGCCTCAGCCGTGGAGATGATCTTGATAGCCACCTGCAGGGGCAGAGGGTGGCCCTTGTGTGTAGGCCACAGCCCCCGAAAGGGGATGTGAACAAGCCCCATGTCCTTTGTGCACACTGCTGAGCTTGACTGGGGCGAGGCTGGGAAGCAGAATCCCTGGGGGTCTAGAGAGACCTTCCCCTTCCCTCCTGGCTCTGATATGCTCCAGGGGTTCTGGAGCTGGGAGTGGCCAGCTTGCAGGTCCTTGGGAGGACACCAGAGCAGGAGGGAGCTGGCACAGCAGGGAGGTGCCTCAGTGGGGCATGGGGCATGGGGACCACTGGGGTTAGCCTGCTGTCTGCACCCATGGGAGGATATGGGCCTGCCTCACCATGGCATGGTGTTTGCCTCCCAGGTCAGAGGCCAGCTTGGGGTTGTGCTGCATGCGCTCATGTGTGGCGTAGGCCAGGTAGACTTTGGAGAAGGCCCCAGAGCCAATCTTCCTGGAAGAGAGCAGGTAGCCGTTGTCCCTGCATTCGCGCACCGGCTCCATGAAGTTTTGCTGGTCCAGCTTTCGCGGGGAACTGCCCTTCATGAAGGGCGGGGTGCCACGGGAGGGGGCGGGGCCTTGGGTGGGAGGAGCAGGGGGCGGGGCAGAGGCCTGACCGGGATCAGAAGGGCTAGGGCAACAGGGCCGGAGGAGGCTGCTGGGCCCTGGGCCCCTCGAGGCTGCACCCCCGTTTCTGAAGTCTTTCTGGGACTGGGGCAGAGGCAGGGGAGTGACCAGGGCTGAGAGCTCGGAGTGGGAAGCGAACGCAGCCGTGGACTGGTGTGGGTCGAGGCAGGCTCTGGGAAAGCAGGGGCAGATTCCAGAACGGAGGTTCTAGAGCTGCTCTTGCATTGTGCCCTCAAAGAAGGGTGTTCTGTCCCCCAGGGCCTGCCTTCTCTGAGAACGTCTTGCTGGAACTATCCTCATCTTGCATGGGGCCTGCTCCTTGTGGGGTGAGAATCCCCACGGCAGTGTGAGGCCTTATGTGACTAGTCACAAAAGACCCTTCAAGAAGCGTGTGGAGAGGGTGGGCGAGGGAAGGTAAGCAGGGCTTCTAAGTATACAAAGAAGGGGAAAGGAAACCCAGCGTGCGCTGGTGCGTGCCCCTCTTCCTTTGCGAGGGTAGTGTGGAGGCCGCCAGGTCCGCTGACCCTGGTCTTACCCCCAGAGCTCTCCTCAGACTTGACGGCCCATCTCCAAGGCAAGCAAGGGTCTCCAGTCTGGGCTCTAGGAGAGGAAAGCCAACACGACCCCTGACTTCTGGCCTGCAGAGCCTTCTGGGGGCACTGTTGCCACAGGGAGTAGCAGACGACGTTAATGAGCATCTACTGTGTGGCCGACACGGTGCTAAGCCGCTCGGAGTGGCCACACCCCCTCAGTCCCTGCCTCCCGTCTACAGACCACACCTGACACAGCCATCCTGCAGTAGGCGTTCTCATCCACCATCGCAAACCACAGCCAAGTTCTACAGGTGAGAATTTGGCCCATCGAAGTGCACATATGTGGTCTCTCCGCTCTGAGCTAGCTGGCTTGGTGGCTGCTGGTCTGCTGTCATGCAGGTGTCCTGGGAGGGCCTGGCTCTTGGTGGAGGCTTGTGATTGTCTGTGGCCCTGGCTTGTTCCCTGTGGGGATCTGCAGTGGTCATGGTGTGCCTGTGACCGTGAAGGCCTGGGAATGGTCTGGTAGGACAGATGTTCTCCTAGTCCTGCTAGGTGAGAGGAGGATGAGCTGCTTTAGAGCAAGGTTTGTGTCATGTGTTCCCTTGCTCACCTACTGCCCTTGCTAGTCAAACTGCCTGGGATATAGAAAATATGGACAGACTTTCTGCGTTGCTGATGTGCAGGTTGGGGAGGAGAAACCTCTGGATTTCAAGCAGAGGGGTTATTACTCAGGTGTTAGGGGGCTGGCGCAGTGAAAGGGAAGATGGTGTGGGTCCAGCCAGAGGTGTGTGTGTCTCCGCACTGCTACTGGGGAGCCTGGGAACCGTGTTGGCTGTCACCTTCCTAGCTCCCACCAGTGCCAGAACAGAACAGGAAGCCACTGAGAATCGTGTGGAGACAGGCAGGACGTCGAACGGTCACCAGCTCTGTGCACCCTCCCTTTGCAGAGTCTTTCATGCCCTCCTCCTTCACTGCGCTCTTGGTCACCCACCCATTATGAGACGCACTGAGCCCCATCATGTGCGGGGCTTGGTGCGGAGCACTTGGAAGCAAATCACAGACATGGGCCTTTCTCTCCTAGAGCTCAGACGGAGACGGGCCTCAATAGTGTAATAAAATGACAGCTGTGGTGTTTGGTGGAGTGGTTTGTGCCCTTGGGGAGTGACGTCTGGCTAAGGCTGGGGACGGGACAGAGCCAGCAGGGCTGCTGCGCACTGGCCATGTCCGGAGGCAGGGCTTGGGGCAGGAAAGTGAATCCTTCAGATGGGACCTTTGAAAAGGCCCGCCTCCTGCCCTAGCAACTTCTGCTTTCTATGTGGGGGTCGGGGGTGGTTGGGCTCTTCCGGAGGGAGCAGGCCCCATCGGCAGAACATCTCACCGTCAGCCTTCTGTCCCTGTCTTCTGAGCTCCATCCCTGCAACAGAAAAGGGCTGATCCCCTTCCCTCGTGGGGAAGGGAATGTCCCTCCCTGCACTGCGCAGCTTCCACTGCTCCAGTGTGTGCCCCAGGGCCCCACGCTGCACCCTCAGGCCATCAGCCACAGCTCGCTGCAAGTTGAAGACGCGGGCTAGGCCTGGGCGTAAGGCTGCCAACCACTTCCTTCTCAGAGGGCCCTTCTCGCTTCCTGAGCTGTGGCGATGCCCCGCCTTTTTCTCCGTCTGCAAACGTGCCTAGATGACTTCAGCCTGCGAGGCTGTGCCCGTGCCGTGCCTTGTGCAGATCGCAGCCCCCCGCCAGCTGCTTCCCTCGGAGTCCAATCCTCCTGATCCTCCTGGGTCCCCCGGCGGCGCCACTTGGCAGCGCTTCGCGTGTCTTACTGTTGCCTGTTCCGCGCCCTCTGCAGCGCCCCGGCTCATCCCGACCCCCGGTCGGCCCACGGAACTCTGCTTTCTCGGGGGTCGGCGGCCGCAGGGTCTCCGGGGGTTGGCCGGGAGCGCCGCATGTGCGTTCCTGCGTGAGCGGTAGCGGAGCGGGAGAGGGCCCGCGTGTGTCCAGGTCGGGCCCACCGGGCGTGTGTCCCTGGACAGGCGCGTGTTTGCGAGGGGCCTGGCTCTGAGCGCAGGGGCGCGCCGAGCCCGCGAGGCCGATGCGTTTCTGCCGTGCGGCGCGGAGTGCGCGCGCCCGCGCCTCCGCCAGGTCAGGGTCGGAGGCGGACAAGAGCAGAGAGGCGGAAAGGGCCGGGAGCCGCGCGAGGAAGCGGGACATGCACGCCCCGCGCCTGCGCACTGACCGGACGCGTTCCTTACGGCCAGCGGGAGGCCGCGCTCGCGCGCAACGGTCGGGAGTCGAGGTCTCCAGAAGGCCGGGGGGCGGGGCCGAGCGTGAGGCGGAGTTTGCGCACTCCCGCTCGCAGGGGCCCGGTGGGCGGGGTGGAGAGCGGGAGAGCGAGAGAGGGACGCGTCTCTGGCCAATGAGCGCAGAGATCGCCTGGGGGCGGGGCCGGGCTGCCGCGCGCCGGGCCGCGGTTGGCGGAGGGTGGCGGGGGCGGGCTCGACCTAGCCCGCCACTCCGGGCGGGGCAGGCTGGGAGGGCGGTGCCCGGGCCGGGGCGGCAGCTCCTCAGGTAAAGCGGCGCCCGGGGACCGGCGGCGCTCGCTGGGAGAGGCGTCCGTCGGGGGAGCCGCGGCCGGAGAGTCTGGGGTCCGCGCCGTCGGCCGGGGCCTCGTGGGAAGCCGAGTCGGGAGGCGCGTCCCCAAGGTCAGCGGGCGAGCGCGAGGAGGGTCCTGGGCGTCGCGGGGCCGAGCCCGCCCCCCGGCCGGGGCCCAGGTGCGCCCGGCGCGGCCGAGGAGCCGGCGCCGCAGCCCGGAAGAGGCCCGGGAGCCGGCCGCGCCCCTTCTGCCCCACGCCGGCGCGGGGTGCGGGGGCCTGAGGCGCGTCCCGGGCACGGCGGACTGTCCTCCAGGGGAAGCAGAACCTGAACTCGGCGAGGCCCCTTCTCGTTCGCCGCGGGCGTCGGGGGAGGCGGTCCGGCGCAGGGACTGGTGTGTCCGGACGCCGCGAGACTGCGGGGCGCAGCGGCCAGGTCGTGAAGCCGGCAGGTCAGGGTGAGGGCCAGGTGGTGCTGGGCCAGGCCGGCCCGCGGCCCCCGGCTGCGAGGCCCGAGTGCCGGGGCTCCCGGCTTCCTGCAGCGCCGGCACGACTGCAGTGCAGCGCCAGGGCCCGAGGACAGGGCGCTGTTCCCGACCGCACGCTTGCAGACCTTCGCTTTGCCAGCCCGGTGGAGGGGGGCGCGGGGCTGGTCGGCTCGAGAGCCGTGAAGTGAGTCAGAGGGGTGGGGTGGGGGCCGCGGGTCTGGTGGGGGAACCGGAGGACTGGCCTTGCCTGGGGACGTGGCTGCAGTGGCTGGCTGCTGCGGGGAGCAGGTGGGGTTGGGGTGGAGGCTGGCTCTGCGGGCACAGTCTTGGAGGCAGGGACCACTTCTGAAAGGGATGGTGGTGGGGGGTGGAGAAGAGGGTCAGGTGTGGGGAGGGAGACGGAGGAGCAGGAGCGTGATGCTGGTTCCTGACCCGACCGCTGAGCGTGATGATGCAGGAAAAGAGGCAGGTGTGTTGGGGGCCAGGGAGAGGTCGGGTGAAGAAGGCGAGGTGAGCATTGGAGCTGTTGGGTTTGAGGGGTCCAGATGGAGATACCCAGCGGGCACTGGGCCCCGGGAGACCCACATGGGAGTTGTCAGTTGTGGGACCCTCCAGCAGTGGCTTGATCGTGACGCGGCTACACCTCACGCCTGTAGTTCTGGCGCCCAAGGGGTCTGGGGGTGCTGCTGTCAGCAGGGTCTTTACTTCCAGGCCTCAGGCTGTCGTGGTTCAAGTGAGCAGGTGTCTCTGGTCTCTCTGTGGTGTCGGAGTGGAATGACTGAGTTGAGCTCCCTTGGTTACCTTGAAACCAGTGTTCAGGCTGCCCTGCCTTGCTGGGACCTGCGTCTCGCTGTTTCTCACTGCCCAGGGCTGGTTGCTGCCTCCCGAGGGACAGCCGTAGATCAGAGGTGGAAACTGGGGGGCTCGTGCCTGCTTGCGTTCCCCGCTAGTCCCATGTGCAGACACGGTGTCTGCACTCAGGCCAGGGTCCGCTGAGGCCCAGGTAAGCGGTCCGGTCACAGCGAGCGTGTGACCAGCCGCTGCAGACCTCGCGAGCCTCTTCCGTGGGCTGAATCATTCAGTCTCCTTGAGGTATGTCCCAGAAAGCCCCTGTGGCTCTTGTGGGCGCCTGGCCAGTGCTCAGGGCATACTGGCCCTGGAGTTAGGAGGACTGGGATTTCTTCACTGAGCTGGAGGGCCACGTGGCTCTGGGGGTTTCCGTGTGAACCCAGTGACCCAGCTTGGGACGGCTTGGGTTGAGAAATAGTGTTCCTGAGGGACGGTGAGCAATGAACTGTTGAACTGTCTTCCCTAGATCCTCAGCCCAGATTCTTGTTGGTGACTCTGGAAGTGGATTCTTCTCTGGTCCTGTGCCAGAAGAGAGGGTCCTGGGGCCTGCTGCAGGGCTGGGTCATTCCCGTGACCCCACACGGTGGCCTGACCCGTAGGCGCGTGGCTTCCTCTGGGCAGTGGTGTCTGTGGCCTCCTCACCTCCTCCTCACCTCCTCCTGACCCACCTTGGGCTTGGAGCAGTTGGCCCAGCACCTCTGTTAGCCTCTGCCATGTCGCGTGGCAGCCATGATACACGTGGGTGTCCTTCAAGCCAAGGGCTTGGACTCTGCGGGCTCAGATGGCGCCAGGTCGGCTTCCTACATGTGGTGGAACGCCTGTCCAGGTGAATGAGGAAGAAGCTGCTGCTGCACTCGGCTACGATGTGTAGGATGCAGGGAGGGAGGCCCTCCTCGACCATGCCTTTGACCTGTGCTGGTCTGCGCCACAGCACGGGCGGAGAGTGGAGCCTGTGGGAGCCGGTCCTGGGCGAGTCCTGCTGTGCCAGTAGCTAGCCACTAACGAGCAGTGGGTTCCTCTCCAACCTGCTGGGCTCTGTGTACTAAACCAGACGGAGCCTCTGAGGTGCTGGCCGGGCAATCGTGCTCGGCACACGCTTCCTGCAAGACACAGGGCGCCTTCGGGGCCCAGAGCCTTCCTTGTCCCTGCACCCTCTTCCCCCACGGGGCGTTTGTCATGGTTTGCCTCCAGCGACCTACTCACGTTGGTTTGTCTCTGCAGAGAGCAGTCTGTGCTGTCTCAGCGTGTCCCGCGTCACACACAGGTCACCTGACTTGCGGCGGTGGTGCGGACAGGACGTCTCCCCCTGGCCTTGTTTGGCCGCGCGCTCTTCACTTTCCCACCGGGCGGTCGAGCTCTAGACTCTACAAGCTCCGGTCCCTGCCACGCTCCCATGCTTGCACTTGTGTGACGGTTTCAAAACGGGGGGGATCCCGTCGCGGGTGTGACTGTTTGGGCCTGCGGCAGGTGCCCCACAGGCTCTGCTGGCCCTCACCCCCAGGACGACCGCCGCTGCCCGCCGGGCTTGCCGTGTGCCAGGCTCCCGCCGTGCAACCTCTTGCGTGTGTGACGAGTGATTTGTGCTACTTTGTCGCTTACTGACCTTCTGCTCTGGCGGTCGGACCAGGTGTGTGAGCACGTACGGTTGTGCGCAGAGGTGTAACTGTGCACACGGTTGTCAAATTTTATGTATCTTTTGACTCAGAAACTTGACCTTTTTTTTTTTTTTAAAGATTTTATTTATTTATTTGACAGAGATCACAAGCAGGCAGAGAGAGAGAGCGAGAGGAGGAAGCAGGCTCCCCACTGAGCAGAGAGCCCGATGCGGGGCTCGATGCCAGGACCCTGAGATCATGACCTGAGCCGAAGGCAGTGGCTTAACCCACTGAGCCACTCAGGCGCCCTTGACCTTTTTTTTTGATAGTCAAACTGAACAGTGTTCGTTAACGTGTCTGGGTTTTTGTGTCTGGAGTAGCACGTCCTTTCCTACTTTAAGACTATAGAAGGTTTACATGTGCTTCCTATTTGGACTTTAACATTTCATCTTTCTTTTTTTTTTTTTTAAGATTTTATTTATTATTTGACAGACAGAGCACAAGCACAAGTAGGCAGAGAGGCAGGCAGAGAGAGAGGGGGGGGAAGCAGGCTCCCCGCTGAGCAGAGAGCCCGATGCGGGGCTTGATCCCAGGACCCTGAGATCATGACCTGAACTGAAGGCAGAGGCTTTAACCCACGGAGCCATTCAGGCGCCCCATATTTCATCTTTCCATTTAACTCTTATGTTAATAAGAGTTCGTGTTGGGATAAGGAGAGGCGTGGGGAGGCTAGTGTTTTCCCTGAGTGTTTAATTTGCTGTTTCAACACTATTGATTAATCGGTCTGTATGATTTAAAACTCTGTCTTTCTTGCGTAATGTTTTCTTCCTTACTGGTGTTCATTTCTGGAATTTTTATATAGTTCCATTGATTTAATACACTTTAACATAATATAGGACAAATCCTCCTCTTCATATACTTTTAAAAAATTTAACTGGCTGTTCTTCTTTTTTTTTTTTTTTTAAAGGTTTATTTATTTATTTGACACACAGAGAGAGATCACAAGTAGGCAGAGAGAGAGAGGAGGAAGCAGGCTCCCTGCTGAGCAGACAGCCCGATACGGGACTTGATCCCAGGACCCTGAGATCATGACCTGAGCAGGAGGCAGAGGCTTAACCCACTGAGCCCCCCAGGCGCCCTTTTTTTTTTTTAATTGGCTATTCTTGTACATTAATTCTTCTATATGAATTTTGGACCATTTCATCAAATACCCTCCAATATCCTGTCTCATATATTTGTAGATTCAGGAAAATTGAGCTCTATAATATTGAGTTATATGGGAGAAGTTTGATTCTATTCCTTCCATGAACAGTTTTTGTTTTTTTTAAAGATTTTATTTATTTTAGAGAGAGTGAGTGAGTAAGTGGGGTGGGAGGAGGGGCAGAGGGTGAGAATCTTAGAGCGGACTCCCCGCTGAGCTTGGAGCTTGATCCCAGAACCCATGAGACCATGACCTGAGCCAAAACCAAAGTTGGACACTCAACTGACTGAGCCACCCAAAACCGGGCAAAAGACCCCATCAAAAAGGAGAATTTCAGACCAATACCCTGATGGATGCGGATGCCAAGATTCTCAAGAAGATCCTAGCTAGTAGGATCCAACAGTACATTAAAGGGGTTATCTATCATGACCAGGTGGGATTTGTCCCTGGGATGCAAGGGTGGTTTAATATTGCAAATCAATCGATGTTATAGAACCCATAAATAAAAACAAGAACCGCATGGTCCTCTCAATTGATGCAGAAAAAGCATTCGACAAAGTACAGCATCCGTTCCTAATTAAAACTCTCCAGAGTATAGGGATAGAGGGAACATTCCTCAACTTCATAACATCCATCTATGAAAAACCCACAGTGAATATCATTCTCAAAGGGGAAAAGGTGAGAGCCTTCCCACTGAGATCAGGAACACAAGGGTGCCCACTCTTGCCAGTGTTGTTGCACATAGTACTAGAAGTCCTGGCAACAGCAGTCAGACAACAAAGAGAAATATAAGGTACTCAAATTGGCAAAGAGGAAGTCAAATGCTCTCTCTTTGCAGATGACATGATACTCTATGTGGAAAACCCATGAGACTCCACGCCCAAACTACTAGAACTCATACAGCCGTTCAGTAATATGGCAGGATACGAAATCAATGTACAGAAATCAGCTGCTTTCTTATACACTAACAATGAAACTGTAGAAAGAGAAATTAGAGAATCGATTCCCTTTACAGTAGCACCAAGAATGACAAAATACCTTGGAATAAACCTAACCAAAGAGGTAAAGGATCTGTACTCGAGGAACTACAGAACACTCATGAAAGAAACTGAAGACACAAAAAGATGGAAGACCATTCCATGCTCTTGGATCGGAAGAATAAACATTGTTAAGATGTCTATACTGCCCAGAGCTATCTACACTTTCAATGCCATCCTGATCAAAATACCAATGGCATTTTTCAAAATGCTGGAACAAACAATCCTAAAATTTGTATGGAACCGGCAAAGACCCTGAATCACCAAGGAAATGTTAAAAAAGAAAAACAAAATTGGTGGCATCATGTTGCCTGATTTCAAGCTGTATTACAAAGCTGTAATCACCAAGACAGCAAGGTACCGGCACAAAAACAGATACATAGACCAGTGGAACAGAGAGCCCAGATATGAACCCTCAACTCTGTGGTCAAATAATCTTTGACAAAGCAGGAAAAAATATCCAATGGAAGAAAGTCAGTCTCTTCAATAAACGGTTCTGGGAAAATTGGACAGCTATATACAGAAGAATGAAACTTGACCATTCTCCTATACCAGACACAAAGATAAACTCTAAATGGATGTGAGACCTCAACGTGAGGCAGGAATCCATCAAAATCCTAGAGGAGAACATAGGCAGTAACCTCCTGGACATTGGCCACGGCAACTTCTTTCAAGACATATCTCCAAAGGCAAAGGAAACAAAAGGAAAAAAGGAGTTTTGGGACTTTATCAAGATAAAAACTTGCACAGCAAAGGAAACAGTCAACAAAACAAAAAGACACCCCACAGAATGGGAGAAGATATTCGCAAATGACACTACAGACAAAGGGCTGATAGCCAAGATCTATAAAGAGCTCCTCAAACTCAACACCCAAAAACAGATAATCGTGTCAGAAAATGGGCAGAAGCCATGAACAGACACTTCTCCAAAGAAGACATACAAATGGCTAACAGACACATGAAAAATGTTCATCGTCATTAACCATCAGGAAAATCCAAATCAAAACCACATTGAGGTACCACCTTACACCAGTTAGAATGGGGTGGGGAATGGGTGAGCCCGGTGGTGGGCATTAAGGAGGGCACGGACTTTGGGGAGCACTGGGTGTTATATGCAAACAATGAATCATCATCAAAAACTCTTGAATGTACTGTATGGTGATTAACATAACACAATAATAAAAAAATAAAAAATTTTAAAATAAGATTTATTTTAAAGCGAGCGAGCAAGTGAGTGTGGGTAGGGGCAGAGGGTGAGACTCTTACAGCGCCTCCCTACTCAGCTTGGAGCTTGATCCCAGGACCCATGAGATTATGACCTGACCCAAAACCAAAGTCGGACGCTCAACCGACCGAGCTACCCAGGTGCCCCTGAACAGGTTTTTAAAAATGCTGTGCGCACTAAGGATGAAAATCAAAACGTTTTCCCTTGCTCTTGATGCACTGGAAATGGCAGGGAGACTGGAGCCTACAACTGGTAATATTTTGCACTGACCCCATATACATCACGTGAACAAAGTGGGAATATTGGCTCACTTGCTGGAAGGTTGGGCGTGTCCTGGGTGAGGTGTGGGAACAGGAATGGGCTGTTGAGTGAGTGGGTGTCCCCAGTCAGAGAGCCTGGACGTGGCACGCTTGCAGAGGACAGGCAGAAGCAAGGTGCTGAGAGTCCAACCCAGGCCTGGGGTTTCTGGGGGGCCAGGACACCTAGAATGTAAAGGGCTGAGAGAGAAGCGGCAAGGGCTTCGGTCTAGGCTGACACAGCCCGCGCGGGAGGTGTTGGGTGCTGGGTGCAGCTGGAGGACGGGTAAGCAGCGGCGCGGCATCGTACTAGGATCAGTGTCCTCACCCTGAGCATGGAGGAGGCGGGGAAGGGGGAGTGGCTGAGGCGGGGCGGCTCAGGAATAGGACCCCTGCGGGGGAGCAGGGCACCTACGGGCTTGTGGGAGGGTAGAAGTAGGGAAAGGAGAGCAATGGGGAGGGGTACTGATGTATTTTACCCTGTGTCTGTTACTGAGTGGTGTGCCTTGGTGCCATTAATTTCATTCCCTTAGCAGTATATCCAAAGAGAGGAAGTTTTTTGGAGGGCCTGGGTGGCTCAGTCGGTTAAGCCTCCCTCCGACTCCTGGTTTTGGCTCAGGGTCTTGGGATTGAGCTGAAAAATCTGCTTCTCTTCTCGCTCTTCCTCTGTCCCTCACCTGGCATGTGCTCTCTCTCTGTCTCTCTAAAATAAAAGAGTAGGCATATTTTTAAAAATATTTTATTTTTTTATTTTTTATTTTTATTTTTTTATTTTTTAAAGATTTTATTTATTTATTTGACAGAGAGAGATCACAAGTAGACGGAGAGGCAGGCAGAGAGAGAGAGAGAGAGAGGGAAGCAGGCTTCCTGCTGAGCAGAGAGCCCGATGCGGGACTCGATCCCAGGACCCCGAGATCACGACCCGAGCCGAAGGCAGCAGCTTAACCCACTGAGCCACCCAGGCGCCCCTTTATTTTTTTATTTGACAGAGAGAACACAAGCAGGGGAAGTGGGAAAGGGAGAAACAGGCTTCCCTCTGAGCAGGGAGCCTGATGTAGGGCTCTATCCCAGGACGCTGGGATCATGACCTGAACCAAAGGCAGATGCTTAACAACTGAGCACCCAGGCTCTCCCCCTCCCCCCCGCTTTTTTTTTCTTTTAAGAGAGACAGAGATAGAGCACATGCTGGTAGGATAGGGAGAAGCAGGCTCCTGGCTGAGCTGGGAGCCTGATGCAGGGCTCGATCCCAGGACCCTGGGATCATGACCTGAGCCTAAGGCAGACACTTACTGACTAAGCCACCCAGGTGCCTAATAAATACAAAATTTATTTAATAAAAACAGCGGAAGTTTTTTGATGAATGTCAGTTTATCAAGTCTTTTTCCCCAGAGCCCTTTTGCTTTTGGTGTCCGTCATAGAGATTTTCTTCTGCTTTTTACCCTTCCCCCACTGAAATTTTCTGGTTTGAACCTTTACATGTAGGTCCATAAGTTATTTTGAGTTTCGTGCGTGGTGGGAAGGACGGGCTGCGGTTTGTCCTGCTGCGTGTCCGTGTTCGGTGCTGTTTGTTGGAAAGACGGTCTCTTCCCCACTGCATGGACTTCGTACCTCCGTGGAAAATCAGCTGGCCACGTGAGTCGTGGAGTCAGGTAGTAGAAATCCTCCAGTCTGGTTTGGTTTGGTTTCAGAATTGTTTTGGCTGTTCTAAGGCCTTGCACTTCCGTACGAGTTGTAGGGCTAGTCCCCCCGTTCCTACAAGAAGCCTGCTGGGATTTTGAGTGCGACGCATTTAATCTGTAGATCCGTTCGGGAAGAATCGGTACCTTCGCACACTGTCTCTCCACTGATTTACGTTTTCCTTAATGTCTCTCAGCGGCGTGGGGCGCCTGGGTGGCCCAGTTGGTTAAGCCTCTGACTCTTGGTTTCCTCTCCGGTTGGGATCTCAGGGGCCCGAGGTGCAGCCCAGCGCTGGGCTCCACGCTCAGTGCAGACTTTACTTGTCCCTCGCCCTCGGCCCTCACCCCAGCCACGTGTGCCCGCTCTCTCTCTCTCTTTCTCTCGAGTAAATATATAAACCTTAAGTGTGTGTGTGTCTATCTCAGCAGTGTTTGATAGCGTTACTGTCTAATCTATCTCTTGTCAAATTTATTTTTCAATATTTCATATTTTGGCAGGGTGGGGGAAAATATTTCATATTACTTTACTCAGCAAATGGCACGAGTTCCCATTTTTGATTGTTTATTGTTAACAAATAAAAATACAGTTGATTTTTAAAATTTTTTAAAAGATTATTTATTTATTTATTTGACAGAGAGAGAGAGATCACAAGTAGGCAGAGGGGCAGGCAGAGAGAGGGGGAAGCAGGCTCCCTGCTGAGCAGAGAGCCCGATGTGGGACTCGATCCCAGGACCCTGAGATCATGACCTGAGCCAAAGGCAGAGGCTTAACCTACTGAGCCACCCAGGTGCCCCAAAACAGTTGATTTTTTAAGATTTTATTTATTTGTCAGAGAGAGAGGGAGAGCACAAACACGGGAAGTGGCAGGCAGAAGAAGCAGGCTTCCTGCTGAGCAAGGAGCCTGATGTAGGACTCGATCCCAGGCCCCTGGGATCATGACCTGAGCTGAAGGCAGACACTTAACTGACTGAGCCACTCAGGTGCCCCTATTTCTTTCTTTTTTTTTTCTTAAGTTTATTTATTTATTTATTTAAAAGATTTTATTTATTTATTTGTCAGAGAGAGAGGGAGAGAGAGCGAGCACAGGCAGACAGAGTGGCAGGCAGAGGCGAGGGAGAAGCAGGCTCCCTGATGAGCAAGGAGCCCGATGTGGGACTCGATCCCAGGACGCTGGGATCATGAGCTGAGCCAAAGGCAGCTGCTTAACCAACTGAGCCACCCAGGCGTCCCTTAAGTTTATTTATTTATTTAAGTAATCTCTACACCCAACATGGGGCTTGAACTCATAATCCTGAGATCCAGAGTCTCTCGCTCCTCTGACTGAGCCCGCCAAGGTGCTCTGACTCGTCTGTTTCTTTTAGGGTGTTCGGTATACTTAAAAAAGAAAAAAGTTCAATTTACTGGCATAAAGTTATGCATAGTGTATATTTATTTTCTAATTTATTTCTAACTTCTAATGTCACTAGACTCTAGTGATGTCACCTCTCATTCTTTTTTTTTTTTAAGATTTTATTTATTTATTTGACAGAGGTCACAAGTAGGCAGAGAGGCAGGCAGAGAGAGAGAGAAGGAAGCAGGCTCCCTGCAGAGCAGAGAGCCCGATGCGGGACTCGAACCCAGGACCCTGGGATCATGACCTGAGCCGAAGACAGAGGCTTTAACCCCCTGAGCCACCCAGGTGCCCCTCGTTCTTCTTCTTCTTTTTTTTTTTTTTTTAAGATTTTATTTATTTATTTGACAGACAGAGATCACAAGTAGGCAGAGAGGCAGGCAGAGAGAGAGGAAGGGAAGCAGGCTCCCTGCTGAGCAGAGAGCCCGATGCGGGACTCGAACCCAGGACCCTGAGATCATGACCTGAGCCGAAGGCAGCGGCTTAACCCACTGAGCTACCCAGGCACCCCCCCCCCCCTCGTTCTTCTTTACTAGACATTAGTGCTATAAATATCCCACAAATGTTGGTATATTTTTTCATTTTCATTCACTTCAAAATGCCTTGTAATTTTGCTTTTGATTTCTTTTTTGCTTCATGTATTATTTTGAGGCACGTTAAGTACTTTTTAAAATACTAAGGGGGTGGCACCTGGGTGGCTCAGTTGTTAAGCATCGTCTGCCTTTGGCTTAGGTTGTGATCCCAGGGTCCTGGGATTGAGCCCAGGGTGGAACCCCGAATCGGGCTCCCTGCTCAGGGGGGAGCCTGCTTCTCCCTCTCCCATTCCCCCTGCTTGTGTTCCCTCTCTTGGTCTCTCTCTCTCTCTCTCTCTGTCAAATAAATAAATAAATAAATGACTTGGGGATATGTCAGATCACTTTCTCTTACTGATTTTTAATTTAATTCTATTGCAGTCAGAGAACATACTCTGTATGACTTGAACTCTTTTAAATTGACTGAGGTTTGTTTTCCTGCCCAGAATGTAGTCAGTTTTGATAAATATTCCATATACTTTCAGAAAAAACATATTCTACTGCTAATGAAAAGATGGTTCTGTAAATACTATGTAGGCCAAGTTGGTTGATGGTATTGTTCAGGACTTCTCTACACTTAATGATTAGTTTTGCAGTTGTTTTGCTAATTATGGAGAAATTTCCACTACAATTTGTATTTGTCTATTTTTTCTTACATGTTCATTAGTTCAGGCTTTGTGTATTTTGAAGTTCTATTAGGCACATGAATGTTTAGGATCGTTATGTCTCCGATCTGTTTCGTCTAATATTGACATAGTCACTCCAGCTTTCTTATAACTCATGTCAGCCTTGTCTTTTACTGTCCTTCTTCTTTAACCTTTTTATATTAACATATGCAGTCTTTCTTGTGGATTTTTTGAGTATATGAGACAGACACAGTTATAATAACTGTCTGAGTGTTTACTAATTTTTCTGCCTCGTTTCTGGGTCAGTTTGTATTCACTGATTCATTCTCATTGTGGGTTGTATTTTTTTTGCTTCTTTGCGTGATGCCAGGCATTATTATTTTACCTTGTTGGTGCTGGATTTTTTTTTTTAAAGATTTTATTTATTCATTTGACAGAGAGAGAGAGAGAGATCACAAGTAGGCAGAGGCAGGCAGAGAGAGGAGGAAGCAGGCTCACCGCTGAGCAGAGAGCCCGATGTGGGGCTCGATCCCAGGACCCTGAGATCATGACCTGAGCCGAAGGCAGAGGCTTAACCCACTGAGCCACCCAGGCGCCCTGGATTTTTTTTTTTAGGATTTATTTATTTATTTGACAGACAGGTCACAAGTAGGCAGAGAGGCAGGCAGAGAGAGGGGGGGGAAGCAGGCTCCCCGCCGAGCAGGGAGCCCGAAGCGGGACTCGATCCCAGGACCCTGAGATCATGACCTGAGCCAAAGGCAGAGGCTTTAACCCCCTGAGCCACCCAGGCGCCCCAGTGCTGGATATTTTTGTGTTCCTATTCTTCTTCTTCTTCTTTTTTTAGATCTTATTTATTTATTTGAGCGAGAGAAAGAGATAGCGATAGGCAGCACCAGCGAACGAGAGGGAAAAGCACTCTCTGCTAAGCAGGGAGCCAGATATGGGGCTCCGTTTCAGAACCGTGGTATTAGGACCTGAGCTGAAGGCAGACGCCCAACCAATTGAGCGCCCCCCCAGCGCCCCTGTTTATTATTCTTGAACTTTGTGCTGGGATGTAGCTGAGTGACTTAGGAACAATTTGATCTTTTCAGGTCTTATTTTTGGCTTTGTTAGGTGAGACCAGAACGGCATTTAGTTTACAGCTCGTCTTACTTTGTACTGAGGCAAGATTGTTTTGAGCGTTCTTCCCAACACTCTGTGACTTGTGGTGTTTTCCCATCTGGCTGCTGAGAGCTTGGCCTATTGGGAGTTCTGGGGATTGTTTCTGCTAATCCTTCTGGGTAGGTTTTCCCTGGCTTTCGGTAATTTCTTCTTAAACATGGTGCTTGTATTAGTTTTCCTCTGCTGCTGTAACAAATTACCAAAAACCTCATAGCTTAAATGACATGTATTTAGTACGCTAAGGTTCTTGAGGTCAGAAGTCTGATGTGGCTCTCACCAGGCTAAAATCCAGGGGTCAGTCAGGCTGTGCTCTTTTCTGGGTTCTCTGGGGAGAATCTGCTTCCTGCTCTCAGCTTGTTGGCAGAATCCGGTTCATTGTGGTTGTAGGAACAGAGTCCCTGTTTGATGTGGACTAAGGGACACTTAGCCTGTGGACTAAGGGACACATCTGACTTTTAGTGGCCGCCCACGTTATGTGGTCCGGAGCCACCTTCCTGTCTTTAGAGCCAGCCATGGTGGGTTGGGTCCTTCCCACACTTAGAATTTCTCCTCCTCTTTCCATGTCATCCCTTGACCCTGCTGGGAAGGGTTCTCTGCATTCGACGACTTACACAGTTAGGCTGGTCTCACCCACATAATCCCTCCAACCACAGGGTTTGTACCCTTAATCTTTTTTTTTTTTTTTTAAGATTTTATTTTATTTTTTTATCTGTCAGAGAGAGAGAGAGGGAGAGAGAGCGAGCACAGGCAGACAGAATGGCAGGCAGAGGCAGAGGGAGAAGCAGGCTCCCCAATGAGCAAGGAGCCCGATGTGGGACTCGATCCCAGGACGCTGGGATCATGACCTGAGCCGAAGGCAGCTGCTTAACCAACTGAGCCACCCAGGCGTCCCTGTACCCTTAATCTTATCTGCTGAGTCCCTTTTGGCACAGAAGGTAACATAGCCATAGGTTCTGGGGGTGAGGACATGGTCATCTTTGGGGACATTATTCTGCCACCCAGCATTGACCAATAAGTCAGCTGAGTGACCAAGGACCATCTGCACGTCTCTGGAGTTCTCACTTGTACCAGAGTCTGCAAACCGGCAGGACTTGGTCTCCCAAGATACTCCCAGTGTGTCTCAACTCAGGTGCATTGCTGAGTCCTCCTGATTCCTGGATGCACCCCCCAGGCAGTGAGCTGGAGTGGTCGAGGGCTCCTGGCCTCATGTCCTGATGTCCGTCACCGAGGTGACTGCGAACTCCTGTTCCTCTTGAGTTGTTTGGGTCAGGAGAGCAAATTGGTGCGTTCCTCCCGACTGGGCTAGGAGCTCATGTCTCATGCTTGTTTCCTTATTTTTTCTCCTGTTTGTGTTGGGTGCACATGGCCTTTTGCACTTCTCTGAAGAGCGCTCCAAACCTGCTGATCCCAAGTTGGTTTACCCTGGTTCCTTCCCGGGTGGTGGAGGGAGGCGGCCATGGCCTCCGCAGGGTGAGGCCTCTGCTCCGGAGCCCACAGCTTGCCCCGTGGCTTCAGGCCTAGCACTTGGGCTCTAGGTCCTGCCCGGCGGAGCGCAGCCGCCTCTGGCAAGTATGTTGGGCTCTTGTGGCACCTGCTGCCGGCGAACCTCACAGCCCGCCCGACAGCCGTGGCGTTTCCAGCCCTTGATGCTTGGGGTTTGCGGTATTTGCCTTCTTGCTTTGCCACAAATGAAATGTGTGTTTCTATGTCTTGTTTTCCTTGTTACTTTTAGATGCTTTCCAGGCAGGGAGGGGAAACACCTTGCTGATGCCAGAGTCTCTAAGCCAGTCTTCTCCATCTGCCTTCTAGCTGCTTGTGATTCCTGGAGATGCCTGCTTTGCTAATTTTATCTTGTTCCCTAGTGCTCTTGTGGATTTACTCTTTTAAAACTTGCATCCTTGGGACACCTGCTGGCTCAGTCAGTAGAGCATGTGACTTTTTTTTTTTAAGATTTTTTATTTTATTTATTTGACAGAGAGAGAGAGAGAGCACATACAAGTAGGGGGAGTGGCAAAGGGAGAGGGAAAAGCAGGCTCCCCGCTGAGCAGAGAGCCTGATGCGGGGCTCGATCCCAGGACCCTGGGACCATGACCTGAGCCGAAGGCAAACGCTTAAGGACTGAGCCACCCAGGCTCCTCAAGATTTATTTCATTTAGAGAGAAAGTGTGTGAGGGAGAGGCAGAGGGAGATGGAGGGAGAGTCTCAGGAAGACCTCCACTGAGCGTGGAGCCTGACACGGGGCTTGATATCGCAACCCTGAGACCGTGACCTACACCGAAACCAAGAGTCGGTCACTCAACCGACTGAGCCCCCCAGGTGCTCCGAAAGCTGTACCTCTGAAAGCCATGGGCCGTCTGGACGGTCAGTCTCTGGTGGCAGGGCACCCGCTAGACCCCCGTGCTGCCCACCCAGCCTGTCCGAGCCACGACGAGGCTCATTCTGCACCCTGCTGGGGTTCTCGGCTCGGTGGGTCCTGAGCCTGCGGTGATCAAGGCTGTCAGTCTTGGCCCTCGGGGCAGGTTTCTCTGCCCGCACAGACTGCTGGTGACGTCCGCCTTAGGTGTGCCCCCTGTCCTCTACACAGCTCAGGGAGATGCCGTAGGTGGAGGCAGTGCCCACACTTGCCCAGGTCACCGCATGGGGCTGATGTCACCCTGGTGAGGCTGCTGGGGTCGGGGGGTGGAGGACAGCTGGCAGCTGCTGAGGGACGCTGCCTCCTGTCCCCCGTAGTGGTGCCGCCCCACTGTGGCAGTTAGCTCCCGCGGGAAAAGACACTGGAATCGTGGGGTTTTTTGATGAGGTGGTTTTTTTTTTTTTTTTTTTTTTAATTTTTTAGAGAGAGTGCATGTGAGTGGGAGAGGGAGGGGGGCCAGGGGCCGAGAGAGAGTCTCAAGCAGACTCCTCGCCGAGAGGGGAGCCTGACCTAGGGCTCGATCCTGAGACCCCGAGATCATGACCTGAGATGAAATCAAGAGTTGGAGGCTTCACAGGCTGAGCCCCCCCACCGGTGCCCTGAAGTCATGTTTTACACAGACGCGGTGCCCGCCTAGAGACGCAGGCGGCGTCTGACCTAACCGCTGTGTTTTTGCTTCCTCGAGGTTTGGGAAGAAGCTATCCGTGCGCGCTGGGGCTGAGGCAGAGGCGAGATGACCGAGTCCTATGTGAAGAGTGAGTGCAGGGGCCCCTCGGGCAGGACGCAGGAGCACCTGGCATCGGATGGCATCTCTGGGAGCCACTAGGATGGCGTCCCAGGAGGGGCAGCTTCGCACCTGGCCCCGAGCCTGTAGCGCCGGCGTTTAGAGCAGCCGCGGTCCAGCGGGGGCAGGAGAAGTGGAGCAGTCAGGGCCTGCGGAGTCAGGTCAGGGTGCAGCTGGCCAGCGCGCCCTCGGAGCGGGCGGCCCGTGGGTGCCAAGCAGACCCCGGTGGGCAAGTGGGTGGGAGGTGGCGCCCCGGGGGTGGATGATGGAGGCAGGCAAGGTGGCCGGGGCGGTTGCTGAGGTGGCGGGAATGCGCAGGGGAGCAGGGGGGCCGGCGTCCTGCAGTGGGAGGCCAAGGCAGTGGCTGGCAGGGCAGGCTGGGCCTGAGCGCACACGCTGGGCTTTGTCGTTGCAGAGCTGGCCGCCGTCCTGCTGGACGCCATCACCGACAAGGACCCTCTGGTGCAGGAGCAGGTGTGCGGCGCCCTGTGCGCCCTGGGAGAGGCTGCGCCAGCCGAGGCGCTCGGTGCCTGCGAGGAGTACCTGCGGCAGCATGAGAAGGTAGTCCCTGCCCAGTGGGGACGGGCGCGGGGGCGGCGTCTGCAGGTGACGGTGGGTCCCCGGCTGTGCAGTCAGTTGCTGTGGGCAGAAGGCCGCATTCCCTTGAGGTGGGGAATTTCCAGGACAGATGAGACCCTTGTCTTGTGGCCAGCGCCTCGGCCAGTGTGGGGGCACCGGTGGGGGGCGGTGTTGCATCCAGTGGTCACACACGGGGTGAGTTGCTGTCCCTGGTCAGTCACCGGCCAGAGACTGAACCGCTCTCCCTGCCAGGGTCTGTGCTGTCCCCCAGGGAGAGGAGGCCCCTTGTCATCAGCTGCAGTGGGACGAGTGTTCCGTGGTGGAGGTGGAAGTGGGGGCTGCCCCAGGAGATGGGGCCTTTCCCTCACCCTTCTGCTGCCTGCTGGCAGGGCAGAGGCCCGGCAGGGACAGCAGACCCCTGGGGACCTGTGTGCTGCCTGTGCCCCGGGGGGACCCTGTCGGTGCTGCCGGAGTGCCTCCAAGCCAGCGCTCCTCCTGGCCTCACTGCTGTCTGCTAGGTCTTGGCTCCGTGGCACTGTGACGCTGCTGGGTCCCTGTGCACTGTCTCTCGTCTGTCTCAGCGTGTGGTCTGGGCTCTTCCTGGCAGGGAAAGGCACTTCTGCAGCCTCCAAAGACTGTTTCTCTTTCTGTGATTTGACCCCCAGATGTGGAAAAAGGGATCTCTCTGCAATGGGAGGTCATTCTCTCTCGTGTCTCGGGTGCCAACTCCTGGGGGAGGAGCTCTGTCCCCTGAGCGGCCACTGAGCTGATTGCTCCTGGGCGTCTGTGTTGGTGTAGGATGCTAGGACTGCCCGCGGGCGCCGGGGCTAGAGACGCACCATTCTTCGTGCGAGAGCGCGCCCCCACGTGTGGGTACTGTGCACCCACCGTGGCTCTTCTGTGGCTCCGTGGAGCTTCGCGCTGCTTCTGTGCTGGGCGCCAGTGCCCTTCTCAGTGACTCAGAAGGGGCTGGCCGTGATGTGCTGAATTAGCGTCTGATGGGACCGCAGATTGGGGCCACCCCGGCCGCTTGAGGGGCTGGCCAAAGAGCGCTTACTGAGGGCAGCTACAGGAGCCCTTGTTAGTTTTAGTAATATGTTGCAAAATTTAAGTGGGCTTCATGCTTGTCATTTTCTAGCTCACTTATGATTTTATCCCACTTCTAGCCTTTCGGTTTCTTTAACCAACTTAAAAATAAAAATCTTCACCCATATTTGCATATTTGCGGTAAACGTGCGCTCAGTGGGCAGCTCTGTCCCGTGGAAGCGTGCTCCTCTCCGGGCGCCTCTGTCCCCCAAAGGCCGCTCCAGGGTCTGCCGCTCCTCTGCTCCATCCAAGCCGGGCTTCATGGGGCCCCTCCCCGGAGGGAGCACGGGCAGAGTGCACACGGGGGTGCTCAGGCAGGGCCGGGGAGCAACTGCGGGAACAGAGGCAAAAATCCCCATCCGGGTCTGTCGCGCTTACTCCGACAAGAGCAGACTTGGGCTTGTCCCAGCTCCGGAGGCCGGGAGTCCCAGGTCACCGTGCTGGCAGCTCCCATGTGTGGCGGGGACCCACTTCTTGGTGTACAGACCTCCATCTCCTCACCATGTCCTCACATGGCAGAGGGGAGTGGGGGCTTTCTGGGGTCTCTTCAGAAGGCACTGATTCCCCCCGTGGGGCTCCACCCTCGTGACCTACTCACCGCCCAAAGACCCTGCTCCCACTGCCATCCTCGGGGCTCGGTTCCCTCACAGGCATTCCAGGGGCCAGTCTCAAGCAGTAGAGAAGCCCAACTTGCCGGTAGTGACTGAAGCTTTTCTTCTCTTCGTTCTGCTTCCTCGGGCTGGTTTCAACGTCGTGTGCTCCCATCTGGTTTCCTCTAGAATCTCATCCTAATATAAGGGGCTCGTAACTGGCCACTCGTCAGCTCGCTCCAGGTCTCCACGCGGAGGCCGTGTGCGGCGCCGCAGGCAAGCCCGGGCGTGGGCGTGGGTCCCGTCCCCGTCCCCCCCCCCCCCCCCAGCCGGCCCTTGGCTCAAACCGCGTGAACCCACCTCCCCCATGAGAAGTGGAGTGGATTCTCTGGTCACGGAAGGGACTTGAGAGCCCGACGTCAGAACACAAAGCCGCGGCGGCCGCTGCTGCAGCTGGAGGGGGTTGCCCGCGGGGCTGTTAGTCCGCCGGGACGGTCCCGGTCTGCTGGAGGGGGCAGCTTTGGCATCTCAGGTCAGGGCCTTAGGTGGCTGCGGGGCTCACCCTGTGCCCTGGGACCACCTGTGCCCAGGCCCAGCCTACACATGGCCCGGGTGGCCAGGTCAGTCTCTTTAGCAGGTGTGGTCCGTTGGGGGGAAGGGACAGAACAGTGGGTCCTCTGGCAACCTGCCACACGACTGTCGAGCTGGAAGTCTCACACACACCCACTCTGGGCCCGGATCGGCAGCCGGCGAGTCCCGTGCGCTGTCCCCGTCTGTCCAGCTCAGTTCCTACTGCACTCGGATGACAGAGGGGCTGTGGTTTTTTTTTTTTTTAAAGATTTTATTTATTTATTTGACAGACAGAGATCACAAGTAGGCAGAGAGGCAGGCAGAGAGAGAGGAGGAAGCAGGCTCCCTGCCGAGCAGAGAGCCCGATGCGGGGCTCGATCCCAGGACCCTGGGATCACGACCGGAGCTGAAGGCAGAGGCTTTAGCCCACTGAGCCACCCAGGCGCCCCGGGGCTGTGGTTTTGTTCCTGTGCGCGCAGGACCTGCGGAGGCCTGACGGAAAACCTCTGTGGGAAGCCGACAAGTCTCGCTCTGCCGTGAGTGGTGCTCTGCCGGTTGGACTTCCCAGAGCAATGGAAAATGGGGGGGGAACCCACATTTTCTTTGAAAATAAGCCACTGTTGTAGTCTCTGTCAAAATCCCAATGACATTTTTTTGCAGAAATAGGAAAAGCCATCGTAAAATTCCTATGGAATCTCAGGGGACCCCGGATAGCCAGACAGTGTTAAAAAAGAGCAAAGCCGGGAGCTCACGCTTCTTGACCTTAGAACCTGCTACAGAGCCACTGGAGTCGGACAGGGCGGTGGAGATGGGCGTAGAGACAGACACGTAGATGAGCAGAATAGGACTGAGAGCCCAGGAGTAAAGCCTCGTGTGTGGTCGGATGCAAGGGAAGAAAACAGAAAACTAGCGCTTTCCCCCTGGGAATCTAGGGCAGCTCGTGTGATCTGTTCGTGTATCTAGAGATGTTTCTGACGTGTTGGCTCTTTTCAGGAGCAAAAGTCTTGTCCATTCCTGGGGCCTACCCTGGGAGGGAGCTTGCGCTCCGGACTGAGCAACGGCCCTGTCGGCCGTAGGCCCTGCTTTCCTAGGCTCTTCCAGCCCGAGGCGTCTCTCTACCTTGCCACTTTGTCTCTGGTCCCGCAAGCTCAGTCCTGTCCCAGCGAGGGCCCGGGTACCACCCACTGCACAGAGTGCCTCCACCCGCTGCACAGAGTGCCTCCACCCGCCACCGGGATGCTGCATTCCTGGGGGCTGGGGAGTCCTCGGGAAAGGCCAGTCTGGGTCTTCCCCTGCCCCCAGCAAGTGTCTTGCCCTCTCCTCCAGACTCTGAGTGCCTGGGGGCTCCTGGCTGGGTGGAGTCTTCCACAAGGCTGGGCTGGCCTCGTCTCCTCCGCAGCTCTGTCATCACAGTAGGGTGTCTGGGCTTCCTTGCCTGGGCCTCCCCCCGGGCCCCACCTGCAGCTTTGCCATCAGCACACGTCCTCAGTCTGGGCGAGGATGAGCGCCCGGTGGCGGCGCCGCTGCGAGGTGCAGACGTGGACTGTGTCTGGGCTGGTGGCAGGGCTTGTGCAGGGTCCGCCCGGAGCAGAGGAGAAGCCCCAGTGGTGGCTGGGGGCGGCCCCCGGGGCACAGGGGCGGGGCGGCACCATCATCTCCCATGTTAGTCTCAGGACCCTTGGGTGTATTTGCCAGTTTGGGGAGGGCCGTGACAGACGAGGCTCCCTGGGTGGGAAGGGCCCCAGAGTGAGGAGAGGGCCCTTGGGTGGGAGGGCCAGCCAAGTGGTCTCTGACAGGTGCTCCCTGGGAGCCCGGAGGATGCCTGGTGACAGAGACCTCTGCCGTGATGGGGCGTCCCGGGGCAGTGCAGCCTCTGGCCGGGAGATCCTGGCCACAGCGGGGAGGGCTGTCGTCACCCCTCGTGAGTCTCGCACAGAACTCTCCTGGCACTGCTGACAGGTGCCCCAAGTCCCTTTCGCGGTCCTTGCTGGGCGAGGCACTAAGGCGCTGGGCGCACGAGGCGTGGTCGGGCGTGCTCCTTTCTGCCCTGCTGGGGCGGCCGCTTTTGTCCTGAGGAGCCCTCCAGAGAAAGCAGGAGGTGTCAGCAGGGTGCCTGGGTGCTGGGCTCGCCTTCCAGGACCTTCCTCCCTGGTCTCTCTGCTCAGCTGGCACACCCTTACCGGACGATGATCCTGAGGGCCATGGAGGTGGTTGTGAGCAGCCACATCGGTGAGCTGGACAAGGCCAAGGCCAGGGCTGTCACCCTCCTGGCTTCCAGCGAGATGACCAGGGCGAAGGTATGGCTGCAACTGCGTGGCTTGGGGCGGGAAGCTGCTTCCCTGGAACTCTATACCAGGCCCACCAGGCATGCGGTCGCCCGTGACTAGGGGCGGAAGTCGAAGCAGAGAGCAAAATTCCTAAACTCTCAGGGCAGCTGTGGGGGCAGGGGGCCTGCATCCCAGTTTTGGGGGTGCTGCTGGGCTCCCTGCAGGGCCTGGCGCCCAGTGCTGGCTCCTTGCGGTGGGAGTGGCAGGTGCTTGTTGGCCTCTCCTGGGCGGGGGAGGGGGGTCCTGTGTCCTTCATGAGCTCAGGGCGTCAGTGCACATTTGGGGGGGCAGGAGTTGGTCTGTGACTGGCAGCGGGCCGCCAGCGACGTCCTGGTGGCTGTCGGAAAGCGGTTCGTCGGCACGGTGATGGAGGAGCTGCTGAGCAAGTTCCAGCCCGGGGCCCTGCCCCACTGCTCCGTCGTGCAGACCCTCGCCAACCTCGCAGCCTCCAATGGTAGGTGCCGCTTGGCCTGCCTCCGCCTGCATCCCGGAGCCTGTCGGAAGGGCCTCTGCACCACCTGGCCCAGGCCCCCTCGGCCTCTCTGGTGGGGCGCAGGGAGGCCAGGCCAGATGAGGCGGGGGAGGCCGGTACCCCCTCACGCAACCCCCTTTTGCAGTGTTCGGCATGGTGCCCTTCCTGACGTCCATCCTGAGTACCATGCTGCCCATGCTGGGCATGGCCAAGCACGACGCAATGAGGGTGGCGTTCTGCTGCGGTAAGATGGGGTCTCTGAAGGCGGGCGAGGCCTCTGGGGAGGGGGCTGGGAGCAGCCTGCTCCCCACCCCCAGCCTTTGTGGAGGGTCATGAGTCCTCTGGGCTCCAGGAGGAGGGCAGGGCACCGGCGGGTGCCCGCAGGCGTGCGGGTGGAGACTCAGCCTCTGCCTCTGGGTGCCCTGGCTGCTGGTGGGGACTGCTCTACCTCACAGGCAGGTCCCTGAGGCCCGGACCCTTGTGGGGGCGCGGGAAGAGCCCTCTCCAGAGCCGCAGGCGCTTCCCGCTTTTCTCCCTGCTCAGTGCTGGACGCCTCGGAGAGCGGTCTTCACTCCGCTCCCACCTCCTCTGTCTGCTGCCCTCCGCGGGGCTGGGCGGGGGCTGGGCGTCCCTCCACAGCCGCAGCACCGCCGTACCCTGCGGCTTCCTCAGGAACCCTGCCGGCTCTGGCACCGAGGGGAGCGCCGGGAGTGCCGGGTCAGCCCAGACCCTCAGAACAGGACTCTGGTTAGGAGGGTTCCGGACATGGCAGGGGCTGGTGATGGGATAGAGTCAGGGGCCACCCGGAGCTCAGCTGAGGGGTTGCTGGCTCTTTGCCAGCCGGCCTTGTCCTGCTATTGCCACTTGGTACCCTGTAGGTGGGCTGGAGCCTGGGGAGCTGCCGGCCTGTGTGCACCCGGGGGCTTTCGAAGCAAGGGGCTAGAGCTTTGAGCCCTAGCCCACCCTGCTCACAGTGGCTTTGGGTCCTGGGTCCCAGGATGGGGCTCCAGTTTCTGCTACCCTCCTTATGGCCCCTTGTTCACATCTCACTTGCCCCTGCCATGGCCTCCTTCCTGCCTTCTCCTCGGTTCCTCCTGCTGCACATGATGCCAGACTCCTGGGTTGTATACGGAAGCTCTCCTTGACGCGGTTCTGGCTGAAAAGACAGCTTGTGACAGGATCCCGGGGTTAGCGGAGCCGGGATCTCCCACTGAGCGGGGACGCGGAGCAGGACACAGAAGGGACAGGCCGTGTGGGGTGTGGGGGCATGAGTCCCCGGTATATACTTAGAGGTGTGGAAGTCAAGGCAGGGCGTTGGGAGGCCATCTGGGATGGGTGCGTCCAGGCTGAGAGGGAGGGGAGAAGAGCCCCAGGACACAGTCACCGTCTGCCCCGCGCAGCTCCTCGGAAGGGCGCAGCGGTCTGCAGCCGCCCGACTGGAACAGGAGGCTGACCTGCGGTGACGAAGCCCTGATCCCTTCCCTGTGGCAGTTTTTACTCCGTCTGTGTCTTCTCTCGCGTGTGAAGCGGGCTGGTTTCACCAGCAGACTCAGCCGTAGGACGTCCCCATAGCAGGCTGCGGGGCTCCTGTCCTGGCGGGCAGGCCTGTGTCCCCTGAGGACGATGGTCCCGGGCCAAGCACAGGACCTGTACACGCTCAAAGGCCCTCACTGGTTGAGTTCCTCAGACCCTTGGGTCAGGGGCGGGAAGAGCTGGGATGCGCAGAGAGGGAGCTGGTGTTCCCCAGAGGCCGCGTGTTTGAGGGGCCCGGCTGTCCCGTGGCCCTGACAGCCAGATTAGTGCCCGCGGGGACATGAGAGGGGAGGGGAAAGCCGGTGAGAAAGGAAAGGCGCCACTAACCCCTTGGGGAGGCGGGAGGGGGGAGCGGAGCGTGTTGCCAGAGAGCCCAGCTGTGCTTTCCGGGGTGACAGACACAGTGACAGGGCAACCAGAGATGGAAGAGGAGGCGGAGGAAATCCCCAGAAAACAGCAAAAATGCAAACATACGGAAAGTAGAGAAGGGAGGACCAGCGTGATGTCGTGTCCAAGCAGACCCCGTCGGAAGAGCGCACGGGGCAAGTGGGCGCGGGGGCTGCCCAGGCGCGGCCCTGGGCCGGGCTGCCAGGCGGCAGGGCCCTCCGGCACCCGCACCAAGAAGCCTTGTGGGGCGGCCCCTCCCCCACGCAGAGGAGGGTGCCGTGCACCATGGACTTGCACCCTGCCCAGAGGCCATGTGCAGGGCCCTGTCCACGGCCAGAGGAGGCCCTAGACGCGGGCGGGAGGTCCAGGAGGCGCAGGCTGGCGTGGCGCGGGATGGCTGCCTCCCCGGGGGCAGGCAGTGTGGAAAGCTGCAGACCCGGCACGCGCGAGAGAAAGGTCCGCCCCAGTGCTTGCTTCTGGAGGAAAGGAAATCGAGGTTGGGGAGGGCATAGGAGAATGGCTGTACGACCTTCGTGTGTGTGTGTGTGTGTGTGACAGGTAAAACCTAGTAACAGCGCGGGGAGGTTGATTTCTGCTTCTGGGAACAGTGCTCTGTCACCCTGAAAAACCTCGCTATAAAATGCTAAGAAATGCCGGTCGGCCTGACGACCATCCTGATGATGGAGCTCAGAGAGGCGAGAGCATCGGGGGGACAGGACGAGAGCGGGCTCTGGCCCCACTCCACATGGCCAGCAGCCGTGCAGCAGGTGGGGGCGCGTCTGCCTGGGACAGACCCTCCAGAAACCCGTGATGACACAGAAGGGCTCCAGGACATGGTTTTCTCCTGAAGTTTTTTTATTTTTTAAAATGTTTTATTTACTGAGAGAGAGAGAGGGCACAAGCAGGGGGAGTGGGAGAGGGAGATGCAGACTCCCCGCTGAGCACGGAGCCTGGACTCGGGGCTCGGTCCCAAGACCCCAAGATCATGACCTGAACCGAAGGCAGATGCTTAACGACTGAGCCAGCCAGGTGCCCCTCTTCTGAAATTTCTTTAAATTCTCTTTCTTGGGAACTCAACTGATGGCCCTTGTGTACACCGAAGGGCTGGGCTCATTCTTTGTTGGACTGGGGAGCCCACGCTGGGAAGTTAGCCGTGTAAGTCGGCCACGTGAGAGCTGGGCTGGACAGGCTAGCGGGTCTGCCGGGTGAGGTGGCAGATCCCCGGGGGTCGCCTCCGAGGGGGCCTTACAGGCTGGTGTGGTGCCCTCCCCATGAGGCCCGGGAGTCGTCGGCCCTCCTGGCCACTGCCCGGCTGCTCCACTATCCAGCCCTTAGCAGGGCCACACGGAGCGGGGCTACACGACGGGGCCCTCGCTCGGCCTTCCCTTGACCCAGCGTCAGCCCTTGCTGACCACTCCTAGGCCTTCGTCTCTGCCTGGACTCGCCTGCCTGGATGTCCACGAGCGCAGTCACCGTGGGGGACGCGGCACGCTGCCCCCCGCCTGCCCCACCCCAGCCTGGGCCCTGCGACCCCGGCAGAGTGAGCGGCACTTGTGGCCATCTGGGAGGGGTGAGGGGGGCACAGCGCCTCAGCCTTTTGCCTTACAGCCGGCTGCCGTGGGCCGGGCGCTGTGAACCGAGGCCGTCCGGCACTGGTTGGTACCCGTGTGGGTTTCCCGGAGCCGCTGTGACATAGTACCCCAAATTAGGGCGCTTCAGTGAGAGAAATGGGGGCGCCCGGTTGGTTCTGTTGGTGGAGCGTGTGACTCTTGGTCTCAGGGTTATGAGTTCCAGCCCTACGTTGGGTGTAGGAATTACTTAAAAATAAAATCTTTTTTTTTTTTTTTAAAGATTTTATTTATTTGTCAGAGAGAGAGAGAGGGAGAGAGAGCGAGCACAGGCAGACAGAATGGCAGGCAGAGGCAGAGGAAGAAGCAGGCTCCCCGATGAGCAAGGAGCCCGATGTGGGACTCGATCCCAGGACGCTGGGATCATGACCTGAGCCGAAGGCAGCTGCTTAACCAACTGAGCCACCCAGGCGTCCCTAAAAATAAAATCTTTAAAAGAAAGATAAAAAGATAAAAGTATTCTGTCACGGTTCTGGAGGCCAGAAGTGCGAGATAGCTGTCGCCAGGGTTGGTTTCTTCGGGGCTCAGAGGCTCTGCTCCCTGGCCGCCCCCCAACCAGCATCTGGTCTGTGCCCTGCTGCCACCCTGCTGTCTCCTCTCTGTGTCTCCGTGTCTGTGTGTTCTCGTCTAGGGACACAGTCACGTACGATTTAGGGCCCACCATACCCCGCCTCGATCGCAGCTTAAGCAGTCGTACCTGCAGAGAGCTGCTTGATTCCGGGAAGGACGCGGGTGTGGCCGCTGTGCTGGGGGGGCCTTGCAGGTGGCTGGGGGCGCTGTTGTCAGGGTAACTGGCGCCCTCACCCCTCACCCCTGCGACAGCTCTGCAGCACTTCAGCGAGAGCATTCTGGAGTACCTGGCCGACCTGGACCAAGCCCCGGACCCCACGGTCAGGAAGGACACCTTTGCCACCGACATGCTCAGTGCCTACGACATCCTCTTCACCCACTGGCTGCAGAGCCGTGAAGCCAAGGTGGCCCTCGTCAGTGTGTCCGGAGCCCGTGGTCCCCTCTCTGGCCGCCTCCCCTCCGGCGGGTCCTGGGCTGCTGTCCACACAGGCTTCTAGTCCCTTTTGTGTCCTGCCCTCGGCTCAGGGTGGGGGTTGCATTGGGGAGTGGGGGGTGCCCTGTGCAGGGTCCCTACAGAATACGGCTTGATTCCTGCCCTCCTACCCCTCTCTGCCTGGACGCGGCTCATTGCCGGGGTGGGGGGGGGTGGACTCCTTCACGGCCTCCCTCCCTGGCCACTGTCCAGACCCTGGCTGTGTGTGGTCACGCTGACCTCTTTGCCTCTGGACCCCTTTCGGACCCCTAGTCGTGCGGTCACGTGGCTTTCCTCACTTCCGGCCCTGGGTTCTTGGTGGAGGGGCCTTTGCCTCTTCCCCCCTTGGGTCAGTGCTTTGACCCGAACGGCATGATGCTCTCGCTCTCAGCTCCGGCTCGCTGTGCTGGAGGCCCTGGGCCCCATGAGCCACCTGCTGCCTGGCGAGAAGCTGGAGGAGCAGCTGCCCAAGCTCCTGCCTGGGGTCCTGGCCCTCTATAAGAAGCACGCGGAGACCGTCCATGTGTCCAAGGTGCGCACCTGCACGCGTGGCCTGGGCGGAGCTCTGTCCCGGGGACTGGGCCCCACCTGGCTGGGACGGGAGGGTGTAGGCCCCTGGGAAGGGCGGCTCAGAGTGCTGTTGGAGGCGGTGGTGGGTAGGGCCCGGTCACACTTGTCGCTGCCCTGCCCTGCCCAGGGGTCCTTCACCTCGACCATGCCGCCTGTCCCGAGACTTGCCCTCCTCTCTTAATTCTTGACTTGGACGTAGATCTCCCTTACCTGAGCCCTGGAGTGGGGTCTTTGTGGCCAGGAGGTGGGGCTGGGGGCTTGAAGTAGGACCGACGGCTCGTGTCCTCTGTGTCTGTGCAGAGCCTGGGCCAGATCCTTGAGGCTGCGGTGAGCGTGGGCAGCCGCACGCTGGAGCCACAGCTGGACTCGCTCCTGGCCGCCCTGCATGCTCAGGTAGGGTGCACGGGACGGGAGTGGGGAGGGGGTTGCCTGTGGCTGCACAGGCTGGGGCTCCACAGGGAGGGTGCAGGGGGGCACCCTGGGGACGGGGCTGGTAGGACGAGGCAGTTCCTGGTGCTGCCTGTGGCCAGGTCTTGGGTGCAGATGCCTGCTGAGGCGTGCAGGGGGCAAGAGTGGGGTCCAGCCTGGCAGCACTGAAGTTGGGGCATTGCCTGGGCCATGGGTGTGACCCCGGGCTGAAGCTCCTCCCCGGCAGGAGTGGGCGGAAGGCGGGAGAGAGGCCGGAGATGGCCCCGGGGGCATCTGCCCTGGCTGTGGGCCACTGGCCATGGAGAGGGGAGGGGTCCTGAAAAATAGCGGGGCTGGGCTCCTGTGGGCCATGAGCTGTGCAGCCCTCTCTCTAGGTCAGAGGAGAGGTGTGGAGGTCCCAGGAACAGAGGCGGGTGGGTGGAGTGGTAGGTAGTCCTTTCCACAGACTCTCTGAAAGAGGAAAGAGGGGCATAAAATGAGAGAGAGAGGAAGGGGCGGGCATGGGCCTCCTTCCTGCTCTGCGGCCCTGCGGCCGCTCCCACGGCACCTGGAACACAGGCCTGGCCCCACGTGGTCTGCCCAACCAGGGCAGGGAGGGCTGCAGTAGAGAAATTGAACAAAGGTAATGAACTTGAAAAATGGTGAAATGGAGAGATTCCTGAAGAAATGAAAACGTCAAACTTGGCAGAAGAAAGAAAACCCAACCAACCTAGCAAGTGGAGATCATATCCCAAGGCCTCCCGAACCCAGCACACGCCGGGCCCTCAGGCTCTAAGGCTGGGCTCTGCCCGACTCCTAACTGCTGTCCCATAAACGTGGGTTGGAAGACCAGGCAGATTCAGAGCTGCCTGAGGGAGTAAAGTCAGTGCCACGCAGGGGACTGCAAGTCTGTGGTTTGAGGCACACATTCGAGCTAATGGATCCCACGCTCTCCTCCCAAGACAGGAGGGACGGATAAGCTGTCAGGACGCTCCCTCTCAGAAAGCGATTGGGGAGGAGAGCCCAGTACCTTGGCTGACGCAGAAGAAGCTTCTGTGGACGTTCAGCATGACCACTGAAAGTCCGCGATGAAGCTTCTTGAATCCTCAGAGCTCCTGCCCCACGCCCCAGCATACTGCCTCAGGAGTGGGACCCAGGCACTTTCCCTTAGGATCAGAGCAGGACCCCTGCATCACTGTTGGTGGAGCCTGGAGCCAGTTTCGACGGCGAGAAACAGAAATGCGGGGCGGGAGGCTTCGTGGACCGTCGCCCAGCCTCCCCGCCGAGTCCCTGGCCCTGCTTTGTTTCTCCCCGTGGCACCCACCGCCTTCTAAACCTACGGGGCGCCTGACTGCCTGCCGCTCGCCGCGCTGCTGCTGCTGCCGTGGAGGCCACGGCACGACGGTGGGGTGTTGTCTGTTTCCACGGCGGCATCTCTGCCCCTGGCGCCCCACCTGTCACTCGTAAGCTCTCAGTATTTGTCTGGGGACGAGCGGTTCCCTCCTCGAGACATCCACTCATGTCCGAACAGAGTCAGTACGCGGACATTAGAACCTGGGACCACCTTTGCTCCTCAGCTAGTGACAGGGTGGCCCGCTAGACAGCGGCCAAAACGTGCTGCAGGCCGTAGCAGGAACGTGGTGCACAGTGTCCTAGAGCTGAGGTCACCAAGAGTGTCCAAAATCCCTGCGGAGAACAAGTTAACTGCTCCGAAAACCTCACGGTGAGAAGAGGGACCGCGGCACCACACTGGCCGCAGAGCAGGGGCGCGTGGAGGGAGGGAGACGGGCGTGGAGGCCCAGCAGCGGACACGATGACATTTCCTCTTGCCTCGCAGCTGCCTGTTCATGTCTTCTGTTCTTTTGGGTTTTCGGTTCCCGTACCGACCAGCCCTCCGTCCTGCGTGTCCTTCCTGCTCCTGCTTTGTCTGTGGTCCTGTGGTTCTGTTCGGGATGGACTCTGCCACCAAAATTATCTCATGTTTCCGTGTCGTGTACCCGTCTTCTCTGTTGTGCCGTGGGTTTGGTTAGAGTTAGAAAAGCCTTTTAAATTCTGCAAGTTGTTTTCCACATCTTCCTAGCATCCAATATACTTTTATTGCTTAATCCGCCTGGACCTTATCTTGGGAAACCGTGAGCGAGAGTCCGACTCCTCTCCAGAGGCCTGCGCGGGCATTAGTTACCTCTCGCCGTGGACATAGTTGTTCCGAAGCTTGGCGCCTTCCCACGGCAGCCGGTGGTTACTCCACAGCCACTGTTGGTGCAGGATCTGGGCATGGCTCAGCCGCGAGGTTCTGGTTCAGGGTCTCGTGTGAGGACAGTGAAGGCTCGGCCAGGGCTGGGGGCTCTGCCTCCACCAGGCTGGCAGCCTTGCTTCCAGCTCAGCGGCTCTCCCCAGGGCTGCTTGCCCGTCCTCACGACCTGGCCGCTGGCTTCCCCCAGAGGGAGAGTCTGCTGTGGTGCCTTTCATGCCCCAATGCCTTTCTGTACAGTGGGAAAAGCAAGGAGCTCCCTGGGAGGCTGGGCCACTGCCTGCCCCTTGCCCACGTCCCCCAGCTGTCTGAATGCCAGGAGGGTCCAGCACGGGGCAGAGCCCGCGGTCCTGGGGTCTCGATCCGTGCTGTTGTGCACAGCCCCGCTCCTGCCTTGAGGTTGGGCTGGGCTGAAGACTTCCTGCTGGCCCTTCTGCACGGAGGCCCTGTGGGCGTCCTTTGCCATGAGCCTGACCCGTGGCAGGGGCGGGGTGCCGCTGCAGAGCCCAGCCCCAGGTGACTGCAAGGGGCAGGGGGTGGAGGACCCTAGAGACACAGCTACCAGCAGCTTCAGTTTTAACGAGTGCAGCAAGTTTTTGTTTAATTTTTTTTACAATTTTGAATGAATCAGCACTAGGTGTTTCGGTTTCCAGTGCTTTCTATACTCTAGAGATCAGTGCCCAAAGGAGGTGTGACGCTGGCTCCTGGCTCCTGGTGGGAAGGAGCCAGGCCTCAGCAACCCTGATGCACAGGGGCCAGCCGTGTGTCTGCTGTCCCTGCAACCAGCCGCAGGGGCGGAGGCTCAGGTCCCTGAAGCAGCCTCGGATCTCGGGTGCACGCGTCTGTGTCACCCCAAGAGGGTGCTGGCGTGACCGACGCCCGCAGGCTCCGATGCCTGCTGTGCGGCAGGCAGAAGGCACTGGTCCGGACGGCCTCTTGGGGCCCCGCGAGTGCAGGAGCCCGTGCCCTTCCCGCCCGTCGGCGCGGCCCTGGGAGCCTTCCTCCGTGACTGGTGTCTGTCTTCTGTCCCTTGGAGCAGATCTGCGTGCCCGTGGAGTCGTCCAGCCCCCTGGTGGTGAGCAACCAAAAGGAGGTGCTGCGCTGCTTCACCGTGCTGGGTAAGCCGTCTGCGCCGCGGCGTCTGCTCCCCAGGGCACCGCCTGTGTGCGGGAGGCGGCTTTGCTCAGGGCTTGGAGCGGAGGAGCTTTCTGTGCCCACCTGTCCCTGGGCCCGTGTGTAGCTCCGGAGCCTCACCGTGGAGGCCTGGCTGGGCTGCAGTCCCCGCGTCATCCTCCGTGGCCCTGGGTTTGCACACGCCGATGCGCGGCAGGGAGTGGAGGTCATTACTAACCCTTTTCGGATGTTGCTTGCCCTGCAGCTCGCTGTGCACCTGACCGCTTACTGGCCTTCCTGCTGCCCAAGCTCGATGCCAGCAACGAGAGGACCCGCGTGGGCACCCTGCAGGTCGTGAGGCACGTCATCAACTCGGCTGGTGAGTGTCCGGCGGGGGCAGGGCCTGAAAACGGCAGGTACTGTCCATCTTTCAGATGAAAGGAACACCTTGCTCTTTTTTTTTTTTTTTTTTAAAGATTTCATGTATTTGAGGGAGTGCGAGCGAGCACGGGTAGGGAGAGGGACAGACAGATTGCCCACTCAGCATGGAGGCCGACCCAGGGCTCGATCCCATGACCCTGAGATCGTGACCTGTGCTGAAACCAAGAGTCGGACGCTCGACCGACTGAGCCCCCAGGCGCCCCTTCCTCTGATTCTTTTTTTTTTTTTTTAAGATTTTATTCATTTGTCAGAGAGAGAGAGCACAAGCAGGGGGAGGAGCAGAGGGAGAAGCAGGCTCCCCACTGAGCAGGGAACCCCAATGTGGGGCTCCATCCCAGGACCTGGGATCATTACCTGAGCCGAAGGCCGACCCTTAACCGACTGAGCCCCCAGGTGCCCCCCTTTCTCAGACTCTTAAAAAAAAATTTCCCTATTTTCTATTTTGCAAAATTCCAAACTCTGAAAAATACCTTTCTGCGTGGCGGCAAATGCCCATCGTAGACGTTTGCCTTCAATGGGCGGCTGGGACACCGGGCCCCTGCACCCTTCCCCGGGCCAGACATACGCTGCCAGCCCCTGGCCTGATGGGTCAGACATGTCCCGTGTCACCTGTCCTGGCTACCCTGGGGGGCCCAGTCAAAGAGACCTGTCTCTCCGGTGTGGGCCCCTGGGAAGGGCGCAGCTGGCCGTCGGGCAGAACACCCGTTAGCCTACACGTGTCTCTGACCCCCTCAGTCAGACGGAAGGCTCCAGGCTTCTGCTTCTGAGACCCACGGAGCCAGCAGTGGGCTCGCTCTGTGTCCTTGCCGGCTGCAGTCTCACTTCAGCCGTTGTGGTCGACACACACCACATCCCGCTCTGATTTGTTTTGGTTATTTTAAAGATTTACTTATTTTAGAGAGCACACGGAAGCCGGGGGAGGGGCAGCGGGAGAGGGAGAGAGACACCCCTCACTGAGTGTGAGGTCTGACTCGGGCTCAGTCTGCGACCTCGAGTTCACGACCTGAGCTGGAACCGAGAGTCAGACGCTTGACCGATGTGCTCCGCGCGTGCCCCTCGTTTTGGTTTTTATAAAAGTAAAGCATGTACTTAGTTGGACTTACGGCAAGAAACTCGGTTCTAGCTTGCTGATCTATCAGAATTCCGGAAAATGCGTCTTTTCCAGTGACAGCCGCATCTCATTCTTGTTCTCTTCCCCTGTGCTGAGACCTGCGTGACACTCAGCATTGTGTGGCGCTGGGGTGAAGAGCCCGTGGGTGACACAGCCTGTCTGCGGGCGGGACGGCGTAGACCAGAGCCCCTCTCCCCACTTCAGGCCTCACTGATCCCAGGAGCTGCAGTCCCCCGCTACTGGCTGTGTCCCCCCGCCCCGGTGCCAGCTGTGTCCCCCCACATCCCTGTGCTGGCTGTGTCTGCGGCCCTGTTCACGCCCTGGGCACCTGCGGAAAGGCCCCATCACGGTCTGATTTGTAGGTGAGGGTAGTAAGGCTTCGTGTTAGCGTGAACGGCAGGTGTGGTATGCACAACAGCTTCGGGTGAGCCGGGGCCCTGCTCTTTCTAGAAGTTCTCAAATTTTGAGTTAAAATGTTATAATATGAGTAAGAAGTTGGGGCCATGATTAGATTCCTTTGAACCGTGACCCAGGGCGCCTTTCTTGTGTGGGTGGGCACTGCTGTGCCCGCCTGGTCGGCCACACAAAGGAGGCTCTTGCTTCCTTCCTTCCTTCCCTTGTCTCACCGGCCTCGAGCTTTGGGCCTGGTCACCGAAAACTGGGGACAGTCTGGGTTTCCGTACAAGTGATTCAGTCTGTTTGCCTCAATGCCCAAAGGATGTGTATTTTTTTATTTTAAATCCGGAAATTTCACTGGCTGTGTTGGCTGTTCTGGGGTGATATTTCCCCAGATCTGTCAAGTGCCTTTTCCGTTTGTAGTTCCAAATCTTATTTTGCCTCAGGATTTTAATTTTTATTATTTTTTTAAGATTTTACTTATTGGGGCGCCTGGGTGGCTCAGTGGGTTAAGCCTCTGCCTTCGGCTCAGGTCACGGCCTCAGGGTCCTGGGATCGAGCCCCACATCGGGCTCACTGCTCAGCGGGGAGCCTGCTTCCTCCTCTCTCTGCCTGCTTGTGGTCCCTCTCTCACTGTGTCTTCTATCAATAAATAGATAAAATCTTAAAAAAACATATTTTATTTATTAGAGAGAGTAAGAGAGAGTAGAAGCAGGGGGAGCACCCCTAGGGCGCCTGGCGGGCTCAGTCGGAGGAGCATGCCGCTCTTGATCTCGGGCTTGTGGGTTCGAGCCCCACATTGGACATAGAGATGCCTTAAAAATGAAATCTTTAGGGGCACCTGGGTGGCTCTGTGGTTTGAGGCCTCTGCCTTCGGCTCAGGTCATGGTCCCAGGGTCCTGGGATTGAGCCCCGCATCGGGCTCTCTGCTCAGCGGGGAGCCTGCTTCCTCCTCTCTCTCTGTCTGCCTCTCGGCCTGCTTGTGATCTCTCTGTCAAATAAATAAATAAAATCTTTAAAAAAAAAGAAATCTTTAAAAAACTAAAGTGCCCTCCCACCGTGTGCCTTGAAGGGTCCCTGTGCTATGGACACTTGTGTCTGTGTCCTTGTTCCTGTTGGTCTCAGGGCCACTTCCTGACGGCTGCCTTCAGTCCCCACTTTCCTGTCAGGAGACAAAGGCTGACCTTGCTGGCCATCCGGTGGGAGAGGGTCCTCAGAGCAGCAGCATCAGCACAACTGGGAATATGTGGAAAGTGCCCACGTGTACCTGCTGACAGGCCTGCCAGGACTGGGGTGCTGGTGGACGCCCCCCAAACCTGGTTCTGCCTGACTTAGGACACTCTCGTACCTGTTGCCCTAAATTATCTACCGTCCAGCTTCTTCTTGGGCAAAATAATGTTATTTGGGGAAAAAGTCACTTGTCCCCCAAGGGAAGTGGGAGGGCTTTGCTGAAGTGCCGTCCCCTCCCCCTGCTGAGGACCAGGCTGCGACCAGACCCTAGCGATGGGGCACTGGGCCTCGTTGGGGTGGATGGGCCAGCCAGCCTCGGTCCTGGCGGGGAGACTGAGCTGGCCGTTCGTTTCTTGCAGCTTCTCAGATGGAAGTTAAGAAGCCCTTTATTCTGTCCTCCATGAGGCTTCCTCTTCTGGACACCAACACCAAGGTAGATGGTGGGGTCAGCCCGAGCGCCGCTGGGCGCAGCAGCAGGAGGTGTGGCTGGGCTGGGGCGGGAAGTCCTCATTGACAGCCCGACCTGGACATCAGAGGGAGGATGCAGGCGTGGGTGCCGCTGAGCCGTCAGCCAGGACTCCCACACCCTACTCCTTACACAGTTAACCACATGGGAAGGGAGGCAGGGGTCCCCGAGACCCCGTGGGGTCCGCCGATTCGCTCCACGGGCTCCCAGAACTCACGAGAGCGGTCAGGCTCCCGGTTAGGCTCATCGCAAGGAAAGGACGCAGACCGCCCTCGGCCAGGGGCAGCGGCGTTGGCAGGGCCCAGGAGGGTCTGCACCGCCCTCGGCCAGGGGCAGGGGCGCAGGCAGGGCCCAGGAGGGTCCGCACCGCCCTCTCCCCGTGGAGTCTCGAGCAGCGCACGCTCTCCCGGCCCGAAGTGCCAGCTCGCACGAGTGCTGCCGGCCGGGGAAGCCCCCGCCTCGCCGTCCAGGGTCTTCGTCCGGCTCCCGTCACACTGACCTGGTCGTCTTCCTGCGTGGCCGACCTCCGTCTCCAGCCCCTCGGGAGCCCGAGCTGACACCGTGTGGCCCAGAGCCCCAGGGAAACAGGACACGAGACTCGGCCCGTCCCAGCAGCCAAGGACAGGGTTGACCCTACTGACCCTTACTGGGGCCCTGTAGTCATGCAGGCCTGCTCACTCCCAGGTGGCGGGGTCCCCCTGCCTGGCCCCGGGGGGCTGCTGCAGACTTGACGCTCACCCTAGGCAGCCTGCTCTTTGGGCCCTTCCATGAGAGTTTTGAAAACGGCTGACGTGGACCCCTAGGCACTGAAGCCACATCTGTTGCAGGCCCCACGCACAGCCCCCAGATTTCCTCCTGGTGCTGTTGTTCGGGACACCCCTGAAGGGCCGCCCCACGTGCCAAGGACAGCGCTAGTGGCCGGGCGCACTTTGCTGGAGCACCCACTGTGCGACCGCATTGCTTGCCCCGATCTACCCCCCCCCCCCCCACCACAGTCAGGGCGCACACGTGATGGGGGATGGCACGGAGCTGAGTGGCCAAGGAGGCTGGGGCAGTGACATTCGCCCCAAGGTCCAAAGGAGAGAGGCCTTTTGAGGAAGGATCTCAGGGGTGGGGGGCATTGGGCTGGCATCTGTGCTTGTGGCTCAAGGGGAAGCCCTAGGGTGTGTGGAAGGCGCCAGCTCTGGGGGAGGGGTTTTTGGCCTTGGTGACGTGGCTGTGCCTTTGAGCCACCAGGTGGGGCCATTAAGTGGGGCTGGACGGTAGGCTCAGCTCCCAGGGGGGTTGTGGCAACAGCGGCTGATTCAGGGTCCTTGTGCTGGAGGGGGCGGTGGAGCCGGGGGTAGGGCCCGTGAGAGGTGCCAGCCCTGAGAGCAGCAGTCCTGCAGCTGGAGGTGGGGCGAGCGGGGGGGCAGAAGGGACGGCACATCGGGAGCCAGAGGAGCAACAAGTCTCACGCCCAGGGAGGGAGGGAGGTGTGGGGGCAGGAGGAAAAGGGACCTTCTGCTGAGGCCATGACACCTCCACAGGCTGCTGAGGTGGCCACGTGTGCAGCTGAGGGGCTGGGTGCGGCACAGGTGCAGGTACAGGTGCCGAGGAGGGCCGGGTGTAGGTGCACAGCAGGTGCGTGTGGACAGATGTGGGTGCAGGTACAGGTGCAGGCAGAGCAAAGGGCAAGATGCTCTTACCCAACTGGGCTGTCACGGCGCTGTCCAGGGCTCTCCCCCCGAGGCCCCTCCCTGACCTCCCTCGGTCCCGGGCAGGTGAAACGGGCCGTGGTGCAGGTGATCAGTGCCATGGCCCACCACGGCTACTTGGAGCAGCCCGGAGGAGAGGCGATGGTGGAGTACATCGTGCAGCAGTGTGCATTGCCCCCCGAGATGGAGGTAAGGGGGTGTCCCCCACCTATCCACTCTGGGGCTCAGGAGTTGTCGGCCTTCTGGGAGGCCGTGTGCCCATCAGAACCTGCACAGTCCCAGCTGGGGGCGGGGGGTCTCAGCCCGTGCGCTAAGCACCTCTCTGCTTTGTGTGGTGGGGCCTCCCTCCCTCAGCTCCCAAGGCTCCGCGGAGAGAGGCAGAACACATACCTGGTTCTCTCTGGGGCTTTTCTGTTGAAAAAGTTACTAAGCAAATCCAAGTTTCTTCTTGAGGGAGAGCAAAGTAGATGGCAAAAACGCAGGCATGACTGGGTGGTCTGTCCCCGTGTCCTGGCCTTGAGCCTGCCCTGGGCCTGGTCTCTCAGGCCCAAGTCAGCTCAGAGCTGCGTGACCCCCGAGGGGAGCTCCGCATTTGGGCGGAAGCACTGGAGTCCAGCCAGAGCGAGAGGACGCTGCTCCCTTGCTTCGAGAGCTGCTCTGTGGGCCCTGGGAAGGGCCAGCTCGGCACTGTTCCCGGGCCTCGGGTGGCCAGGTCTCCCCCTGCTCCGGCCCGTTTCGGCCTCCACATGTTCACAGCCGCTCCGGGGCCTTTGGGCTTATGCTGGAGAGAATCAAGGTCTGTTTTAGTCTGCTACTCCCCGGTTTTGGGGCATTTGAAGATTTCTTTTAGGGTATTAAAATTTTTCTAGGTGATTAGTTTTTCATGACCATCGTGGACTTGTAATTTTATTGTGTTGTCTTCTGTGAATCTGGCCAGGTTTATTCCTGCCTTTAAGAATTTGTTGAGAGGGGCACCTGGGGGGCTCAGTCGTTAAGCCTCTGCCTTTGCCTCAGGTCCTGATCCCAGAGTCCTGGGATCGAGCCCCGCGTTGGGCTCCCTGCTCTGCGGGAAGCCTGCTTCTCCCTCCGCCTTTCCCCTGCTTGTGTTCCATCTCTCGCTGTCTCTGTCAAATAAACAAAAAAGTCTTATTAAAAAAATAGAGAGAGAGGGGCGCCTGGGTGGCTCAGTGGGTTGAGCCTCTGCCTTCGGCTTGGGTCGTGGTCTTGGGGTCCTGGGCTGGAGCCCTGCATCGGGCTCTCTGCTCAGCGGGAAACCTGCTTCCCCCTCTCTCTGCCTGCCTCTCTGCCTGCTTGTGATCTCTGTCTCTGTCAAATAAGTAAAATAAAATCTTAAAAACAAAGAGCTTGTTGAGGAGGTTCCGGCTGGCGGGCAACTCTTAATCTCAGGGCTGTGAGTTCAGGCCCCATGCTGGGTGCAGAAATGCCTTAAATAAATGAAATCGTTTAAAAAACTGTTGACCTGGGGCACCTGGGTGGCTCAGTGGGTTAAGCCGCTGCCTTCGGCTCAGGTCATGATCTCAGGGTCCTGGGATCGAGCCCCGCATCGGGCTCTCTGCTCAGCAGGGAGCCTGCTTCCTCCTCTCTCTCTCTGCCCTACTTGTGATCTCTCTCTGTCAAATAAATAAATAAAAATCTTTAAAAAAATAATTAAAAAAAAAAAACAACTGTTGACCTAACATGATCAGGCTCTCAGAGTTGTTCGTACTTGTGCGGGACGAAGCTCATAGCGTTTTGTAAAACTTGCTATTCAAGGCCTAAACATGTCTCTTCTCTGTACTTGACCTTTGATCTCTCCAGGAGAGGTGGGGGGTCTCGGATACTCATTGCATTTTGGCCATTTCTCTCTGGTGTTCAGCGTTTGCGTTTCGGTATCTCAGAGCGTGAGTGGGAGGCTCAGACAGAACATGTGGCCAGCAGGGTCAGTGTTTTGCAAGGGACCGTCCTAGGGAGGCGGGTGAGGACACAGTGTCGGCGGAGAAGCCGTCCGCCGCCTGAGACTGCGGGAGCTCTGGCCTGTTCTGGCGAGACCGTGGCGGTTTGCCTGGGTGACTGTCATTGCCGCTCGGGCGCGCCTGTGTCTGTGGACATCAGTATGGCCACAGCTGAGGATAAAGCGATTTCTTACAGAGTCTGTGGCGGGCAGGGAAGGCTCACGGTCTCTGTTGTCCTGGAGGCTGGAACTGAGCCAGCTGGGCCCATTTCCTTGGGCACTGCCAGTGCCCAGTGTGTTATCTGCCTGGTGTCCCTATGGGGCCTGCAGGTGTCCCTATGGCAGCTGGGCTGGGTCTGCGCCGTTTGCGTGCTGGCTACGTCCCCACCGCCCAGAGCCCACAACAGTGCAGGATTTGAGAGCAGAGAGGTACTGTCCCATGCACGCTCCTGCCTCTCCACCCCCCCCCAACCAGCTGCAGAAGCTGGGTCCCGACAGCGAGGACCTCACAGCGGACAGTGTGCGGGCCATCAGCATCAGCACCCTCTACCTGGTCAGCACCACTGTGGACAGGATGAGCGACGTGAGTGCATGCCTGCCCTGCGGCCTGTGCCTAGGCTCACCCGGACGGCTGGCCACCTGCCCCAGGCGCCTGACCGACCGCTGCCCTCCCACCTTGTGGCCCAGGGACTCTTGAACTCTGGGGTGGGCAAGCTGCAGGGGCAGGGCTCCTCTCTCCCCAAACATCCACAAGCCCTTGCAGGGCCTGGGGGAGCCCCTGGCTGCGTTTGCCCCTGCAGCCTACACTCCTGAGGCACGGCACACAGACTAGGGCTCTGCTCCCCAGGTCCTCTGGCCCTACCTGCTGGCCTTCCTCACCCCCATGCGCTTCACCGGGGCGCTGACCCCGCTCTGCAGGAGCCTCGTGCACCTGGCCCAGAAGAGGCAGGAGGTGGGAGCCGAGGCCTTCCTCATCCAGTCCGACAGCAACGGTGCGCCCTGCTCCCCACCACTTCTCCTCACCCCTGATCTAGCCCTCGAGCCCTGCCCTCCGAAGTCCCTGCACCCCACGGGGCGGTCAGGGCCTAGGGCTCAGCGCAGGCAGCCTGCTAAGCATGCCTCCCACCTCCTTTCCAGTGACCCTCCCTTCGCCCTACGCCATCACTGCGAGACTCCTGGTGAGCATCGCGCGGCATGCCGTGCTGGCCCTGTCCCCTCCCCGAGCCAGCACAGCTCCCCGGGAGACTCAGGGAGGGAGTGGGCTCGCCCTCGGTCCCTGTGTCCCTGGCCTCACACTGTCTCGCAGTGGGGCCGGTCGGGCGTGCCCCGTGGGGCTTGGGGGAGCTATGTCCTGGAGCCCTCCTCACCTCCCTGCAATGGGGTGGCCTTGCGGGGCTCACGTGGGGCACGGTGGCCCCTGGAGCGCCTGGAGCTCCTGCCTGCACTTCCATCAGACAGTGTCCTCCCAGCCCTACATGGGGGACGGCCGTGGGGCCGCCTCTCTGCGCCTCTTGAACGCCCTGCATCGTAGCATCCACCCTCTGCTGGGGCAACGTTGGGCGACCACCATCCCCCCGTTGCTGGAGCACCTGGATGGTGAGGCTCCGGGCCGTGGGGGACCCCTCCACCTCTGACCCCATGTGTGCCAGTTTGCGTCCCAGTTGGCTTTTGGGGACCAGAGTTTGTTAAGTTGGCAGAAGCGGCCTCCCCTGAGTTTTAAGGACATGGGGCTGGAAAGGTGTCCCTGCTGGGTGTCACCCAGGAGGGTCTGGGCTGTGGGAGCTGCTCGGCTGTCCCAGACAAAGGATGTGGCCTCTCTGGAAGGTGCTGGGCAGGGACCTGGGGCTGGGTCTCTGAATTCCGCCCCTACTTGCTGGGATGGGCCAGGCTGACCGCGTGACCGGTCCTTGCAGAATTTACCGAAGAAACCCTGTCCCAGAAGGAGTGGGAGGAAAAGCTGCTTGCGGTGAGAGCGGGGAGACAAGGGTGTGGCCTGTGTCTGCCGTGCAGGGCTGTCGCGGGCGGGACAGCTTGGGGCAGGGGATGCTAGTGGGAGGCCGCCCCTCTAGGGTCATGACGCCTGCCTTGACCTCACAGGGCCGGGGTGGGGCGGCTGGTGGGCGTCTCTGGGGCGAGGACTGTCTGCCTCCCTCACGCACTGCTCAACCTGATGGGACGGGCCGCCCTGTCCCAGGGGCTCCGAGCTTCTGCCCGGAAGGCTTCTGTCCTGCCTCTGCAAGGCCAGTGCGCCTTCGGCCGCACAGGGCTGCTCTGCAGAGGCTCAAGGTTGTCGGCTGACCATGTGGAGCTGTGGCATGGGACCACCCAGGGTCGCTGCATGTGACGCCCCTGGGCCTCAGTTCCCTCCCCAGCTAGCCCGGTGAAGGGCTGCGTTCCTGGCCCCTCACTGCCGTAGCTCCTGCCCACAGTTCCTTCGGGACACTCTGGCTGTCGTGTCTGACAACACGTGGATTTGCCAGCTGAGCCTGGAGATGTGCAAGCAGCTGCCTTGCTACAACGGGCTGCCCCAGGAGAAGGTTTGAAGAGCAGGGGTGCCCCGGGGGAAGGGCTTCTGGGCGTGGCCCTTAGGCTCCCCAGTTTCTGTGCCTTAACTCTAGGGGGGCCTTTCTGCCTGAACATGTCTCCAGTGGCCTGCGGGCCTGACGGAGTCCCCGCAGGCTGGCTGGGAGATGCAGGAGCCCATTTTCCACTCCTCTCGCTCCTCAAGTTGCCGCCCAGAACTCACCGGGTCTTCACGGTGGCCACTGCCCTGGGCTCCGGCAGCCCCAGCCGCGTCCGGTTGGCCTCCTGCCCTCGGGCTCCGGCGCAGCTGTGCCCCTCGGCTCTCTTGCAGAACTTCCTATACAAGTGCGTGGGAACCGCGCTGGGGGCCGCCTCGAGCAAGGACGTGGTGAGGAAGCAGCTGCGGGAGCTGCTGGAGACGGCTGGACACCAGGAGGAGGCCGAGCGCGAGGTGACTGCTGTGCTTCCCAGGAGGCCCCGCCGGCCCTGCTCGGCACGTGCGTGTGTGCTCACGCGTGCAAGGCCGTGCCTCTCGGGCCGTGTGTGTGTGAGCACCGTGTTCCTTCCCGGCCCTGTCCTCGCCCAGGTGTGAGCACACCTGTGTGCCTCCTCAGGGCCTTGCCTGCTGCTTTGGGATCTGCGCCATCTCTCACCTGGATGATGTCCTGGCCCAGCTGGGGGACTTCATGAGGTCGGATGTGTTCAGAAAATCCACGGGCATTTTCAACATTTTCAAGGTACAGGGATCGGGGTGGCAGCAAGGAGAGCGTCTCAGGGGGGACTGGCCTGGGCTTGTGTCTTGGCTGTGATTTGCCTGGGGGCTGGGCGTTCCGGAGCTCCCTGGGCTCAGGGTACCCTGCAGGTTGAGGGTGGCACGGGGAGGTGGCATCTGGTCCACACTTCCTTGTGTAGGGGGGCGCTCCTAGCTGGTGACAAGAGGCGGGCAGCCCTCTGCTAGCCACGGACTCTGATGGGGCTGCCGTTGCTGCCGTGTGTCCTCTGCCCGCTGGGGTCTGTGGCAGCTGCATTCTGGGGAAGCGTGACTCAGGAGGCACGGAGCACGGCCACCCCCACGCCAGCCCTTGTGGCTGGGTTTCCTGTCTCCGGGGGCCCGTTGTAATTTTAGAACCTGTGGGGCCCCAAGGATGGAGGGTTCCAGTGCAGCCACTGGAGAGAGGACGGGGACCCACCTCTGGTCCTTTCCCTTCTGCCACATGGTCCCCAGTGGGCCTGAGCCCAGCCTGCCTGTCCTGTTCTGCTGTCCCTGCCAGAGGAACTCTGGGGGGTCAGGTGGCGCTATCCACCCCTCAGCGACGACTCTGATGTTGTTGGCCAGCCCCTCCCTTCTTCCAGAGGGACCGGGGAGTCTGATCGCGAGGCTTCCTGCGGGGACCGAGGGCTCTACCTGAGGCCCTGCCCACTCCCCTGGCTCCTTAGGAGCGCAGCGAGAACGAGCTGGAGAAGCTGAAGGGCACTGTGATCCTGTGCTACGGGCACGTGGCGGCGCTGGCCCCCCGGGAGCTGGTGCTGCCCAAGGTGGAGTCGGACCTCCTGCCGAACATGTTCCGCTACTTCAGCACCAAGGTGAGTGCTCCGCACACCGCCTGCGGGGCGGGGGGGCCGCCGAGGGGGCCGTGCGTGTTAATCCCTTTCACTTTCGTCGTTCAGGTTCTGGGAATAAAGGTAGAGACCAAGGTACAGTGTGTGGGAGCTCAGTGCGGGCTCTGCCTCTTCTCTCTTCTCGGGGCGGGGCTGGCCGTGAGCTTCAGGGACGGAAGCCAGGGGGACAGGCCCCGGGGCTCCCTGCTCCCAGTCCGCAGGCAGAGCTTTCCGGAGCCCGGCCCCACTGTCCGTGGAGCATCTGCTCCTCTTGCGGCCCGGACGGGGACCCAGGAGTTAGCGCCCCGGCCTGGGCCTGGATGGTGGGTGGACAGAAGGGTGGCCTTCTGAGCGGCTGGGCGGCAGGCCCGCAGGCTGGGGCTCTGCTCCCTGACGCTCACGGGGCTCACCTCTCGGTGAGTTCTAAAGCCAGTGGCAACGGTCAGACTCTCTGGCCTCACTAACACGCCTGCTCTCTGGGACTGCTGGCACTAACCTGTCACACCTCTGAAGGAGCAGTCGGGCTTCTCCCTCGAAGAACGGGCCCTCTTGGATCTCCTGGGGCTGGCTGGGGCTAGGGTATTCTGATGGTCATTTCTTCTTCTGGCCCTTCATGTCCCCAGGACAGCACCCCTGCACCCCCTTTCCCGACCATCCCCAGAGGCTGAGTTGGTAGGACAGGCAGGGGCAGGCTCCCTCTGCCGGGGCTCTGCTTGGGCGCACTCCCTTCCCCTCCCAGCTTGACAGACCCCTGCGGGGAATGCAGAGCACGCTGTCAGCCCTGGCTGGGTAGAGAGCTGGGGGCCGCAGGGGCTCTGTCCCAGCCCCCCGATCCATGTGACTTTGGTTGAAAGCTGGAGGAGTACAGGCTGAGAGTCCCTCAGGAGGAGCGAGTGGGGCTGTGGATGGAGGGGAGGGCCTGTGGTCCGGCCTGTGCTGTCGTGAGCGCCCACCGTGCTGTGTGCAGCCCCGAGGGCCCCCACATCGGGGCAGAACCTTGCTGTGGGGCGTGTGTCAGCGGCCTCCTGCAGCCCAGCGTCCTTCCAGGACCCGGCTCTGAAGCTGTGTCTGGTCCAGAGCATGTGCATGGCCAGCCAGGCCATCTGCAGCAATGCCCAGGCCGGCTCCTTCCACTTCTCCCGGAAGCCGGAATTGGTGGCACAGATGATGGTGAGCGCTGGCCGGAGCCGGCCTGGGGCCGGGGGTGGCGTTGAGGGCACTGCCGCAGGCGGGGAAGGTGGGCCTGGGGAGGGCAGTGAGGGACCCCAGCCCCCACTCAGCACAGCCTGAGAAGCCCACACCAGGCTGACCGCTGACCAGGGGAAAGCAGGTGCTTTGACCCAGGGCTGAGTCACGGGCCTGGCCCCCCAGGAGTTTATCAAGGCAGAGTCCCCGGACTCCCTGAGGTCACCCCTCCGGAAGAAGGCCATGCTCGCCTGCACTTACCTGGTGTATCCTTCTCTCTGGGTGCTGGGGGGGCTTCGGAGGGGGCCATCTGTTCCCATGCTCTCTAGACAAGGGGTGCGGCTGCAGGGCGGGGCGCGGGGCTGGAGAGGCCTCCGGCCCTTAACTGCAGGTTTAGCTCCTTGGAGCCGGCGCTGGAGGAGCAGGTGCGGGCTGATCTGGTGCGTCACTGTCTGCACAGCGTCCTGTCCGTGCTGCCCGATCCCGAGGGGGAGCGCGACCACCAGGAGGTACTACCCTGCATCTGGGGGGCCGGGACAGGTTGCTGAGCGGGGCAGGGTCACTGGTGTGGCTGGCCACCCATCTCTTCCTAGTCCCTGTACCTGGACACCATGCACGCCCTTGAGGATTTGCTCACCAGCCTCCTTCGGCGGGATATGACCCCCCAGGGCCTGCAGATCATGGTGGAGGTGTGCAGTGGGAGTGCACTGCTGGGGGTGGGGGGGCGTGGGGGGGGCGGGCACCCCACCTGGCAGCCAGCCCCTTGCCTGCTTCTCCTGGTTCTCCCTGCCACGGGGGCCCTGGGGAGTTCTGTGCTCTCTGCAAGTGTGTGGTGTCGGGGGCAGGTCTTGAGTTGGGTGCAGCACCCCTCCTTCGTGGGCAGGTGTGCAGATGGGCTGAGCCCAGATGGGAGCCTGTACTCCCCTGCCCTCCATTGCATGGCACTGGGATGGAGAGAGCCCATAGCCCCCCAGGTGGGAGTTCTGGCCGTCTGGATCTTCAGGTGGCAGAGAGGGCAGGCACTAGGCAAGCCGCCCTCCTTGCTGCCCTTCCCAGCAGTTGCAGGGGCGGGACTGACCTGCTTCAGGGAACAGCCTGTCCCTCTCTGGACCTGGCTCGCTCTGGGCCCACCTAGGGTAGCCATGTCCGTGGAAAGGGACAGAGCGGGAGGTAGAGCGGGTGACCTGCCCTGACCCGACCAACTGTCCCTTGCAACCGGGGAGGCTGGCCCGGCGGGGATGCTGAGCGGCCCTGCTTCCCAGGCGAACCCCTGAGCTGGCACTGACGGAGGCTCCTTCTTCCCCAGCACCTGAGCCCATGGATCAAGTCCCCACGGGGCCATGAGCGGGTGCGGGCACTGGGCCTGAGCGCCTGTCTGCTGCGGCACTTCCTGGACCATCTCCGTGTTGGCGTGAGTGCCCGGCGGGCCTGCCGTCGCTCCCCGGCGCCCGGCCCTGTTCCTTCGTCCCTTGGCGTGGGGACTGCTGGGTGTGGCACTCGTGTCCCAGGGCACCCTACCAGCTTCCTGTCCCTCCTCTGATGGTTGCCCTGGGCGCATCCCACGTTCCACAAGTCCCACCGTCCTCTTTCTGGGGCCGTGAACTGAAGACCCTTTGGGGCTGGGAGTCGTCCTCAGGCTGGCCACTCAGTCTTACGTGCATTCACTAGGATGGTGTGCGGTGTGTCCCCTATGCGAGGGGAAGGGTGATGGGGACTGGGGCTGAAAGGCTGAGGGCGCTCGAGGCAGGAACAGCACTTTGGGCAAAGGCAGGGGGACGTGACCACACAGAATGCCATGGGAGAGGCAGGTGTTGTGGAGGGACTGGAGGGGGCGGGTGGGGGCTTGTTCCAACACGCGCTCAGTTTCTAGGGGTTTTCATCTTGCCTGAGGTGAAGGAGCTCTCGGTCAGCCTTCCGGAGTTTCATGGTTGTGCTCACGAGGTCATTAGTCCAGGTGACTTTAGGATAAATTTGCTACAGTCCTAAAATATTCCTGCTGTGATTTTGGATTTTGGTAGAACCGCATGGAAATGACGGACTGACGTGTTGGACGGCAGCATCTTTTTTTTTTTTTTTTTAAAGATTTTTAGTTTATTTATTTGAGAGGACTGAGCAAGTGAGAACAGGAGCAGGGAGGGACAGAGGGAGAGAGAAGCAGGCTCCCCGCTGAGCAGGGACCACCCCCCCGCCACCGCCTGCGGGGCTTGATCCCAGGACCCTGAGATCATGACCTGAGCCAAAGGCAGAGGCTTCACCCACTGAGACCCCCAGGTGCCCCAGGAGTGTCTTTTAATAATGGGTCTTCCCCGCGGGTCCCCCAGAAGCAGGGCCCGTGTCTGTGCCGCACCTGTGCTGGGTCGGAGGGCTCGTGGCTCTTGTCCGAGTAGCTTTCTCTGCCGTCGCTTTTACTGCTTGTCGCTGGGGTGTCCGAGAAGCATGGACTTGCGGGTGCTTAGAGATGAGGTCGTTCGTAAGATTCTCTGGTCATTTCTAGTGAGTTTTAGTTAACGCTCTTTCCGGGGGCTGACCATCCTGCCCCACGCCGTACCTGCGCCTCCCAGCCCTGTTGTGCCGGCCCTCTGGCTGCGCTGACAGAGTCCCCGCCCCTTATTCTGACCCTGTCCTGGTAGCGCCTCAGGGCGCGTCTGGCGGGGGGTCTCTCGTGTTTGCTACCACACCCAAACGCTCATTCTGTACCGGCCGGACCTGCCGTGTGTCTCTCGCTGGCTTCTGCCACCCATGTGTGCCTCGGCGGGCTTTTCCCGCTCCCGATTCCTTCAAGGCCTGCTTTTCACATAATCCCGGTCCACCTAGAGGTCACTCTTGTGCGTGACGCAACAGGTGTGTGACCTTGCTGGGTGGAACAGCAGCTGTGCCCCCCCGCCCCCCCACGCTCTGCCCAGCGCCCCACCTCCCTCTGCTGGACACTCACTTCCGGTGGCAGCGAGGACGAGGGGCCCTTGAAGAGTCCTGCGTGTCCTTAAAGCGTGGGCAGGGACAGGGCGGGGCAGGGGGGGCAGGTGGAGGCAGGAGGCCGAGAGGTGTGTAAGGGAAGTCACAAGGCCCAGGGCAGGCAAGGCCATCTGCTTAGAGCAGAGTGGGCAAGGCTCTGTTATCTGAGGGGTGAAGATGGGACTCTAAAAGATGGGGCCAGGATCCAGCGAGGATGAAGCGGGGGGTCTCTCGCACCCCCTCAACTGACAGGGCTTGCTTTCTCAAGGAGAGGACACCCCACACCTATCAGCCAGGATCGGCAGAGCCCTGCCTCCCTCTGCTGTCTTGTGGGGACTCCCTCCTTATCTCCTGATTGTCCCTCTGTCTGCACACACCTACTTACCCAGCCCTCCTCCTCTCAGGGGCCCCTCCTCCTCCAGGGGGTGGGGAGGAGCCACCAAGGGGTTGTACTGGCCATACTCTTGCCCATATCTGGATTCAGGTGTTACAGGGGTCACCTGCCCACCCATGGCTTCTGCAGGGTCCCAGTCCCCTCTCTGCTGTCCCCCCGAGTGCCTCTGCAGGACCCCCTCCAACTGTCTCTCCAGGCCCTGGTGCCCTTCCACAACCTCGGCCTCCTCATAGGCCTCTTCTCCCCTCGCTGTGCGGACTTGTGGCCTGCCACCCGCCAGGAGGCCGTGAGCTGTGTCTATGCCCTACTATACCTGCAGCTGGTCTACGAGGGTGAGCCCGGGCTGGGTGGAGGTGCTGAAGGCTGAGGGGCAGAGTCTGGGCCCTGGGGGCTGCGGAAGTGCCTGCCCAGCTCCACTTTCCATCTTGCCTCTGTAGGCTTCGCCCGCGACTACCGGGACGATGTGGTTGAGCGACTCCTCACCCTCAAAGACGGCCTTATGGACCCCGACCCTGACGTCCTCTTCCAAACCTGCCACAGCATCGGCCAGGTTACCAGTGGGAACAGCCGCAAAGGGCGGAGGGGCAGCACTGTCTGGGGCAGAGGGGCTCTCTGAGCAGTCAGGACCTTGCATGTTGTGGGCTCCTCAGGGCGCTGGTGCAGGGCACCTTGGGGCTAGTGGGCCCGGTGCAGGGACTGGGCACAGAGGCAGGCGTCGCTCAGAAGATGAGCTGTCCGGCACCACCGCTGGCCGGCACTGCTGCCCTCTCCCTGGGGTCTCCCCTCTGAGGCCCAGCAGCAGGGGCGTGGTCAGGAGCTGCTCCGAGGAGCAGAGAAAGCTGGCCCAGCCTCCCCCAAGAGCCCCCCATGCCAGGGCAGGCCTCCTCTTCCATTTGGTACCCAGAAATGGCCCTCGGGCGTCTGGAAGCTGTCTCTCCTACAGAAGGAAGAAGGGAGGGGGTTACTCAGTGAGAGGCAAAGACCCAGGCCTGGGCGAGTCCAGGTGGAATGGCAAGGGTGTGTGTGGCTGGGGTGAGACGTGGCAGATATCCAGCCACCTTTCTGCCCGTCGCTCCTGTGTGTGTGGTTTTGTGACCTTGTCCAGCCTGAGTGCTGCCTCTGCACTTGAGCACTGAGCACAGGGCTCTGCGGGGCGGAGAGGACAAGGAGGGGACTGTTGGGTGGGATGCATTACCCTCTGCCCTTGACTCTGGTCTGGAGAGCTCCAGAGCCACTGTGCCCACCGAGACCCCCCCCCTTGCCGCATCCCAGCTGCTGGAGGTCAGGAGGGGCCCCCAGGAGGGCGCTCTGACCCGCCCGCTGTGCTGTAGGGACTACCTTCCAGGGGCCAGGGTAGGCAGGCCCTGGGGGCTGTGCCCATGGCCTGGTAGGGCATCACTGTGAACAAGGCTCCCATGTGAGCCACCACCGCCCCTGGTGCCCGGGACAGAGTAAGGAAGGCTGGAGGAGGGGCGTGAGCAGGTGGAAGTGGGGGCAGCCCTTGCGCGGCCCCAGACCCCGGGATGTTGGGTCTGTCTGGAAGGGCGCTGACCCCAACCCTCGCAGTTCTGATGCAACCGTCCTGCTAGATCATTGCGAAGCGCCTCCCGCCAGAGCAGCTCATCAGCCTCTTGCTGACCATGTTTGAGGGGCTGGGCGACCCCGACAAGAACTACCCTCGGGCCGCCGCCGTCATGGTCCACTGCCTGCTGAAGGAGCGAGGCAACGTGCTCCTGGAGAAGGTGCGGGGGCGGGGCCTGGGGGCGGGGCCGCCGCGTGGGCGGGGCCTTGCTGTCTGGGTGGGTGGGTCCGGGGGCGGGGCCGGCGGCCCGCTGCCCGCGCTGGGGCTCCCGCGGTCCTGGCTCCCGTCTCCTTGCCCTGCCGGCCTGGTAGGCACAGGGTTTTCTCTTCCGGTTGAGGACAGGTGAGAACTGGGCCCAGGTGACTGCTGAGAAATTGAGGGGGAGGAGGGAGGAAAGGGAGAGAAGATGCAGGGGTAAGGTGTAGGGAGCCCTTTAGCGAGTGGGCGCTGGGTGGGCGCTCTGCTGCAGGACCGGGAGAGTCCCGCGGCCAGCTGCTCCAGAGAGGCCGTGCGCGGGACACTCAGGTGCCGCCTGCTCCGCCGGCCCGTGCGTTCACCCTGCCTCTGCGCCTGTTGGCGGGAGCTCGGTGGCTGTCTACGCAGTCGTTCCCAAGTGTGCACTGCCCCTGCTCTGTGTCCCATGTGGACTGACAGGTCCCTGTAAGGATGAGGCAGGCTCCAAGGGTCCCGGGGTGCCTGCTCTGTCCTGCGCCTGGAAAGCATGTGAACAGAGGGCTTGTCTGAAGCACCCAGCCCCGGGAGTCCCCCCAGACGTGCACGAGCGGAGCACCTGTCAGTCTCCCAGCCCCTGGTCCCTACGGCTGCACCCCACAGGGTGGCACAGAGCACAGCCTCCTCAGGGCCGGCGTGCAGCGCCGCCCAGTGGTGACCTGGGAGGTCGTGCATGTTGCTGCCTCGCTCAGTCCTGCCTCACGAGTGCTTCCTGAGTGCAGTGCGTCGGTCCCTCTTTCCGTCCATCCCGTCCCCTGGCCTCAGTTCCCAGTCTGAGTAGTCTTTTTTTTTTTTTTAAGATTCATTTATTTACTAATTTGACAGACAGAGATCACAAGGAGGCAGAGAGGCAGACAGAGGGAGAGAAGGGGAAGCAGGCTCCCGGCTGAGCAGAGAGCCCGATGTGATCATGGGATCATGACCTGAGCCGAAGGCAGAGGCTTTAACCCAGTGCCCCAGTCTGGGCAGTCTTGACGCAAGCTGTCAGAGCTCCAGTCCTTTGACACGAGGGTGCCTGTCTGTTGGGGACATACTGGGGGAAGGACTGGGGCCTGCAGGAGAGGCCCCTGCAGGGCTCTGCCACTGGCTTTCCAGGCAGCTCACCTCCTGCCAGCAGCAGGTAGGGCCCCGGCGAGCCCCATGGTGGCCAACTCCGATGCGCACCCTTTCTGCCATGCGCGCAAGGGCTCCGCAGACGTGTTCAGTCTGCGTCTCTCTGGCGGCCGATGCGGTTGAACCGTTTATCCGTGTGTGCTGGCCACTCGGGGGTCCTCCCTCATGAAGACACCAGTGTTCTACCCACGTTTCGCCTGGGTTGTCTGAGCTTTTACTGGTTGGTGGTGGAAGTACTTTATATGTGCAGGGCACACGCTCTATGTTGGAGGCGGGCACACACGGGGGCGTGTGCACGCATCACAAACACTTTCTCAAGACAGAGATGGAAGAGCGCTGGGCAGGGCCGCGGGACAACAGAGCCGGCTCCCAGCGAGGGCCGCAGCGGGTGCGGCGGGTGGGCAGAGCCTGGACCTGGGAGGAGAGCTGTGGCAGGAGTCAGGGAAGGGGGTGCAGCCGTGACAGGGCCTGCCCGCTAAAGGTCTGGGTTGCAGTTTGCGTCCCACGGGGCGCCAGCTGGTACTTTGGACTGGTTTTGCCGTCAGTTCCCACTGATGAGTGACGGTAGGCGTCTCCTGGTGCGCTTGTTGGCTGCGTGTACGTCTTCTTTGGGGACGCATCTGTCTGTCCTTGGCCCAGTTTAACGTCCTGTCGTTGGATCCGCCGTTGAGTCGCAGAGGCCGCACGTGTTCCGATCGCCGGCGCGGCTTCAGGTGTGTGATTTACAGACGTTCTTCCCCATTCTTTAGGGCTCCTCCTCACGCTGCTGACTGTGTCGTTTGATGCATGAAAGTTTTGGGTTTTTTTAAAGGTTTTATTTATTTGACAGAGACAGAGAAGGAGCACAAGTAGTGAGAGAGGGAGAAGCAGGCTTCCCACAGGTGCGACACAGGGCTTGATCCCAGGACCCCGGGATCGCAAACTGAGCTGAAGGCAGATGCTTAACGACTGAGCCCCCCAGCTGCCCTGTTTGTTTTCTTTTTAAGAAAGCTCTAAACCCAGTGTGGTGCTTGAGCTCATGACTCGGAGACCAAGAACTGTGTGCTCGACCAGCTGAGCCAGTCAGGTACTCCTCGCGGGAGTTTTTAAGTTTGACGTAGTCCTATATTTTTGCCCACTTTTTAAAAAGATTTTAATTTATTTATTAGAGCAAGCACAGGCAGAGGGAGAAGCAGGCTTCCCACAGAGCAGGGAGCCCGATTCGGGGCTTGATCCCAGGACCCCGGGATCATGACCTGAGCCGAAGGCAGAGGCTCAATGATTGATTCCCCCCCCAGGCACCCTGATATTTTTGCTTTTGTTGCCTGTTCTTTTGGGTTACAGCCGAAGTCATTGCCAAATGCAGTGTCACAAAGCTTTTCTTTCTTCCTAGGAGTTTTCTAGTTTTTGATCTCGCCGCTCTCCTCTCCACGAGCCCCTCACCCCAAGCTGGCGGTCTGGGTGCTCATGGTGCTGCTTTTTCCACAATGTCCTTCCCAGCTCAGGTTCACAGACAAGGCCCTTCCCACGCCTCCCCCGGGGAGGGGTGTTCCTGAGACCCGGGCCTGCACTGTGTATCTGTGGCCACCAGAGTCTCATGGGGGCCACGGCACACCGGCCTCTTATGTCCACAGACGCCATGGCGGGCCGCTGCTTCTGTTCCTGTCCTGGCAGAGCTTGGCGGGGGGACATCCTAGAGACGCCAGGATGCTGTTAGAGGGTCAGCTTCTCCGACATCCCATCAGAAGATGTGGCCCTCGGGGGCGGCGCGTGACTAGACACAGCATGAACTAGGGCACATTGTACAACTGAGCACAGAGGGCGGGACAGGGCAGCCGCCGCAAGCTCCTGACCTCCGTGGTGCTGGAAGGCGGAGAAGGGCCTTCTGTGGGTGTCAGGGAACGTGCAGGGGAAGCTGAGGGAAGAGGACAGACGAGACGTAAACAGCATGGGGTTGGCACTGTGGCAGGCGGCCAGTGGCCCAGAGCAGTGGAACAGCCACACGAAGACTCGGACGCGGACGCTCACAGCTCACAGTCCGCGACGGCCACGTGACGGCCACGGCCTACAGGGAAGTGCAACGCGTGCTCCCCACACGTCGGGTCCTGATTCAGCCGCCGAGCGGAACGAAGCTGAAACCCCTGCCTGGGCACCGCCTGGGAAACGTGTGCAAAACTCAGGACTCGAGGCACCAAAGGCCCGGGGTGTGAGTGCACAGCTCTGACGCTCGCACGGCCGGCCGGGGGCTGCTGGCTGCCGGGGCGGCGGGGGGCGCTGATGCACGTGAAGTTTCTTGGGGGTGACGGGGCCGCTCTCGGATCGGCGGGTGCGGCTGCCTGACGCTCTGGGCACCCCAGAGACCCCCGAGTGGCACACGTACAGCGGGTGGGCTCCGTGGCGAGCAGTCCTGTCTGCAAAGGCACGGGGAGGAAACCACGGAGCAGGGGCGCAGGCGCGGGGCTGGTAAAGCTGAGCCGGCACGACCGAGCAGGCCGAGCCCCACACGGTGGGCGGTCGGAACACAGCCCCCACCCTGGGACAGGACGGGGCCGGCTCACTGGAGCCAACCCGGGGCCGAGAGCCTCCGCAGCCCCGCACTGGGGTTCTAGGTGCTGAGCCAAACAGGCAGAAGCAAGGAAAGTATCAGAGGCGTGGGATAAACCCACCAAACCAGTTGGAAGGAAACACCTGGCGAGTCGGGGCAGAGAGCCAGCACCCGAAGTGAGCGGGGGGCGGGGGGAAGCCGCTCGCTCCTGTGCCCGCAGAACCGCCCCGCAGCCCACAGGCTCGCTGCCGGGACCACCGAGGGACGTGGAAGTCAGGTGGGCCAGCAGCCGTGGTCGCAGCCCAGCGCACGCACGGGCTGTGTGTCCAGGCCGAGAGCCTGGGAGAATAGAGCGCGTTCAGCCCCGGACTCGGGGGGCGGGGGGTTCCTGTGGATGCCGCTACACCGGTGGGAACAGGACCCCAGACCCAGCTGGTGTGGAAGACCCCCCTCCTGGCTCAGCACGTCCTCACTGCTGGGACTCTCCCGGCCGGCCTGGAGAGGACACGGCTCCCTGTGGCGGAGCCCCAGCTGGTGGGGTCTAGAAGACAGTGATGACCAGGTCAGTGGGAGGACAACCCTGGCGTGAGTGTGCTAATCTGCTTTCTGTACCCAAAGTTGTAAAAGAGTGTCATGGTCACAAGTATTTTGAGAAATGACAGTGACAGCACCTCCCCCTGCAGCCCAGCCAGGGGCCTCTGGCTTGCCCACACGGGCACACGGCCTCCCATGTCCCCTTCCCAGCCTCGGGCCCCACGTGCCCTTGCTGGCCGGCGTGGGCCTGGCCTGGAACGTTCCGCCGTCACAGCCATGGCCAGGCCCTTCTTGCTGCTCCTGGCTCCTGGGCATCCAGGAGGGGCCGTGCACGGGTCTGCCAGCTCCCCTCGTCCAGGGGACCGTGTGACTGCTGCTATTTCGTCTGCTCTCCTCTCTGACCTGTGTCTGCCACTGTGCAGCCCCCAGGGTTGTGGATCCCAGTGCTTGGGGCCAGCGCCCCCTCTGCATCAGCCCGGGGACCCGCAGTGATGAGGCCATGCCCAGAACAGGGCCTGCCGGACCAGGGTGGGGCAGGGGCACAGGCCGCCCGTGGTCGCACTCTGCCTGCTCCTCCTTGCACCCGATGACCCCTCTGGCTTCTGGGACGACGGCGGCCAGCTGTGCCCCAGCACAGCCCAAGCGCCAGCACCCACGTCCTGGTCCTCCCTGTCCCTGTGCAGCACTCACCTCGTTGTCTGGCGTGGGTGCTGCGTGTGCTGTTCCAGGGTCAGAGGCTGTGTGTCCCTGCCCGGGGGTATGAGGGCCCCGCAGGGGCTGGTGACCGCCATGTGCACCCCAGTGGCCTCCCATGCTCCGCGCGCCCCACAGACCGCCGCCCCGTGTGCACACACAACTTCCAGCCCCTGGCTGGCCTCTCAGGTGCTTGTTACTTCCCACATGGAATCTAGGTCCTCGTTCTCGGGCCACAGCGACTCCGCCCGAGGCGGCCAGGCTCTTGCCTTCTCCCTTTGGTCTGGTGGCCAGCAGCGTGATCTATGGGGTTCCCCTCCCCACGACCCTGCTGAGTGGGGCTCACAGCCAGCCGCTCTCCCCAGGGACTGGTGCTCTGCAGGCACTGGAATGGCTCGGGCTGTGGGTGCGGGCCCAGGGCCTGACCTCCGTGGCCCACTGCCTGCAGGTACCTGAGCTCGTGACCGTGCTCCGCTCGAAGCTGCGGGACACCCGGGAGGAGGACATCCTGCAGGCCGCCCAGCACAGCGTGTACCTCCTGGCGTCCCAGCACTGCGCCGCCGTGGTGGCCAGCCTCCTGGGCAGCCCCCTGCCCTTTGACAGGTACGTGGCAGCTGCCAGCCTGCGGGGGGGCTGGGGTCTGGCCACGGGGCTCCAGGCCAAGGCCCAGCTCAGACACTGGACTTGAGGGTCCTGCCTGTCGCCAGCCCCTCCTGCGTCAGTGTGCACAGCCTCTTGCTCTGCTGGGGATGGTCCCCCACTCGCACTTCCAGCTCCTGACTTTCTGCCAGCGACCGTCAAAGGAGAGGGTCTCTCTCTGCCCCAGGCCTGCGCCCTGGTCCTGCCTTTGCTGCTGGCGAGGCCTCTGAGCTCCCGTGCTGGGCTCCTCCGTGCCCCATGCAGGGGTCCGCATGCCCCCACCCCCAGCTGGCAGGTGCTGTCCTGTGCCCTGTGCACTGTCCTCTCCTGGACTGTGTCTTTGCTGAGGTGTGTGGAGGCTGCCCGGTCGGTTGCCTCTCTTCCTCAGGGACACGCCCGACATTGGGGTACATCGTCGGACGTCCTGTCCCGGTCAACCTTGTCTGCCTGGCCTTGGGACACGAATGGCTGCATTTCACGGCTGGCGTGATGGGAGCCCCGGCCCCGGCTACGACTTCTCCGCCTGGCCTCTTCTCTGTTGATCTTTCTTGTCTCTTTTTAGCTCGACTGGGCCTTTTTTGTGAATTTGTTTTGCCCCTGAATTACTTCAGGAGTCACACCCCATTTCTGTTCTTCCAGTGGCAGCCCTGAGAGTGACCCTGTGTGCACAGAGCCCGGCTCACGAGCAGCTCCCTTGGGCAGCTTGGGCCTTTGTACGTGGGGCTCCCTCTGGGCCTCTGCACGGACACAGACACAGAAGGGTCTGGCTGTGGCCTGCGGCCCGCCAGCCACGCCACTCCTGTGGGCCCCGCCCCTTTGCTCGTCCCATTGCTTCTCCTTTCGAGGAGGTGTCACTGGCACCATCCACGGCCCGGACGGGGGCAGGGAAGTTGTCCCCCACCGCAGTAGTGCCCGTGTGCCCCTCACTTGAAACTCCGCGAAGTGTCCCACCATCTGAGTGCTGTCACTAGACACGTGCTTGGCTCCATCGTGAGCTCAGATGACAGAATCAGCATAGAAGAGCCCCCGGCGTTTCCTTCCGGCTTCCTTGACAAAGTCCTCTATCTCTGCTCTGGGGCACACGTGCGGGGTGGGGGGTCGCTGCAGGCACAACCCCCCCTGCCCCAGTTTATGCACAAGAGCAAAACTGTCCCAGCCCAGGCATCTGTACGGGGCAGCTGTGGGCCCAATCCAGCCAGCAACTGGTTTTTGTCCAAAGCGTGAGCTCACGATGGGCTTACGAGTGGTTAGGAAAGGAAATCAAAATAATAATACTTTGTGGCTTGTGAGAAATCACACGAAGTTGAAATTTGCCCATAAGCAAAGTGATTGGAACGTGGTACACCTACTCCCTTCCGTGGCAGTGTCCGCAGAGGCCCTATGTCTGGGGTCAGAGGTGCTGGGCCCTGCCTTGGATACAGGTGGATGGGGGCCCACCAGCCACCATGCCCAGTACCTCCCTGTGTCCCCATCGACGTGCCACACCCTCCCTCCTGCTGGGCACGTGTGTTTGGCCCTTTGGCCGCAGCTTGGCCAGTGTCGCTTTCCTTCTGTGCGGTGGGTCCTTGGCGTCTCCCCGCTGAGTCTGCGGTCTCCGCCTCTGGGATGGGAAGGTGCCCTCGCCCGGCCGCGCTTGAACGTTCTGTGGAGTTGGGAGTCTGGTTTGACGGGTCTTTGCGTGCGCGGGTGGGGGGCCGCCAGAGGCCGCAAGTGTCTGTCCTCAGTCCTGCACACTTGCCGTCCTTTTTCTCTTGGAGACCCATCCTCCTTTTCCTCACCTTTCTGTCCCTCCCGGCTCTTGAACTGAGTTCCAGGGGACCTCTCCCAGCCCGGCTCCCCGTCACCGTGGGCGCAGCCGGGCCGAGCCGGCGCCAGACCTCCCGTGTCTTGGGGGAGGGCGGCTGCTGTTCTCTGCAAGTCGCTCTTCAGAAAGTCCGGGTCCCACCAGATGTTTGAAGCACGTTGTTTCTGTGCGGGCACGTGGACCGGGGTGGCTTTAGCACAGTCGTGCTCCTGGGGCCTGGTTCGCCCGGCTTGCTCTGGCCGAGGCCTGCAGAATGCTCTCTCCTCCGGGAAAACCTTCTGGGGTGCCTCAGGGTCTGTGTTCATGTCACCCCATTCTCCCTGCCCTCGTGTGGCCTGCCGCTCACCTCCCAAGACCCCCGGGGGCAGGGGAGATGCGAGGTCAGGGGGTCATCTCCCAGCTGGTGGGAGTGAAGACTCGAGGGCACGTCGGGGGGCCACAGTGTGGGACCAGCAGTGACCTGGGGGTGACTGGCCTTCTGCCCTGTTCCAGCCACACCTGTACTCTGTGGCGGGCGCTGGCTGTGGAGCCCGGCCTCACCACGCAGGTCCTGGGGCTACTCCTGGACAAGATGAGCAGGGACGTCCCGTTCAAGGAGACCCGGGCCTTCCTGCTGAGCAGTTCCCCGGGCCGCGAGGCCACGCTGCTACCCCTTGCGGTGAGTGGGGTCCCGGGGCTGGCGCGTGGGGCCCCGCACGGCCTTCCCCCTGCTCATCGAGGAGGCAGGGTGAGGGGCCGGCCGTGTTGCTGCGGGCAGGAGAACCCCACAGGGGGCCTGGGTGCCACCCTTCAGGCACCTGGCAGCTAATAGCGGTGCGGGCGCCAGCCCCGCTAGGAGGCCGGGCTCGTAAAGGCCCCACAGGTGTTGGTCCCCAAGGGCATTGACTCCGTTTCATCCTGCGGAAAAAAGTAAGCCCGCTCGGCAACACTTTCAGCAGTAAAGCAGCTGTGAGAATTCCCTCCTCCTCCTGCTATGGAACCGAGCGCAGATGGCGGGAGGCCTGTCCCCAGGGTGGCCACACTGCCCCCGTGCCTGCCTCCGGCCCCTGATGGCCCAGCTAGGCTGCAGCCTTCCCTGGGGCCGAGCTCTCCACGCATGCGGGCTGCATGACAGGATGGGCTGCGGGCTGGGCTGGTTTTGGGGTGCAGGGCCCAGCCTTCACCGTGGCCAGCCCCTGAGGGAGGGCTGAGCCTGAAGCGGCCCCTGTCCCCAGGCCACGTGTGCGCTGTACGAGGTCATGAGCGCGCCAGCGTCCGGGCCTGCGGTGCTCGGGCTCTACCCCCAGCTGTTCGCGGCGCTGCTGCTGCGGGTCAGCTGTACGGTGGGCGTCGTGCTGCCACGGACCCTGCAGGCCAAGGAGAGGAGGAGCGCGGCCGTTGCTCCAGCCCCCAGGACCCTCGAGCCCTGCAGGTAGGCGGGTCCCCCCCCACCACTGCCCCCGGGACTGTGGCACGAACCCCTGTGTGTGCACGCGTGTGCAAGGCCGCCCGGCGTCCTGGCAGTCAGGGACAGGACCGGAAGCGCAGGCCAGGCCTTGGGGGCTTGGCTCAGGGCCTGCTTTGTGTGTGGGACATGGGCACTTCCCCTGGGGATGATGTCCCGGGTCCCACAGTCAGGGCTAGGGGCTGTGGGTGGGGCAGTTGCCGCTTCCCCATGGCCTGCAGGGGCTTATAGGACACTCAGGTAGGTCCAGAGTCCTGTCTCCTCTTGAACGTGGAGCCACGGGGAGTGTTTGGGGTGAGAGGAGCACAGGGTGAGCCCCCACCTACAGCCCCACGTGTGCCGCCCCAGTCCTGCGCTCGGCTTTCTGCTGCCCTCCCGCCCCGTCTGGGCCCCTTCGGACGTGTCAGATGCCCAGCCCCGCGGAGAGGGCTCTGCAGCAGCCGCACACCACCAGCCCGTACGGCCCTCCCCGCTGCCGACACGGGTGTGGGAACCTTGTGGTCTCTACCAAGTGGGCCCGGGGTCCTGGGGCAGCAGGCCGGCGGCTGGAGCAGCCTGCCAGCAGCGGTCACCAGAGCTTCTGGCGCTGGGACACCTGCCTGCCTGACCTGGTCTCTGGGCTCATTCCTGTGCCCTCCGGGGAGGCACCTCAGGGCTCCAGGTGACTGCCCCAGGCCACAGGGCAGGCCACAGGAAGCCCGAGGGACAGTGAGCTCAGGCTGCCTCCCCACCCACTGCAGGCCTGTGGGGTCAAGTGGCCCTGGGGGGCTCAGCAGGCAGCATTTGCTTGTCCCCCCATCCCCCCCGCCACCAACCCCACCGGGCTGTGCCACCACAGGAGCCGCTCACACCTTTTGCCAGAGACCGTTCGCCAGAGCCTTCTGGTTCTGCGCAGACCAAGCGGAAAATTGAATGGACTCGGCGGCTTGGGCCTGGCACACCGACCCCGCTCCATGGCCTGGGGGCTGCAGGGCTACAAGCCCCCAGCCCCCATCAGGCTCCCCAGCTGCCGCCCCGAGCTGAGGGATGCAGGGCCAGGGCTCGGAAGTCCGGCCCCAGGAAGGGCCACATCTGTAAGAACCCTGGGCAGCAGGGTGGACAGGCCATGGTGGCACCTTATCTGAGCAGTTAACACACTTCTCGGGCAAACCCGCATCCCAGCACTTGAGCTGGGTCACAGCCCGTCAGAACTGGAACTGGCCCTGAGCAAGCCGTCTGGGTCACAGAGCCCCCGCCGCTCGTGGAGGCCTGGCGGGAACCCGCGGCCGGACACTAGCGTCATGTGCGCTGCCCTAGGGGCAAGGTGGCCACTTGCCGGGGAGAGGTCAGCCCTGGAGCGGGCGGGAGGCGCTGTGGTCCCGGCGCCCCCTGTGCGTCCCCCCACAGCCCCAGCGAGCACCCTCAGGGCTACAGGCTTTGCCGCAGGGTTCTGCCGATGCCTGTGCTCTCCCAAGACCCAGGCCCGCGGGGGTCCCTCCCCTGTCACCTGCCAGCTACCAGCCTGAGTGCTTCGGAGTCAGCCGGGCAAAAGACAGTTGCTAAATCCCAGCTGTGCCCTGGGGGCTCCGGCCGCTCCTCTAAGGGAGACGGGAGAGGCAGGTGCCCGCAGGGCTGGGTGAAGGCGGCGGACACAGCCGCGCCTGCCATCCCCCCAGCGGCTGGGTCGAGGTGGGGCTGGACGCGCCCCAGCCAGCCGCCCGCCCCGTCCTGGCCTGTGGCAGGGTTGCCCTCCTCACCTGCACAGAGCCCCACCTGCCATCCCTTCCCTGGGCTCTGGGGTCTCCCAGGGAGGGTGTGGCTGTGCGCCTGTGAGCACGGGGGCCTCGTTCTTGGGTGCCTGGACCCTGCTCCTCCGGCTGCCCGCATCGGGTCCCCCTGCTGCTCATCCGAAGACCCCTCATAAGTCAGACCCTGACCTGCCTTCGGCTTCACTATTCTCCATAACTTTCTATGCTCTTTTTTCTGTTTCTTATCTTAAATAGAGGTCATCAAGGCAAGTGAAAAACTCTGTAGGTTGTGACACTAACAGTGCCGTGGGGCCTTGGGGCCACTGCCTGCAGCGACCCCCCACCTGCCCGTCATGGGGTGGTGGTCAGAGGGTCCAGAGCCACCTCCTGGTGCCCAGCTCGAGATGGGGGTAGCCTGAGGGGCCCCCCAGAGGGTGCTGCTGGCAGGGCACAGGCCAGGCAGCCCTGAGACATCCCCCCCCACCCAGGAGGCGGAGCCTGTCTATGTCGGGGCCCTCTGGCATCCCCAGACCCATCTGCGCATGTCCCTGCAGCTCTGCCGTGGAGGCCCTGCAGGCCATGCTGCTCCGGGGCGGCAGCGAGGACGTGGTGCAGTGCATGGAGCTGGAGGGAGGCTGGCAGCTGCTCAGGACCTCAGCGGGGCACGAGGAGGGGGTTGCCCGGCTGGCCAGGTTCGGTTTGGGCTGTCTGGGGCCCTGGGACCCCCACACATGAGGACCAGGGCCCTCCACCCTGCTGCACAGCTGGGCTGGGGACCTCCCCTGGGTGTGTGCAAGTGGGGAGGCCACCAAGGCAGCTGTGCTGACAACTTGGGGCAGGGGGTGAGGGCCCAGGAGGAGAGGCAGGGGCAGCCCTCACATCCACGTGGGAGTTGGGGCAGGGAAGCCCGAGGCCCCAAAACTCACAGTGTGTGGCTGGCCTCCCTCCCTAGTGCCATGGCCAAGTTTGCGGGCCCCCGGCTGCCCCTGGTGATGGCGGCGCTCGTGTGCACACAGGGCAGCATATATGAGATCCAGCGGGTCACCTCCACAGGGTTTCTGGCTGAGGTAGGGGTCACCTGCTCCAGATGGCCACGGGGCCTGAGAGGGCGGGGGATGCTCTGCCCCACCGGTGGGAGATGGCCCCACTGTGCGCCCAATGAAGAGAGGCCTTGGCTGTGGGGTCCGTGCTGGGCCCTCTGCGGGGGCAGGGCCCTCTGCCCGGGCCCCAAGCATTCCTCCCTCCGTAGCCCTTTTGTGGCTCACCGTGACCGTGCCAAAGATGGGCCCGAGTGAGCTGGGTCAAGAGTCAGAGACAAGAGGCACTGGCCACGTGCACTGCTCCCAGCAAGTCTAGACCAGGCCCGGGGTGGGGACGAGGCCCCGGGGGTCAGTGCAGTGGGTGGTCACGGCACCTCTGCTTCCAGCTGCTGAACAGCAACGTGGTAAATGACCTAATGCTCCTGGAGTCGCTGCTGGACAACCTGGCAGCCCGGCAGAAGGACCCGTGCGCTAGCGTGCGGCGGCTGGTGCTCCGAGGCCTGGCCAACATTGCCTCTGGCTCTCCGGACAAGGTCAGGAGTGCTGTGTGGGCGCTGGGGTTGGGCATGGGGGCGGGGGGCCAGCGGGCAGCACCATGGGGACGGGTCTGCGGGGCGAGGGCTTCCCTACCTGGGGCACAGCTGAATGCGGGCACCCCTCCCCCCCAGGTGCAGGCCCATGGCCCCCAGCTCCTGACAGCTGTGCTTGGCGGGCTGGACGACAGGGATGACCCTCACAGCCTGGTGGCCCTGGAGGCCATGGTGGGCCTGGCAAGACTGCTGGACCTGATGGAGCCCCAGGACCTGCACCCTGTGCTGCCGCACGTCGCCATCCGCATCCGGCCCTTCTTTGACAGTGTAGGCTGGCGGGGCATGGGGGCCCGAGGCCTCACATTCCTCCCACCCCTGTGGCACCTCCTCTCTGAGCCTTAGGCCCGGGCTCTACCCTGCTACCTGGGCCCCACAGCATGGGTGTCACCCCTGTGCCCCCCCCCAGACCCTCTAGAGTACGGTGCTGGGGTCCTCCCTGGCACCGCCCCATCCCATGAGGGCTAGCCAGCCCCTCTCCATCCCTCCCCGGGTGCCCGTGCCGGGCAGGGCACATGCCCATTACACAGGAACAGGGAGGGTGGCATAGGGAAGGGGCCTGAGGCCCGGCACTGGCTGACACCGGCCTGTCCACCCCCCACCCTTGCAGGAGAAGATGGAGCTCCGTTCTGCCTCCATCCGCCTCTTCGGGCACCTCAACAAGGCCTGCCACGGCGGGGGCTGTGAGGACGTGTTCCTGGAGCAGGTCGTGGGCGGGCTGGTGCCCCTGCTGCTGCACCTCCGGGACCCCCAAGCCGCCGTGAGCAGCGTGAGTCTCCCGCAGGGGCCGGGCGGGCCGGGCTCTCGGTCGCGGGGACTCACCCGGACGACCCGCAGGCCTGCAGGTTCGCCCTGTGCATGAGCGGCCCCAACCTCAAGTGCGAGGAGCTGGCGGCGGCCCTGCAGAAGCACCTCCGGGAGGGGCGGGGCCTGCACTTCGGGGAGTTCCTCAACTGCGCCTGCAAACTCCTGGTGAGGGCCGGCCCGGGGAGCGCGGGCACCGGGGGCGCGGGGGCGCGGGGCATCGGGGGCGGGCGGGGCCCCGCTCATGGCCTCTCTGCAGATGCACCACCTCCCAGACCTGCTGGGCCGCCTGGTGAGCACCAGCCTGTTCTACTTCAAGAGCAGTTGGGAGGACGTCCGCGCTGCCGCCCCGATGCTCACAGGTGAGCCGCGCCCCCTCAGGCCACGCCCACCTGTCTGGCCCGCCCCGTGGCCACGCCCCTAACCCCGCCCCACCGCCCAGGGTTCCTGGTGCTGCACGCGGAGGCGGAGCACCGGCCGCAGGTGGACCTGGAGCCGCTCACAGCAGGTCAGCCCCGGGCAAGCCCCGCCCCCACCCACCCCCCAACCTGTCCGGCTGTGCGGGGCCTCACTGACCTGTGGGCACCAGGGGGGACTAAGTGATTTTCCTGGATTTCAAGGATTTTTTCCCCTGTCACTGGTGACCTCATCGTCTCTAGTAATTCACGGAAACTTCTTAACTGTTCCAAAAGAGCTTAAAAAACACTAAAAAAGGAAAAACTATCTTTCCGTTGGCTCTCAGGCGCTCCCGGCAGAGGCCTGTCTTAGGAGGGCGGTGGGCGGGGGCGGGAGGGGGTGCGCACCGGGAGAGAGGCAGGCCCAGGCTGGGGCTGGGTGGTGGGGTGCTGGCAGCGGCCCTGGGCTCGGGGCGTCCTCTAGAGGCTGCACGGGCAACCCTCGGCAGTAGCCCGCTGTCCCCGCTCCCGCCCCCCAGCGCTCCAGCTGCTGCTCAAGGACCCAGCCCCGCTGGTGCGCGTGAAGGCTGCGGAGACTCTGGGCCGCCTGGGGAAGTTCGCCTGAGGCTCCCGCAGCGGCGCCGCCCTGACAAGCAGCCGCAGCCTGGGTCTGAACCCCCTGGGGGGGGGCCCAAGGAGCCCCAGGCCGGAGGCCGAGTCCGAAGCTGCCGGCACCCCCGCCACACAGGGGTCCAACGCCTGCCCTTCTGGAGAGGCCGCAGGAGGCCAGTGCGGGGGGGGGGGGGGGGGGTGGCAAGTGGCTGTACCCCCCCACTCCGGTTTCCAATAAAGCCATTGGGTCCTCAGCAGGTGGCGTGGGAGTGCACGGACCTAGCCAGTCCTCCAGGGGCAGCGGGGAGCGCCTGCACCCTGATTAGGACGACTGAACCGGGGAAGGCCCCAAGAGGTGGTGGGGTGGCCGGTCAGAAACCCCAAATAAAGGTCGCACAGCAGTCGTGGGGGACACTTGTATTGAGGGTCCTGAGCACACACGTGCCCCGGGGCCTAGCTGAACAGGCGGATGGTGCCGTCGGCCCCTGAGGAGAAGACCCACGGCTGGGTGGGGTGGAAGGCCACGTCCAGGACCCCCAGGTCTCGGGTCAGCACATGCCCCCGCAGCACCTTCACTGGCACCAGCATCGGGTTCTGCAGCAGGTCACTGTGGGGGAGGGGAGAAGAGGGACTCAGGCGGGGGAGCACCCCTCCCCCAAGCCAGGCAGGGCACGTGGGGCTCGCACTCACTTGTACACCATCCCGTGGCACACGGTGACGCTCCCGTCGTCTGAGCCAGATGCGAACAGTGGGTACCGGGTGTGGAAGGCCACAGCCCTGAGGGCCTTCTTGTGATGCCTGGAGGGCAGGGGCTGGTGAGGGCTCGGCAGGGCCAGGGAGGGCCAGGGCGGGCCCATCGGCACCCACGCCCCCACCCCCACTCACCTCAGCACCCTGTACGGCTCACAGGAAAGGTCCAGGTCGAACCACACAAGCTTGCTGTCATAGCTACCGCAGATGACGTTGTCTCCTGGGGGTGCAGGGGCTGGTGGGGACCTGCGGGTGCACACTCCCCTGCCCACGCGCCCGCCCACCCTCACCTGCAGGTGCACAGCCCCCCCATGCCCCGGCGCCCTCACCTGCAGGGTGCACGGCCAGGCTGGACACCCACTTGCAGTTGGGTCGGAGCTTCTTCGTGAGCTCCTGGCGCAGCAGGTGGTACAGGTAGACAGCGCGCTGGGAGGCCACCAGCAGGAAGGGTCTTAGGGGGTGGAAGGCCACGCGCTGCACGTGTCCGTGGCTACGGCGGAAGGGGCTCTGGCTGCGGCGCCGGCTCAGCTGGTGGATCAGCACCTGCGTGTGCCCCGCAGCAGCCAGCACCACGGCCATGTAGTCCCCACGTCCGTGCCAGGTCACCTGTGTCACCGGCTGCAGAAGGCAAGGCTGGCTCAGTTGTGCTCTCCCCGGCCCTTGGCCACCCTAACCCCACACACCCCCCCGACAGCCCCCACACCTTCCCGTGGTAGATGCGCAGCCGCAGGCCCCCCTGGCGCTCCTCCTCCGAGGCCTCCAGCCAGCGGGCGGGCTGCGCCGCGGGCTCCTCGGGCGGGACGAAGGCGCTCAGCAGCTGGTCCGTGCTGCCCGCCACCAGCCGGTCCCCCAGGGCCGGGTTCAACAGCAGCACTGAGTCCTCTCTGCAGGCCAGAGTGACACGCGGCCCCTCAGGCACAGGTCTGCACCCGTGGCCCCCAGCGCACCCTGGGCCACCCACTTACACCGCCACGGCCACCAGGCAGATGGTGGGGCGAGGGTTCCAGGCGACGCTCTTTACCACGCCCCCCACGGGCACAGTCCTCATGCAGCGGGCAGTGGCCACCTCCCAGAGCCGCACCGAGCCGTCATCGGAGCCTGGACACGTGAACAAGGCCCTCACCAGCTGCCCTCCCGCCCCCCAGCAGCACCCAACCGCCTACTGGCAATGCCCACACCTCAGGCTCACCTGAAGCCAGCCACTGGCCATCCGGGGAGACACTGAGGCAACGGACAAGGTTGCTGTGGCCCCTGTAGACCTATGGAGGAGGGTCAGTGAGGAGACACCCCTCCCAGAGGCTCCCCCCACCTGCCCATCCCCCACCCACTCACCAGGGCCTGGCACGTGGGGAAAGGCTGCAGGTCCCGCGGCCGGGGCAGTTTCGGAATGAGGTCTTCAGGGTCCACGTTCACCTGGACCAGGAGAGCACGAGGTCATCCCGCCCCACGTCCTGTGGCCCCTGCCCCTTTCCCGCAACCCCCCCCCCCCACACACCCTCATCTTGCGCTGCCGCGGGCACAGGTAGAGGTCGAGACAGCGCTCGAAGCGCTCCTGGATAAACCGTCCGTACGCGGGCACGGCCCGCAGGCTCGGGAACTTGCAGGGCAAGAAGTTGAGCTTCCTCTCGCCCGGCTCCTGCTGCTCCCACGCCAGGCGCTACGGAGACAGGGATGAGCTGGGGGCCCAGGGCCAGGAGCGGGGACCCAAACCCCCACCCCAGGGCGAGGCCCACCTCCTCTTCGCTGGGCAGGAACTCGGGGGGCGGGTTGTAGGACTCTGCGTGGCCGGGCAGGGCCAGCTTCGGCGCGGGCACATGCATCTTGTGACGGCCCAGCACGGCGTCCGGGTCCTCCTGCGCCCAGAGGTCGTAGAAGCTGGGTGTGTGGTCCCGGGGCCGGCGTGGCTGAATCCAGCCCATCTTGATGGCGTGCACCATACGAGAGACCTGCGAGGCCGGGGCCAGTGAGCGCGCGGGGACGCGGGGGGCGGAGGTCGGCCGCGGCAGCGGGGGTGTGGCCAGCAGCCAGCGCCTACCTTCTCCTTCTCCACCAGGGACGGGATGAAGCTGCGCTTGTCGGCGGGTCGGTTGGTCACCGGGTGCAGCATCAGGTCACCGCTGAAGAAGTCCACGGCCGGCTGAGGGCACAGCAGACAGGTGGGCCCGGGCTCTGCGGCAGCCCCCGCACACCCAGGGCGAGCCGCCACTACCCACCTCGTACGGGTCGCAGCTCCCGTCCCCAAACTGGCCGCTCTGCAGCCGCCGCACCAGGGCCACCTGCTCGTCGGTCAGCCTCACGTCGTGCCCAGTCATCCGGTCCCGCACCGTGCGCCTGGGGGGTCGCCATCAGAGCCGAGCCCGAAGCCCCCCACCCCGCCCCCACTGGCCCCGGCCCGAGGCTGCACACCAGTAACCCGGATCATCCATCTTGTCCAGAAACTGGTCCAGCTCGTCACGGGTCCGCAGCGGCTTGTAGATGCGCCTGCCGTCCAGGTCATAGCCCACGTGGGGGAAGTCATCGTACCACTCCAGGGGCACGTTGCCCACCGTGTTCCGGATGTCCTGGGGCAGCACGCCAGGCTGTCAGCGTCAGCGCCCACCGTGCCCATCCTCCCTGCAAGCGCCCCAAGAGTCACAGGCCAGGGCAGGGGGAACCAGCGAGGGCAAGGGGACAGGCCTCGAGGCTGCTGGGACGGTACCCAAGCACCCTGAAATATGCCCTCTCCCTGGGGTGTGACGTGGCGCAGTGGCCAGTGCTGTCCACCCCCCCCCCCCCGGCCCTCAGAGGCGCCGGAGCTGTACCTTCACATTTTCCACTGAAGTGGTGCCAACCCCAGAGTCTCCCCCCGGATTCCTTGGCCAGGACTCTGGGCAGCCACAGACAAGGGTGACCTCATCGCCCATGGGCTCCCTCCCCTGGTGGGGGCTTTAGGCAAAAATGGGTAGCCACGGGCAGGGACTCAGGGAAGACCCCGCCAACCCGCTCCAAGGGGAGACAGAAGCCGCTGCGTTCTGCCCTGCAGGCATTTGTGGACCCCCCCCAGCCCTCCCTGGTCCTGCCCGCCCCCCCCAGCAGCCACATTCCTTGACACACATTCCTGGTCGAGGCCCCTGCCAGCCACCACCCTCCCTCCACCCAGCACAGAGACTGCTGCCCAGGCGGCCGCTTCCTGAACAGTGGCCACAGGGGGAGGGGCCCAGAGGAGACCGAGCACAGTGGGGAACCCAGGGGCCCCTTGCAGGAGCACAGGACCCCCTGAACTTGGCCCCTCTGCACCTGCCTGCCCTAGTCCTGCCAACTTCCGTGGTCCCAGCGAGGCCATCCTTTGGGGACACCTCCTGTGCCCCTGGCCTTCCTCCTCTGCATGGGGGTGGGGGGAGCCACCACCCCTGAATCGGACAGACCCTGGAGCGTGCACCAAGGGAACCGGGAGGTCGCCCCACAGCAGGTACAGCACGAGCTGGCAGAGAGCAAGGCGTCAGGCAGAAGGCACAGCTTGGGCCACAGCTGGAGGGCGTGGCTGACACCGGGAGGCTGGGCCACCCAGTGACCCCACGCACACCTGGGGTGGGGGGCAGCCTTGGATGGTGGGGTGAACTCCAGCCCCTCAGGGCTTTGCGTCCCCTCCCCACTCTGCCTGCCACAAAAGGCCCAAGTGTACAGAGGAGAGAGAGACCCAGACAAACAGGGTGTGGCCCGGCACCAGTGCCAGGGGAGAAGACCTGCCTGGGTCATGGGTCCCACTTGACCCTCCCGCCCCCTGCTGAGGCAGAGGACGAGGGCGGCAGAGCCCCGGTACCCCCCCAGAAGGGGACTGCCACTCCCCCACGGCCCCCAGAGACAGCGAGATGCTGCAGGCTCCTTCAGCGTGGCTCGAGAAGGCAGAGGGATGAGGGCCCCTGCTCTGCGCGGCCTCCGGGGGCTGGGAGGCGGGGAGGAGGGCGGGCCGGCGCGGGGGAGGGGCCGCCGCCACTATAAAGGCCCGGCCCGCGGCCCCGCTCCAGCCCGGGACGCACACGTGCGCGCGGCGCCGCAGCCGCCACCGCGGGCCCCCGAGACCCGCGCCTCCCCGGCCCCGGGCGGCCGCGCGGCGGCGGGCGGCATGCGCTGCGCGAGGCGGAGCTGACGGCGCGCCCGCCGGCCCCATGTCCTTCGCCATGCTGCGCTCGGCGCCGCCCGGCCGCTACCTGTACCCCGAGGTGAGCCCGCTGTCGGAGGACGAGGACCGCGGCAGCGAGAGCTCGGGCTCCGACGAGAAGCCCTGCCGCGTGCACGCCGCGCGCTGCGGCCTCCAGGGCGCTCGGAGGCGGGCCGGGGGCAGGCGGGCGGGGGGCGGCACGGCGGGGCCCGGGGGACGGCCGGGCCGAGAGCCCCGGCAGCGGCACACGGCGAACGCGCGCGAGCGGGACCGCACCAACAGCGTGAACACGGCCTTCACGGCGCTGCGCACGCTCATCCCCACGGAGCCGGCCGACCGCAAGCTCTCCAAGATCGAGACGCTGCGCCTGGCCTCCAGCTACATCTCGCACCTGGGCAACGTGCTGCTGGTGGGCGAGGCCTGCGGCGACGGGCAGCCGTGCCACTCGGGGCCTGCCTTCTTCCACGCCGCGCGCCCCGGCAGCCCCCCGCCGCCGCCGCCGCCGCCCCCGCCCCGCGACGCCGAGAACGCCCAGCCCAAACAGATCTGTACCTTCTGCCTCAGCAACCAGAGAAAGTTGGTGAGTGTGGCCCGCAGGGCAGACACGGAAAGGGACCAGGGGGCTGTGGCGGTCTCTGCCTCGATATCACCCTAGCTACCCACACCTGCTGGGCAGAGACCCTGGCCAGAGGCGGGCAGAGCTCCCCACCCCCCACCCCCAGCATCACCTGTGACCCAGTGTGCCCCTGGGGTCTGGGGAGGGAGGAGCACAGGAAGGCCCAGCTGGGGCCGGCAGGGCCGGACCTTCCTTGGGCCTTCTCCCCTCGAGTCCCCAGGGACACAGGTGCCCATGGGGACCAGACAGGGCCAACCATCGCTACATGGGAGTCTGGGAGAAGACACCAAACTAGAAGAGGCAGGGGGCTAGACCAGAACTGGTTCAAGAAACTCTGCCCCCCCAACCCTGTCCCCAAAGGAAGGGGACTCCCCCTCCCCCACCCCCATCTGAGTGCCCTACCACAGCCCCTGCCACTGGCCTAAAGCCTATGGGGCACCTGCTAGCTCTCCCATGGCCCTCACCCACACCCCTGGGGCTGCCCACTCAGACCCCCGGGGCAGCCATGGGCTCTGCAGACAAGAGGCTGGCGGGAGACGTGGGGGCTGGGGGGAGGGAGGGCCACGTTGCGGGGGCGCTGGCCGGCTGATTTACAGCTCCTGCTGTGCTTGGTGACACCGGAAAAGCAGGGTGAGCGGGGAGAAAATGCGGCGCGGCTTTTCCCGATCCCCATTTCCTCTCCAGACAGCACGCGTGAGCTCCTGGGGCCTGAACATCTGGGAAATTTAATTTTACAATTTCGGCTGTGCAGCAGCGCACTCTCCTCCCCAAACTGCACGGGGAAGCCGGGGTGAGCGTGGAAGGGGGTGCTTTCAGACCCGCCACCTGAGACAGCACCCCGTGGGGAAGCCCAGAGGCGCGGGCTGGCACTGGGTCTGTGGCCAGGCCCTGACACTGACCCCTCCCCTCTGCAGAGCAAGGACAGAGACAGAAAGACGACGATTCGGAGTTAGAGACGGACACCGCTGGGCTAGCCACAGAGAGCTCCCGTGGACCGGACTCGGGCACAGGCCTCCTGTGAGGGCGCCCAGCGAGCGAGCCTCGCCTCTGGCCACAGCGGGGCCAATGGACAGACAAGTGTGCGGGACTCTGCACGGGCCCGACGGGCCCAAGCCCACCGGAACCTTCCGTGCTGGCTTCCTACCTGGGTTTTCTTCTGGTCACTACATGCTGGCATCTTGTGTTTTTAATACGATAATATAAAGTCTGGAAACTTTGTATAATTAAAAACAAAACAGTATTGTCCAACCGTGGAAGCACCCTGTTCTCTTGAACGGTTCTGAACCCAGCCTGAGCCCAGCCCTCACGCGCTCTCCGTGTTCTGCTCTCTCCAAGCTCAGTCCTCGAGCAGGCCATTGTCAGGGAAGGCCTCCACCCTTCAGGGGCTGGGTCATCCCTCCCAGGCCTGAGGCAGAGTGAGGCACCTCCCCCGGGCTCCGGGGACTGAAGGAGACAGAAGAGGGAGATGAGGACAAGGAAAGGACGGAGGGAGCCCACTGCCACGCAGCAAGGGACCCGCCAGTCTGGCCTTGTCTCTGAGGGCCTGCCCGGCACCCAGGCGTCCCTGAAGGGGTGAGAAGGGCAGAGCTCGCAGCACGATCATGTCAAGCCTCCGGGCCTCGGCCTTTGCCCAGAGACCCACAAAGCGGACGCCTGGGGGAGGTGGAGTGAAGGGCGCTGCCCAGCACGGCAGGTTTCCCAACCTGGGTAGGCCTAAGGGTGCAAGTCACCTGCGTTCACCCGAGTGCTCACCCTGAACCCCCAAACAGGGCTCTGAGTCCCACCCCTACTGGGCTGCCCTGGCTCCCCCACCCCCACGAGCTGTGAGAGAAGAGGAGCTCCGTGACCCCGCCCCCACCCTGCGCACAGCCCCCTGCGGCTCCCCCCCCCACCGCTGCACCCCACCCAGCTCCTCCAAAGGCCCACCTGCTCGAGGGCAGGGTGATTTCAGGCCCCCTCCCGAGCTGTGCACAGCTGGCTGACCATTAAAATCCTGCAGGTGACAATTATGCTCTGCCCGCACAGCAGAGAAGAAAGGCAGGGGGCAGCCCTCTTCCAACCCCCTCCCCTCCCCCTCATTGGGCCGGGCAGGCCAGCAGCCTGACTTCCGGCCAGGCCAGACCACAGAGGGAATGGCCGAAGGCGCCAGGTGCCAGGCCTCCAGAGGCCCCCACTCACCCACCCTCCTGGGTCCCCAGGGAGAGACCAGGTGCTGAAGCCCACGTGGACACCCCAATAGGGCAGGGCCAGAGCTGCCCCTCCTCTGCACCGAGGGGCTCCGGGGAACTGCGAAACAGGAAGCGGTGGTGTAATTTTGGAGGAAACTCTCAAAGCCAGAGCCATTAAGGGCCAGAGAGGGGGCTGTGTCCAACGTGATAGAAATATAACAGGATAAAAAGTCGCCATGGCAGGTTCCACTCCGAGAGAAACCCAACCCCAAGTTTCCTTTCCCTAATCCTGCAGGAGCCCACAGCCGGCCGGAGGAGGGGGGAGAGGGCAGGCCCCGCCCGAGACACGGGGGTCCAAAGGGGGGGGGCGGCTGAGAGAGCCCCCGGGGGGAGTGTCGGGAGGGGCAGGTGCACCCCAGGCCTCTGGGCCTGCCTCCCCCACCTCACTGCGCACAGAGTGATGTTCTGTGGGGAGGGTCTGTGGCCCACCCACCCCCCACCTACTGTAATCACACGTCCACACCGGAGCCTGGGTGGGAGGATGTAAACCTCCCTTGGGAAGCCCCGCCAAGACAACGAGCACGCAAGTGGGCGCCCACCTCGAGGCCACAGAGCGGCGCGTGTGAACAGGGAACACGTACCACGTGAGGCCAGAGGAGAGTGAAGAGGGAGGGGCACCCCCCGATCCCCACGGCTGAGGGGGTGTCAGGAGGCCTCCACAGGAGGTGCTGCGGCTCCGGGAGGCCAGCGGGAGAGGACAGGCCCGCTGGGATGGCCCCCCGGGGACCTAGCCTGTCGGAGCCCAGCGTGCATGGGCCAGTTCCCCGAGGCCGGGCCTGTGACTCCCAACAGCGGCTGCAGCTTGGCCGACTTGGGCCTGGGCAGCGGGCCCAGGGCTCCCTGAGCTGCTCGGTAGCAGCGATGCGGCGGCGAGGGCCTGGCCCGCCAGCCAACAGGAGGGAGCAGAGGGGGCGGGGGAGGAGCACTCCGTCACCCTTCACTGCTCCAGAAATTCAAACCAGACTGGGGGTGGCGGGCCGGCCAGAGCCAGGCGGCCCCATCTGAGTCCACTCGCTGAGCAGCCGCTGGGCCGGGGTGGCAGGTGCTCCTTGCCCCCCACAGGCCCTGCTTCCTTCCCAGAACGCTGGCCTCGCCTTCCACCAGGAGGGACAAAGACCCAGGGCTCCCCGTGTGTGCGCCCCAGAGGCAGCTGGAAAGGAGGGGCCGGGCCCGCGCCCTGGGCCAGCCGCCGCCGCCACTGTGGGCCAAGCTGGGCTGGAAACACTCTGATCGGCCCCGGCTGTCAGCTCCCTGTCCCCAGCCTGGGGAATGAGCTGCTGGCGGCCCCACATGATTCATCACCAGGCCTGAGCCCGAGGGCCAGCCGGCCCCCACCCTGTTCAGCACCTGTGGGCTGCCAGGAAGCACATGTGACCCCGTGGGGGCAAGCACCCCCCCGACCCCTCCAGGTCAGGCGCCGAGCTCGGAGGCGCAGGCTGAGGACACAGACGCCTCCGTGCTCTCCTGGGGGGGCCACTCTACCCCAAGGACAAGCCTCTGGGAGGGGCCAGCAGGGGTCCCCCACCCCGCAGACTGCCCCGGACACGGCTGGGGTTTTTCCGCTCTCCATGAGCCCCTCCCTCCCCTCCCCAAAGTGGCTGCAGCTGTCAGGACCGCAGATTGGAACTGCAGGTACGGCGCTGGCCCGCTGCCCGCCTCCCTCCCGTGTCTGTCTGCGAGAGAGGAAGCCGGCCCACCTCTGGAATCCTTCACTCTCTCCTCGTTCTGCCTCTCCCACCTGTCCCCTGGGAGCATGGGGTCAGCCGCCCTCGCTCAGGCTCTCTCTTTTCCCTTGCCCCTCTCCGATTACAATGCCGGCAGTGTTCGCTCAGCTCCCCCTGCACGAAGCTCCCGCCTGTCTCTGAGCGCCACTCAGCCTTCCCGAGCCCCGGCCTCTCCTGGCTCCTCCACGGGGTTTCATCTCCGTCAGAGCCCTGGGCGGGAGAAGGCCGGCTGCGCGCTCCCCCGTTCACCTGCTGCACCAGCACCCACAGAAGGTGCCAGCAGGACGAGGCCTGGTTCACAGACCAAAGGGGCAAGGCCAGGGAGGACCCTAGCAGGAGAGCAGCTAGATGGGCGGGGGAGGGGGGCAGGTGGGGAGCTCAGAGCCGCCTTCCCACACTTCCTCCATCAGACCACCGTGGTCATTTGCCGACTCAGGCAGCGGGCACATCTGCCAAGGCCGACCCAGACACCAGCACCCGCTCTGTCTATCCCTCTCCAAGGTGCTGTCAGCCAGGCCCACCCAAGCCATCACATGCGCACTGACACGGGACCGCTCGGAGCCCACTGCCTGGCCCCCGCCAATTCCTCCGTGACTTGGGGCAGCAAGTGCAGCCTCCACGGGGTCCATGGGAGCTTGGGATCTCCCAGGCCCTCAGATCCCCCAGCCCCCACCCACCCCGGTCGGCCCCAGGGTCCAATGGGCATTCCCACAGGGGTCCCCTGGGTCTTGGCTACCTACAGGCAGCGGCTCTCCCGGAAACGGCCCTGGAGTGCTGGGGGTAGGCGCAGGCCGAGCTCTGTGGAGCGGCAGAGACCCGTTCTGAGACCCAGGGGTCAAGCAAGAGCTGCTGGTGTGAGGGTGCCCGAGCCCCCCACCTGCCTCCGTCCCCATCCCCAGCACTCCAGGATCTCACTCTGGAGGACTCCCCTCAGCTCCTCCTGTACCCCGCCCCGGGCCCCAGCCCACGCTGTCACGATCCCTCACCCGCCTTTCCTATAGAAGTCCCACCTCCGGTCCCCGGGGCAAACTGTCCTCCCCCAGGAGGCCCCTGTCCCAGCTCTCTCCTACCCACCTGCCTGGCTGGGTTCCTGCCACCAAGGAAACTGGCTCAAGTGGGCACAGAGCCGGGACCTCCGCCACCCACGTGCCCTAGCAAATGGGGCGGGGGACGCAATGCTGTATTAGCCCTGCCTCCAGCTGCCCGCTGCTGCACGGGGCCCCCAGCACTGACACCCTGCTCTGTCCCAGAAGGCGTAGGACACCCCTTATAGAGACGGCTGCTTCCACCACTGCACCCCCCACCGGCCCCCACCTTGCCCTCCCCACCAGGATGCTCTCTCCCTGCCGAGAAGCACCAGGCCGGCACGCGGGGGCGGGGGGGGCCGCAGGGCTGGCAGGAGGAGGGCGTGCCCTCCGGCCCGTGGCACCAAGGGGCACTCTGCGGTCACAGGCGTCACGCCCGCGGCCCTGCGGCCACCTGCAAGGCCGCGGGTTGGACCAGTGGGAAGGGGCAGACTCGCAGGCCGGAGGCGGGGGCGGACACGAGCGGCTGAGCGGCGGGCGCTCTCCACAAACAGCCAGAAACCTGAGCCGCGGGGCTCCCGCTGCCAGCAGCGACGCAGGCGCCCAGAGTGCGGGCGGCCAGGATGGGCGGGGCGGCGGGCCCGGAGGAGCGGGAGGCCGCCAGCGCTGGAGGCAGCTGCCGGTTCAGTAGCTGGGAGAGGCCATTAACGGCCGTTTGGCGAGAGAGCAGAGGGGATGGCGGGCTCTGGATACAGACAGGCCTGGGCCTGTCCCCGCGGGATCCCAAGTTACAGCGAGGCCAGAGCGCCCTCGGGGCGGGCTCAGGCTGCAGCCCCACCCCTGCCACCCCCAGCGGAGGTCCCGTGGGGGTAGGGGGGGCAGGAGGGTGTCGGGCCGGGGTTTCGGGGACTTGGATGACGTGCCTCCCCACCTCTGCGGCCAGGGTTCATAGCCACCCGTCACCTCTCACCTCCGGCCGGCCTCAGTTTCTCCCCCAGGACTGAAACAAAGAGGGGCCCAAGGCTGTGAAGGCCGTCAGCCCCCTCCCCCAACACCGCCCCACCTCCCTGGGGTCCAGTGGCTGGATGAGATCACGTCTGTGAGGTGCCGGGGCCGTGGGAGAGGAGTGGGGTGGACACAGCCTACGGCTGCTCAGCCTCCCCAACCAGACCCAGCAGCACTTCAAGTGGACTCGGGCCCCAGTGCGGCTCGAGGTGTGAATCTGGGGACTGAGGAGTGCAAATGCACGAGAACAGGCCTCAGACGATCCAAGTGTCACTCATCAGCCAACATCTGGGGGCCCCCAAAGCTGGGCCTGGAAGAGGCCAGCAGCCAGAGGGTCCAGAAGCCCCAGCACCTTCCACCTCAGGCCTCAGATTCAGACTCAGGGAGTGGGCAGGGCAGGGCCCAGGGAAAGGGAGGCCAAGGGGCACTTGCACCTCACCCACTGGCCACCATGCCACAGCACCCACGAAGCTGTCTCTCCCAGGACCACCAACCCCGTTAGGCCACCACTGCTGCTGGCCAGAGCCTTACGTGGGGTCCAGACACCACTGGCCACCTCCAAGAATGCTGCTAGGAGAAGGCACTGCCCAGACACCATGGGTGTCCTCAGACCGTGGACCCTCACAGGCTCCAGAAACAGCACGACACAGCCACGGGGCCACACAGCCTCCAAGCCCTACGCTCCGAACCACGTGCCCAGTGGGGCCTCTTCCCCAAAGTCCACTGCGCTTGCCTAGACTGCAGAGACACCCACGATGTGAGCGTGGAAGACACCAGCGCCCACGCGCGCCCCGAGCACCCCAGGCACACGTGCGGCTCCGGGAGGGAAGCATCTGTCAGGCCTGGCGGAGCTCCTGAAAGATGAGCTCTGCCGCCCCCTCGAGCCGCCGGCCGGCTGTGCTGGCAGAAGCTGGGGAAGGCGGGCACCCGGGCCCCCTCCTGTCACTCAGACATATGGGATAGTCATCGCCGGAGGAAGCAGCCCCCGCAGCCCCCACCACGGCTCCGGGGCCCGGCCGGGCCAGGCGGCGAGGAGCGCCTCCCTGTGGGCAGGCCCAGGCCCCTCCCCCCACCGCACTCCATTTACAACCATCATCGATTTCTCAAAATACCAAATATAAAAAAGTAGCCGACAGGATGTGGCTGCCGACAGCCAGAGCCCCTGGGAGGGGGAGACAGGCAGGGAGCCCCACGGCACCGGCCCCCCCTCCCCATGCGCGCCCGCTGCTCCGGCCAGGAAACCAATTTATTTTGTTTTGTCTCTGTTCTCTGAACGCACAGAGACCAGATCGGGCGGGCAGCCAAGGCTCCTGCAGCCGCTGCCAGAGAGCGCGAGCGTGGGGGTGGAGGCCGAGCAGGGAGGGGGCTCGAGCCTCCCCAGGCCCCAGGACAGCCCCCGCCGGCGGCAGGAAGAGCTCTGGAGGACTGCTGTCCCGGTGAGGTCCGCATCGATGCTGCCGTCCTCCTCCAGCCAAGGCCGCTGCCCACGGAGGCACACATCTGGGGGCACATAGTGGCACAGGGGCCACAGCCCTGCCAGTGACTGGGACGGACCTGGGAGGGCACGGGCAGGAGGAGGACAGCCACCTCGAGGCTCAGAGCGCCTCAGCTTCCAGCCCTCCCAGAACAGCAGCCCAGGGAGCAGAGACAGCCTCTGGCCCACACGCCGGGGCCTCTGCATGCCAGACAGGGCACCACGCCTGCCCCTTCAGACCCTAAGCTGGAGGGGGCACCTGGGATGGGGCCCACAACAGTCCACACCTCAAGGACACCAGGGAGGGAAGGGGGGGGACACCCGGGGGGCACCCACCTCTTGTGCGAAGCTGCCAGGCAACGCTGTCCTCCACACTCAGGTCTGTCACCACGAGGGCCCAGCACTGCCCAGCCTCTCCGTGCCCACCGAGCATGAGCTCAGCCTCCACAGAGCATGAGGGACCCCAGCATCAGCCGGCCACCCTACAGACACCCCTGGGGCTTCACTGCGTCACATCCACCCCGCTTCCTTCCAGAGTGATGACGCACACTAGCAGACGCGCATCCCCAACCCTGAGATCGCCCTTCCGGACCCCAAGCGCGGCCCCTCACAGTGGCCCGACTCCCCTCTACCCCGGGCAGCACGGCGCAGCTGGGGAAGGCGCCCCCCCCCCCGGCCCCTCGTGGAAGGCCAAGCCCGGCCCCACCTCCTCATCGGAGCTGTCCTCTGCATACTCGTCCTGGCCCTGCACGCTTGCCACCTCTGTCCTTGGGGGAGGGCTCCCGGCCTGTAGGAGAGAAGGGAACAATGGTTATGTCAGGGTGCTGACGCCCTCTGACCTCGGGCAGAGCCCGCGCCCACGGTCCCCTGCCCCTCCCTGATGACGGTGGCTTGGCAAGAACACACTGTCCCTCCCCCCGTGCTGCGCCCAAGGTTCCCGCCACCCCCAATCTCTAAGCATCTCCAACCTGGCCCTGGGCCTTAAGACAAGATGAGCAACACCCCAGGTCTCCGTGGGCCTCTGGGGCCCCACCTGAGGTTCTCTGTCAAGGGCCCCACTCATCACCATGCGCTCCAAGGAAGGGCCCCAGGGAAGGGCTGACACCTGTCCAGGCAGGAACAGGAGCAGTCGGCAACAAAGCCACCCGCTGAAGGCCCAGTGGCCCCCGCAGCCTTTAACGGAGAAACCGGCTGCAGGGCTCCTGGCACAGCCGCCCGAACGCAGCCCTGCCGGGCCCCGGGGAGCCAGGGTCAGGGGCACGGTGGGGGTGGTACTTCGTGGCAGCAAGTAAGAGCCGGGCAGGGGGTTCCCCCACACCTGGCCTGGGCCCTCTGGAGAGGGTGTGGCACCTGCTGCCAGCCAAAGCCATGGGGCCACAGCCAGCCCTCTCCTAGGACAAGCCCCCCTCCCCCAGGAGGCCTCAATGTCCATGGCAGCTGGGAACCCCATTCAGCCCAGTCAGCCAAGGGCCCAGAGAACACCGGGAGGACGTGACCCCCACGGTGACCCCAACGCATGGGGTCAGGGATGGGAGCCCCGGAACATACACACCCTAACCTGGAAAACAGACGCTTCCCTCCCAGGGTGGGGGGAGTCGGGCGTACCGGAACCCGGACTGATGGGGAAAACAGCCCTGCCTTTCCCTCCCGGGCGCCGTCAAGTACTTGGGAGCAGGGCCCCTGAGCAAGGCACCCCCGCCAGAGCCCCACTCCCCCGACAGGGCAGGAGCCAAAGGCCTGCGAGGTGGTTCTTCCTCCCGCCTGGTTTTCCCCTCAGTATAAGGAGGGTGGGAGATTAAGTTTTTTTCCAGGCCAGGAACAAGGCGGGATTCGGTTTCCATGTCTCCCCCACCCCCGCTCCCCATGCTGCACGCACTGTGGGAGCCCTGCCCACTGAAAGTGGGTCAGCGCGGCCTCATGGGTGCAGGGCGTGGGTGGGGGGCAAGCAGGGCAAGACCTGAGCTCCTGCCCCCCACCAGGGCCCCAAGCTCTGCTCCGTCCTAGCCCACAGGGAGCCCCACCCCGAGCAGCAGCCAGGGGACACACCTGCCCCAGGACCAGGCCCAGGCAACAAGTCTCCTGAGCAAGCGGGCTCCAGGGCTGCCCGCGACACCAGCCCGCCCGCTGCTCTCCACCAGCTCGGAGCTCCAGAGAGTCCCACGCCACCTGTGAATGTGGATCAGGTCATGGTCGTGGGGTCCCGGCAGGAAATGTCACAGCCCCTCGACCTCCAGGATGCCCCTCGTGCCCCGTGCCGGGTGTGGCCAGCCCCCGGGGCGACCGAGTGCATATGCAGGGGCCTGAGACAGGCAGGCCCTCCCCCAGCAAGGAGGGGTGCCCCCAGCCCTCCTCTGTCTCCCCCGCAGAAGTGCTGCTGCAGGGGACACGGTGGCCGCCAGGGGGCAGCAGAGGGCGGCCCAGCTCCAGGAACCTGGGGAGGCTCTGGGAGCAGCCCACACGCCTGGACACACTTGGGCCTCCTGGGTACCGGGCATTTAAAAAGAGGAAAACCTCGGGGGCCCCTGGGTGGCTCAGTGGGTTAAGCCTCTGCCTTCGGCTCAGGTCCCGATCCCTGGGTCCTGGGATCGAGTCCCGCGTCGGGCTCTCTGCTCAGCGGGGAGCCTGCTTCCCCCTCTCTGCCTGCTTGTGATCTCTGTTTGGCAAATAAAGAAAATCTTCAAAAACAAAAAGAGGAACACAAACAGCATGCGGCGGGCCAGCGGAACACCTCTTGCTTCTCTGCCCAACCCCACGACCACCAAACACCATGAGGACCAAAGCAGGGGCCCCAGGGGTGCCGACTGCCTCCAAGGCATCTCATTGCAACTGCCGGGGCCCCTCCAGTCACCAGCGCCAGCCCGGCTCAGCCAGCCCCACTGCCCCCACCCCACGACAGCAGGGCCCCTCCACCAGCCCTTACAAGCAGGGCCCTGAGAGCCCACGGAGGCCCGCACGACACCACCAGGCCAGAACTTGGCACCCTGTGCGGCCTTTCTGTGGGGTCCAGGAGATGCAGGAGGGAGAAGGGGAACAGCAGCCAACACAGCCTGAAGGTCCAGAGGGGTGCGTGTCCAGGGGAGGTGAGCTGGACTGGCATGTGCCCGGGAGCCACGCTGGGAGCCAGACCACGGCTAGTGACCCATGTTCACCAGGGTCCGGTGTGGGGCAAACACTGTGTTCGCCAAAGAGCATCCACGGCCCCCGCCGCCTGCTGCAGAACCTCAGGCCAGCCCCCAGGGCTGCTCGGCCTCCTCAGGGACGTGGCTCCTGACAACAGACTTACACTGAGAGAGAGCAGACGCGCAGTCTCTAAAGAACATTCGCCACGGGAGCCTGCAGAGCCCAGAGACAGCATGAGCTGAATTCAGCGCGCCACCCACCCCCCCGCCCTCGTTCCGGAGGGAAAAGGCAGGGACTTGGAGGAGGAACAGGATCGTTCCCAGAGCAGGAGCCGGCCTTGCTGGAGAAGCGCTGCTCGCGCCCAGCCGGTTTCCCAGAGACTTTTCCACGCTGCCGGCGCCCCGTTCACAACAGACGAGTTTAACGGACTCATGCCACCACAGTAAAGGCTGCGTGAGGACGAGGCTGAGGACCTGATTCGGATGAGCCCCCAGGGCTGGGCGTGGCAACAGGACAAGGTGGGGGGGGGGGTTGGACACAGTGGCAAGAATTTGGCTCTTTCATTATTTCCTTTTAAATTTTCTTACTTGGGGACACCTGGGCAGCTCAGTCATTAAGCGTCTGCTTTAGGCTCAGGTCATGATCTTAGGTCCTGGGACGGAGCCCCCCGTGGAATTGGGCCCCCTGCTCTGTGGGGGGGCCTGTTTCTCCCTGTCCACCGCCACCGCCCCAGCTTGTGGCCTCTCTCTTGCTCTCTTTCAAATAAATAAATAAAATCCTTAAATAAATAAGTCTTTATCTGAGAGAGAGCAAGAGAGAGAGTGCTCGAGTGTGAGGGAGGGGAGAGGAGGGGGGAGGGACAGAGAGAGAGCGCCAGACCCAGAGAATGCGCGCAGTGGGGAGGGGGAGAGGGAGAAGCAGACTGAGCAGGGACCCAGGACCCTGAGACCATGACCTGAGCTGAAGGCAGATGCTTAACCGACTGAGCCCCCCAGGCGCCCCGGGAAAGAGTCTTCAGCAGAGTCCGAGCTGAGCGTGAAGCCCAACGTGGGTCCCCGCCTCACGACCCTGAGACCGTGACCTGAGCTGAAACCAAGCTGGACACGGAGCGTATGATGC